>NC_136955.1:30118808-30281492 GCF_032717465.1 Coenobita brevimanus
ATATCTTTCATACACATACACAAGTATATATATATATATATATATATATATATATATATATATATATATATATATATATATATATATATATATATATATATATATATATTATATATATATATATATATATATATATATATATATATATATATATATATATATATATATATATATATATATCTGTGTGTGTGTGTGTGTGTGTGTGTGTTGGAACTTCGTAGCCACCATTTATATATATATAACTCTTTAATCTTGCAATAGGTGAGTCTTGAGTTTTAATTAAAGTTATTTTGGTAACTGAAGAGCAGGAGGAGTTAAAGATGAATACAGGGAGTTGCTCTTGATTTATTATCTTCAAAGAAAGTCTAAGTTGAGCAGCGTATGTATTATACAGGGCCTTTATATACTAAGTCTAGTCGGACCCCTCTTCTTATAAGATCTCTCCACTACCTGCCGGTTGTATGGCTTGCCCCTTTCTGAGCTCTGATTGCTACATTCTCGTTTAGCAGGGGTCGTGTCACATGTGCTATACTGTCGTGGAAACATCTAGAACACTATGTCTGTGTGTATGTATGTGTGTGTATTTTTTTTTATGAGGAAGAAGGATCCAAAGGCAACGAGCCCCCAAAACTGTTCCTTCTAAGAGAAAAACAAAATACAAGACAGAGCCAGATTCAAGATCCGATCATTTCGAGATGCCTGGACACAGCGTTTGAAAGACTGGAGACCATAGGAAGCAGGAAATACAGACAGAGGGAGACAATTCCAGAGTTGACATGTTGCATAAATGAAGGACTGGGAGTAACGGTTATCTCTTGCATTAGAGAGTTGGACAGAAAGGGGATGAGAGTTTGCTGCTAGGCGGGTGCAACGCACCCGTCGTAGAGGTGGAGGAATGCATGCAGACAGTTCAGAGGAGCAGTAACCTCTGAAGTGGCAACAGAAAAGACATAAAGATGCAACAGCGTGGCAAAGAGACAGAGGTTGAAGGAGTCAGTAAGAGGAGGAGAGTTAATGAGGCAAAAAGCTTTTGACTCCACCCTATTGAGAAGAGCTGTATGTGGGGAGCCTCCCCACACATGAGTTGTACTCCACGAAGGGGCGGATAAAGCCCCTGTATTGAGTCAACAATTGTGCAGGGGTAAAGAAGGAACAGAGTAGGCTTAGCACACCCAATCTCTCGGAAGCAGATTTTACAAGAGATGTAATTTGATCTTTCCAAGATAAGTCCCGAGTAAATGAAACCCCAGTCATGTTCATGGATGATGCAGGATTAAACTGAATATTATTAAACATTAGTGGTTATACCTGTTGAAGATTTTGTCGGGTTGATAGGTGCAAAAACTGAGTCTTTGATGCATTGAAAACAACCAGATTATTTTTACCCCAGTCAGAGATACAAGCCAAGTCAGACATTAGGTGTGCCATAGCCTCATCCCTTGTTTCTTGAAGTAACTGCTGAGATGGATGTTGCGGGAATCGAATGGAGAAGTGAAGGGTGGAGTCATCAGCGTATGAGTGGATAGGGTTGGATATACAGCTTAGAAGGTCATTGATGAATAAAAAGAAGAGAGTTGGTGATAGGACAGAGCCCTGAGGAACACCACTGTTAATAGATCTAGGAGAAGAACGATGGCCGTCTACAACAGCGGCTATAGAACGACAAGAAAGGAAGCTAGAGATGAAGGCACAGATAGAAGGATAGAAACCGTAAGAGGGCAGTTTGGAAATTAAAGATTTATGCCAGACTCGATCGAAAGTCTTTGAGATGTCAAGTGCAATGGCAAAGCTTTTGCCAAAGTCCCGAAAGGAGGATGACAAGGAGTCTGAAAGGTAGACGAGAAGATCGCCAGTGGAGCGTCCCTGACGGATCCCATACTGACGATCAGAAAGAAGATTGTGATAGGAAAGATGCTTTAAAATTTTACTATTATGAATAGACTCAAAAACTTTTGATATACAGGATGTTAAAGCAATTGGACGATAGTTAGAGGGTTGGGAATGGTCATCCATCTATGGGACTGGGTGAATGACAGCAAACTTCCAGCAAGATGGAAAGGTACAAGTTGATAGACAAAGGCAAAAGAGTTTGCCTAGGCAGGGTGTAAGCACTGAAGCACAGTTCTTGAGAACAACAGGAGGGACTCCATCAGGACCACATGCCTTGTTAGTATTGAGGCCTGTGATGGCAGAAAATACATCAGCTGAAGAAATTTTAACGTCAGCCTTGAGGAAGTCAGAGGGGGAAAGTGATGGAGGAACAGCACCAGAATCGTCTAAGGTGGAATTGGAGGAGAAAGTTTGAGTGATGAGATCTGCTTTATCAGTAGAAGAAATAGCTACAGAGCCATCAGAGTAGAAAAGAGGAGGGAAGGATGATGAGGTAAAGTTGTTAGCAAGGTTTTTGGCAAGTTGCCAGAAGAAGCGGGAAGAATTCGAGTTAGAGAGTTGAGAGCATTTAGTACGGAAGAAATTAATTTTAGCAGAGCGAAGAACAGACTTAGTATGATTCCGGACAGAAACGTATAAAATATGTGATTCAGGGGTGGGTTGGCTCCTATACCTTTTATAGGCCCTCTCCTTGTTGCACTGTTTGTGGGCTATTGTGCTGGTTTGACACTGACATTGACCTAACCTCTAGATTAGATTATGTATGTTGCTGGTTATTATGTTTTAAGATATTGAACAGTCCTGACATCAATCTGTCACGCAAACTGGCGGTCCTCCGACAGCAATCATCATTGACATACGCTAATCTATTAATACATAACATTGATTATAATACTGTATAGACATAATATTCATGATAATATTGTACTGATCCAGTAATATTACATTTTAAACAAGTTGTATACATAATTGAACAAATGCAATATGGTTAAATTGGTTATTGTATGACATTTTGTAAGATACTCGAATGCTTACTCTACCCCCACTAAATACTGACTCCAAATTTGCAATTCTTGCATGTATTCTGTGCATTGCGAACAGCAGTACTGCAAATAAAATGCAGAAGATTATAAAGACAGTAGGTGCTGGGCTATACACATAATATGGGTTGAACATACTCAAACTAAAATCTTCCCATGACTTCATTGTTTCACTGATCAGTTGCATAGTTTCAAACTTAGGTGAAGTCAGCTTAATACTTGTGCTCATGTTTAAGTTGTGTGTATGATTGAGGATGGTGTAGTGATTGATGGATAAAGTGGACATGGATGGTGTAAATACCGCACAGTAGTCTGGTGCTATGTATAATCCTGATGCTGAAGTATGAGATGGTGGTATATCTGGACAGACTATGTAAACTGATGTGTTATGAGTGAAATTAAAAAAAACTGTGAGTGTCCGATGCGTTGATGGTGTACAAGCTTATCTGGAGCAAAAGTGAAGTTGCAATGATTATGAATATTGTTATTTCTGATGATAGCCATTTCACAAGGGACTGTATCAGTAGGCTGAAACGTGAAAATGTACGCAGGACAAAGATGAACAGCATGTAAGGATGTGCAGCACTTTTGTTCAATCGTTGATTCACTTGCGAAAGTGACAGTGTCCCGTCTCTTGGAGACCATGATGAGTTCGGTGTCTGTGTTGATGTTGATGATGACCAAAGTGTTATTATTCTTAGAAGGGAAGGGGTGTATTTCGTATACTGTGAACAGGTCGTCAGTTATGAATGGTACATGAACTACTACTGATGTTGGCGTTAGTGTTGCTTCTAAATATGGATAATATTGCATGAATTCCCTACTTCGGAACAAAGGCTTCAATTTATGTTTATGTGTACCTTGACTAATTTTCTGACGTAGCTCATGAACTGGAAGTAAGTCGATTGTGATCTTGCCATCACCGGCATTCGCAATTCCTTGCATAAGTGCCCTGTAACGAACTCTAGTGTTGTCTAATAGTAGTAGAATTGTGTCAATATGTTCTGTGATGATGAAGAAGTGTTGGAAAAGTGTTATGTTTCCTTCCATGTCATTTATTTTATCTACACTTTCGAGAGCTATGTTTTCCGCCCTTTTCAGATTTTTCACGATTGTCTTCATTGCTGAGTTATGTCCTGCGATGAATTTATCTTGGTATGTTAGTACCTGAGCTATTTTATTAAATTTCTTGTTTACTTCTTTAAGGTCTTCCTCTGTAGCCAATCCAAAGATGTTCCCAAGAACTGCACTACCCAGGTCGAACAAACCGCGCTTTTGGCGAGTACGTGTAATGTTCGTGGCACTCATTACCTCCGTTCCATGAGATGGGAGATCTTGGATTATGATGAGCATAGTTGACTTCGCCTGTTCTATCTTCCATTTCGCTAACTTCATCATTTCATCCACTCCCTGTGTGTTATATGCCTGTGAAACATAGCCTCCTATCATGAAGCCCAGGGTCCTCATTGGTCTCGCGATGTTCTCTAGATAAGAAGGTAATTCTTATAAGTAATTCAAGCTGATTTCAGTACTCATGACATATTTTACGATAGATGTCGTGGCCGTTGGAGCTATGAGGCATCCTTGTCGTACTATGTGTTGGGGGTCTAAATGAGCATATCCCCCTGCTATGTAGAGGAGAATCCATAGCATAAGTCCCTTCATCGTTACCTATCGACAAAAAAAAATCTATTAATTTTCTAATATGGTCATGCTGTGGTCGATGATAGTGATGATGTGCGTTACGGTTGTCTACGGAGAACAATAACTTGCTTGTTATTTCATTTGTAGAAGGAGTTTAAATCGATATTTAAATCATGTAAATGATGTACTGTAAATGTTTTTGGAACAGTTGCACCTATGTTTGATTGTTTGGTATACGACCTTAATTTATTTTTGTAATTATTGTTTTCTTGATTGGTTTCATGAGTTATGTTCGGTTGTTCGGTGGTATCCGAGGCTGTATAATTATTGGATAGTTCCCTTGAAACTCGTTTTAAATGGTCAATATGAACTTGTTTCTCTTCGCCACTTGACAGTGACCTAACCTCTAGACTATATTTTGTATGTTGCTGGTTATTATGAATTAAGATATCGTTAATTGTTTTTTTACTCTTTTATGTATGTCCTGGAATTCACGTAAACGGAGTTTAGAGTAATCATTGTAATTGTATATGGGCAGACTGTTACCTTCTACTGTATAAGCTCATATGGTAGTTTTTTATCTGTCCCATATATAACTAAACGTGGTGTGTCGCCTATGGATTTATTTATAGATCCATTAATTGAGGCTTCTACTCTTGGAATCCAATCATCCCAGCTTGCATAATTTTCACTGAGAATGTGTCGTAGCACATCTAGTACTTTTTTGTGTTGTCTCTCTACTAACCCATTAGATGCTGGGTGATAGGCTAAAACTTTAACCTTTTTGATATTGTATTGTTTACATATTTCTTGTAAGATATCAGAATTCAATTCCCTTCTATTATCACTTATTAGTAGCTTTGGGGTAGTAAAGCGACATATCACATTACCTATTATTGCCTTTGCTACTGTCTGCTGTTTTATCTTTAATTGGGGCCAAAATTACATAACGGAAAAATGATCCATTGCTACGAATAGGTACTGGTTAATATTGTATGAAAATGGCATCTTGAGTAAATAAACCGCGACAACGTCCCATGGTTGATGTGGTACAGGGTAATTACCTATAGGTGCAGGTGAAATTGGGTACCGGGTATCCTTTGTGTTTTGCACATGATTCGCATCTGTCTATATGATTGTTTATATCTTTTCGTAATGATGGCCAGTAATATAACAACTGGGCTTGTTTGAATGTCCAATCCTTTCCAGGATGTCCTGCATATGGGCTATCGTGTATCGTTCGTAATACTTGAGGTATCTTGTCATTACTGTAGGTACTACTAATTGGTTATTATTTCTTCGGCGTTTTGGTTGTTCTGGGTTGATCATGTATAATGCATTATTGATTATTGTGAATTGTTCTAGTGGTACATGTAGTTTGGGTAATTGTATGTCATCTCCACTTTCTAACTTGTATATAACTTTAGACCATGCTGAATCAAGTCTTTGTGCTTTTGCGATTTCATCGTGATTTGGGATGTCTCCTTTGAGACTAATGCCGCGACCTGAATTGTGTTCGGGTTCCTAGATAATGCGTCGGCTACTAGACTCATTTTGCCTTGTATATAATGAATATGTACGTTGTAGTTTTCGACTGTACATTTCCATCTTGCTCTCCTCCCAGAGAGGAGTTTTTCTTTAACATACCCACTAGCGGTTTATGGTCGGTGAATAAGTCTATTTCGTAGCCATATACCAAACCTCGAAACTTCTGTAATGCAAAAACCACTGCAAGTGCCTCTAAGTCTGTAGTGCAATCATTTTTCTCTGCACCTTTTATTTGTCTGCTGGCAAATGCAATTGGTTGATTCTGTCCTCTTTTATCTTCTTGCATCAATACGTAGTGGGTTCAGGAAAGTCTCTCACTGCCTGTATTTTGCCATCAGTGGTGTGAATACCATTAGAACTTAATTTGTGGCCTAAGAAATTTATTTCCTTAAAGCAAAATTTGCATTAAGAAAACTTAATTTTTAAACCGGCATCACCAAGCTTTTGTAAGAGTAGGTCTAATTTCTGGAGATGTTCTGTGATAACTTTCGTTGCGATGATAATATCGTCAAGATAAACAAATATTCCTTGTCCTAAAATTCCGGACTAATTCATAAGATGCTGGAATGTGCCCGGGGCTGTCCTCAGTCCCATGGGCATCTTTCTATACTGATAGTGTCCCCTATTTGTGGAAAAGGCAGTGTATTTACGTGACTCCTGATCTACAGGAATTTGATAATAACCACTTAGCAAATCGATCGTGGAAAATACATTATTTTCTGGTCCAATATTCTGTAGGATGTCGCTTAGCAATGGCATGGGAAATCGGCCTGGGATTGTGTGATTGTTTAGTTTACCGTAATCTACTACTGCACGCATTTGTCCATTTCGCTTGGGCACGAAGAATAATGGGGCATTTCACGGGAAGACTGATGGCTCAATAATTCCAAGTTTTAACATTTCATCGACATACTGATTTGCGAGTATACGCTGGGATTGTGGGATTCGGTAGGCCGGTACAAAAATTGGTGATGTATCTGGGTGACATTAATCTTGTGATTAATCAGGTTAGTACACCCTAATTTTCTCCGGGTAATGCTACGGTGTCCCTGTGTTTTTCCAACTAGGTTAACGAATCGTTTTCTTCATCAAATTCACCTGAGTGAATTAAATTCTCTTTTATGCTTTCTCTATCCGTAGACTTTATCTCACTTGTCACTTCAGCTACAACTATTTCCTTCACAGGGGCGGGACATTTTTCAGTATTAACTATACAAGTCCCCCTTTTCAACTCTACTTCCCCATTCATGTGATTAATTAGAAATATCTGAGTTTGCCCTTCGTCGTTCATCTGACATGCGTTTTCTACTGACAATCCTTTTACTTAATACAGTATTCTTCTAAGACAAGAACAGTACTATTCCGTAATTTGGTCTTTATGGTAACTTTCATATAGGAGTTAGGTGGTATAACTAAATCATTGGTGAGATGAGCAGGAAAAACTGATAAATCAGTACCGTTACCTGGGTTTCTAGTCCTGGAGGCTGGAGGTGGGGGTAGGGGTGAGTAGATCTATACACTCATCTGTTTGTGTATGTTTGTTTAAGCTTTTAATATTACCAATTCTTTTTGGTTCTCTTTTACTAATCGGTGAGAACTCTGATGGTATTTCCTCTATGAATTCATTATCAAAGTCTATTCCATTCATTTGTGGGAGTAAAGTTATTTTCTCAGTTCTCATGCATCTTAAGCCCAGTAACATATGAGTTTTGCTAAGTTTTCAACGATATAGAAAAATGCAGAGATTGGTCTTGTAGTCTCTGTGAAACTGATGTTTAACCGTATCATACCTTTTACTGTGAATGGTTTGCTGTCTACTGTATATAAGTCTAAATCAGATTCTTCGAGGAAAGTTACTTTCTTCTTATTTCTAAAAATTCTATGTATTTCTTCTTGTGTTATTAAGTTCACTGGAGAGCCTGTGTCTAAAAATAAGGAAACGTTTTGATCCTCACATACAGCTGGTCTCAAGATACACTCATTTCCCAACATGCCTCCTATGTGAATTTTAGACTTGCTTTTCTTTACGTTTGTTCGTTTTTTGTCGTGACTTGGTCTTCCTCCGATTTGAAAATGGAAACTAATTTTTCTACTGTTTTGCAGTTACTGGTCCAATGCCCTTGGCACCGATGGTGTCTACAGTAGGGACCAAATCCTTGTGTCTTTTGTCTATCCTCTTTTGTTTTGATAAAGCACCCATTCTTTGTGTGTCCTGGTTTTGCACAATAATGACATAGAATGGACCTATCTCTTGACTGTGACCTACGAGATGACTTCCCATATTTATTGGTGTCTGTGGCGCGAGATCTGCTTGGACTGCAAGAAAACTTATGAAACTGCCTGTAGCCTGGTGTTTATGATCGTAGGCTTGACGCGTTTGTTGTTTGCTCTGCCTGCTTTCGGGTCACGATCGATTTTGTTCTCAGTTTGGGGTAGTTGTAGTTCTTTTCACAGCACTCATTCTACTAGAATGTGTGTCACGGGGTTTTTAAGTATATGCGATATCAATTAATAATATTCAATAATACTTGAGAACAGGACAAAGAACTGACTTGTGAAAATCAAGCAATGATTATTTTATGCGGCTTACTTCGCTGATTCTCTAAAGACAATAATTTATAAACTTTCTCAACAGTACACAGCAGAGATTAATTATTCACACGTGCTGTTTATTAGTACTGTTGGCCTCTGGAGAAAGTGACTCCACCCCTGACAATCAATAACTAATGCTATTAATGATAAACAGGTTCTTGCTGGTGCCTTAACTCCTGGTTGCAAAACGGATTTTAAGCTTAATACAAAAGGACTAGCCTAAGTACTGGTTATGAATAATGCAAAGCATTTATGCAGACTAAGAGCTATAAGTGAAATAAGCTTAATGGAGAAATAAAACACGAGTTTACATTACATTAAGCTCAAGGAAAAGAACTGTTAATTTATTGATTACAATGAAACAAATTTACGTTACATGTTTCAAAATGATTTCAAAATAAGATCAACTCACTCACTCACTCAAAAGCTAAACTCTTAAGCCTAGGAAAATACGAAAAGAAAATACTGGTCAGAAAAGTGGACTAAGCAGATGACTGGGCGTCGTTGCTGAGGAAGGACGCTGCACACGCTCAGCCTCTCGCCAAATCACACTGGGTGGGAATTCAGGAACTGGACAACGGCACTGCAACACTGGGCCAACCTGCTTCCACGGCACTCAAATCCTGACTAAGTTCAAATCGTGAGAGAGAGGCGAGTGTCGAGCCGCACTTGCTAACGGCTAGAGTGAGCGAAACACGCCCATAACAAATCACTCAGGCGGAGGTGCTAATGTCGTGCACAAAGACGATCACTTATGAAATACTGGAAAATGTCCTGAAAACACTCCCGATCGGGTGAATACGTGGCGGTTGACTGAGTGATACATACTGGGATTCCACTAGAATTCGCGGTTTCCCACCAAAGTTTAATGTTACGAGTTTGTTTAGATATATGATCGCACCAACTCGTGACAATGTGATTGTGTTTCGATCACCCCTGCTTTGCTACACTGCATCTCTACCTCGTTCATTAAGTCTAGTAAGCACATACCTGGGGTGTACGCTATCGTCTTGGCGATTTTGAGGATCCTATCAGGTAATTTACACAAGGCAGCTGCATAACCAATGATGTCCATGATGAGGTCTGGGGACATCTTTCCATCTCCTGTTATCCAGTTTGAGTTTTCTAAGGTAGCTAATAATGTTCTTTTGATCGTGGAGACATCGGCAGTTATTTCACTGAGGAATTTGCAGTGTGCTCCCTTACAAGATCTACAATCTTATGTAATTCTGGGATTATACCCGGCAAAAAGTTCATACCTCCAGAAAATTTCTTCAGAAATTCAGTTTTAAATTCATCATATGTCTTAGCTCTGAGAAGCTTCTCTGACCTAAGCAAGTTTCCTACACACACCTTCCACGTCTCCCATCTGCTCCAATTCATATTTACCCAATCGTTCCTCCACTTCTCTCTTATACTCTGCCTTTTTCTCATTCTCTTGTAACCTTTCCACTCTCCTTGCAACTACTTCTTCTTCTCGTCTTTCCCTTCTTCTATTCCTCCATCTTACTTGAATTCTAATTCTGGCCACCACCAAGTAGTGGTCAGAAAGTCCACTCCTCCAACCTCTATAAACTCTTGCATCCATTACACATCTTCACATCCTTTCATCCACACACACATAATCAATCATTGCCTTCCTTTCATTCAGTTCACCACCCACCCTTCTCATCACTCGCCATGTATACCTGTGGATCATTTTATGCCTGAAGAGGGTATTGGCTATCACCAACCCCCTCCCAGCACAAATGTCCACTAACGCACTCCCATTCTCATCTATCTCAGCAGGCACATCCCACTCACCAACTATTCCATCCACCTTTACATTCCCAACTTTACCATTCATATCACCAATCAAAAACACTCTCTCATTCCTTCCAAACTTTTCCATGCACACTTCTACATTTGTCCATAACTCTTCTCTCACCCTTCTAGCACGATCCTGCGTTGGCGCATACATACACACAATCCCCCACATTTGTATTCCAACTTTCAACTTTACCCACACAATCCTTGACCCAACTGATCCATACTGTCTTATGCTCCTCTTCCATCTTTTACTCACAACTATACATACTCCTTCCTTTGCCCTCTCATTCTCACCTACTCCTGCACATATACCCCATCCATACTTCTATTCTCTCACACTTTCTCCTCGCCATTTTGTTTCAGTCATTCCACATACATCCACGTTCACACCCTCAAGCACCTGGACAATCTTTCTCTCTTTCACCTCATCATTCGCTCCCCTTACATTCCACATTCCGATAACCATGTCCTTTGTCCGGTCCTTGGTCGTCATCGTTTGGTCAGTCCTTGTCCGAGGCTTATTGTTTGTTTTTTTAGTTAGTTGTTTTCCAGGGAGGGGCACTAACCCTCCACCAACCCTTTTAGTCGCCTTTTACGACAAGCAGGGATGCTGGGGTAGTATTCTTAAAAAAAAAACCTACCCCCACGGGTTTTAAGCACTGAGAAGAAACGAGTAAGTATAATTACACCCACTTGGTACAGATGGTCACTCGGAGAGGTGCATCAAATAAATGAATAGCTGAATGAAGATCTCTCGATAATTCTAGGGCTGTGTTGATGGACGATATTACTCCAGAAATTCCATGGCCTGATGAATGTAGTGGTTAACAGCTGTATTCACAGGCAAATCTCAGCACAGAACTTCGAATTCCCACTCAATACTGTGGAAATAAATGGTATGAGTAGGAGCTATGTGAATAATGAGTAACAAGTAGTGGGTGAGAATTGCCTGGTGTCAGTCACACGTTGATTGGCGTGGTGTCGTCTCAGCGAACAAGCATGGTGACGTCATCTCAGCAGATACACATGGTGACGTCGGCTTCCTACACTGGTAGCTGTGGTGCGTAACTGAGTAGCGATGAGTAACCTGAGTGATGAAAGGTAAGATGCATTATAAATGTGGCTCTGGTGTTTTGTCGCGTCGTCTTCACCTGCGTCAGCAGTGGAGGTAGGGGGGCGGTAGGAAAGAGAACGCTGGGGATCTAGTGTTTGTTGCCTTGTTCTTGCTTTTCGTTTACTTGTTTTATTTTTTTTTTATTCTCCTTGCTGCTGTTTAAAGTTGCATGAAGATGATTGTAGAGTTGTCTTGTAGACTTGCTATTTGTTGTTAATCGTAGAGCTTGTTGATCCTCACTCGTAACTCGTCGTTGCTACTGTATGCTTGTAGACTCGTAGGCTTGTAGCTTGTATTTTGTAGGAATTCACTGTAGATTTGAAGATGAGGTTCGCACTTTGGCTGCCACCATTTATTGTTGGAACTTCGTAGCCACCATTTATATATATGCAACTCTTTAATCTTGCAATAGGTGTCTTGAGTTTTGGCTAAAGGTATTTTAGTAATTGAAGAGCAGGAGGAGTTAAAGATTAATACAAGGAGTTGCTCTTGATTTATTATCTTCAAAGAAAGTCTAAGTTGAGCAGCGTATGTATTATACAGGGACTTTATATACTAACTAAGTCTAGTTGGACCCCTCTTCTTATAAGATCTCTCCACTACCTGCCGGTTGTATGGCTTGCCCCTTTCTAAGCTCTGATTGCTACATTCTCGTTTAGCAGGGGTCGTGTCACGTGTGCTATACTGTCGTGGAAACATCTAGAACACTGTATGTCTGTATGTGTATGGTCACGAGGTGCTGTTTGTGGGCTATTGTGCTGGTGAGAGACATTCTGGAGAGGTGCTAACGTCACTTCCTTTGGCCCCTAGGTTTGACATTGACCTAACCTCCAGACTATATTATGTATGTTGCTGCTTGTTATGTATTAAGTTATTTTAGTCGTGATATCTATCTATCTATCTATATATATAATATTTTTATTGTATTTTGTTTTTTTGTTTTTTTATTTGTATTTTTACTTTTATATTATGTAATAGAAAAAAACCTTATTAACCTAAAGGTGGTTGTCGCCGCCTCGTGCCTTTTTAATACTAAACCAAGACAGTGTCCGGGAATCGGCGAAAACTTTAATTACTTTTGTACTATTATTGACTGTCTAGAATCATCAAAGAATACAAAAGATATGTTTGCACTAACATACGTAGATAAATGACTTACGATGTTTAAAATTTTTTGTACTGAGCATAAAGGAACTTGAATCACAACGAAGCCAAATCAATTAGGAATCAGATCAGTTTTATTACCCGCATCGTTTTATGGCCTACGTGACTGATGACACAACTCCGATAACATGAATTTCGCGCTTCGCTAATGATTACCTTCAACAGTCTTACTTTAGACATTTTCAATTCACCACTGCATAGTACAAAAAGGGAAATTTATTAACTTCGGCAGGTAAATCTCTAGATCAGAATACGAAGAAATACATTCGTGATTTTTAATTTCTAGTAAACTTCCGCGATTATACTTCTTTGTTGGCAAGCGCTGGTCCATTATGTATAAACATTCACATCAGCATTGACTTAATACTACCAATGACAGAATCATGCTCACATTATGAATATCAACTAAGACGTACTAGACTTAAATATAAGATTTAACGATTAAATCATGCACTGAACTGACTATATTTACAATATTACCTAAGACTACACTTACAATACTAGCTTATATTAATACTTAAAATTATGGCACTACATGTGTGTGTGTGTGTGTGTCTGTGTGTGTGTGTGTGTGTGTGTGTGAAGGACCCAGTATTCACCAACGTCAAAGCTTTAGACCCACAAAATGTCCCGCCTATTGCCTCATTAGGGGCTCACTTCCCAAACCTGGTGCCTGAAAATGACATAAACAAGATAGACCAGGGGTTCCAAACCTGGTGCTCGCGAGCACCACTGTGCTCTCTGATGGTCTGGCAGTGCTCTTTCACAACGGTTAAAATCGTGCTCGCGAACACCAGCTATTTGTAGGCCTAACTGCCGTATTCATAAACACTTGTAAGACCATCAACATCATCATCCGTTTCTTTTGTTACACTTACTAATTGGACTGCTTAATACCCAAACTATGAAATTATAGTGGTGCTCTTTAGTTATTCAGAAAACAGGTGGGTGCTCATCTGCTTAAAAAGGTTGGGAACCCCTGAGATAGACAGTGTGTGGCGTTTACTCAGAAACACAGAACTGAATATAATACATGGTATTAGTGCTTACAAATTCTGGCAAAAAATTTGCGACTTGAAAAAAAGATGATGATACGCCATTATTTCCACTTGTTGGAAATTTAATGAAAAACTTGCCTTGTTTGCCTCATTCATGTGCAAGTGTTGAAAGGGTGTTTTCTAGAGTGAAGCTAATGAAAACCAAAGTTAGAAATTCACTCAACACAGAAGCATTAAGAATGGAATGTTTCATGCCAAGAAAACTTGAAACTTCATCTGCTTACAACTTTGAAATAACACCATTCCACTTGGAGCTTATGACAGCTGACATGTAGAAAACGAGTGATTTTCAGCAAGAATAGCTGGCTTTTTAAGGTAATTAATGAACAATAAGAGTTTACATTGGTGACAAGGTTATAATAGTGTATATATATCAATGTAAAGGTGATAGGGAAATAAAGGACAAAACAGAGAAATTTTGTAGGTTCTAGGGAACTTCTGGCAACTCCATCTGCCAGCACTGGGTTTATCACCCAGCTGACTGAGGCTTGTTGGCGCATGGCGTAACGCGAGCTGTGCAGTGGAGCTCCACTCTCTTTGCTTGCATCCTGTGCGTGTACTATGCGCACTCCTATCCTTCCATGTCTCTGTTCAGGGCCGGATCCAGAATTTTATTAAAGGGGGGGCGTGATTAGCATTTTCATATACATATATATATATATATATATATATATATATATATATATATATATATATATATATATTCAGATCTCTTTGGTCTACATCTGCCCGCACTAAAACATGAAGCGATCACTGATCATTCACTTTGTAATCTATTTCGGGACAATAAAAAGGCCTAGGCACTGAACCCTTGTCAGTTCCATACTGTAACTTTCTGCAAGGAGAATCAACATATTGATATGTTCAGAAACTTAAGATACTTAGACAAAGCAAGGGTGAAGATGTAACAACATGGAAATAGTTAACATACCTATACAAGATTAGTGAGATTAGTTTCTGATCAAAACTATTGACGACTAACGATGTGAACTTTCCTTTTTTTGCAAGCAAAAAGGTCAATCAGTGCAAAAAAGCTTACATCTCTGTCACCGTCATCCGACATGTTGACTTTCCAGCTGGCTAAGCTCAAAATTTAGTTAAATGACTAAAATCTGCCCTTCACATTATTACTGTCATAAGCTGCCCACAAGGAAAAATACACTGAGCGTAATCTGTATGTGTTTCTTTATACTGAAAGTAAAATAAGTATAATACTTCGCACAAACCTAACCGATCACTAAATAATGCACAAACACACTCGTCACTAGGCTAATCACACAACTGGCAGCCTCCAGACAGACTGGTGTAGTGCTTACTATATAAATGCATTATTTTCATTGGTTAGCTGAAACGCATGTCCGACTTAGGCCGCCAATTATATTTTAGCATCCTGGTCGGAAAAATTCTAAGGATCACAGTTTCCCACTCTATCCTGTCTATCTGTCTATTGCCAGACGCCTTATTCCTGTAAAAAGTGGCCACAAACAAATCGCCTCCATTTCGCCCTATCCCTCGCCATGTCATTGCCCTGCTCCCAGCTTACACCCTCCCTCTCTCATATACCTCTCCACTCCATCCCTCCATCTCATCCTTGGCCTCCCCCTCCCTCTCTCCCCCTCCACCTCACTCACATACACCCTCTTCGTCAGTCTCTCACTCTCCATCCTCTCCACATGGTCAAACCACCTCAGTGTGTTTCTCCTACCGCTTCCTATCACATCCACATCCACACCACAACGCTCCTTTATATCCTCATTCGTCAGCCTGTCTCTCCATGTGACTCCACAGGCTCCTCTTAAATAACTCATTTCCACTGCTCTCACTCTTGACTTGTGTCCTTCCAACAGCGTCCAAGTTTCGCTTCCATACGTTAGAGTTGGTATCACAATACCGTCATACAGTAACTTTTTCACTTCCATGCTCGCTTCCCTGTTTCTTATCACTGCTTTCAAGGAACCAGCAACCTTTCTTCCTTGTTGCACCCTTTCAAGCACTTCACTCTCCAAACTTCCACCCATACTCATCACACTACCCAAGTGCTTAAACGTACTCACCATCCAACCTTACTGTACATTCACTGACTTCACCTCTCTCAAAGACCATCACTTTACTCTTCCCTACATTCACCTTTAGATTCCGTTTCTTACACACTCTCCCAAACTCATCCTCTAAGCCTTGCAGCTCCCCTTCCACTTCACTTAACAACACAGTATCATCTGCAAACAACAGTACAGGGAGTTTTCAAACACTACCCTCTCTCATTAGGGCCACTTCAACATCCACCGACCTACCTTGTATCTCTTTCATAAACCCATCCATGTACAGATTGAACAACCATGGAGACATGACACATCTCTGCTTCAACCCAACCTTCAAAGAGAAAAACTCACTCAGCGCACCATCCACACGCACTGCAGCCTTCGCACCATCATACATACTCTTCACAGCATTCAACAATTTCCCATCTACTCCACATATTCTTAATACTTTCCGCAATCCTTGTCTATCCACCCTGTCAAATGCTTTCTCCAAATCCAAGAAAGCCACATACAACTTCTTTCCCTTCTCTAGAAACTTTTCCACTAAAGGTCAAAGAATGAATATCTGATCTACACAACCTCTTCCCTTCGTAAAGTCTCCCTGTTCTTCTCCAACTAATTCCTCTGTTATTTCCCTAACTCTGTCAATAAGTATCCGACCACACACTTTTCCTATTACACTAAGAAGACAAATGCCCCTATGATTACCACACACTTCTTTTTCCCCTTTTCCTTTGTACAAAGGAATAATTATACCTGACTTCCAATCCTCTGGGACTCTACCTTCCTCCCAAGCCAATCTGCACATCTTCCACATCCATTCTACTACTATCTCTCCCCCATGCTTCAGCATTTCACCACACACTCCATCAGTTCTTGAGGCTTTCCCCAATCTGACTTTCTTCATTGCTTCCACAACTTCTATCCTACTGATTTCTTCCTGTTTTCTCACCTCCCCTCTTCTCCCAGCCATTCCCAGCCACTTATACTCATATTACTTCCGTTCTCTATGTTCAACAATTCCATCTGCTCACTTTTTCTCCCTTCTCCACAAGTAATCTACCATTTTTATCTTTCACTCCCCTACTAACTTCACTCCCACCCTGCCCTACTCTCTTTACTCTTTCCAGAACATTTTCGTGCAGTCCTTCCAATTTACAGTCAAATTCCTTCCAAATTCCTCATCCACTCTCTTAATACTCTCTCTTACTAATCTTTTCACCTCTATCTTCCTTTCTACATATAACTCTCTCTTCCGCCTCTGAACTTCTTCCACGCCCCTATTTCTCATCCATTCACTGTATGCTTTCTTCTTTTGTGCCACTGCCTGTCTCACCTCTTCATCCCCTTGCACCCCCTTCCGTCTTCTATTCACCCCACACACCACATCACATGCTGCACATATTTCTTCTGTGAATATCTTGTACACATCTTTCACATCCCCAATCTGCTCCAATTCATATATACCCAAACGTTCCTCCACTTCTCTCTTATATTCTGCATTTTTCTCATCCTCTTGTATCATTTCCACTCTCCTTGCAGCTACTCCTTCTTCCCGTCCTTCCCTTCTTCTATTTCTCCATCATACTTAGATCTTGATTCTGGCCACCTCCAAATAGTGGTCAGAAGGTCCACTCCCCCAACCTCTATAAGCTCTTGCATCCATTACACATCTTCGCATTCTTTCATCCACACACACGTAATCAATCATTGTCATCCTTTCATTCAGTTCACCACCCTCCCTTCTCATCACTCTCCGCGTATACCTGTGGATCATTTTGTGCGTGAAGAGAGTATTGGCTATCAACAACCCCCTTGTCACGAATTCGCGCGAGCGTATTTTTATAAATTCGTGACATTGTACTTCGATGAGAAAACCACAAACTCTAGTGGAATTCCCACTGGTCATCACTCAGTTCAACCGTCCTCGTATTCACTTTGATTGGGATGGTTTTCAGAACATTTGTCACTGTTTCACAAGTGACCATTCTTATCCATGACATTAGTGCTTTCACAGAGTGATTTATTGTAAGCCTTTATTGTGCACCTTCCTTCCGTTGACTTTTGAAGTTAGGCCACGCCTATTTCCGGTGAACACGGCCATCTCTCGCCCCCTTTCCTAGTTTGAAGTCAGTCAGGTCGGGATTGTCGCGAGAATAGGATCGTTTTGTGCCCAGTGTTGAGCAACGTCTCTGTTGTACAGCGAATTCCTGAATCTCCACCTAGACGGTGATCAGCGAAGCGAACTTGGAGCGAATAGCAGCGTTGGTGTTCATCACAGGCGCCCAGACTTTCGTTTCGGCTCCCTTCTACTGACCAGTATTTCAGTTCATTTTACTAGGCTTAAGTTTAATTAGCTTTTGAATGAGCAAGTGAGTGTATTCTCTTGTTATTTGAATTCATGAGTCCACGAGTGACCATGAAATTCCCCTTTTAAATTTATTTTGAGATTCATTTAATGTAAATTTATTTCACTGTAATCAATAAATTTACAGTTCTTTGAGCTTAATGTAATTAGACTCGTGTTTTTTCTCCACATTAAGCTTATTTGAGTTGCCACTCCTAATTTGCACAAACTCTTTACAATATTCATAACTGGTACTTAGGCCAGTTCTTTTGTATCAAGCTTAAATCCGTTGTGCCAGCCAGGAGTAAAGCACCGGCAAGAACCTGTTTATTATTATTAGCATTAGTTATTGATTGTCAGGGGTGGAGTCACTTTCTCGAGGGGCTAACAGTAGTACAAACAGCACTCGTGAGTAATTAGTCTCTGCTGTGTACTGTTGAGAAAGTTTATAAATTTCGTCTTTAGATAATCAGCGAAGTAAGCTGGCATAAAGTAAAACTTACTGCTAGATTTTCACAAGTTAATTCCTTGTCAATATTTTCAAGTAACATCCAGCATTTTTAATCTATAAATTCACATCCCCCCGTGACATCTGGCGACCTCATTCCAGGAGATTAACTCCTAGCTCTATTTCTATTAATTTTATGTAATAGTTTCCCACTTAGTTGCATTTTTTTCTTATTTTCTTTACCAGTTTAACTAGATAAAACTGGTCACCACCAACATGTGCCTATATTCTTTACCTTTGATTATTAGTATTTCTCTGCTAAATAGCAGTCAGTACTCAGTCTTTAGCCCACTCAGCCTTAATTGAGTTAGCAAAATGACTACTAATATATATGTACAGGAAGCTAAAGATATGGGGCTTATCAACCCCAACAAATTAAAGAGTACGTGCTCTCTCGGTTTAGTTACGAGCAGCAACGTGAGAATGATGCTCGTGAAGAGCGTCGAATTTAGCGTGAGGAACGCAAGACAGAATGTGAACACGAGCGAGAACAACGTGAACACGAGCAAGAAAAACGCGAACACGAGCGAGAACAACAAGAAAGAGAACTTGAATACGAGCTAGAACAACGACAGAGAGAATGAGAACACGAATGTGCCAAGTGCAAGGCACATGAGAAACATAAACTTGAGATGCTGAAGCTCAAGCAAGACTCCTTGGCTTCAGACACATCAGTTGCAGCTAACCCAAGCTCCACGAGTGCTCTCCCTGCACATGTTCTGGTGACTCCACACATCAAGCTTCATCCATACAAGGAAGGCGAGCGAATCGAGCCATTCATAGCTAGTTTTGAAGACATGGCTCAGCTGTACCAGCTGGATTAGGCAGCTAAGCGGCTCCAGTTTCTTAGCTTGTTCGAGGGTCCTGCCCTCGATATTCTCCACAGAATTCGTTGAGACAATCTCACGTATGAGATGATGAAGGCCGCACTCATCAAAGCGTATGGTCTCACAGTTGACGATGCCAGGAGTCAGTTTATGAGGGCGCATCTACAAGAAAAGGAGACTGCTGTTCAGTTTCTTGATCAGCTTCCTGCTTACTTAGATGAGTGGATGGAGAAAGATGAAACTCCTCCCACGCGAGAGGGGATAATTGACCTTATGATGCACACGCAGCTAGAAAAGTCATGGCCTGCCGAGCTTATGGCTTAGCTTACGATCTGCCAGGTAAGGGATGCCAGCCAAATGGTGGAGAAGGCTGATGCATTCTTCACTGCGTACGGGTATCAAACTCATAAGCAACACACCTGGAACAGGAAAGCTGACAAATCTGGGGAACCGTCTCAGACTGAACCCCAGCATCAAGGCCATTCTCAGAATAATGGCCAAGGTCCAAACAAGCCACAGAAGAAGGACCAGGGGCAATATACCCTGAAACCTGAGTGGAAGTGGTATGACAAGTACCCTAATCAGCAGCAGTATCAGCCATGCAATTGACCGTCGGGACTATCCATTTCAGCACTAGCCCCAGTGTATCGGAGGTAGTTCACAGCCTTCATTCCTCAACAGCAGCATGGTGGTGTTGTCCCTAGCAGTACGGGTACTTCCCCACAGTTCACTAGTCCCCCAGCGACAGAGAACCCTCTGCCTACTCATGTTTTAAGTAATGCTGTTGGTGTAGCTATGGTGAAGGATTGGTATAAATCAGCTGGAGTATTATTATCCACTGTTGGAGGTCCAGTTGACCCATGATGGCATCCTGATAGTGGTACCTATGAGGAATGCTATAACATACCATGCATGGCAGTTCATTCCTTTCCTTTTTGCTACTACTAACAACACACTTGCCATTTTCAAGGAGGGTCCAGAAGTGTTAGCTGTGTCTGATGACAAAAGGTATATAGCAGAAACGACTGTGGATGAGTTTGAGAAGTGTAAGGCTCCCTTTCTCAGTCTCCATGTTTGTCCTGCTTTCCACTTTGTCTTTATACCATCAGAGGTAGAGTGTAAGGTGGCCTTGTTGGACACGAACACTTCCTCTACACTGCAACATTGCACTTTCTAACCCATCCAACTGAAATCAGTTTTCCATGCTCATGTACAGTCAAAGACAAAAGTCGTGTCACGGTTTTGTCCGAAGATTAAGTGCAACACTTGAAACATTATGAAATCTCTACCCCAGTTACATGTTCGTGTTTGGCTAACCTGACCTCCTCAACCTTCATATCTGCTACTGATGGGATGACAGTATGAATGAACCCATGAAATTCCAAAGCCTTAACATCGACTCGCAAGAATTGCTGAGCCCGAACTTCGTATGAGAGATGAAACGCCAACGGTTAGGCCATGATCACCTGACATTTCATCTTCTTACCACAAAACGTCAAGCAGACCTACTATACCATGGAATGGAGAGGTCAAGCAACATGTATCCAACTAATAGGAGTATGAGAGGTGGCATGATCTTCCTTTATTTACGGGAAGCAAAGCCTGAACAGAAAGCTCAAACATTTGGTATAAGCATAACCATAGAAAGATGGCTTAGGATTTCAAGAGGAAGGCACAACGGAGAACCGTCATCGTTCAGGTCGTCCTCGTCTTACCACACCACAATAGGACCAGGAAATAATCACAACGATGGAAACAACACCCACAAGCAGTGCTTATGCCGTATGAAACGATGTGCACCTAGAATGAAGCACATGGACAGTTGTGCGTAGACTTAGGTAATCTGGTTTATGTGTTCGAACTCATTTGTGGGATTCAGTTTGCTAGCCACTCTCAAAGAAAAAAAAATTATTGTAATAGAATGTTCTCATGTGTTGAATACTTTAGAGAATTTTGTTTTACAACACTGGTAAATAATGTTCCAGGTCATAATTATCAACTTGATTAGCTAATTTGCAGTTAATAAAGATGGAGAACTGACTTCCAAACACCCATTCAGCTAAGTGAATTGTAACGTTGCGAATGTGGTCATAAAAAAATAAAAGATGTGAAACTTTTCATAAATACTAAATAAAAACAGCAGTCAGAAAGATTTAATAATTATGTAAATTAGTTTCGTTGTTACCAAAAAAGTATATGCTGGCATCCGCAGGCCAGTCACCTGGAGCAAATGGCAACTCAAGTCAGTGCTACCAACCGATCGTTCGACAAAGCAGACCACTTTGAGCAGATATTTTCACCAGATTTCACGACACGACTTTTGTCTTTGATTGTACATGCGAAACAGTATTTCTTCTTTCCTGAGACAGAGGACATAACACTGACATGTGCATCACAACACCAGATCCTTAAGGTAGTTGGATACTATGTTGCATCTGATTTTTGTGAGCTGCACAGTAAAGAGATGGTAATTCTACCTAACAAGCAACATCTAGCTTTGTTGGTGAATTTCTCGTCCAAGTTACGACCCTTTCTACCTTTATTCAGTGTTTCTTTGTTGAATGTGAACAGGCTGTCTTATGTGTTAAACGGAATGGAATTTGTTACTTACGTGAACAAGACTGATTTAAAACCATATGTACTGTCCTATCTTCCTTCACATCTTTCTCCTTCCTATTTTGGTCCTGGCGTTGGTCTTCTACTTCTTGTGGTCATGTCCTATGTTTGTGTTTGGGGCTATTATCTGAAAGGCATTACAGGGGGAAACCCACTAAAACCATGGGTCCTTCTCACGGATTACAAGTGGATCTCCCTGAGTAGTTAGCTACCCTACACACTTGTTAAGCTACATGGTAGTCAGGACTACAATGTCGGCGGGGATGTTGAAAAGGTGTGGCCGAGCAATATTCTGGTTCTGGGATCACTTACACAATGAGTTAAGTCTCACTATTTTTTACATATTATATACAGGGATGTTTATTCATAATTAAAGAATATGTATTCTAGTGATAAGATGAATAACCAAATCAACTTCACTGTGAGTGTGGTGTGCGAGAGACATGAGAGGCCAGACATGTTAAGGCTAGAATTTTCAGACGTACATACGGAGAGTGAAGGAGGGTGAGAGAAGGATATAAATTCTTCATATATCGAAGTCTTGGGAAAAATATATATATATATATATATATATATATATATATATATATATATTCAAAAATGGCGTCTCATCACCAAGCCTCGGAGTCCCCAGGGGCGGGGACCATAAATGCCCCCACCATCTGCCCCTCTCCCGGTGACGACTCGAGGTGCCTGGAACCACTGTCTGACTCTCTTCTTCTTCATTTCTGCAACATTCGCGGCCTTTCCTCTAACTTTCGCTCTTTTGAGCACCACCTCTCCTCCTCTAAATCTCACCTTCGTTTTCTAACTGAGACTCAGCTGTCTGAGGCAACTGACAGCAAACCCTTTTCTGTATCCTCCTACTTTCTCCATACTCATTTCAAAGCCAAAGGTGGCTGTTGTGTATATATATGCAACGACTTATCTTGCTCTCGTGTTCCTGAACTCGATTCTTCTGAATTCTCTACACTCTGGCTTCAGCTTTCCTGTCATTCACTGACTAAATATATCTTTGCTGTTTACTTATCCCCTAATTCTACTGACTATCAAAAATTCTTCGACTATCTTACTTCTATGATGGAACACATTCTATCCATTTCTCCTTTCTCTGAAATCTTCATTCTAGTAGATTTCAATGTTCACCACCACCTTTGGCTCTCCTCTCCTTTCACTGATCCACCTGGTGAACAAGCCTACACCTTTTCTATCCTTAATGACCTAGAGCAGCTTGTACAGCATCCTACTTGTATCCCTGACCGCCTTGTAGAGAGCTCCAACATACTTGACCTCTTCCTCACAACTAATCCTTCTGCTTACTCTGTTAATCTTTTCTCTCCATTGGGCTCCTCCGATCACAACCTTATCACCTTAACCTGTCCTATCACTCCGGTACGGGCCTGTGGACCCTCCAGGGAAACGTCGTCTGTGGCATTTTGGAGCCACGGACTGGGAGGCCCTCAGGCAGTACTTCTTTGATTTTCCCTGGAATGATTATTGCTTCCATGGCCGTGAGCCATCTGAGTGTGCCTTGCACATTACGGAGGTTATTCTCTCGGGCATGGAAGCATACATTCCTTTCTCATATCCTTTGACTAAAGCAAGAAAGCCTTGGTTTAATCACGCTTGTTCTAATGCTGTCCGCAACAAGGAGAGGGCCTACAAAAGGTACCGGAGCCAAACCACCCCTGAATCACATCATCTTTACATTTCTGCCCGGAATCGTGCTAAGTCTGTGCTTCGCTCTGCTAAAAATAATTTCATCCATACTAAATGCTCTCAACTCTCCAACTCAAATTCTTCCCGCTCCTTCTGGCACCTTGCCAAAAACTTTTCTAACAACTTTACCTCATCATCCTTCCCTCCTCTTTTCTACTCTGATGGCTCTGTAGCTATTTCTTCTACTGATAAAGCAGATCTCTCCGCACAGACTTTCTCCTCCAATTCCACCTTAGACGATTCTGGTGCTATTCCTCCATCACTTCTCCTCTCTGACTTCCTCATGGCTGTCATTAAAATTTCTTCAGCTGATGTGTTTTCTACCATCACTGGCCTCAGTACTAACAAGGCATGTGGGCCCGATGGGGTCCCTCCTGTTGTTCTCAAGAACTGTGTTTCTGTGCTTACACCCTGCCTAGGCAAACTCTTTCTCCTTTGTCTGTCAACTTGTACCTTTCCTTCTTGCTGGAAGTTTGCTCTCATTCAGCCAGTCCCAAAGAAGGGTGACCACTCCCAACCCTCCAACTATCGTCCAATTGCTTTAACGTCCTGTATTTCAAAAGTTTTCGAGTCAATTCTCAATAGAAAAATTTTAAGGCATCTTTCCTATCACAACCTTCTTTCTGATCGTCAGTATGGGTTCCGTCAGGGACGCTCCACTGGCGATCTTCTCACCTACCTTTCAGACTCCTGGTCATCCTCCCTTCGGGACTTTGGCGAAAGCTTTGCCATTGCACTTGACAATATATGTGTGTGTGCATGTGTGTGTGTGTGTGTGTGTGTGTGTGTGTGTGTGTGTGTGTGTTAATACACCATATGCAATTAATACTGCCTTATTGATGTGCATGGTAGAGTTGTAACTTACACCTACTCATGTACGTATCTCACTGTGTCTGAGAGATGTGGCATCTCTAAATTTTGCTTACCTGTACTGATTCCCAGGGTGGGCAGTGAGGCAGATCATATCACCTTTAGCTCTTGTCAGAAGGAGACGCTCTATTCCATTGTTTTTCTCTCTCGTCGCAGCTGTACTTTTCTGTGGCATAATAAAGAGGGAGAAACACACCTGCCCCTTATTTTTTTTTTATGATTCACCTGCAGTCTACCTTGCTCCTGTTTCACGAGCTCATGACCACCAATATCGGTGGCACTGTGGCAGCAGAGACTAAAGCCGTGGGAACATTAATTTGGTGGCCAGCTGTGGAGTTCAATGGAGTCTACACCAGCAGGAACGCTGGCTATTTTTCCTAGTAGCGCCACGCCCTGTGAGTCTGCCTTGGTTTGCACCCATTCTGTACACTCTGATTGTTCCTTTATTCCGGCTCCTCAACTCCCGGTTTATCATGCTCGTGTGAAACACATCCATTTCTTCTTCTTCACTGTCCCCATCTCTGTTAGTGTCATGTGTCCTGAAACTTCTATTCGTTCAGTGCCTGCTAGTGGTCTCTATAAGGCACCTGACTATTGTACAGTTAATTCAGAATATATCATTGCCAGTGCCACTCGTTATCATCAGGCCATATGCAGTCACACATATGAAGTCTTTGAATCCATCAATATGACTTCCAGCGTCCATTTTGACAATCTGTCCATCACCTCTGCAAACTTGTGTATGCTGGATTTTCTCAACAAGAGTGATTTTATTATGGATCAGTTTTCCTTGGCCTTCAGCCGTTCATGTGTTCATCCAGTCTTTGTGTTTTCCCCAGTGGCCATCTTTTTTATTAGATTAATTCTGACCGTTTGTGCAGTGCACTGTTGTGTTAGGAAGATGGAACGCAGACTACATGAAATCCGCATCGCAACAAGAATAGTACAGCCACCACAGGACGTTGAAGCTGACCGTACTTAGTATCCTCTCATATGACTGCTAAAAGTGCCAAAAGAATCATATAATAACCGTGGAAAGTAAAATGACAGATGTGCAAATTAAAGCGACACTAAATACTAGGGTTGGTCAAAAATTTAAAACTTGACAAAACATGGCTATTTTGATGACCTATAGTATGTTTTCACATGAACTATTTTAAAAATTAAGTCAGTGGTACTCCATTACAGCACTGACGCTTCAAGCATTCAGTGATTACCAGTGACTGGCAGTTCTATAAATGATAACCCATTGTTTTGCATTTCTGTTACCAACTACATAAACTGGTACTGGTTTACAGTTTTGAACTTTGTATGAGTTTGCATATTTTACAGGAATATGGCCAGTTGTAGCACATGAGAACACGAAAGATTGTTTTCAGCTCATCGCGCAGTCTTCCAGGAAATCAGTTGTCCACTAGCTGTGATGTCATAAGGGCGTATTTGGAACATAAATCAACAAATCTGTCATTGAACACCCAAGCCTGTGCGGAAACTGTTGCACTTGAAGTAGCAGGAATTTATGAGAAAGCTTCCATCTCAACTATTGATTATACCTGTGTTGTTATTCGTGTGAAATGCCTGATAGCAAAGGCACAGGAGCTTAGAAAATATACAGTGACCAAAAGGACTTCCAGCACCTACATAGAGAAACTCATCAGCTTTGACACCTTATTTGATATTATTCATTGCAAATGTTTCAAAACCTTCAATGCATGTGAGAGGTCTGAGTGTCAATGTAGCAGAGCAGACAAAATATCACCTGAGGAGTGGCCTTTCTTGGTTGACCACATAGTTACAGAATGTATATTGGTTGAATAGACTAGAAGAAGACAGCACAAAATAAGTGTGCAGCAAATATAGTGATGAAAAGGAAGCTCTGTGAAGAGCCCACTAGAGATACTATGTGAAATAGTAGCAATAGATGGCATCACAACACCCCCAGGAGGCGACAACAGAGGGGTAAGTAGGGCGGGCGCAATGTCCGTGCGACATGGACATATGTCCCATACAGCCACACGTCCCTATTCCATGGCGTACACCTGGTGCGAACATCTCAGTCCAGGTGCATTACCCTTCAATGACCAAGTCTTCATCAGGATCGGGGTGGAGCTAATAAAACAGCTCCAGGCACCATCCCAGTGATGTTCAGTAGCCGCACACTAAAAGCAATGGCCTGTAGCTGAGCCTCAGCAATGGTCTGTAGCCGTGCAACTGTTACAGCCGGTAGCCACACACTAAAAGCAACAGCCTGCAGCCGTGCAACAGTGACGACCGGTAGTCACACCATTAAGAAATGGCCAGCAGCTGCTCATAGCACTGCCCACCTCCCCTGCAGAACCCGTGATGGCCAGTTGTCACACATGGGGAGAGAAAGGTATGCCCTCCTTCTGTAAATGTCTCGAGGGGCACGACACCAGTGATGGCCGGCAGCCACACCAGTAGACAGGAGACAGCCTGTAGCCGCCCTTTGCTTACACATCGCCCCTCATACAGGACCTCGGCGATGGCTGGTAGTCACGCCTGTAGACAGGTGACGGCTGGCAGTCGCACTTCGTCTGTGGTCCCGTCAGGAAGTCAGGCCTCGGTGACGGTCAATTGCTGCACCGACGGGAAAGGGACAGCCTGTAGCCGCACCAGGGAGGGACGCCTTAAAACCCCCTCACCCCCTGTGACTTCACAACCTGAGGGAGACTCCTGCTCGAGCCACCCCACCGGTGGCAGAGTAAGTCACACCCTTAACCCCCCATGCCGAGGCAGCCTCCAGGAGGTGAACCTTCCAATACAGGACTGGTGGAGAGGACCCATCCTGACCCCGGGGCTGCACTCCATCCAGCTGTCGCCAGAGGGAGAACAGCACCTGTCAGACTCCTGTCGCCAGCCATGCTGGAGCCCTACCCTGACAATGATGCAGGGGAAGCGAGACCGCAGTAGATGGGCTCTAACCCCTAGTATCCTGGGGCACGATCTCTTCAGTCCAGAAGAGGAGCGATGTCCTTCATGCACCGGGCACCCGCAGGAGCACCTTCAGAGGATCTTTGGCCTCAGTCCCGAGGGCCAAATCCCAGTACCGAGCCCCTCCAGTGCGGGGCCCTTCACCATGCCTGCCCACAGCCCGTTCTAGAGGATGATGCCTCCCACAAGTAGTCCCGTGGCCTCTCGATGAGAGGACACCTGAGGGGACACAACCGACACTGGGCCACCACCTGTGAGCTGCCGGCCCCCTCCCCTTGGTTAGCCTGCTCCCTCACCCCACATCTCCATAGTGCCTGTGACTTCCCTGCCCGCAAGGTGAAAGTGAAAGTGACTATCAGAGTATAGAATCCAGTGACAGTGTCTAACTACCCTAACTCTACTAAATGTGATAAATGACATGAACAGTGTTCCACCTTCCTGTTTCATTTAGTGTAATGCAGGACAGGTACATAATTATTAGTACAAGCAGCCCTAGAACGAAGTGTAATCCCATCTTCGCTTACGTACAGTGTCTGTCCGTCTGTTCCTGAGACTGTTGGTATCCTGCGTGATACCTGGCTGGAGTAGACTGTAGCACCAGTCGAGCAGGGCAGTACTCCCGAGGTGGATGGAAAGCTGATGACAGGGAGTGCTGGAGCTCCCGTTTCATCAGCCCTCAGGCCTAGTTCCTGACCATCCCCCTTTGCTGAACTTTTTCAGTGTCTCAGTTACACAGAGAGTAGGCCAGCATGCTCTCCAGTACAAATTTCTCTAACTATCTTCACCAAACTACATGCACAGTACACACTACACTTCCTATTCAAAATTTACCCAAAATGGCGTCGTTTTACCAAGCCTCGGAGTCCCCAGGGGGGGGGCCATAAATGCCCCCACCATCGGCCCCTCTCCCAGTGACGACTCAAGATGCCTGGAACCACTGTCTGACTCTCTTCTTCTTCATTTCTGCAACATTCGCGGCCTTTCCTCTAACTTTCGCTCTGTTGAGCACCACCTCTCCTCCTCTAAACCTCACCTTCTTTTTCTAACGGAGACTCAGCTGTCTGAGGCAACTGACAGCAAACCCTTTTCTGTATCCTCCTACTTTCTCTATACTCATTTCAAAGCCAAAGGTGGCTGTTGTGTATATATACGCAACGACTTATCTTGCTCTCGTGTTCCTGAACTTGATTCTTCTGAATTCTCCACACTCTGGCTTCGGCTTTCCTGTCATTCTCTGACTAAATATATCTGTGCTGTTTACTTATCCCCTAATTCTACTGACTATCAAAAATTCTTCGACTATCTTACTTCTACGATGGAACACATTCTATCCATTTCTCCTTTCTCTGAAATCTCCATTCTTGGAGATTTCAATGTTCACCACCACCTTTGGCTCTCCTCTCCTTTCACGGATCCACCTGGTGAACAAGCCTACATCTTTTCTATCCTTAATGACCTAGAGCAGCTTGTACAGCACCCTACCCGTATCCCTGACCGCCTTGGAGAGAGCTCCAACATACTTGACCTCTTCCTCACAACTAATCCTTCTGCTTACTCTGTTAATCTTTTCTCTCCGTTGGGCTCCTCCGATCACAACCTTATTACCTTAACCTGTCCTATCTCTCCGGTACGGCCTGTGGACCCTCCAGAGAAACGTCGTCTGTGGCATTTTGGAGCCGCAGACTGGGAGGCCCTCAGGCAGTACTTCTTTGATTTTCCCTGGAATGATTATTGCTTCCATGGCTGTGAGCCATCTGAGTGTGCCTTGCGCATTACGGAGGTTATTCTCTCGGGCATGGAAGCATACATTCCTTTCTCATATCCTTTGACTAATGCAAGAAAGCCTTGGTTTAATCACGCTTGTTCTAATGCTGTCCGCAACAAGGAGAGGGCCTACAAAAGGTACCGGAGCCAACCCACCCCTGAATCACATCATCTTTACGTTTCTGCCCGGAATCGTGCTAAGTCTGTTCTTCGCTCTACTAAAAATAATTTCATCCATACTAAATGCTCTCAACTCTCCAACTCGAATTCTTCCCGCTCCTTCTGGCATCTTGCCAAAAATCTTTCTAACAACTTTACCTCATCATCCTTCCCTCCTCTTTTCTACTCTGATGGTTCTGTAGCTATTTCTTCTACTGATAAAGCAGATCTCTTCGCACAGACTTTCTCCTCCAATTCTACCTTAGACGATTCCGGTGCTGTTCCTCCATCACTTCCCCCTCTGACTTCCTCATGGCTGACATTAAAATTTCTTCAGTTGATGTATTTTCTGCCATCACTGGCCTCAGTACTAACAAGGCATATGGGCCTGATGGGGTCCCTCCTGTTGTTCTCAAGAACTGTGCTTCTGTGCTTACACCCTGCCTAGGCAAACTCTTTCGTCTTTGTCTGTCAACTTGTACCTTTCCTTCTTGCTGGAAGTTTGCTCTCATTCAGCCAGTCCCAAAGAAGGGTGACCACTCCCAACCCTCCAACTATCGTCCAATTGCTTTAACGTCCTGTATTTCAAAAGTTTTCGAGTCAATTCTTAATAGAAAAATTTTAAGGCATCTTTCCTATCACAACCTTCTTTCCGATCGTCAGTATGGGTTCCGTCAGGGACGCTCCACTGGCGATCTTCTCACCTACCTTTCAGACTCCTGGTCATCCTCCTTTCGGGACTTTGGCGAAAGCTTTGCCATTGCACTTGACATCTCAAAGGCTTTCGATCGAGTCTGGCATAAATCTTTAATTTCCAAACTGCCCTCCTACGGTTTCTATCCTTCTATCTGTGCCTTCATCGCTAGCTTCCTTTCTGGTCGTTCTATAGCCGCTGTTATAGACGGCCATCGTTCTTCTCCTAGATCTATCAACAGTGGTGTTCCTCAGGGCTCTGTCCTATCACCAACTCTCTTCCTTTTATTCATCAATGATCTTCTAAGCTCTACATCTAACCCTATCCACTCATATGCTGATGACTCCACCCTTCACCTTTCCATTCGGTTCCCGCAACGCCCATCTCAACAGTTACTTCAACAAACAAGGGATGAGGCTATGGCACACCTAATGTCTGACTTGGCTCGTATCTCTGACTGGGGTAAAAATAATATGGTTGTCTTTAATGCATCTAAGACTCAGTTCTTACACCTTTCAACCTGACAAAATCTTCCACAGGTATACCCACTAATGTTTAATAATATTCAGCTTAATCCTACATCATCCTTGAACATGCTTGGGGTTTCATTTACTCGGGACTTATCTTGGAAAGATCATATTACATCTCTTGTAAAATCTGCTTCCAAGAGATTGGGTGTGCTAAGCCGACTCCGCTCTTTCTTTACCCCTGCGCAATTGTTGACTCTATACAGGGGTTTTATCCGCCCCTGTGTGGAGTACAACTCTCATGTGTGGGGAGGCTCCCCTCATACAGCTCTTCTCAATAGGGTGGAGTCAAAGGCTTTTCGTCTCATTAACTCTCCTCCTCTTACTGACTCCCTTCAACCTCTGTCTCTTCGCCGCACTGTTGCATCTTTATCTCTTTTCTATCGCTACTTTAATGGTCACTGCTCCTCTGAACTGTCTGCTTGCATTCCTCCACCTCTACGACGGGCGCGTAGCACCCGTCTGGCAGCAGACTCTCATCCTTTTTCTGTCCAACTCTCTGATGCAAGAATTAACCGTTACTCCCAGTCTTTCATTAATGCAACAGGTCAACTCTGGAACTGTCTCCCTCTGTCTGTATTTCCTGCTGCCTATGATCTCCAGTCTTTCAAACGCAGTGTGTCCAGGCATCTCAAAATGATCGGATCTTGAATTTGGCTCTATATTGTATTTTGTTTTTCTCTTGGAGGGAACTGTTACTGCGGGCTCATGGCCTTTGGTTCCTTCTTCCTCGCATAAAAAAAAAAAAAAATATATATACACCTGCTAATTCCAGTTCTTGCCTTTGGATAGAGTTTCATGAATTGTCTAGCTTCCTGTATCAAGAATTTGGTAATATAGATGTAAGGTTGTTGCCCTGTGTTTCTATGCCCTGTTCCTCTCACACTGTGTACACCCCGTCAACAAGTGCCCTGCATACAAGGAGAACCAGAACTTATTACAATCAATCCCTGGGAGTTCTTTGCATGTAGCCACCAGTGTCCACTCCACGACATCCGGGAGCAGCTTAAAGCAGCCAGCCGCAAATCAAACACACCAGATTGACGTAAGGTATCCTGTTTAGATAACGAAGGCCCCTAGGATGACACGACACCAGCCAGAGACACTGATCCCAGGGAAACAGAGCTGGAGGAAGAGGAGATCCCACAACAGCTGGATTTTTAGGCCCACCCCCACACCTCCCCATGGTGGTGGGGGCCATCTCTCAGAAATACCACCCCCCAGTCTATGATAAGATGAGACGCAACGGGATTAAAGCGAGGTTTCTGGTCGATACAGGAGCGGCCAGATCGTGCCTCTATGGTCACTTTTACTCCTGTCATAAACAGCTTTTGGCCCGCTTTTCCCTATGTCAACTCATCTCATAGGTGCAGGGGATGGTCCCGTACCCATCCGCAGGGAAACTCGGGCCTTATGCACCGACACCCACCAAAAGGTCTCTACCCAGCACAAATTCATTGTGTTTGACTCAGCTTGTCGCTTCTACAATGGATATCTGGGACTGGACCTCCTATAGAAGTTACGAACGACCATCAACTGCCACAAGCGGTAACTTCAGTTTCAGGAGCCACCAGTCCCCTTCTCCAATCCCCCACAACCCCTGTGTACCTACTAACCCTCCCCAGCACTGTGCCCCACCCACCTGCCTCCCCTCCCCCGATCCCCTTCCTAGCCCTCCTGCTCGCCCCACCTTCCCCACTACCACCACCTCCACCATCAGAATTCCCCCTCACCACGAAGCATGGCTGCCATTGAACAGGCCCACTGGAATATCTGTCCTATTCTCCATGGATCTGCCGCCCAGAACCCTCTCGGCCTGCCTCCTATCCCCCACCTTAACCCCCCCCCACATCCTGGTGGTCCAAATCGCCAACACCACCACAACTCCCCTCATGCTACCTAACCCTTCTCAGGTAGATCTCTGTCCACCCTTTCACCTCAGGTAGACCTGGGTCGGCCAGACCCAGGTCAGAAACAAGGTCAGAAAACACACTTTTGTTTTATTTATGACAGATCCAAACATGGTATGACATTCTTCAATGTATATGCAATACAGCCATGTAAATAAACTTAATTTTTTAATTCATTATATATTTTTACCTATTTTTTTAAAAAAATAGGTCCTTTTTTAAATATTTAGAGAAAAAATGAAAACAACATCTGATTGTAACTTTGTGTGGTGCAACTGGCAGTAGCATCATGGAGCTTCAAGGTGTGATGTTGGGGTGCCTGAAGCTGCGACCTTATTTGCAATCAGGGAACAAAATAAAGCACCCTGCCCAGGTAGAGCCGGGTCTCTGAGACCCACCCACCCACCCACCCTACACCGGAAACGGAGAAGAGTTCGAAATTGCCTTTTCACCCCTTACATGGGTACAAAAAGTCAGGCAGCTATTGGGGGGTACAGGGTTCCTGGGTGTTTAGGAGGTAGTTTACCTAACAAACTTGGGGGGGGGGTCTCAGAGATCCGGCTCTACCTGGGGAGGGCTAAGGGGCTTGTGGTAGGAGAAACGGAAGGAGCAGAGCCATACACCCCCACCACCTCCCCCTCCCCCGCCCTGCTACCCCCCATACCCGAGCATCTCTCACCCCACCAAGTTGACACTCTCCGCCATCTACTCCTGGAGTTTCAGGACCTTTTCTCGTCAGGAATTACCGATATTGCCACACTACCTACCTGGTGCACGAAATACACACCACAGGACCACCTATCTGGCAACCATCCTGATGGAAAAACCCGAAACAACGGGCGGAGGAAGACCAGGAGGTCCAGGAAATACTTGATGCCGGCGTTGTTTCACTCTCCACCAACCTCTGGTCCTCTCCTGTCGTCCTCGTCAAGAAGAAGACAGCACCATGCGATTCTGCGTGGACTACCGCCACCTTAATGACGTTACCATCAAGGATCCCACCCCACTGCCCAGGATTTACGATTCCCTCGACTTGCTGCACAATGCTTCCTGGTTCTCTACCCTAGACCTTCAATCTGGGTATTGGTAGGTCCCCGTACACCCCGAGGATAGAGGGGAGACCGCGTTTTCCACTAGTAATGGAAAGCATTATGAATTTAACGTCTTGCCATTCAGACTCTGCAACGCACCCACCACCTTCTCCCTTTTGATGGACTCAATCCTGAGTAGCCTCACCTGGGAAGTCTGTCTGGCATACTTGGATGACATGATCATCCTTAGTAAGACATGGGCCGATCACCTTCAGTGCCTCAGGAAAGTTTTTCAGTGCATCCACCAGGCACCTCAAACTCCGACCTTCCAAGTGCATCCTGACTGCGAGAACTGTTGCTTTCCTGGGGCATATAGTCTCAAAAGATGGCATTTCACCCAACCCTGACAAGCTGTGCGCCATTGCGGAGCTCCCCCTACCGCGAGATGTCCACAAGATCCAAGCCTTCCTGGGCCTCACCTCATACTATTATCGGTTCGTGAAGGGATTCAACAATATCGCCAAACCTCTACAAGACCTGACCCGGAAGGGAGAACCCTTTGCCTGGACCAGTGAGTGATGGGCTGCCTTTCAGGAACTGAAAGACAAATTTATAACTGTCCCTGTCATAGCCTTCCCTGTTTACACCCTGCCCTTCTGATTAAACGCAGATGTCTCCCTGATCGCTATCAGCGCCGTGCTCATCTAAGTCCAGGAGGGATGAGAACATGTCATCGCTTGCACCATTTGCACCCTTAACCAGGCCAAACAGAATTACGCCGCCACCAAGCGAGAGTGCCTGGGCATCATATGGGCCTTGGAGCATTTCTGGGCCTATCTTTCTGGAACAAATATCACCATCATCACAGTCCACCAGTCGCTCCAATGGCTATGGCAGTCCGACACTCACAATGCCCAGCTCATCAATGGAGAGAGACATTGGAGGAATTTAACTATGAGATTGCCTTCCGCCCTGGCAAGCCCCATACTAACGCCAATGCACTCTCGTGCCTGCCTCTCTGCGCGATCCGATGCGAGCCAGAGCTCCTCCAACAATTGTGTGACAAGGACTGCCCCCCCTGGATTCCGCCCCACCTCTTTGCCAAACTCCATTGACAGGGCAACAATTTATTCACCCCATCAGACCACATTCTTCTCGACCCCCATACCACCTTAGACACCATGAAGCATCTCCACGCCGATAACAGAATCCACTTAGGTATCAAGAAGCTCCTCCAGGTGCTCAATGACACCTATTGGACTCCCAACCCCAGTAACCTGGCCGAGCAAGTCACCCATTCCTGCCGATCCTGTGACTTAGGCAAGGATGTCACCTGCACCGCTGGCCCATCAGGCAGCATAACCACCCACAAGCCTTTGCAGTTGCTATCAGTAGATGTAGTGGGGCCCTTACCCCCTAAGTCCGGATATCGTTACATCATCACCTTCGTGGATACATATTCCAAGTTCCTTACCGCATGCCCAGCTAAAAAGCATCACGCCGTCACTGGCCAATGCCCTCGTCTGCCATGTCTTCCCCTGTTTTGGAATATCACAGGCCCTACACTCGTACAGTGCCCCCAGGTTCACCAGCAATGTGTGGCGAGAGCTAGCTGACCTATTCGGCTACCGAGTCTCCCACCCCTCTCCATGCTGGCCACAGAGAATGGAATTTGTGAGAAGAGCCCTTCTTCTCCTGCCACTACGCTGACACCTACAGCCTCCCACCACGCCCCCCATGGCCGACCCCCTCCACCACCTCAAGAGGTGTCTTCACCACCTGCAAAACGGCCTGGACCTCCAACCGGATGCCACCCCCTCTAACCCCTACAAACCAGGTGATTCCAAGGTGGTTGCCAAACTCCCAATTCCCCATAAACTCTCCCCCTGCTTCATGGGCCCCTACACCATCACTCACATCCCTAGCCCCTACCAAGTGATTGTAGATTATCATAACATTCTGCGAACATACAGAAATTGCCACACGTGCCCGTTCCACACCACCGCCTCCCCTCGATCCACTCCGCATGCCTCCCGCACCACCTCATCGCCATTTGCCACCTCAGACCCCCCTCCCAACTCCTACGATTGCTACATCACACCTTCCTCCTCCCTCCCATCGTCACCTGCTCCCTCACCTTCTACCCCTCAAGCCACCTCACCTCCCGCCTCACCACCACCGCAAATCTCTTCCCCCAGCCAACCCCCCCACCCCCTCGCCACTGCCTCCCTCAACCCCTGCACCTCACACCACATCACCCGCCACCCCGCCACCATCGTACTGCCCAAGCACGCGAAGACCACCCACAACCAACACACGCCCACACACCATCCTCAGCCACCCCTACCACTACATCACCACCCCCCGGCAACACCTCATCTCTCTCCTCCAACCCCAAACCCCCATCCCAAATGCCACCATCCAACGCCGCCCACCACAGCACCACATCACACACAGCCAGAGCACCATGAGGCAGCACTCCCTTGATCCCTGCACTTCACACCACCTTGCCTGCCACCCCGCCATGCCACCCGAGCATGCCAATATCGCCCACAACACACACACGCCCGCACACCCTTCTCTACCACCCTTACCTCTACATCACAAGCCCCCAACATCACCTCATCTCCCCCCTCCACCCCCAAACCCCCACCCCGGATGCCACCCTCCAACACTGCCCACCACAGCACCACACCACACACAACCAGAGCACCACGAGGCAGCACTCCTACCTCACCACCTACATCCTAAAAACCACCATCACCCGATCCGGCCGCATCTCACGCCCTTCTGCCAGATACACCACCATTCCCTCCCCCACCCCCTCCACCTCATTTCCCCCAGTAGACTCAATCACCCCCAACACTGCCCCCATGACCCTCAAACTGCACCAAGCCCAGGTGAAATATCCATCCACCCCTATATCTGGGGAAAACACCTGCATCTCTCCCTAGCATAAAATCACCACCCCCGCCTCCATTGCCAGCTTTCAGCTGAGACCACCAGAGGAGCAACCACCTACTGCCATGAGAGTCCGACGCACCACCTGGGCACCAGTCTGCAGCAGAAAGCGCCACATCCGCGGACCTCACCACCTCCTCCAGACCCTCCGCACCTCTTCCTAGCCTTCCACCCTCTACCTAACCTGCACATCACACCACGGCAATAACCGAGCAACCATTCAGTGGATCACCTTCCTCCAACACCTGAACCCAGACCATGACACTAGCACCACACCACCAAGACCTACTACCTCCAGGTATGGGGACGCGACTTTTCCCACCACGACGGCAGTGAAATAGTAGCAACAGTGGGCATTACAACACCCGCAAGAGGCGACAATGGAGGGGTAAGTAGGGTGCATGCAACGTCTGTGCGATATGGACATATGTCCCATACAGCTGCGCACCACTATTCCACAGAGCACACCTGGCGCGAACATCTCTGTCCAGGTGCATTACCCTTCAACCGACCCAGATTTCGTCAGGATCGGGATGGAGCTAATAAAACAGCTCCAGGCAGCACCCCAGTGACGGCCGGTAGATGCACACTAAAAGCAACGGCCTGTAGCCATGCCCCAGCAACAGTCTGTAACTGTGCAACCATGGCGGCCAGTAGCCACACACTAAAAGCAATGGCCTGCAGCCGTGCAACAGTGACGGCCAGTAGCTGCACCTTTAAGAGATGGTCAGCAGCCACTCATAGTGCTGCCCCCCCCCCCTGCAGAACCTGTGACAGCCGGTTGCCACACACAGGGAGAGAACAGTACGTACTCTCTCCTTCTGCAGTTGCCTCGAGGGGCACGACACCAATGACGGCCGGCAGCCACACCAGTAGACAGGGGACGGCCTGCAGCCACCCTTTGCCTACACATCGCCCCTCGTACGGGACCTCAGCGACGGCCGGTAGCCATACCCGTCGACAGGTGATGGCCAGTAGTCGCACTTTGTCTGCAGTCCCGTCAGGAAGTTGGGCCCCAGTGACGGCTGATTTCTGCACCAATGGGAAAGAGACAGCATGTAGCCACCCTTCTCCCGTTGCCCAGTGGACCTCGGTGACACCAGGGAGGGGCACATTAACCCGCCCCATCCCGACGTTTTCTGGGCAGTGGTATGCCCCAGTGCCAACATTTTTTGACCTTTTTTTTTTTTGGCTCAAACATCCGCTTTTGGTGAGAAACATCGAAAATTCATAGAGAAATCGCTCACCTGAGGTTTAAAATACTTGATCTAGGTACGAGTACCTCCTTACCTGAATGGGTTTTCTGACAGGCTGGCACCAAAGAAAACGAGTTCTATGGGAAGGTAACTATTTTATCCACTCATAAACAGTATTTATTTATTTACTTGGTACGAATTTATGTGTAGTACAAGAGTATATTGGTTTTCAAACAGTAATATAGGCATTATAAGCATTGTTTCACTCACTAACTCATCACCATTCATGACCTTTTTTTCCCACATTACCTGATCATAATTTCCAACTGTTTCTTCCTCTAATGCTATGTAAACTTTGTCCTCCACATTGTCATCGATTGGGGAATCACTCTGGCCCTGAATGTCTTTATTGGCCAGGTCACTGGTAACAGGTGAATTGCTGAGACAATGGCGTGCAGGGCGGGGGGAAAGGTTATACGGTGTAAGGCATTGTCCCTGCTTGGCATCTTGTAGAGGAATAGAGGAAGGTGTCCTGTGTATACGTGCCAAAAATCACTCGCAAAATCACTCACAAAAATTGAAAATTGTGCAAATTAGGGACCTTGCAATGTTGCCGCGTTAATTCACGTCTCCGGGATATGAGTGCACATCATGTGAAGACGTGAATTCACGTCTCCGGGACGCGGCGGGTTAAAAGCCCCTCGCCCCCTGTGACTTCACAACCTGAGGGAGACTTCTGCTTGAGCCACCCCACTGGTGACAGAGTAAGTCACACCTTTAATCCCCCAGACTGAGGCAGCCTCCGGGAGGAGAACCTTCCACTAGAGGACTGGTGGAGAGGACCTGTCCTGACCCCGGGGCTGCACTCCATCCAGCCAGCGCCAGAGGGAGAACAGCACCTGTCGGACTCCTGTCACCAGCCACATCGCAGCCCTACCCTGATGGCGAACCAGGGGGAGTGAGACCTCAGCAGACGGGCTCTCCATGGTGCCCCCAGTATCCTGGGGCACGACCTCTCCAGTCCAGAAGAGGAGCAACTCCCTTCCCGCACCGGGCACCTGCAAGAGCACCTTCAGAGGATCATTGGCCTCAGTCCTGAGGGTCAAACCCCAGTACTGAGCCCCTCCAGTGCAGGGCCCTTCACCACACCTGACCACAGCCCGTTCCGGAGGACAACACCCCCCATGAGTAGTCCCGTGGCCGCTCGACGCAAGGGCACCTGAGGGGATGCAGCTGACACTGGGCCACCACCTGTGAGCCACCAGCCCCCCCCTTTGGTTGGCCCACTCCCTTGCTCCACATCCCCATTGTGACTGTGACTTCCCTGCCCACAAGACGAAAGTGAAAGTGACTATTAGAGTATAGAATCCAATGACAGTGTCTAACTACCCGAACTCTACTAAATGTGATAAATGACATGAACAGTGTTCCACCTCCCTGTTTCATTTAGTGTAACGCTGGACAGGTACATAATAATCATAACGTACAAGCAGCCCTAGAACGAGGTGTAATCCCATCTTCAGTTAAGTACAGTGTCTGTCCGTCTGTTCCCGAGACTGTAGGTATCCTGCATAATACCTGTAGTACAGGGGTTCTCAACCTTTTTAATCTTATGTACCCCTTGAAGTCTTTCAGTATTGGTCACGTACCCCTTACCCACAATGCAGCATCAGGAAGGGTAAAAAGAAATGCATGGTTTATTGACTTAGTTTATTAAGTTCAAATTGTGTTATATATGTGGAGCAGACAAACTTTTCAATTAATGTATGTCACTATGAGGTAGTGTTGATAGGAACTAGTTACTGTCATAGGGAAACACTATGTGACTGGCTGCTAGCATGCAATACATTTTCTAAAACAGAACTATAACAGACAGTTTTCGATCATTGTGACAGTGAACTAGTGCTGCTTGCAGCTAGTTGCAACTTGTAACTAGTAACAGTGATAGGTAAGTCACTGTGTGTGTGAATAGCATAAAAATAATAATAAAACAGTACTAAATCAGACACATTTTTCCAATAACTGTGACTGTGAGGTAGTGGTGCTATATACAGCTTATAACTAGTTACTCATGGGGAAATTACTGTGTGCGTGACTAGTGTCACTAGCATGAAAAAAGTAACAAAATAGAATTAAGGCTTTGTGTTCCACTGACTGCGAACTAATGCTGATTGTTAAGCCTCGCAACTAGTTATTAGTAACTAGTTACTTACTCATAGGGAAGTCAGTGTGTGTGACTGCATTAAAATACAAGTATATACTAATTCCGTGAGATGGTTGGGCCTGTTTCTTTGCTACCAACAAGTCAATCCTCGGCACAGTCTTTGAGAGAGCCACTCTTATGTCGTCTTTGACTGCAAGACGTGAACGTAACTTGTTTTTAATCAAGCACAGTGCTGAGAATCCCTGCTCACAGCGGTATGTAGAAGGAAACCATTACCAGCTATTATGGCTGCAGTGCAGGCACATGACTTCGTAGCCTCAAGCAAAATCCATGACAACTTAAACGAGGGAAAAAAATCAGACTACAAATACACTGGAAACCTGAGGGTGAGGGTAGTGAGGGAAGAGTGGTGAGTGGGTGACAGTGAGAGGCGAACAGCGCGTCTCACTTTGGTACCTGCTTGGTACGCGTGAGGAGTTACGTAATCGATAGAAAACGAGCAAGGGTGACTACTGTATTATGGGTTTGCAAGGTTGTGTGGCAAGTGTAGTCCAAGAGAGCTTTCTCTCAAATGACATAACTCCAAGAGTTTCCTTGTTAACGTTGTCACTTAGTGTCCTGGTTCTAGTGGAGGACACATCTAGCCTAGCACATGTAGGCCACTTTCTACAAACAGGTTTGAAGTTATTCAACACCGAAGTATTTTGAGAAACCTGTCACGTACCCCCAAAATTCCTCTCACGTACCCCTGGGGGTACGCGTACCCCAGGTTGAGAACCCCTGCTGTAGTATATATACCTGCCAATCCCAGTTCTTGCCATTGGATAGTGTCTCGTGAATTGTCTAGCTTCCTGTATCTAGATTTTGGTAATATACATGTAAGGTTGTTGCCCTGTTTTTATGCGCTGTTCCTCTCACACTCTGTCTAAGCTCCAGTCTAGAAAGGGAAGCCAGCTATACCTTAGATGTTGTTAGGACGGGATGCTGGCCTAAAAACACCTAGCATAACACTAAGCAAAAAAATGAAGATATAATGACAGCATGTATTGACGAAAGTGATGCCTGTGATGAACAATATGATCAATATGTTGATGACGATTCCGCAGAAGTAGATGGTGGCAAACAGTCAGAAAAGTGTCAGAACAGATTAGTCTATCCTAAGGTGAGTCGTGTAGCTGATTGATGTCAAGTAAGCAATAGAGACATCTGCTCCATTGTAAATGCAGCACTGAAACATATGAAGAAAATAAAGGTGTGAAGAAAATAAAGTTGATCCCAGTAAATTTCGCTGTCAGAGAAAATACACGAGAGATATCACATTGCAGTAGCATAAAAGTGACTTGAAGGAGATCGTTTGCATCGGTTTCGATGGAAAAATCAATCAGACGCTCAAGAAAACCCCAGATGGTCAGAGAATCGGGAAGGATGATCACTACTCAGTAGTTGCTTCTCCTGACGCCGTTTAAATCGACCACGTTTCTCCCGAAAGTGGAAGAGCAGCAGATATTGCCGAGGAAGTCATGTCTGTCAATCAAGAAACCGATTCAACAGATTCTTCTGTGATGGGGCAAATGTCAATACTGGAAAGAGAAGTGGATTGATCCGTGAGCTCGAAACAGTTTGGCGGACCACTACAGTGGCTTGTTTGTTTGTTGCATCTTGTTGAAATAATTTTCCGAAGGTATTTCGAGGCAGTTGATGGTTCGGCAACAGGTCCACGAGGCTGCAGAGGAGAAGTAGGTCAATTGCTTGAATTTGACCCAAAAGATATGCCAGTTGTTGGTTATGAACGAGTTGCTGGAAAAACTTGCATTTTACCAGGAGTTGTTAGTGATCTCAACAAAGATCAGGGCTGCCTGTACCGTGCATTTTTGGCAGTGCAATTGCCAAGTGGAGATACTAATGAAGATGTGGGACCATCTGCACAACCAGGACCACTAAATCATGCCAGGTGGCTTATGAAAGCTAATTGCGTACTGCGACTTTACATGTCAAAGGAGCAACCATCACCAACCCTAAAACGTCTCGTTTTATGCACTGTGAACTACTATGCTCCTTTGTGGTTCAGGGTGAAAGCCAACAGCTCATGTCAGGATGGAGCCAAAAATTTCTTCTTCATGGTGGAGCTCCTTCAAAAGCTGCCGTTGGAGGATCAGGCAATCATTTACCCTGTGCTTGCCAATAACAGCTACTTCTATCACCCAGAGAACGTCCTGTTGTCGGCTGCTGCTGATGAACATGTTGGCCTACGCTCGATGGCGATCAAGTTGATGAAACAAACACAGATGATTGAGACTGAAAACCAAGCCTTAGTTAGAATATTTGAAAAATCGGCACTGAAGATGCCAAGACGTACACTGAGCTGGTAGAGCTTTCTTCTGCCACAGTTCCTCCATTGCTGAAGAATAGACTGAATCAAATGGACAAATGCCAACCCGTCCTACTGGACGTTTACCCTTGCCATTCCCAAAGAATGGAACGCTGCGTCAAGGACGTCACATCCACCACAAGTAAAGCATTTGGGCATGAATCACGTCATGGTATGCTCGTCCAATGTAAGTGATCTCGCAGCTTGTTCCCGAAGCGCGAAAATAAACAAGGCTTTTGATGTGTTCAACTATTCATGCCATTTTTACAGTTCTTTTTCTCTTTCATGAAATGCCTTTCATATGATTTGAATACATATGTTTCAACTGTTACTTTTATTTTTAAAATTGAAATTTAACACAGACGTTGCATTTTAGTTCATCTGAAAAAATAGCATGTGTTTCTAAGTTTCTTTGAGAACTAACTATTCTTAGGTCCACGTTGCTAGAATGGGCACGTATACATCGAAACATTTTTTTTGTAATGTTATTGTCATTGTAAAGGGGCACCATTCTATGTTTCAACCTGGCAATCCTAAGTTGGTTCCTTTTCGACCCTCCCTACTGACTACACTAAAGTTAATGAAATACAATGAGATAATGGAAAAGGCTGATATATATTAAAAAGAAAAACAATAATAAAGAGCAAGCGCACACACTATTATCAAAATAGAAAACAAATAGAAAACACACTGAACAGTAAATAACGTGAAAATGAAACGAGGAACAATTCTCAATAGTGACACAATTAAATACAAAAAAAGGTGAGAACATATCTGTATACAATGGACTTCATCCAGACAATACTTCTGTGCACCACAGCTGAATCATCACTATTCCATGTATCATTATGTTATATCTATGTACAATGGATTTCAACTACTGAGTGATAACTGTTAAGCTATGTTATTACTAGAAATACTATCTCCACTACATATATATCCACTATATACATATTATTCTTCCACCTAGATATTACTGGATTTTCAACTTGACTCACATAGCCATGTATTGTAAAGAATATATTCCTTTTAAATCATACTACTTATACTTGACCATTCTGCCTTATAATCATTATCATTCCAAGTACACTCCCCTCCATTATTCTGTAAATAAACAACTGTATTATAATGACTCATTGTGTCAAGAGACACCATTTTAATTAAACGGGGGAGTATTGTAACCATAGTGTAACTGTAACCGTGCTATGTAACCATACATTCAGTAACCCTGTATGTAACCATACATTCATAATATCTTAAACTTGCAAACTAGAACCAACAGTATATATGTATCTGCTAGTGAGTGTGTACGTGACCAAAAGTGCATGCATAAACTGATTTCATAAACTGCACAACAAGCATGACGGTTGCCGGCTCCCTTACTGACCCTCGCCCTCATTGTGCAGTTGTGGGGCTGGTATAGAACGGGTTTGGGCCTGTATTTGTATTCTTCAAATAAACTTCCGTTGTATATACATCAAGAGCTCTGGATTACCCCTAACTGGGGATACGAGAGAGGTGGAACAAATATATTATTTTTGTTGCTACTGGGCATTCCGCTTTAGGGATTTTAAGGACTGGAACAGTCAGATATTTGCTTCATTAACTACGAGGGATGATATGCCAACATGAAGCAGCCAAAATAAATTAATAATTCCTGGTCGTGAAGTTGTTATCTTCACTGCATTTCACTAATTTCCCGAATCAGTTTATACAGTAAGATTATCACACTTAGGCTGCTGTACTCATTTTTTTCTGAGCGAAATTGACTGTCGTTAGCTGGAATACAATTCTACATCTGTTCTGACCGTGACCGGGTTAATGATATCAGTATCAGTACTCTTAGTTTCCCGTAATTGTCACCAGAATAAATCTGTTTGGAGTTACCCAGAATAATATGCAATAATTGTTGTTAATGACAATGTCAATGGTAATAGTATTATCACTTATGTTACTATAATTCACAGTCACCTGAATAAAGGCATTTGGGATTAGAGCATAATATATTTCAATCATATTCCTAAGGCAGGGATTATTATTCTTTTGAATATCATTTTTTATTGTTCAGGGGGCAAAATAAGAGAGTATTACCACTCCATCACCATTTCATTGCATTTCTTCGTGACTAGCATTATACCGTACCGCTAATCTAGCGCTACGGTATACCTCAGTACTCAAGGTGGAGAGGGGGCAGTTTTATGCCTTTTTAGAACTAACAGAATATAGTTGCTAGAAAGAAAATCGACCACAGGAGGAATGAATTTATATCGTCTGGAAAATTTCTATCTTCCTTAGTAACATGGATAAACATAAGTATTTACTTTGTTACTGCTGCACGCAGACGATTTTATATACCCAACGAGAGTGCCAAAGATGTGAACGAAACATCTACCCTCTGGTTAGAAAACTCCGCCCTCGACTGAATATATTTGTGTAGAACTACCCCCTGGGGGTAGGGGGGTTTCAAGAATACTTCCCCTATATCCCTGTTTGTCGTACGAGGCGACTAAAAGGGTTGGTGGTGGGTTAGTGCCCCATCCCGTAAAAAGAACTAACTAAAGCGAATAAAGCGCCTCGGACCAAAACGGACCATACGTTAACAACTAAGGAACGGACAAAGGACATTCTGAGGGTGGGGACATGGAATGTGAGAGGAGTGAATGATGAAGTGAAAGAGAGAGAGATTGTTCAGGTGCTTAAGGATGCAAGAGTGGATATATGTGGACTGACTGAAACTAAATGGAAAGGTGAAAGGGTGATAGAATGGGAATATGGTTTAGGTATATGTGCAGGAGTTAATGAGAATGAGAGGGCAAGAGGGGGAGTATGTCTGATGATATGCAAGAATTGGAAGGAGAATATAAGAGAGTATGGAACAGTGGGTGCAAGGATTGTATGGGTGGGGATGAAAGTAGGTATACAAGTGTGGGCGATTATATGTGTGTATGCACCGACAGAGGACTGGGTGGCAAGAGTGAAAGATGAGTTTTGGGCGAGTGTAGAAGCAGGTATGGACAAATCTGAGAGGAGCGAGAGAGTGCTTTTGATTGGAGACATGAATGGCAAAGTTGAGAATGTACGAGTGGATGGAGTAGTTGGTCAGTGGGGTGTACCAGCTGAAGTAGATGGGAATGGTAGTGCTTTTGTGGAAATCTGTGCTGGTAAGGGGATGGCAATAGCCAACACCTATTTTCGGCATAAGATGATCCACCGGTATACATAGAGAGTAAAGAGGAGGATGGATGGTGAATTTGTTGAACGAAAGGCAATGATAGACTACGTGTGTGTGGATGAGCGAATGAGAAGACACGTGTTTGATGCAAGAGTGTGGAGAGGGTGGGGGAATGGAGTCTCGGACCATCACTCAGTGATGGCCAAGGTAAAGCTGCAAAGAAAATGGTTGAAGAGACGAAGGGGAAGACATGAGGAAACAGCTCCTGTGAGAAGAGTGGAGAACATGCAAGACAGTGAGAAAATGGCAGAGTATAAGAGCATAGTGGAAGAAAGATTGGGAAGGTATGAGTTAGAGCAGATGGAAGGAGTGGAAGACGTATGTAAGATATTTGCGGAAGAGATTGGCGCAGCGTGTGAGGTGGTTTGTGGAGTGAGGAGGAGATGCAAGGGTGTGCAAGAGACAGCATGGTGGAATGATGAGGTGAAATGACCTGTGGAACAAAAGAAAAAGGCATATAGTGAATGGTTAGCGAGTAGAGGTAGGGGAGAAGATGAGAGAGAGAGAGAAGAGAGAGGTATATGTAAGCAGAAGGGAGGTGAAGAGACTGGTGAAGGAGAGTAAGAAGAAAGAGGATGAAGTGTTTGGGAGGAATCTGAGTGTGAAATGGAGGGAGAGTAAGAAATTGTTTTGGAAGGAGGAAAGAAAGTAAGGCAGTGTGAAAGGGGAAATAGTAGGGGAGTGAAAGATAAGAATAATAGATTGTTGGTGGAGAAGAGAGAGAAATTGAGGAGATGGAAGGAGCACTTTGAGGATTTGTTGAATGTAGAGAGTGAGAGTAGTGCGAGTATAAGTGGTTCGGGAATGGCTGGGAGAAGATGAGATGAGAGGAGAGAGGAAGAGATCAGTAGGGTGGAAATAGTGGAAGCAATGAAGATGATCAAAATGGGAAAGGCCCCAGAAATTGATGGAGTGTGTGGTGAAATACTGAGGTATGGGGGTGAGATTGTTGTGGAGTGGATATGGAAGTTGTGTAGATTGGCTTGGGAAGAGGGAAGGGTTCCAGAGGACTGGCAATCAGGTATAATTGTTCCTTTATAAAAAGGAAAAGGGGAGAGAGAAGTATGTGGTAACCATAGGGGTATTTGCCTTCTTAGTGTGACTGGAAAAATATATGGTAGAATACCATTGTTAGGGTTAGGGATATGACAGAGGAGCTAGTTGGAGAAGAACAAGGGGGATTTAGGAAGGGAAAAGGGTGTGTAGATCGGATATTAAATTGTTCTAAGATGTTTAGTGGAGAAGTGTCCAGAGAAGAGAAAGAAAGTGAATGCTGCCTTCATGGACTTAGAGAAAGCTTATGACAGAATAGATAGGCAAGGTTTGTGGAATGTATTAAGAATATATGGGGTGGAGGGAAAACTGCTGAGTGCTGTGAAGAGCATGTACGAAGGAGCTAGGGCTATGGTGCTACTGGATGGTGAGCTAAGTGAGTTCTTTGATCTCAATGTGGGACTGAAACAGGGTTGTGTGATGTCTCCATGGCTGTTTAATATATACATGGATGGGGTTGTAAAGGAGTTGCAAGGTAAGGCAGTGGATGTGGGGGTGGCTCTAATGAATGAGGGTGAGATTTGGAAGATTCTGGTGTTGCTGTTTGCTGATGATACAGTACTGTTGAGTGAAGATGAATGGGAGTTGCAAGGTTTGGTGAATGAGTTTGGGACAGTGTTTAGGAAGAGGAATCTGAAAGTTAATGTAAACATGAATAAAGTTATGGTGTTTGAGAGGAATGAAGTCACAGAATGTACAGTGAGGTTGGATGGTGAGGATATGGAGAATGTGAGTGCATTCAAGTACTTGTGTAGTGTGATGAGTAAGGATGGAACTTTGGGGGATGAAGTGCGTGAAAGGGTACAGCAGGGAAGGAAAGTTGTTGGCTCACTGAAATCAATGATGAGAAATAGGGAGGTGGGTATGGAAGTTAAGAAGTCACTGCATGACAGTATTGTGATCCCTACCCTGACGTATGGAAGCGAGGCGTGGATCTTGCAAGAGGGGAACAAGTCAAGAGTGAGAGCAGTGTAAATGAGTTACTTGAGAGGAGCATGTGGAGTGACATGGAGGGACAGGTTGACGAATGAAGAAGTGAAGGAACGTTGTGGGGTGGATGTGGATGTTGTTGAGAAGATCAGGAGAAATACACTGAGTTGGTTTGGACATAAGGAGAGAATGGAGAATGAAAGACCGACTAAGAGGGTGTATGTTGGTGAGGTGGAGGGAGGGAGAGGAAGGGATAGACCGAGGATGAGGTGGAGGGATGGAGTTGAGAGGTATATGAGGGAGGAGGGAGTGAGTTGGGGGGAGGGTAGTCAAATGGTGGGTGACAGAGCGACTTGGAAGCGTTTTGTCTGTGGCCACTCATTGCGGTATTAGGGCGTCGGGCTATAGATAGATAGATAGATAGAACTAGCACGAACGAAGTGGAAACGACCATGATCTGTTCTTAATTTCAGTCCTGCTATCTTCATTTTTTCACCCCAGCTTGGTAGGGAATTTTCAAACCAAAGGAGTTGGGCACAACCTTCACTGACTGCATCATTACAGAATGCCAGACCTAGAATGAGTAAAAGCTTAAAAAGGAAGAAAATGAAACGATAAAAGGGGACGTCATCGTACTGAAGGGTTTAACCACCCAGCAACGGGATTATGAATTTACTTTTTGAAAAAGTGACGGTCTAGTTTATAATCTGTAGCCAAATCTTAAAATCCCTTAGACCAGTGATTTCCAAACTGTGTGCTGCTGATCACAAGTGTGCTGCTGTTATATCCTTTGTGTGCCGCAGACATTTGCTGCAGGTGTAAATCTGTGAAGATAAAATGATGGCTCTCGGAGAAAAAAAAAATGAGGGTGAGGAATGTTAAAGTGAAAGAAGGCAGTTTAGATATGTTTCCAAAGACTGTTGATATAAATAAGACAGTGCTCCACTGTAAACCCCATGGATGCCGAGATGAAAGGACTGATCACCATTCTAATGCTGTCCGCAACAAGGAGAGGGCCTAAAAATGTACCAGAGCCAACCCACCCCTGAATCACATCTTTCATTCGTTTCTGCCGGAATCGTGCTGTCTGTTCTTCGCTCTGCTAAAAACAATTTCATACGTACAAAATGCTCTCAACTCTCCAACTCGAATTCTTCCCGCTCCTTCTGGCACCTTGCCAAAAACCTTTCTAACAACTTTACCTCATCAGCCTTCCCGCCTCTTTTCTACTCTGATGGCTCTGTAGCTATTTCTTCTACTGATAAAGCAGATCTCCTCGCTCAGACCTTATCCTCCAATTCCACTTTAAACGATTCCAGTGCTGTTCCTCCATCACTTCCCCCTCTGACTTCCTCATGGCTGACATCAAAATTTCTTCAGCTGATGTATTTTCTGCCATCACAGGCCTCAGTACTAATAAGGCATATGGGCCTGATGAAGTCCCTTCTGTTGTTCTCAAGAACTGTGCTTCTATGCTTACACCCTGCCTAGGCAAACTCTTTCGCCTTTGTCTGTCAACTTGTACCTTTCCTTCTTGCTAGAAGTTTGCTGTCATTCAGCCAGTTCCAAAGAAGGATGACCATTTCCAACACTCTAACTATCGTCCAATTGCTTTAACATCCTGTATCTCAAAAGTTTTTGAGTCAATTCTTAATAGAAAAATTTTAAAACATCGTTCCTATTACAACCTTCTTTGTTATCGTCAGTATGGGTTCCGTCAGGGACGCTCCACTGGCGATCTTCTCACCTACCTTTCAGACTCATGGTCATCCTCCTTTCGAGACTTTGGTGAAAGCTTTGCCATTGTCGTTCTTTCCCTAGAGCTATGAACAGTGGTGTTCCTCAGGGCTCTGTCCTATCACCAACTCTCTTCCTTTTATTCATCAATGACCTTCTAAGCTGTATATCTAACCCTATCCACTCATACACTGATGACTCCACCCTTCACCTTTCCATTCGGTTCCCACAACGCCCATCTCAGCAGTTACTTCAAGAAACAAGGTATGAGGCTATGGCACACCTAATGTCTGACTTGGCTCGTATCTCTGACTGGGGTAAAAATAATCTAGTTGTTTTTAATGTATCATAGACTCAGTACTGATACCTATCAACCCGACAAAATCTTCCACAGGTGTACCCACTAATGTTTAATATTCAGCTTAATCCTGCATCATCCTTGAATATGCTTGGGGTTTCATTTACTCGGGACTTGTCTTGGAAAGATCTTATTACATCTCTTGTAAAATCTGCTTCCAAGAGATTAGGTGTGCTAAGCCGACTCCGTCCCTTCTTTACCCCTGCACAATTGTTGACTCTATACACGGGTTTTATCCGCCCCTGTGTGGAGTACAACTCCCATGTGTGGGAAGGTTCCCCACATACAGCTGTTCTCAATAGGGTGGAGTCAAAGTATTTTCGTCTCATTAACTCTCCTTCTATTACTGACTCCTTTCAACCTCTGTCTCTTCGCCGCACTGTTGCATCTTTATCTCTTTTCTATCGCTACTTCAAAGGTCACTGCTCCTCTGAACTGTCTGCATGCATTCCTCCACCCCTACGACGGGTGCGTAGCACCCGCCTAGCAGCAAGCTCTCATCCCTTTTCTGTCCAACTCTCTAATGCAAGAGTTAACCGTTACTCCCAGTCCTTCATTTATGCAACAGGTCAACTCTGGAACTGTTTCCCTCTGTCTGTATTTCCTGCTTCCTATGATCTTCAGTCTTTCAAACGCAGTGTGTCCAGGCATCTCGAAATGATCGGATGTTGAATTTGGCTTTCTCTTGTGTTTTGTTTTTCCTTGGAGGGAACAGTTATTGCGGGCTCGTGGCCTTTGGTTCTTTCTTTCTCACATAAAAAAAATGCCCAAATAACATGTGCTGTAAGTTCCGATAGGCTGAGAAATCCATTCATACATAATCCATCAAACAATTAGCAACTTTGTCTCACTGAAGAGGAGGAATAACAGACATCCTAACGACTTGACTCTGAAACCTAAGTACATGGAAGTGTTACTTGAACTTTCTTATATTCGCACTGAGGACGTTAACTAGACCAGCACATAGCGAAAATATAATCTCTAAAAATTTGCCTGCAGTTTTGTACCTCTTACTTGTGTGAACGGAGTTCTCAACGCTTACTAACAAAAAAGTTAAGAAAAGGTCAATACCGCTAAGTGATGAAGAAGAAATGAGAGTATACTTGTCCAGTAATACTCTGAACGTACAGCGGATATGGTATATATATATATATATATATATATATATATATATATATATATATATATATATATATATATATATATAAACCTTCTACGTTTTCATTTAATAATAAAATGTGCAGGTGGGTGGTGAAAGTATACGTATTTTGTTAGTGTCCCACATGCAAAACAGATTGAGAACAAGTGCCTTAGACTATGCGACTCACTCGCAGCTGAATAGAATCATCTGGTGGTTGATGCAACTGAGTACTAGAGATGTTCGGTTCACGACAGAGTTATTATTGACAATGTTCGGTTCACGACAGAGTTATTATTGACAATGTTCGGTTCACGACAGAGTTATTATTGACAATGTTCGGTTCACGACAGAGTTATCATTGACAATATTATCACTCAGATGAAAGTGTTACCTTAATTTATCAGTATTTAATTACTAGAATTATCCCGACAACGAGAGAGTTAACACAACCTTGACCTAACCCTACTAAGCGCTTCTTACCACCTTATTCACTTATTGTCCCACATTCCTGAGGGTGCGTGGTTGCAGTACTACATATATTTCATTTTCTCTGCCGCCAAGCAATTGTACCCAGTTTGAGAAAGATATTTTGAAGTGGAGGACTACAACAGATATTTCTTCTATTAGCCTCGTCTTGACCAGATTTCCTCCCTAAGCACAAAAAAGAAGAAGAAGAACAACAACAACAACAAGAAACAGAAGAAGAAGAAGAAGAAGAGGAGAAGGAGGAGGAGGAAGAAGGAGAAGAAAAAAGGAAAAAGAACAAGAAAAGAAGAAGAAGAAGAAGAACAACAACAACAACAACAACAACAACAACAACAACAACAACAAACAACAAGAAAAGAAGATGAACAAGAAGAAGACAAAGAAGACGAGGATAGTGCAATACCAGCACGTCCAGTAATTAGCCTAAAGGCTGAACATGTAACTTTGCCCTGTGACCTTGATCTTCGCCGATTGTTCTAAATGTAGAATCCTTTCATCCTTGCTTTACCCTGAAACCTCTCACAGCATTTGTCCGAAATCACATCAGAGCTGTTTAGCTGAACTTGCCATGCGACATTCACATCTGACCTCTTCGGACGACCTTGGTATTTAAATGCTGGTTTCAAGTTCTAAATCCTTTATTCTCACCTGACTCTGAGCCTTTCCACAAAGATTGTTCTAGTTTCATACAAATACTTTTTAAGTTGACTTTGTCATGTGACCTCGACCATTGGTTTACTGTTCTAAAAATTATAGGTGAACTCTTTGGTTGATTGACCTTCAGCCGTGCCACCAATAATGGTCCAGGTCATATTAAAAGTGTTTTAGTTACTTCGTTCACTCACACACAGACTGGTCAATATGTAACCTTTGTTGACTTTTTACATTAATCTCAAAATCGAATCCGTTTGTTCTTTATATATCTTCACAGCTTCCACAAAGTTTGGTCCAAAACTTATATCATCTGTTAAAGCTGACCATGCTAATTGACTCTGACCTGTGACCTATTGTTCTAAAAAATATATTCTCTTGTTGACTGATCCTCAACACTTTCACTAGGTTTGTTAAAATTGGAACAAAATCATTATTTTATTAACCATCACTAACACCAGATGATCTTTGACCTTGTTCTATGACCTTAAATTTGATCTTTTTTATGTTTTAACTTCTTTCTTACATCATCCTGAACTGTTTCACTAAGTCTGGACTAACTGTGACCTTGACCTTTTATCTTATTCTCAACAACAATAGGTTTTCTCATAGGCTAAACCTCAGTCCTACAACCAAGTCTGGTTGGAATCGGATGAAAGCTGTTGACTGTATTATTCACACACACACACACACACACACACACGCCTCCTAAAGAATAATTCTCGCTAGGGAGCAGTCAGTTCAAAACCGCCCGCAGGTGGCCTGACGTCACGCGGCCAACCTGTCCCTCTCCCCCTCTCTCCTCCTGTCTGCTCTATTTTCTGTGGTGTACATTCTTCCAGTCCTAAACTGACAGCTACGTTTGTTAACATTATATATGGTAGGTTAAAAAAAAAATACTCTTGCCCTGTACTTTGCTAGCTTTATCATCTTTCTGTTATATTGCCTTGAGTTTTATTACTGTTTAGAATGTGCATTCTAAAAACTATACGGCAACGAACATAATACTGAACAATATCTGAAGACAAAGCAACAAATTTGCCAATATCTTTTGTAAGAACTTTCCTGCTCTTAACTGGCTTTAACTGGTTCCTTTGGTAACACTGAAACAAACTTTCCATCACTCTGGAACTCTTTACTGGATACTATTAATTTTCCTACCTGCCTCACTTGTTCTCTCTCTCTCTCTCTCTCTCTCTCTCTCTCTCTCTCTCTCTCTCTCTCTCTCTCTCTCTCTCTCTCTCTCTCTCTCTCATAATTTACGTACAATATAAAATCAGTATGTATCAGATAAATAGATAGATAGATAGAAAGGCTTACATAAAATAGTTATTGCAAGAAAAATGTTCACCACCACCACCATCATCCAATCCTACATTGTCCCATGAGGAGCGCAAGAGCCCGGGGCTAGGCAGTTGGTCCCGACATTTAAGATGAGAGTGACGAGCCTCACTCATCCCTGCGTGGTATTACATGAGCAATAAACCCCAACCATCCCTTGGATATAAACCTTCACCGGCTCAATACGATTGACGCGCAATAATTACCCACTGAACCAGCAGGCGCCAAAATTTAGTTATATGGTTACCACCCAGCGTAGTAAATGGTTTCCTGGTGTAAAGGAAACCATCTGGATTTTCACTCAGTGTAGAGTCACCCACAGGCAGAAGGAAGAGGAAAGAATGAAGAAATGAAAGACAGAAGAGGAAGTGTTAAGGTACCCGTAGGCAGAAGGACAAGGAAAGAATGAAGGAAAGGAAGACAGAAGAGGATGGAAGGAAAGAAGAATGGAGGAGGGGAAAGGGCAGACACCCGACAGCAACACTACATTGAGTGAGTGGATGGTGAGCGCCCCCACCTACCACAAAAGAAAAATGTTGTGAATATTTATTAGCCCCCTTAAATATACGATTTCTTATATTGCATATCCAATATATCTACATATCATTATATACATGTCAGTAGATAATGAGACAGACAGACAGACAGACAGACAAACAGACAGACAGAGAGTATAAGTGAGGTGTTTCTTCTGACCTGAAGCAATTACCCAGTGTTCTTTGACACCCACTATCTAGGCCTGTTAAGTCTCTCTCTCTCTCTCTCTCTCTCTCTCTCTCTCTCTCTCTCTCTCTCTCATTATTCATATACAATTTAAAATCAGCATATATTAGATACATAGATAGGGAGGCATGTATAGAATAGTTATTGCAAGAAATATGTAGTGAATATTTATTAGCCCCTTTATATGTACGATTTTTATATTGTATATCCACATATATATCTATATAACATTATATACATGTCAATATATAATGAGAGAGAGAGAGAGAGAGAGAGAGAGAGAGAGAGAGAGAGAGAGAGAGAAACGGTACGTTAGTGTGAAGATATATCACTGACTGGAAAGGGATGGTTTTGTGTTCAGGACAGCTATATTACAGTTACCTTGCTCAAATACAAATCTATATCAGATGATGGCATCTCAAGTGTTCTCTTCCAGCTATAGACAGACGATTTAATTTACCTAAGGTAAGTCGTAGGAGTCAGGAGTTATATTTGGCATTTCATGGCTGAATCAAGCTGTATGTTGTAGACTAAAATAAGAACACAAAGCTCTTCCCACACACCGAAAGTTTGTTCTGCTTTGTTTGGAATTAGTACGGCTTCATCTTTAGTGTTAAATGAATTGGGGTCAGGAGTTGTCGCTGAAGTGATAGACTTAGCAAAACCTTTTCCTAAGCGATTTATTCTGAACATTACGTCTTAACAGTCTCATGCTCCTATGACACACTTTCCGTTCAGCAAAGTCATTTGATGTTGCCTGTATTAGAATACTAGAGTAATCCCGACTGTGAGTGGGTTCATGAGTACAATATTCACACTAATCTTCTATGAAAAACTCAAATGAAGAACATTATGTGACGCTGGTTGGAATTAAATCCAAAGGAAGTCGAGACCATGTCAGAGTTCTTGCCCTCCTCTAGGCTACTGATGCAACCTATGTTTATGTTAGAAAGATACATATAAAATCCAAGAGAACGTTGAAGTGTAATATGCAAAAAATAAATAAATAAATAAATTTATTATGTTAGCAAGAGGTTCTACGAAATCTATGCTAAAATCATCAAAGGACCATATTTTGGGTGGCATATAAGAAGGTGTAAAGCATCTTCCATAGATATTTATTTTGCTTATTGCACCTTTTCACACACACCGCAACTCAGCCAGGAGACAGAGCATGTGTGCTGGGCATTCCCCAGGCCCTGGGTTCCCCCTTACCTTACTCAAGACAACCACCACCAACCGGGCTACAGCAAGGCCCGGCCTCCTCTAATCAGAGGAGAGAATCAACAACAACAACAACAACAGCACCTTTTCATCCTTTTACATATAATAGAGTCAGTAAAAAATATGTAAGCAATTTAAAAGACAATATCAGGAACTAGAACAGCAGTTCCTTGGCCTAAAGAGGAACAAAATGGGCCTAAAAGGAACTTAGAGATCATATACTAAATCTGACAACATTTGTAATGAAAATGTATTTCTATGAAAATCCTAAAAATATTTGTAATTATGATTCAGATTCGTGTTAAATCTCGCCTAGCATCCAGTGGGCCTCAGAGCTTATCAGAGCCGCTCTGGGAGCCCCAGTCTGGTCCAGGTCTTTACTGGTTTCAACAGGAGACCCGACTGATTATGATAAGCAACTCGCTAACTAATGCGGTACTAGGCTGACCCAAGTCGCAAGCGGGGTCCGACAAATAGTATACTAAGCCACTAAAGAAATGTTGCTACGACATTCCTGTGCCAAAAAAACACGGCTTTAGTTCCCAAGACGAAACACGGCGATGGTCTGTATTCTCGCTGGCGTAGGAGAAATTGTAGCACTTAGTACCTTCAATATCAGGACGTTATTTTCATTCTACTCATGTTGTGTCCTGACGGTTTTCTTCAGGTTACAAGACTTTCTCAACTGCAGGGATAATACATAGCCTTTGCTTACCACTGCTCCATTAAAGTGGCCTCGAACTAAATATATCATAAAAAAAAATAATAATAATTCGCAAAAAATAAGGTCTTACAAAGTCCCTGCATCATGACATCGTTTGCTTAGGAACTTTTATAACACCTCCACAGTAATGCAATATGCCTGTCATAACTTATTATCATCATATTTATTACTGACGTTTGTCTTTGAGGCGTTTGGATGTAGCTACGTACATCAGATATTTCTGATGCAATAACCATGAGTTGTATGGAAGATATTATTTTAGTTATTACGCAAAATAACTAACTACTCAGTCCGATGATGATGGTGTGTGTGTGTGTGTGTGTGTGTGTGTGTGTGTGTGTGTGTGTGTGTGTGTTACTTCCTTCAGGCGATTTTATTCAGATTAGGAAAGCAAATCTCCAAATAGTTTCTCTAGAGGTAACAAATAGTCTGGATGTTGCAAGAATAATTACGTCATCGTACTGAACTGGTTAAGACATTAGATGTAAAATAAACTTAAGGAAACAGTGCTACAAAGTGTACCATTCAGCCAAAAAAGAGACTTGGAACATGACTTTCTTAAACCCTTCAGTCTGATGACAGAGTTATCCATTATCCTTATGCTGCTAACAGACGTCTTTATTCAGCATACAGCTGATCTATAATACTGGAAGAATTAATGGGAACTGTATCGAACTCCTCCAGTTCGCAGTCGCTTGAAAATTGACCAACTCGTCTGGTGGTAGAGAGAATAAAATAACCCCACGTCACTGGAGTAACGGGGTTAACATCTTCACTTCGAGGCGTCTGTTCTGAGCTGAATAGCATTGTCTGGCGGCAGCAAAAGCAAATTAAAAACAGAGTTTTGGTCATAAATGTGGGTGAATGTTACTCGTTTGACGACTGCGCTCTGATGTTTTTACATTGCTAAGCGATGTCTTGAACTACAAGGGTTAAAATGAGGATCTCCTAACCTGAATAAACCCTCTTGGGATAAAAGGGAAAGATTATAAATGAGGTTCTATGGCCGAATGTTATAAAGATCTGTTATGAATACAGCCCAGTCGACGAAAAAATGCCAGTCAGTATGATGTTGTGGCGGCGTCAGTGTTGCCAATACCGAGTGACATTGGACCACCGCTGCCAGTGCCATTATTTAGCAAACTAACCCCCCCCCCTCTCTCTCTCTCTCTCTCGTTATTTAGCAGACTCTCTCTCTCTCTCTCTCTCTCTCTCTCTCTCTCTCATGGCAAACGCCATGACGTGCAGAACCGAGGTGCTTGTCTGCATAACTTAGTCCTTTTAGCTTGTGGCGGGCTACTCATCCAGTATCCTGGAGTACAAGGCCACTGAATCATTCAGCTTACCGCTGTTACCTCCATTATGTGCCACCCTAGACACTTCCTTACTCTACCTACCAACCCACAAAGGGTGGATGGACACCAGTATCCAGTGGTGCCAGCTGTTGGCACCATGACCGGGACCGTGGCACTAGGTGGAAGAAATATCAGTTTTAATTCATTTGTTTAGCTGTTAACCTGGGAACTACCTCTTTGCTTATTAGTTTGGCTATTGTTAAACGTTTTATATCTTTCACCGAAACCCATTATGGCATAAAGTTCAATGTATACTTACATTAAGGATTTGGTCGAAGGAAAACAAAAAAATCATTCACTCCAGCTTACAAAAGACGATTTATTTATTTTTTATTTATTTTTTTTTTTAGATACTCGAGGTAAGAGGTACGTTATGTGCTGGAAAACCATCTCATTGGAAAGGTCGGCCTCCATTATGTGATAGGAAGCGCTGGGAGAAACACAGTGAGGTGGTTTGGCCATGTGGAAAGGATGAAGAGTGAGAGACTGACGAGGAGAATGTATGAGTGAGGTGGGGGGAGGGGGAGGGGCAGGCCAAGGATGAGATGGAGGGATGGAGTGGAGAGGTGTATGAGGGAGGGGGTGTGAGCTGGGAGCAGGGCAGTGAAATGGCTGGGGACAGGGCGACGTGGAGGCGATTTGTTTGTGGCCACCCCGTATAGGATTAAGGCGTCTGGCAATATAGATAGATTATTATTATTATTATTATTATTATTATTATTACATTTTTGCTAAAGGCAGATGAGTCTTTTCATGATTAAGTTGCAGAAATCAATCATATATACTTCGTTTTTGTTTTTACCATTCCAAGGCAACTTTTCTCACCTGGGGCTAAAATTTTCGAGTTGGAGGGGGTGAGTGTAGCCTCTATGTGATACCTTCCTGACAAAAAATCTTCCTTAGACCGGATGAAACTCTGACGATGGCTTGATAAAAATTTATTTAGCGACGTTAGAAACAGATTCCGCCTTTTCTTCCCTTCCTCTTTAGGGCATGGCCTGATGAATATGTTTCTAAATGATCAATGGGTTGTATTGGCTTACTCCTTGAATGTTTTTTTTTTTTTTTATGCGAGGAAGAAGGAACCAAAGGCCATGAGCCCGCAGTAACAGTTCCCTGCAAGAGAAAAACAAAATACAATAGAGAGCCAAATTCAAGATCCGATCATTTTGAGATGCCTGGACACACTGCGTTTGAAAGACTGAAGATCATAGGCAGCAGGAAATACAGACAGAGGGAGACAGTTCCAGAGTTGACCTGTTGCATAAATGAAAGACTGGGAGTAACGGTTAACTCTTGCATTAGAGAGTTGGACAGAAAAGGGATGAGAGTTTGCTGCCAGACGGGTGCTACGCGCCCGTCGAAGAGGTGGAGGAATGCAAGCAGACAGTTCAGAGGAGCATTGACCATTAAAGTAGCGATAGAAAAGAGATAAAAATGCAACAGTGCGGCGAAGAGACAGAGGTTGAAGGGAGTCAGTAAGAGGAGGAGAGTTAATGAGACGAAAAGACTTTGACTTCACCCTATTGAGAAGAGCTGTATGTGGAGAGCCTCCCCACACATGAGAGTTGTACTCCACACAGGGGCGGATAAAACCCCTGTATAGAGTCAACAATTGTGCAGGGGTAAAGAAAGAGCGGAGTCGGCTTAGCACACCCAATCTCTTGGAAGCAGATTTTACAAGAGATGTAATATGATTTTTCCAAGATAAGTCCCGAGTAAATGAAACCCCAAGCATGTTCAAGGATGATGCAGGATTAAGCTGAGTATTATTGAACACTAGTGGATATACCTGTGGAAGATTTTGTCGGGTTGATAGGTGTAAGAACTGAGTCTTAGATGCATTAATAATAACCATATTATTTTTACCTCAGTCAGAGATACGAGCCAAGTCAGACATTAGGTATGCCATAGCCTCACCCCTTGTTTGTTGAAGTAACTGTTGAGATGGGTGTTGCGGGAACCGAATGGAAAGGTCAAGGGTGGAGTCATCAGCGTATGAGTGGATAGGGTTAGATGTACAAGTTAGAAGATCATTGATGAATAAAAGGAAGAGAGTTGGTGATAGAACAGAGCCCTGAGGAACACCACTGTTCATAGATCTAGAAGAAGAACAATGGCCGTCTACAACAGAGGCTATAGAACGACCAGAAAGGAAGCTAGCGATGAAGGCACAGATAGAAGGATAGAAACCGTAGGAGGGCAGTTTGGAAATTAAAGATTTATGCCAGACTCGATCGAAAGCCTTTGAGATGTCAAGTGCAATGGCAAAGCTTTCGCCGAAGTCCCAAAAGGAGGATGACCAGGAGTCTGAAAGGCAGGTCAGAAGATCGCCAGTGGAGCGTCCCCGACGGAACCCGTACTGACGATCGGAAAGAAGGTTGTGATAGGAAAGATGCCTTAAAATTTTTCTATTGAGAATTGACTCAAAAACTTTTGAGATACAGGACGTTAAAGCAATTGGACGATAGTTGGAGGGTTGGGAGTGGTCACCCTTCTTTGGGACTGGCTGAATGAGAGCAATCTTCCAGCAAGAAGCTAAGGTACAAGTTGACAGACAAAGGCGAAAGAGTTTGCCTAGGCAGGGTGTAAGCACAGAAGCACAGTTCTTGAGAACAACAGCAGGGACCCCATCAAGCCCATATGCCTTGTTAGTACTGAGGCCAGTGATGGCAGAAAATACATCAGCTGAAGAAATTTTAATGTCAGCCATGAGGAAGTCAGAGGGGGGAAGTGATGGAGGAATAGCACCGGAATCGTCTAAGGTGGAACTGGAGGAGAAAGTCTGTGCGAAGAGATCTGCTTTATCAGTAGAAGAAATAGCTACAGAAACATCAGAATAGAAAAGAGGAGGGAAGGATGATGAGGTAAAGTTGTTAGAAAGGTTTTTGGCAAGGTGCCAGAAGGAGCGGGAAGAATTCGAGTTGGAGAGTTGAGAGCATTTAGTACGGATGAAATTATTTTTAGCAGAGCGAAGAACAGACTTAGCACGATTCCGGGCAGAAACGTAAAGATGATGTGATTCAGGTTGTCGCCTTGTTGGTGTTGCTTTGTTTATTGTTGCTTTCTCTAGGTGCCTTTATTGAGCTTAGGAGAACTCACGTAAGTGACTGGAATTATGAAGGAATATCTTTAATCCCTCCAGTTTGAAATGTCTCTCAATCGGTAGAGAGGTGGCGTGCGGTCCTACCGGACCCAGGTTCAAATCCCCACAGGGGCGGGGAACAGTATAAGGATTTGAATTTCATGTAAAGCAGACTTTACCGATCAACCACAAGACCCGCCGACATGTAAAAGTACCCCCGCTAATACCAATACACCAGTCCTGTATGAGACAGCCCTAGCACGTATTCAATATGGACGGTGGGTGTTAGCACCGAAGTGGTGACATGTAGAGGTGTGTGGAATGTAGGAGGACTACTGGGCCTTGAGAGCAGGCTGTGAAGTCTATGCCCAGAGTCGAGCACATAAAAAAAAAAAAAAAAAAACGGCATATTCACTTCCGCCGGCTGAAGGGATTAACATTTTGTGATATGTTGAAAGGTGTCTGAATGGCATACTTATAAACACGGTAAACCCTACTTCTGTGAGATATTTTTCCTAATCTGAGTAAGATTATCAGGCTTTAACGAGAATGAAATAAATTTGAAGTCGTTGTTCTAAAAGAATTATTAGACATCATCGCAAACCCCTTCACTAAACAGAGCTTTTTGCGAGTGGAAGGAAATGGTCCGACGTTAAAATAATATTTTCAGTTGGTGACGAACTAAATATTGAAAGTTACAGTACAGAAAGGGTTAATAGAGCTTATTAATATTTTCTTTCTCTACGACGGTTGTTCTCAAATAAAAGTGTGCTGATCTCGTTGTGGCAAGTACGAAATTAAAAAGCGTCGTCTTAACTGGTTCTGGTTTTTGTTCAGTAATTTAACCTTACTACGACCAGTCTCATAAAAATAAATACAATTGCCTGGTGGATGCAAAAATAAGATAAAGCAAACTCTGTCGTCCTGAAAACTTAAACACCTGAAGAGAATTTAAGACAAGGCGTATGAAAGCACGCAGTCTTACCATATTTATGTTGTTGTTGTTGTTGTTGTTGGAGAAATCTTTAAATTTAGTAATCGCTGCACCAAGCCATTCATCCCACAACACCAGTAGTTATACTGTGTATTCTCTTTGTCCTTCTTCTCGTCCCTCCCATACAATGCAAGTTCAGTCTGTTCATTTGTTTGTCCCACACATCCATTTCTTTACCTCCTCCCCTTTCTCGGCACTTACAGTTTAGGAGGACATTTTGAAATAAATCATCACCACACTCAAATCACGGATCCTACATTATGTGTATTTACAGAACAAACTTTCCCAACCCAAAATCATGGCCGCCAACTAAAATTCTTGCCCATCCCACCCGTCACTTTCTTCATCACGTCCATTTCTTTAACCTCCTCTTTTGGCGATGTCATGGCCCGACGCGTATAGTGGCAAACGTGGCTGTCCGTGACAGTCCAGCAATCTCTATCTATCTATCTATCTATAGCCCGACGCCCTAATCCCGCAAAGGGTGGCCGCCGACAAAACGCCTCCAAGTCACTCTGTCACCCACCATTTGACTCCCCTCCCCCCAACTCACCCCCCCCTCCCTCATATACCTCTCAACTCCATCCCTCCACCTCATCCTCGGTCTACCCCTCCCTCTCCCTCCCTCCACCTCACCCACATACACCCTCTTAGTCAGTCTTTCACTCTCCATCCTCTCCACATGTCCAAACCACCTCAGTGTATTTCTCCTAATCTTTTCAACCACATCCACATCTACCCCACAACGTTCCTTCACTTCTTCATTCGTCAACCTGTCCCTCCATGTCACTCCACATGCTCCTCTCAAGTAACTCATTTCCACTGCTCTCACTCTTGACTTGTTCCCCTCTTGCAATCTCTCAACATTCATATTTAGCACAGTATATACATTTTAACCAGGAGGATTATATAGCTTTCAATAACGCGTTAGCTGCCAAGGGCTCTCCTGTCTTCAAAAACTAACGTCTGGTAATAGCAAGAATATCATCCTGTCGAGGCACCCATAGCCGCTTTGTCACCTGCACGTAGATAGAATCCAATATGACGCACGTCGTCTTGTAGGTGATGATTTATTCTCGCTGCTGCCAGATGATTCTGTCTAGCTTATGAGAGATGTCTGCTGTTCTTCTCAGTATAACTGCGTCGCTTCAAATCCCTGCCACCGCACCATGATTTCATTCAGCTCAGAAGAAACTTCTCGTAATGAGGAAGTTAGGCGATATCCGCCGCTTCTGTTTTGTTCCTGCTTCACCGTATGAGTGATGGGAGACCTCTCGTAATGAAACTTACACAAGTCAGTACACGTTTCGACACTACAGTCAAGCTTTATATTGACTAAGTTTTTAACACCTTTACTAGGATGACATATGTTGTATTTGAATGAGATAACGACCAGACGATTTTAATTAAGCATGGCCTCAACTTGTGAAGGGGCTAGGGAAGGCTATGCTGAGCCTCTCCAGTTCCCAAAGTCTACCCTGAGCTTAAATAAGTTATATGATAGTAGTTACAGAAAACTGAAGAGGCACCGTCCGAATGAAGATGTAAATTTTTTTCGTTGTCATTGGCACAAATCTATATATTATTTTTTTTTTTCATTGTGTGTGTGTGTGCTAAAATTCTCATCTAACCAATATTCTTTGTGATGCCTGGATGTAAATAATGCGTTAAGAGGAGGGAAGGGTTAACCAGTTCTAGGGATAAGTAAGTTTCCACACCAGTGTAATATAATTTGAAATCTATTTGTTTCTCTTATTTTTTTTTACTTCACTATACTCTGGTTCAGCTGTTAAAGGTATGGTAGCTGTATGAGTGAAAACAAGCATACACAAGAAATCTTACTCAGTAATCGTTCTAGTTTTTGCTGATGGGCATTTACTAGCTCAGTGACAGATTCCTGAGAAAGCTGACTTGGACACAAACTGAGGTCAGTAGTATTCGCTATAGCAGTGGTTCCATACCTTTCATAGGCTTCGAGCCACATTTACCAATGTTAATATAGTGAAGGGCGCCAGAAAAAAAAAAAAAAAAAAATCACACACCCACACATACGTCGATATATATATATATATATATATATATATATATATATATATATATATATATATATATATATATATATATATATATATATATATATATATATGGGGCTCAGTGGTAGAGTGTGCATTTCGCACTCTGGCGAGCGCGGGTTCGCCTCCCGCCAGAGTAGTAAAAACTTTGGGAAGCGTTCACCAAGCCAGCTGCTACTTTGGCGGAAACAAGTGGTGCTGTGGTTGAACCAGTGTCGCGTAATCATTTGCTTGCACCCTATCGGCTTAAGGCGGGCCGATTACACTTGGTTCACAGACTACACACATATTATATCAAAGCCACTACAATTACACTTACAAGCACTTCTCACCCTACATACTGTACAGTCTCTACCAGACAGCCTAAGCCACCTGGTAGAGATACATTGGCTGTATCGTCCCTGCTTCGGTAGGGATGAGCCGGTCCTTCAGTGGACCTCAACGGCTGAGGATATATATATATATATATATATATATATATATATATATATATATATATATATATATATATATATATATATACGTGTTCGACTCTGGGCAAAGGCTTCAGGGCCTATTTCTCGGAGGCAGAGACCTATCCCAAGGCCCAGTAGTCCTACACCCACCATCCATATTGAATACTGAATACATGCTAGGGCTGTCTCATATAGGACTGGTGTATTAATGGGTGTATTTTTACATGTCGGCGGGTCATCTGGTAGATCAGGAATGTCTGCTTTTAGAAAATTCAAATCCTTAAACTGTTCCCTGCCCTAGCCAGGATTCGATCCTGGGTCCATTAGGACTGCAGGCCGCCTCTCTTGAGAAAGAATGACAAATATAAGTTTCCGAGGCATCCCTCGGGGTCCGTAATAAGGCTCCGAGATCCCCATGGCGTCCACGGACTACAGTTTGGGGACCACTGCACTATAGTTTAGCTATAAAATGTTTGGCGGCTTTGGATGTTAAGACCAAAGCATGTACAAGCAATTTTATACACACTTTAAGATCATTAATATTCGCTCTCGTTTTGTTTTGAAGAGTTTGATAACTGTTAATGAAGACAAAAATAAAAACTAGAGAGCTCTGAGAGTGCATACCTCCGCCAACGCCAATAAAATTTGATATATTCCTACAACTGGCTCCGGATCCTAATCACCTCTTCCTTGATCCAGTGCCAACCAGTTCTCCAACAACTTTTTTAAACTATCATCTTCACAAACAAATAAACAGATATGCATACGTGAATACGTAACTTCCCTTCAACTGCCTTGGTGGAGGTAAACAATCCTAACCCTTTTGTGATCCGAACAAAAATTCATTTCTACTTCACCTAACGAGAGATGAAGATATTTATCTACGTGAGTCACAGGTGCCTTGCAGAGTCAATACTCTCACCATTAACACTCCCATGGTCAGAAAATCTCACATACTCTGTTCCAGCTAACGCCAAAGAATCATAAGTATCTGAAAGTGAGCTGTAGAAGACAGTGTTATGCAGAAAGGCCAAGAGAGATGGGAAGCTTGTACGTCAGGGAAATGTTTGTAAGTCTGTGCATCTCGGTTCTGCATAGCTTAAGTTGCAACACTCAGCGACACAGACGACACAACCATATGATGTATTGAGTAGTTCATATTGGTGATGAGGGGAGTGGGCTAAGTACGACGACTCTGAGTAGGATGTGAGTTAAGGATATGACTGAAAGAGAGAGAAAGAGAGAGAGAGAGAGAGAGAGAGAGACAGAGAGAGAGAGAGAGAGAGAGAGAGAGAGAGAGAGAGAGAGAGTGTGTGTGTGTGTGTGTGTGTGTGTGTGCTCTTTCGTGCATGCATAATACAAGTGTATGCATGAAGGGCACACTAGTCATATATGTGTGTATATTTTATTTTTCCTTTATCCCACTTTGGACCTATGCTAAACAACCTCTTCCCTGCGATCTTGTAAGCATATCCCAAGCAGCATGACAGTCTCCTCTTGGGAAATGACGATGATGCAAGCAGGGATGATTTTGCGATAATACTTGGCGCTTTCTTAATTCTACCACCACCACTCTTTTTTTTTTTTTTTTTTTTTACTCTTCTTTACCTATTTTTGGGTCCTTCCTACTAGCGTGTATCCAGAACAGTGGAAAGGAGATTCATTGTATTTCATTCAGCTAAACTAGTATAAATTATTGTATTTTTGTGGCTCATTTCTCGTAGCTCAGTGGCAAGACGAAATGATGCTACGGTTCTACATCTTTCCGCAGGACTTCTCTATTTACAGTAGAGTTCAGTCTCTACGCATGAAAAATGGCAAATATATGCCTAATTAAAGCGAAAACAGTATGGGTAATCTGCCTTATTTAAAACGTTAGAAAACGGGGATGCAGTGAATAAAAAAAAAAAATGGAATCCCTATTAATATGCTGTTGCCCGGTCGCCCTCGAAAATTTTGTTAATAAAGGGTAAGGTTTCCTAAAATGAGTTGTATATTTGTTGACTGAAGAGTGGGAAAGGGGTTTCCTGGCTAACCCTCCCCCCTTCCTTCAGAAAAGAAAGGCTTAGTAGGACTCTGATCATATCATGTATCAGTGGGAAATACGTGAAGATGGTGATGATGGTGCCTATGATGACGGTGCCTTTGTAACTTAACGATGGGACCTTTGATAAGACATAATTAGATGTTTCGTTCCAATTACGTGCATTACATTTAATCTTGCAGTCTTCAGACTGCTTTGTTCAGCTCACGATAGCTTTTCAATTATAGAACTATAATACAGCATTAAGAAAAATACTTATTATATGAGAACTTTAGTAAGGTGAAGAAATTCATTTAGCAGCAGCCAGAATGCAGGGTAATGGACGTTTCTCCTAATGAAAGGTTTAACTATTTTCCTTCGATTTCCTACCTTTTTATATTAATGCTGCTACAAAATAAATTCATCATCATCATCATCCAGACCTCTTTCTCCACCTAAGGATTGGGAAAAGTATGGTCCAGAGAACTTGTGTGTGTGTGTGTGTGTGTGTGTGTGTGTGTGTGTGTGTGTATCAATATCATATATATATAATACACACACACACACACACACACACACACACACACACACACATATATATATATATATATATATATATATATAAACATAAACATCATCATCATCCGGACCTCCTTTCCCACCCTAGGACAGGGTGAGGAGTAGCAATGTCCAGGCAGCCCAAATTTGCCCAATCCAATAGGCCACGCTTCCATTCACTCATCATTCGAGCCCCTGGAGTCCAGGCTTTATCGGATACGCCAAAAACATTCACCATGTCCTGTAGCTTCACACAAACGTATCCGATTGAGTCTCTCTCTCTCTCTCTCTCTCTCTCTCTCTCTCGAGAGAGAGAGAGAGAGAGAGAGAGAGAGAGAGAGAGAGAGAGAGTATATACGGGGTCTCTGTGGTACAGTGTGTGTTTTCGTACATGGGAGAAAGAGGGTTCGCGCCCCGCCAGGATAATAAACTTTCGGAGCTTTCTTCCGACCACGTATTGCTTCGGCAGACATAAGGGGTGCTGTGATTGAACCAGTGTCTATCTATCTATCTATTGCCAGACGCCTCAATCCCGTTTGGGGTGGCCACAAACAAATCGCCTCCAAGTCGCCCTGTCCCCCGCCATTTCACTGCCCTGCTCCCAACTCACACCCCCCTCTCTCATATACCTCTCCACCCCATCCCTCCATCTCATCCTCGGCCTCCCCCTCCCTCTTCCCCCCTCCACCTCACTCACATACACTCTCTTCGTCAGTCTTTCACCCTCCATCCTCTCCACATGGCCAAACCACCTCAGTGTGTTCCTCATAACGCTTCCTATCACATCCACATCAACACCACAACGCTCCTTTATATCCTCATTCGTCAGCCTCTCTCTCCATGTGACTCCACAAGCTCCTCTTAGATAACTCATTTCCACTGCTCTCACTCTTGACTTGTGTCCTTCCAACAACGCCCAAGCTTCGCTTCCGTAGGTTAGAGTTGGTATCACAATACTGTCATGTAGTAACTTTTTCACTTCCATGCTCACTTCCCTGTTTCTTATCACTGCTTTCAAAGAACCAGCAACCTTTCATCCCTGCTGTACCCTTTCAAGCACTTCACCCTCCAAACCTCCATCCTTACTCATCACACTACCCAAGTACTTAAACGTACTCACATTTTCCAATTCCTCACCATCCAACCTCGCTGTACATTCACTGACTTCACCTCTCTCAAAGACGATCACTTTACTCTTCCCTACATTCACCTTTAGATTCCGTTTCTTACACACTCTCCCAAACTCATCCACCAAGCCTTGCAGTTCCCCTTCATCTTCACTCAACAACACAGTATCATCTGCAAACAACAGTACAGGGAGCCTCCAAACACTATCCTCTCTCACCAGGGCCATTCCAACATCCACTACCCTACCTTGTACCTCTTTTATTACCCCATCCATTTACAGATTGAACAACCATGGAGACATGACACATCCCTGTTTCAACCCAACTTTCAAAGTGAAAAATTCACTTAGTTCACCATCCACACGCACTGCAGCCTTCACACCATCGTACATACTCTTCACAGCATTCAACAACTTCCCATCTACTCCATATATTCTTAACACTTTCCATAATCCTTGTCTGTCCACCCTGTCATATGCTTTCTCCAAATCCATGAGAGCCGCATACAACTTCTTTCCCTTCTCTAGAAACTTTTCCACTAAAGATCTAAGAATGAATATCTGATCTACACAACCTCTTCCCTTCCTAAAGCCTCCCTGTTCTTCTCCAACTAATTTCTCTGTTCTTTCCCTAACTCTGTCAATAAGTATCCTACCATACACTTTTCCTATTATACTAAGAAGACAAATGCCCCTATGATTACCACACACTTCTTTTTCCCCTTTTCCTTTGTACAAGGGAATAATTATACCTGACTTCCAATCCTCCGGGACTCTACCTTCCTCCCAGGCCAATCTGCACATCTTCCACATCCATTCTACTACTATCTCTCCCCCATGCTTCAGCATTTCACCACACACTCCATCAATTCCTGGGGCTTTCCCCGATGTAACTTTCTTCATTGCTTCCATAACTTCTATCGTATTGATTTCTTCCTGTCTTCTCACCTCCCTCCTTATCCCAGCCATTCCCCAGCCACTTATACTCGCATTACTTCCATCCTCTACGTTCAACAATTCCTTAAAGTGTTCTCTCCATCTGCTCACTTTTTCTCCCTTCTCCACTAGTAATCTACCATTTTTATCTTTCACTCCCCTGCTAACTTCACCTCCACCCTGTCTTACTCTTTTCACCTCTTTCCAGAACATTTTCTTACAGTCCCTCCACTTTACACTCAGATTCCTTCCAAATTCCTCATCCACTCTCTTCTTACTCTCTCTTACTAATCTTTTCATCTCTCTCTTTCTTTCTACATATAACTCTCTCTTCCGCCTCTCAACTTCTTCCACGCCCCTATTTCTCATCCATTCATTGTATGCTTTCTTCTTTTGTGCCACAGCCTGTTTCACCTCTTCAGTCCACCACGCTGTTCCTTGCACCCCCTCCATCTTCTCTTCCTTCCACACACCACATCACATGCTGCACATATTTCTTCTGTAAATATCCTACACACCCCTTCCACATCTCCCATCTGCTCCAATTCATATTTGCCCAATCGTTCCTCCACTTCTCTCTTATACTCTGCCTTTTTCTCATTCTCTTGTAACCTTTCCACTCTCCTTGCAACTACTCCTTCCTCTCGTCTTTCCCTTCTTCTATTCCTCCATCTTACTTGAATCCTAATTCTGGCCACCACCAAGTAGTGGTCAGAAAGTCCACTCCCCCAGCCTCTATAAACTCTTGCATCCATTACACATCTTCGCATCCTTTCATCCACACACACATAATCAATCATTGCCTTCCTTTCATTCAGTTCACCACCCACCCTTCTCATCACTCGCCATGTATACTTGTGGATCATTTTATGCCTGAAGAGGGTATTGGCTATCACCAACCCCCTCCCAGCACAAATGTCCACTAACGCACTCCCATTCTCATCTATCTCATCAGGCACACCCCACTCACCTTCACATTCCCAACTTTACCATTCATATCACCAATCAAAAACACTCTCATTCCTTCCAAACTTATCCATGCACACTTCTACATTTGTCCAGAACTCTTCTCTCACTCTTCTAGCACGATCTTGCGTTGGCGCATACACACACACACAATCACCCACATTTGTATTCCAACTTTCAACTTTACCCACACAATCCTTGACCCAACTGATCCATACTGTCTTATGCTCCTCTTCCATCTTTTACTCACAACTATACACACTCCTTCCTTTGCCCTCTCATTCTCACCTACTCCTGCACATATACCCCATCCATACTCCCATTCTCTCACATTTTCTCCTCTCCATTTTGTTTCAGTTATTCCACATACATTCACGTTCGCACCCTCAAGCACCTGGACAATCTCTCTCTCTTTCACCTCATCATTCGCTCCCCTTACATTCCAGGTTCCAATAACCATGTCCTTTGTCCGGTCCTTGGTCGTCATCGTTTGGTCAGTCCTTGTCCGGGGCTTATTGTTTGTTTTTTTTTAGTTAGTTGTTTTCCGGGGAGGGGCACTAACCCTCCGCCAACCCTTTTAGTCGCCTTTTACGACAAGCAGGGATACTGGGGGAGTATTCTTGAAAAAAAAAAAAAAAACTACCACCAGTGTCGCGTACTATAAAGTATGCTTGCACCCAGTCGACTTGTGCAAGCCGATTACACTTGGTTCACAGACTACACACACATATCCAAAGCCACTCCAACATTACAGTCACACTTACAAGCACTTCTCACCCTACATACAATCTCTGCCAGACAGCCTAAGCCACTTGGTAGAGATACATTGGCTGTATCGTCCCCACTTTGGTCGGGATAGGCCGGTTCTGCAGTGGACACTCAAACGGCTGATGATGATGATATATACCGAATACATATATGCATAGAGAGAGAGAGAGAGAGAGAGAGACAGAGACAGAGACAGACAGACAGACAGACAGACAGAAACTAACCAAAGTCTCCCTAAGTGAATGGGCCACACTCTCATTCACTCACTGTTCAGGCCTCCGAAATTCTTACTCTACCTCACAGGTATAAATGTCGACACTGAATAAAGTACAAGCCTGGAATTCAAGGGACTAATGAAGCCAGTTTACCTTTCGTGCCCGAAAATCTCGAGGAAAAAAAAAAAAAACGATCTGGAGAAAGCAAACATAAGGCACAAAATACGTCGACCACAACGACGTGGTTAACGAAATTATACCCGTCAAGTTGTCCCTACCACATCCTGGATCAACAGACTCCTTAAACCACTTGACCAACACGTGTGTGTGTGTGTGTGTGTGTGTGTGTGTGTGTGTGTGTTTAATATTCCAACCTTCGCGCTGACAACAGTGTGCCTCCCATAGCATCATGATGACTGGCACATCTGGTAACTACAGTACATCCGTCAAGGACGCTGTGTTTTTGCATGCGTTGGTTTGTTTGTCTGTTTATCTGTTAGCAGGATTCCTGAAAAAGTTATGAATGGATTTTCCTGAAATTTTTTTGGGAGGAAAGGGTATGGACAAAGGAACAATCTATTAGATTTTGCTGGTGATCTGGATCATCATCCGGATCCAGGAATTTTTTGTCCACACGATATCTCCAAATTCTCTATGAATTTCAGTGAACTTCTGAGGAAGGATGGGCCATGGGACAAGAAAGAATTGATTAAATTCTGTGGCGGATCCGGATCCAGATACGGATCTTGCAATGCCATTAGCGGAGATATGCACTCTCTGAGTGCTTACTAGTTTTTATTGTACTCTCTCTCTCTCTCTCTCTCTCTCTCTCTCTCTCTCTCTCTCCAGGGTTATGAATGGTACAGCGTCATGACCTGAGAGAGAGAGAGAGAGAGAGAGAGAGAGAGAGAGAGAGAGAGATTTAGTTACATTGCAACCCCTCATTATATTTTAGAGTACACACACACACACATACACACACACACACACACACACACACACACACACACACACACACACACACACACACACACACACAGATCATCTGATATAATTACATTCCTTCCTTTCATGCCAACGTCTTCATTATGAGACTGCCTTATGCTGCCATCTACCGGTGGGAAGTATTTTGCAAAAGACGTCCTTGTAGTGAACAGATTAGAAAAAATGTTAACACCTGCCCTACAAGCCACCTATTAAGTGCATAATATTGACTGGCAGCAGAAAAGAAAAAGAAACAAAAGTATGAAAAAGGAAAAGAAAGATTCATTCATTCATTCATCATCTAATCCCGTGTTGCCCCATGAGGAGCATAGGAACCCGGGGCTAGGCATGTTGGTCCTGACATTTAGGATGAGAGTGACCAGCCTCACTCATCCCTGAGTAGTATTACGTGATCGATAAACCCCAGTCACCCCTTGAGTATAAACTTACACAGGCACAGTCCGATTGGAGCGCCATAATTACCCACTAAACCATCACATTTCCTCCTACTTAAAAGACTGGTGGAGATTGTTGGTATTGCTATGTGTTTTACCGCTTTAGCACGAGAGAACTCTTAGACTTAATTCTCTCCGACAAGGAGGGTATGTTTGTTAGTTTGTTTGTCTGTTAGTAGGATTACTCAAAAACTAAAAGAGAGATTTGGTGGGTAGGTAGCCCACGTCTCAGGGTGCAATCGATTAACCTTGGGGACCGATTCGGATCGAATTACAGATTCTGGATCCGGAAAACACTTTTGGCGAAACCCGGATCAACGATGAGAAACTCTAACCCATTATGAAGACTGGTTTGGAAATTACGTTGCCTTTGTAGGAGATATGCGCTGCATTGAGTGCCCCTCTAGTTAGATCATCTGACGATAGGTAGAAAAAAGTAAGTAATTTCGTTCTCGTATTGAAAGAGTTACTCATTTGTCTATCATTTTTTCTTTCTCCCTTTTACCATGTTACGTGTTTAGTCTACCTCTGACTTTACTACTTTCTCAGATCAGTGGAACAGGATTCAGTTCCTGGAATGTATGAGTGACATAATATCTCTTCACTACATTTTAATGCGTAAGTCTTTACTTTTCCTATCGCCAGCGAATTTGCTCAGCGTTTACTAATCTAGTTACCTCCGACAGCGAAGTTGGACGTAGGTTATGTATTCACGCTTGTCTGTTTGCATGTTTGTTTGCTTTTTTGTAATTTGTTTGTGCACAAAATATCTCAAAAAGTTTTTATCGGATATCAATGACATACTGTAAGTGGGTGGTAGGTAAAGAAACAGGTTCTTCAATTTTGAGGTGGATCAGACTCTTGGTGCAGGCATAATTAATAAATTTCATTGGCGTTGGTGGAGATGTGCCTACTCTGGGACTGTGTAACGGGGCAATTAATTACCACCGCGAACGACATAGGACGGAGGCTTGCAATATATCATAAATTATATTGGTGTAGGTATTGTCTCCTTGACTGTTTCTTGTTTACTGTGCGGACATTTTGTCACTTTAATTTTCGAGGGAATTCATTCTTCATATATATATATATATATATATATATATATATGTGTGTGTGTGTGTGTGTTGGAGAAACACACATTTCACGTGTGTACATATGTGGAAAGTTTTCAACGGCCAGCCGGGAATCGAACCCGAGACCTCAAGACAGAAGTCAGGCACTGTTACCACTACACCATAGCGTGATAAAAGCTAAGCCATCTGAATTCAACGACGAACCAGGTAAATCCGTTATGGGAGGATATTTTTCAGCCCCAACCCATATGATGATATTTCAGACTCGTCAGGATTTTTGCTTAGCCCCTCGCAACTCGGATTTACCTGGTTCGTCGTTGAATTCAAGTGGCTTAACTTTCATCACGCCATGGTGTAGTGGTAACAGTTCCTGACTTCTGTCTTGAGGTCCCCGGTTCTATTCCCGGTTGGACCGTTAAAAACTTTCCATATATATATATATATATATATATATATATATATGTGTGTGTGTGTGTGTGTATGTATGTATGTATTGGCAGCTCTGGAATGGACATAGACTGGGAATTCCGAATCTGATGTTCAGTAATCCACTTAGGGCGCAGCTATAAAGGACTGATCCCCAGTGACCTCCACACGTCACCTGACATTTAGAAACTGATACCCACCATCGCTGTTGTGATAAGCCGGAGATACCACACACAGGTATGTTTTTATGGCATGTCAGTGGTGTCATACGAAAGACCAATGAACATGCTGATATCCAGTTCACATTCACTTTTCAAGTATCATAGTAGAATTTCATAACTGTTTGATTTTAAAACTGATGGATATGATTGTCTGCAATTGTAATAGCTTAATTATTGTATTCTTGCTACAATTTGTGGACATAGAAAATCTAAAAGTCGTCTCCTTCTCTGATGTATTCATCACTGATCTGTTCATCTGTTACTGGCCCAAGGTCTGTCGACGCACACCATGAGGGTGGTGAGGTCACGTCACCTGAGCCCCTCGACATACATAGGCTCCGTTACTTGTACATTGCTCTCCCTACTTCCAGTCAGTATGTACAAGACACTGGGTCCCACTGTGATATTTTGTGACTGAACTCAGAGCCATCACAATGCCCAACAACTGTTCTGTGTTTGGGTGTTTTAACACAAAAAGAAAATCAAAAACATCTGAATCAAACATACGCTATTACCACTTCCCAAAAAATGAAAAAAAATAAAACAACAACAACAAAGGCAGTTATGGATAAATGCCTATCGCCGTACCGATATGATAAACTCTGACAATGCAATGATTTGTTCTATTTATACTGCCGAAAATGACTTAAATGGTGACATAAAATCACATCTTGGTAGGAAACGAATTTTCAGATAATAGTGATAAGACTACCACAGAATGCAAAGGTGAAAACCATGATTGCATATCAAGTCATACGAGGCCAGGTCTGTAGAAAAACAACACGAATATGATGACAGTGCTCCGGCTGTGGAGATGTGCCTAACTAGTATCTTGTTTAAGGACTAGGATTTTGATCCGGAAGATGAAGATCACTGTATGCTATATTAGGTAGACGAAGCTCGGCATTCTGCCGTGGAATCAGTAGATGCAGTGATAGAAGCTCTTCTCTACACAGATGGTTATATTGTAAAGAAATTTATAGGAAAATATCCATATTTAGGATACAGGGTAAGCATACCTGCGACATGGTACTTGTAACCAAATCATGGGCGGAAATGATTGGCAGAAGACAACTGTATCTCCCTTCAGATTTTTTGTTTCAGTTGGTGAAAATGAGAGAAGTGTTCAAGGTGGTTCATGGCGAAAGCCTTCGTGAAGGCAAGTAATGCTTCAGTTCACTTGCTCCTGTAACTGATCGTATGGGAACTGATGTACCAAATGATGTAGTGTTTTTCTTTTTCAAAATCTCTGTATACTTCAGAATCAGATATCTCAACAAAATCATAGACACAGAAAAGAAGAAAGGAAAATCTTGCAGAAATATGACAAGAAAAATGATGAAAATAACAAAATAATAAAAGGAATGTAATAGAGTTTCGTAAAATGGTAGAAATGGTAATAACTTTCTCTCTCTCTCTCTCTCTCTCTCTCTCTCTCTCTCTCTCATAGCCATGTACATTTTGGAGGTAATACCTACGCAGTAATTATACTGTCCATTAATTAGAGACTTCACCAGATCCTGTTTCAGAAATCTGCCACTATAGTATCCCTCGCCTAAATGTGCGGCTTTGGTGTGTCCCGCACCTGTGTACAATGGTGCCACCTTTCCCCAACTTGCGATGTGAAACGGAAGCTATTTATGTACAAGGCATCACAAATACGATAAATTCAGATGAATAAAACTTACACTTGTGTATTTAGATGGATGAATCAACAGTAATCTTATTATGCATAAAATATTTATACAGTAACACAGAAACATGGCATACATATTGTACAGTGATGCTAAAAGAAATTGTAGTCACTTTTAATGGTTTTTAGCGTAGTTTTAGGGTGGGTAATAATATCACAGTTATGGATATAAGATAATGAGCCTGAAAAAAGAAAAAATATGCCAATATCCAAAGTAAAAGAAATAATTCATATAATTCTTGTGAGTGGCAACACTGACACACCCAGTCTGGCCTAAGGTAAAGTAAGTACCTCCATAGACCCAAGCATAGCTTGTACAGGTGTTGCTAGGGAAAAATGCTCACATTAACTGGCTTTTACCGTAATTTTAAGGGCGAGGAATAATCACATTTATAATCATAAGCTAATATGTAGGACAAAATAGTAGGCATATGCCAATACCGAAGTAAAAAAAAAAACATTATTCACTCGCGAGCGGCAACACGTTCACACCTGGTCGGTGGCCTAGACCAACGGGTCATCTGTCGCCGTATACAAAAAATGATAAATATCACTAAATATAATTCATTTGGACGAGGCTTTTTTACCATTGGAGTAGGTCTAGTTATTTGTCTCTTGTCTGTTAGTTTAAGGATTTGAATTTCCTGAAAGCAGACTTTCCTGATCTACCAGATGACCCGTCGATATGTCGTAAAAATACCCCCGCTAATAACAATATACCAGTCCTGTATGAGACAGCCCTAGCATGTATTCAATATGGACGGTGGGTGTTAGCGCCGAAGTGGTGACATGTGGAGGTGTAGGAGGACTACTGGGCCTTGGGAAAGGTCACTACCCCCGAGAAATAGGCCCTGAAGCCTTTGCCCAGAGTCGGACACGTAAAAAAAAAAGAAAAAAAAAGTGATTAGTTTTAGGGCCTTTAGATTAGGCATTTTTGTTTATAAGTAATATAAGGTTAAAAATATAAAAAATTACAAAAAATATAATTAAAAATTATTATATATATATATATATATATATATATATATATATATATATATATATATATATATGTACGTGTGCATGAAAGTGTGTGTTCATATGCATGGATGTATATATATATATATATATATATATATATATATATATGTTCGTATATATATGTATCAATGTATATACATATATATATTTTTGCCTTAATGACCAGGGGCTCCGGCCCCAATGGTCGATAGACAAAAAAATAAATAAATAAATAAATATAGGTTCGCTTCCGTCGCCCAGCGGTGATGCGGGGTAGGCATTGAAAAAGTAGCCAGTGCTTAATTTCTTTTTAATTTTGACGCAAAGTAAAACACCTCAAAACATATTTTACTCATCAAATTACCCAGATGGCATGATATGCTACAAAGAAATTACAATGTGGGAGCCCTTTGATTATATATAATGTATTATAAGTGTCATTTTGTAAACTCCGCTTTCGTCAGTTTACTCATCTCTGTAAGCATAACATAGAGACAAAACCTAGGCAATTTTACTAGAACCATCCATAAAGCAAGACAACAGTGATTAAAATATTTGCCATTCGTTAGTATCCACAAAATAAAATAGATGTGTAGCAGCATACTTAGCAACAACTTTCGATCTGCCGCCCTGCCTGACGTATGACTTTTCCTAACAATACGGACCTTTTGGACGTCTTGGTCATCTTAAGTGACCAAAGTCTAACACAAATAATTCTTTTAAATGTTTCCCTGGCTCCACTGCACAGTTTGATAAGTTTAAACTTCAACACCTCGTATTATAGTGTCGTACCGCACTGGTGTTTGTTTGGATTAATATGGCTGACTCACCAACTAAGCAATCGTTCAGTACATTATTTTCAGTGGAACTGCTTACTGCTTTAAAGCATGCTAAAACACACGCATCAGAAGTCCTGAAGGTAATCTCCTTTTACTAATTGCACACGATTTATTCAAATATATGTAAATAAACAGCACACTATTTTATTACCCAAGCTTAGATTCTCTGAAAGCCTGGTTATTCTTTCTTTACAGGTATATGTATATGCGCTTGATTGAATAGGAAAAAAATATTCCTATAAATAGCAGTATTATTATGAACTTAATATTAAGTACAATTTCACGGGTCTTTAAAACCCTGCAAAAATATTTAATCGAGGCTGGGCGACGCTAGACCACCTGGTGGCAGACCGCTGAAACAGGTTTGGTGAATCCTCTAATTGCCTTGAGATAAGTTTTAATATCTATTTTTGCCATTTCAGTTACTCCTTTAAAGCAGATGTAAGTCGCTGACGGCTCTTATTTATGGCCAACTAAATATATACTGTATGTCTTGTGTACTGTATGTTAATATATAAATTATACCGTAGTTTAATATGCAAATATCCATTTATGTCTCTACTATTATCCTCTATTATAATAAGAGAAGTTTGGGAGCGTATGTATATCTAGGAAAAAAATGCATGAAGACAAAATCATACAGCTATGAAGCGTGGGGAATGATGGGGCGTGGTTGGTGAGATGGGCTCAGTTGACGCCATGCAGAGAAAGCGGACGGCTGACTGGCAAAGCTTATGTTTATAATAATCCTGTACTGGCCATACTTTGCTGCCATATACAGGGGCATACCCATGGAAGGGTTTGGTTGCTGGTATGCCTCCTTCCATTGTTAATGGACATAATATACTGCAACTCATGCAGACTTTTTGACAAGTCATTCGAAACATTAAGTGTTTTCGAGCTGATCCATGCACAATCGCAATAAGGTAATGTCTGCATTTTCTCTATATAATTCCTCCCGTTTCTCTCTTTCAATATTCTGAAACAAAGAATGTTTACCTATTGGAATCCCCCCACCTCAGCACATGCTCTTACAATCTTCGATACGCTTTTGGTATATGAGCAGAGGCAAAACTAATACCAATATGCAATTGTTTTACTTTAATATCTACGCTTGTATCTTCCCTAAACTGTAAAAAAAGTCGTCTGGTGGTAGAAAGAGACAATTTGAAAGCAGTTATTTCAGTGAAGGAAATGATCCAGAGTTTCTAAGCCCTACACTAAGAATGGTCTCGGCACTAATCTCAATAAAGTTACCTGGTGTCAGCAAGAAACAAAGCAACAAGTAGCATTCAGAGAATACAGTACGCGCCCACCAGTTGATCAGTTCGACTTTGCTCTGGGACCTTCACATTCGACCTACTACTGCCAATATCGAATTACTTTACTTTCGTCTGACCCTTAACCCTTCCGTCGTGCTTAGTCCAAATCGAATCAGTGCTTTTTGAGTTGCTCTGCAGCCTTGACTTGGCTTGAATTGACTTGACACACACATATGCACACACATTTTTTGTTGTGAATTGTCTGATAGTTGTATGAGAGACGATAATAAGGGAAAACAAGCTGGGCTAAACACTGCTTCTGCCCTCTTCCTGTAGAGGAGTACTGTTGTTGAGAACTTCACGAAATTGTTCAAGCCTCGTATTGCACGGTGCACTGTTTTCGTATATTTAGTCCTGTACTTATGTTGGAAGTTCTTTGTTGATGTAAATGGACGTCGTACGTGCACAGCGTGAGAGTTGAGCAGACGACAGGTTCTCCCTTTCTCTGCGATGACCTTTATTTTAGTTTATCCTTGGTTTTTCATGACTTGAGTCAGATAAAAATAAAAATAAAACGTGCGTTATCGATGCCATTAAACAGACGCCAACATAACAAGTGTTATCAGAGTATGTGAGATACTGTATAGCCTACCCTTACCTCTTCACAATAGTTCTCCGAAGGCTGATAATGAATCGGCTGGTGATAAAAAGAATAAACCGATAAAGGAAATCACCAGACTGAAGGGGTTAACTCCTTCAAAACAGCGCTCTATTGAGGGAGTTGCAACAACTGTCGACGAGGCGCCATGTTGCCCGCCCACTCCCAAAGCTCGCTCAACTGCGTTTCTCCGTCTCCTGTTTTTATTTCCATTTTTTTTTTTTTCATTATCAGTACTTCATAATTTAATGAGTTTAGCTATTTTTGGCATTATATATATTTCACATGAGTGTCCCCCTCCCTTGTGGCGGGGGGTACATAATCTTGCCGCACATATGGGTTGGTACTACTACTCTGCAGCCAGGCTGTTAGGAAGAATTCTGCTACCGTATTCCCTGCGTGTCGTAAAAGGCGACTAAAAGGTGCGGGGTAAGGGGACTTGGAACCCCCTCCTATGTTTTTTAGTTCCTAAAAAGAGGCAGATCATAGAAAGGGATGGGGGATTGAGCTAAGCCCGTACCCTAAAGATTGGGTCTATGAACGTGCGTGGATGTAGTACGACTGAGGCTAAATGGGAGGAGATTGGGAGAATGTTCTGAGAAGAAAGTTGGATGTGTTAGCTTTGAGTGAAACAAAGATGAAAGGGAAGTGTGAGTCTAAGTTTGGAAGTGTGAATGGAAAATTGTCAGGTGTTAATAGAGGAAGGGCGAGAGATGTGGCCTTGTTAGTGAGCCCGGAAGTACAGCAGTGTATGACTGAATGGAAGGAGGTGTCATCGAGATTAATGTGGGTGAAAGCGAAGTTTGAACATGAGTTGTGGGTTTTTGTGAATGCACATGGGCCTGGTAGTGAAAGGGATGAAGAAGAGAGGGAGTCTTTCTGGAATGATGTTGATGAGTGTCTGCAACGTTTTGGAGCGAATGTGAATGTGGTAATGATGGGAGATGTGAATGCAAAAGTGGGAAATGTAGCGGTTGAAGGTGAAGTTGGTATGGATGGTGTGCCTAGAAAAAACGACAATGGGGAACGAATGATAGGGATGTGCGTTGAGTGAAAGATGGTAATTGGAAATACCTTGTTTTGAGAAGAAAGATATTTATAAGTATACATGGGTGAGACAGGAGGGTGGAAGGGTTGTTGATAGAGCATTGATGGACTATGTGGTTGTGTCTAGGAATGTAATAGGAAGAGTGTTGGTGTGAGAGTTTTGAGAGGGCAGGGTGGAGGTATGTCTGACCACTACCTGGTGGAGGGAAAGTTAAGAGAAGGTAAGCGATGGGTGAGACTTAGGAGATCTAGGTGTGGCAGGGAGGTTTTGAAAGTGAGTGAGTTGGATAAAAGAGAGAAAATGATAGAGTATCGGGAGAAATTGAAAGATGAGAGGAACGCAGTGAAAGACCAGGAGAATGGCAGTGTGGAGGAGGAATGGCAGTTTTTAAGAGTGCTGTGGTGGGGCATGTGGAAGTGGTGTGTGGTGTGAGACGAGTGGGTGTGGTGTAAGAAAGGAAAGTGAATGGTGGTACGAGGAAGTAAGTATGGCTGTGGCTGAGAAGAGACGTGCATATGAAATGTGGCTGCAGAGGAAGGATGTGTCATATGAGAGGTATAAGGAAAAGAGGAATACGGTGAGAAGGGTGGTGCATGATGCTGAAGTGGCAGCAGATGAGAGGTGGGGTAGGCAGTTGACTGAGAATTTTCAACAGAATAAGAAAATGTTTTGGAAGGAGGTGAAAAGGGTGCAAAAGGGAGAGACTGGGAAGGAAGTGCAAGTACAAGCAGAGATGGAACGATGTTAATTGAGACGGATGCAGCAAGGAAGAGATGGGCAGAGTATTTTTGAAAGATTGTTAAATGTAGAGGAGGAAAGGGATGCTGAGATTGTGGGAAATGAAAGGGTGCAGGGAATAAATGTGTTGGGAGAGTTGAATGATTCTTTGATCACGAAGGAGGAAGTGGAGAAGGCAGTAAAGGAGATGAAAACAAGGAAAGCTGCAGGTATGGATGGGTGTGCTGTTGACTGGTAAGTAAGACTGTTGAATGTGTGCTTTGTGAAAGGTATGGTGCCAGATAACTGGGCAAGTGCTTGTGTAGTCCCACTGAATAAACGTAAGGATGTTAAGTATGAATGTACTAGCTTTAGGGGTATGAGTCTGTTGAGTGTTGTACGTAAGGTGTATGGTAGTGTTAATTAAGAGAGTTAGAGAGGGTACAGAGGGAGTGATTGGTGATGAGCAATGTGGCTTTAGGATAGGGAGTGGATGCGTGGATCAGGTGTTTGCTGTGAGACAGGTGTGTGAAAAGTATTTGGCGAAAAGTAAGGATGTGTTTTGGATGTATGACAGAATTGATACGGAGGCTTTGTGGACTGTTATAAGATTGTATGGACTTGATGGTAAGTTGCTAGAATGAGTGAAAAGTTTTTATGTAAATAGTAGAGCGTGTGTAAGAGTGGGAAATACTGTGAGTGATTGGTTTCCTGTGAGAGTGGGGCTGCGACAGGGATGTGTGATGTCGCCTTGGTTGTTTCATATTTATATGGATGGTGTTGTAATGGAGGTGAATGCAAGAGTGTTAGGTGGAGGTTTGAGTCTGGTGAATGTTGATGGTAGAGAGTGGAATTTGAAGGCAGCTGCTGTTTGTGGATGATACTGCACTGGTGGCTGATTCAGAGGAGAGATTGAGACAGTTGGTAGAGGATTTTGGAAGGGTGTGTGAAAGGAGGAAATTGAAAGTAAATGAGAATAAGAGTAAAATGATGAAGTGTACAAGGTTGGTAGATGATAGGAGGATGAAGACAGAATGGTGAGATGCTTGAGGAGGTACAGTGTTTTAAGTATTTAGGGTCACATGTTGCTGTGGATGGAAGAATAGATGTAGAAGTTAAGTTTAGAATAAATGAAGTAGGAAAGGTGCTGGGAGGAATGAAAAGTGTTTAGATGTCATTCGCTTAGAATGGATGTAATGAGAAGGCTGTATGAGGGTGTTGTGGTACCGACTGCATTATATGGGGCTGAAACATGGAATATGGGTGTTGCAGAGAGGAAAAGTTTGAATGTAATGGAGATAGGTGTCTGAGGAGTATGTGTGGAGTGACGCATATGGATCGAGTGAGAAATGATAAAGTGCGAAGGAGAACTGGAGTTGTGCTGGAGATGGCTGACTGAGTTGAGCAGAGGGTGCTGTGATGGTTTGGGCATATGGAGAGAATGGATAGTGAGCAATTGGTGAAAAAGATAACTAGATCTGATGTGAGAGGTGTAAGGCTGAGAGGAAGACCACGAATAGGAGGTGTAAGGCTGAGAGGAAGACCACGAATAGGATGGATGAACAGTGTGAAGAGAGCTCTGGAAGTGAGAGGAATGTCTGTTGAGCAAGGAAGAGTGGCTGTGTGTGATAGAAATGACTGGAGAGAAAACTGTGAATGAAAAAATGATGATGCAGCCCTGAGGGGATATTTTCCCGTATTTGGTCTGCTCAGCTGATCAGGTCAGGTGCGGGTAAGCAGATGGGTCCACTATGATGTGGCAGGGGTAAACCAGCTCTGCTGTCGGGCCCTGCTTTAGATGTCACTGATTGCACTGCGCAGTTGAATCTCGTGCGATGTGGTACGGTGAGGATCTGTCCCTTCTCCCCTTGGGGCTAAGATGCAAATGAATACGTTTGAGTGGATGAGTAAATTGAGAGTGTGTTGTCCTGTCTCGGCTACCTCCCTTTCCTTGGAGGAAACAGCCTAGGTATATAGACAGATAGATATATTTCATTTTATGATTGTCTACATCGTTTATGACAAACAGTGCTTGGTACCAAGAAGAAATATAGCATATGGCCAGGTTGAATGTCACTATCGAAAAGAAAAAAATTGCCCTCTACACTTATGTTTCTCAGTTTCTTACTTTACGACTCTAATCGTGTGCCAATACACCAAACTTCACGTTATACATCACCTATGAAATGTAATGTGCGATCATAATGCATGGTAGATGAATTGGTCACTGACTCGCCATCATTACAGTATGATCCGTTTGGCATAATCATATACTATTATGATGTGGTAAATTAAGACTATATTTTGTAATATGTATCATATGCTCAGGGAAACAAAAGTAACATGCTTCACGTCATTTTATTATCAATATGCATTGTATCCTCCACCCGCTGCTAACACAGCATTCAGCTGTCTAGGCATGAATGCCACCAACTCCTCCGTGAAGGTTTGTCCAGGAGCATGTTGCAGCTCTTCCCATGCCTCTAAAGCACCGGCGATGACAGCAGCATGAGTCCAGGGTTGTGGCAGGTCTGGCATACATCGCACCATTGCTGTCCAGATGTGCTCCATAGGGATAAGGTCTGGGGCTCTGGGTAGATGCGGCAGGGGTGTGATGTGAGGGTGCTGGGCAAACCACTCCCTAACAGCCCAGCATGTGTGGATTGGGCTGTTATCCTGAAGGAGGTAGAAAGGCTCACTGTCAGGGAACAGCCATGCCTGAACCGAGAGTAGTAGAACCTCCTCCAGGAGCTCAACATATTTATCTCCGGTAAACCGTCCCGGGCAAATATCAGCCAATTCGCCAAGACCACTGGTGTTTATTCACCCAAACAATCTAGCAGCAACACGCCCGCTCCTTCATGTGGTCACCACATGTTGTGCCTCGATTCCGAAGCATACAGATCATTAACCCATCTATTGTCACGGCCTGTGCATGAGTCTGACAGACCTATTGGTCAACAGTAGAGTCCGTTTAGGTGCCAAGGCACAGTAATTATACCTTCGAAATATACAGTGACTATTAACTGATATTAACAATATCCAAAACACATCATGGAGGTTGTATTGATAATTATAATTTCTGTACTTGTTACATACTCATCTACATATTTAAAGTAGTTATGGGTGTGCGACATATATAGAAAGCTGTTAAGATTGCAAACATGTCTACTATATTGTTCGATACATAATATAGTTCCCTTCAATTCATTTGACGGCACCTTATATTGCATTACACACTGTGGAGTCTGCAGCCTACCTTCAGCACAAATGTATAGATACGGATGCAGCTGACACACCTGTCATGAGGAATAGTTATTAAGGCAGCCATGAGAGAGAGAGAGAGAGAGAGAGAGAGAGAGAGAGAGAGAGGCTAACCTGGCGTTAAGCAGCCACCAAACATATTGTGTTTTTGCAACGCCATCATAGCTGAACATCACAAAAGACGACACGCTCCCAAAACTCTGCAGTCTTATCGGCATGCTCGAGCGCATAGTCCATCCTCTGCTCAGTATTACACTCAGACAGTTCTGGCTTTCTGGCTGGCCTGCGACCTTTCAAATCCATGTCATGAAGCCTGCGCTGGATTGTTTCATTGCTGCACCGTAGTCATAGGGTAGTGCATATGCAGACAGCAGGTGTTTTTGGAGCAACGCCAATGGCATTAGCTATGGCCTATTAAAAACACAGAACACACAAATATGGGAACAGACAGTTGATGTTTAGCGGTATTAAGTAACACTGTCAACAGCGTATCCACACAAGCATATTTCACCATTATGCCTCATATGACTATGTAACAACGTAATCTATGAACAGTCTATCATGTCAATCACATAATTTACCTGGTCCTCATCAGGGGTGGTGCAGTGTGGGCTGCCGACCCGTGGCATGTCGTGCATAGCTCCAGTGTCTGCATGCCGCCGTATCCTCCGTGCTGCGGTGTTGCAGTGAATGTGAAGCTGCCGCGCGATATCACAGATGCTGTGGCTCACTTCATGTAGGGCTATGATAGCTTAGTGCACTGGCTGTGAGGTTTCCATTATATCTGACAAACTCATGATACTGTTGCCCAACAATGATTTTGTTAGGGTTCCGTTCACGACGTTCTGAAACATCTGCCTAGTGGTTCGAACCTTCTGAACCAGCCACATCCAGACATACCAACCCTCCCAGAACACCTGAGTGAATGTTGTTCGGTAGGCATCGGACCCCCTGTGCACCGATACTTTTGAGATCCAGTGTACAACTGAGGTGTGGTTGCGGAGATCTATTTATTTTCAGGCTTACCCTCAAATTTTTCATCTATTTCATTTTCTGTGAAAAAGGGATTACTATTTTTGTTTGTTTTCTACGATGACTTATCAATTGACTCATAATATATCAACTTTCCAGAATCACTGTAGTATGATATCCAGTCTTACACTTTTCTTTATCTTTATTAAAATTCATACAACTAACAGCTCATTTGCTGAATACCAGAACTGTGCCATTTTTTTAACATCAGCACTGGGAAAACTTGCAAACTGCAAGCAAGTTCTTGACAGTCCTTCGAAAACCCAATGTGAATTATAGCTGAATTATAAAACAGCTGTTACTGGATAGTTAAGCTTACCAGTCAAATCCCTTACCACAAAGGTGGTGTAATGCTAGAAGTTTTAGGGTCGGCTTCCCGTCCCTCTAATGTCTAGTGTGCAGCTGGGTTCTCTTTCTAGACCGGAGCTTAGACAAATAAGAGAGAGGCAGGACACAAAAACTCAAGGCATGAACCTCACATTCGTATTGCTAAATTCTACAGTGGAACGGGCAGATGTCACAAATACAGGTATACTGGACAATTATAGTTCTAAGGCCTAGATATGGGGTGTTAGTATCGCGCAGGATACTACTCAGGACAAAATTGGGTCAGGTGAATAACACTTAGGGCAGAGAGGTTATGCACTATTATTGCAGGAAAGTCTAGGTTCTGTGTACTGGCGGAGGTGGTGGCACTATTTCACTGCAGGTAGGCTATCGGGTTTGTTGGTCAGGTTTTTCATTATGACTTGTGCACTGGGGCCTCTACATGATCTTAGTGTGAGAAGGTGTCACCATCTGGTAGTGAGTTCACTGAGATAGACTCATATTTCACTGCCTTGCCATGTTCACTGTTTCCCTGTTACCTTGCTTATTCCATCACTCTTTTATATTATTACTGATGCTTTTCTCACTGACTTCCCCTATTCTGTTAACTCACTGTTCTGCCCTAACTTCACTATGTCACGGACACTGTGCTTTCACTATCACTCACTTTTGGGTCTGGGCGAAGTGGTGGTCAGGTACAAGGGCGGCGGAGGTGACTCAGCCTCACTACTGATGGGGCTGAGTTCTGCCAGAGGCCTCTGTATTCAGAGGCCACGGGATCACGCGTAGTGGCATCCTTTCTCGTCCAGGGTTGCTTGTGGCAAAAGGTCCCGCAATTTCAGGGCCTGAGGCGGGAGTCTGGCCCTCAGGGCTGGGGCTGTATAGCTGCCTGAACTTCTGGCTCAGGCGCCTGACGGAGGATGAAGATCTCCGGCGTCGGGGTGTAGGGAGGCCCCGTCCAGGGGTCCTGGGGGCGGTCTGTAGGTCCCAAGGGCTGTGGTCCCCTGTGGTCGGGGATGCCGTCAGGAGGGGACCGTGGCATCAGCCTACATCGGGGTCTGACAGGCAAGTCCTCTCAGGAACCAGCTGCAGGGAGAAGAGCCCGGTGGTAGTCACAGGGCCTCTCCAGGACTCCTCCAGGCTGGCGGCTCCCTCTGGGTTGTAGATTGGTGGACAGGAGTCAGCACCTGACAGAGGAGTGGCTACCAGCTGTCTCCTACCGTAGGGCCCGGCTATTGGCCATGGCCTTCTAGGGGCATGTCTACCGGCCGTCGTTAAGGCCTGGCTACTGGCCATGGTCAGGGGGAGGGAGCGGCTACAGGCCGACTCAGGGGCACCTTCAGAGTGGCTACCAGCCATCTCCTTGTTCCCTCCAGAGCAGCTGCAGGTTGTCTCCTGTAGGAGGGTCGAGCGGCTACCAGCCGTCTCATTCAGGGCACTGTCAGAGCAGCTACCGGCTGTCTCCTGACGATAGGCGGGAGCAGCTACTGGCCGTCTCCTTGTTACCTCCAGAGCGGCTGCAGGCCATCTCCTGTAGGAGGGTCGAGCGGCTACCAGCTGTCTTGTTAGGGGCACCTTCAGAGCAGCTTATGGCCGTCTCCTGACGAAGGCGGGAGTGGCTACCAGCCGTCTGCTTATTACCTCCAGAGCTGCTGCAGGCCGTCTCCTGTAGGAGGGTTGAGCAGCTACCAGCTGTCTTGGGTGTTGACTGGAGCGGGAGTAACAGCTCCACCCCGTGGTTGTCGGTGGTCGGCTCGCCTGGAAGGTAGCCTCATATTCCTGCTATGATGGCGGTGAGTGAGCTCTGGGTCATACCGCGAGGCCCAGGCGGACTTGTGTCCCTGTCACCTGGAGTCCAGGCACACTGTATATGCTCCTCTGTGGGCTCCTTCTGGGGGTGTTGGGTTGCCATTGGTGATATACTGCATTTTAGGTAGAATCTGCAGTTGTGGCACGACACTTTGTTTATGTATATGATCATAGTCTGGGGACATCCTTAAGATTATTATTTTAACCCGTACAATCCCGCCTTCAGCATGGTGCTGACAGTACAAAACGTCTCGATTAATCCCAGCGACGTGATGGTGCTGACAGCACGTCTCAAACTGCTTCAATCTAGCTAATTCTTTGCTAAAGAGTAGCTTACTGTATTGTCAATACTGTGTCCAAGCAGCCGTGGTACTGAGTTTGGTTCTGCATGGCTGGGTAACATCAGTTTGCCACTGTCCTTGATAGCGTCAGAATGTCGCGAAAACCACGCCAAAACTCCGCCTCATTGGGCTGGAGGAGGCTGTTGAAATTGTCACATAGACCCTTCTGTCCCTTCATTTAGTGATTCTTCAGAAAAGGAAGACCTGGATGACTCCTGGGGAGGAATATGAACCAGTGGAGAAGGGTATTGAGAACAGGAAATACCCCATTCTCCTTCCCCATTCCCTCTTATCCCGCCCAGTTGGGTGGGAAAATGTCACTCACAGGTTGGGAAACTGAGCTAAAAACATGACAGACAGCCATCCTGCTCATATTTTTCTTATAAGTACTTTTTTTTGTTTTTCCTTGATTTATATGTTCTTATGGATTGTTTTATGCAATAAAAATTTTTCAGTTTTTGGTCCGGGATTGGGTGGGTATAAAATTGCAAAAATGCCTGGGATGGTATTGGTTAATTTTCATGAAAAAAAAAAAAAATCAGGAATTAAAATGGTAGTACAACAAGTAATATATTTCATAAAATACATATACAAACTTACCAGGCAAATAACCAAGCATTTGCTCTCCAATTTTCCCATCGGATTTTTTTTCCAACTCCATTCTTATCTGAGGATTTCTGAGAAATCTGTGCATCATCTTCCCTTGTTCATGTCGGGTAGAGCATACCCAGATAACACAGTGAGGCATATTTAATGAGGCAATCCAATTCATCACAGTTAAAAACAAAAAACCGTGCTAGACATTCACCTTGCCCATCCATGCTGCCTGTGCCACTGGGAGGCAACATGGCGCCTGTGGGTCGCATGATGCGGACGGGCTGGAATACAGTTGTTGCAACTCTGTCTATAGAAGGCGTTGCTTCAACTGAGTAGCCTAGCTTTATTCGTTTATTTTTTCTTTTTCATTTTTTCCTCCTCCTCCTTTTATTTACCTAGAAAATTATGACATTGTTGGCATCATTGAGTCCTGGATTGACACATCTGACCGTGACTTTTTAGTGGATTACTTACTAACAGGGTACAGTATTTTCAGCTGTGAGCGACCACACCGTGCTGGTGGCGGTGTTTTACTATACGTGAAAACTAGTCTCCACCCCCTTGTGCTATCCAAACCCAGTATTATCAACATAGATGCTAGTTACGTTCAATTGAGTATTATGTCGAACAAAATAAATATGTCTTGTCTATTGTCTTCCAACACCGTCGACTGACACAGATGAAAAATTTTATGATCAAATTGCGGAAAATTGTTGTCCAGAGGATAGCGTAATTTTTGGTGACTTTCATCTACTGGTAACAAAGTGGGGTGAACTGCTAACTGCACGCTCAGGGCAAGAGCTGTATATGAATCTTCAAGAAAGTGCCGTTTCCCAACACGTAGAATACCCAGCGAGAAGAAACAATATCCTAGACATCATCTTAACCCGCGGCGTCCCGGGGACGTACTTCCACGTCCTCACGTTTTGTCACAGCTAATCCCGGGGATGTACTTCAACGTCCTGCAATTGCAAGGTTCATAATTTCCACAATTTTCAATTTTCGCGAGTCATTTTTGGTACGTATACACGTGACACCTTCCTCAACAAGATGCCAGGCAGAGACAATGCCTTACCCAGCATGACCTCCTGCCCCCCCTGCATGCCATTGTCTCAGCAATTCACCTGTTATCAGTGACCTGGCCAGTATAGCCATGTCATGCCACGGTACGAAATTCAGGGCCAGAGTGATTTCCCAATCAATGACAATGTGGAGGACAAACTTTACATAGCATTAGAGGAAGAAACAGTTAGAAATGATGATCAGGTAATGTGGCAAAAAAAGGTCAGGTATTAGTGAGTGAAACAATGCTTATAATGCCTATATTACTGCTTGAAAACCAATATACTCTTGTACTACATATAAATTCGTAACAGTAAATAAATAAATACCGTTTATGAGTGGTGTGAAATAGTTATCCTCCCATAGAACTCGTTTTCTTTGGTGCCAGCCTGATAGAAAACCCAGTAAGGCAAGGAGGCTATCCTACCTGTAATGAGTATTTTAAACCTCAGGTGAGCGATTTCTCTATGAATTTTCGATGTTTCTCACCAAAAGTGAAAGTTTTAGCAAGAAAAAAAAAAGGGTCGAAAAATGGTCAGGATTGGGGGGTACCAGTGGTCAAAAAGTGGTCAGGACGGGGCGGGTTAACTACAAATGATAACCTAGTCAACAACGTTGAAATCGGACTTGAGTTTAGTTCCAGGGATCATCGAATTATACAGTTTAATATTACCACTAAATGAGTGGAAGAAACAGAGAGCAAAGAAAAGGTCCTAGACTATCGCAGAACGGATTTCACCTGGCTCAGAGCACTACTTACAACTACTCGTACGGATTGGAATCAAATGCCTGAAACCGATGACATAAACATTGGGAAATAGTCACCAAAAAATTTAATGAAGCAGTAAAATAATGTGTGTCACGACATAACAGGCGTCCAGCTGGTAATAGTAAACCAAAGTGGTGGTCCAGTGAAAGTAGCTTAATTAAAAGTAGCTTAATAGCCGAAAAACAGGCATACCATAAATATAAAATTACAAAAATTATTGATGATAAATTCTATCTATATACCTAGGCTGCTTCCCGGAAGGAAAGGGAGGTAGCCGAGACAGGACGACACACTCCCCATTTACTCATCCATTCAAACACATTCATTCGCATCTTAGCCCCAAAGGGGAGAAGGGACAGATCCTCACCCCACCACACCGCACAAGGGTCAACTGCGCAGTGCAATCAGTGACATCCGCAGCAGGGCCCGACAGCAGAGCTGGTTTACCCCTGCCACATCATAATAGACCCATCCCTTACCCGCACCTGACCTGACTAGCTGATTGATGATAAATTACATTACGATAATCTATGGTGCTTATCAAAAAAAACTTATCAGATAAAGCAAGAAAGCACTGGAGATCTACATTGCTAATATGTGCAAATCAAATCGTAAAGAATTTTTCAGTTACATCAGAAAGAAAAAGGTTATGACTACATCAATAGGCCCTCTAGAAATGAACAATGACAAACACACAGAAAATGAGGTTGAAATGATAAACATTCTTCACGATTACTTTGTGTCTGTTTCTACAGTAGAAAACACCACTAGAAACCTACTGTTGCCCACAAACCAAGCAAACAGCACGGTCCTCAGTAACTGTACTATCCACAATAGCAATATATTTTTAGCCATAAACAGTACAAACATAAACAAAACCCCTGGCCCCAATAAAATGTCACCGAGAATTCTGAAAGAAGCAAAAAATGAGTTACTGCTGCCACTCTCTGTCTTATTCAATAAATCATTAAGTACTGTGAAAGGTCCATGTGAAAGGAAACCAGCAAATGTAACACCAATTATCAAAAAAAGTAAATAAGTCGCACCCAGGAAATTCCAGACCAATCAGCTTAACATCAGTGGTGTGCAAGGTAATGGAAACAATCATAAGAAATAAAATAGTTAATTATCTAGAAGAAAATAATATAACGAAAAACTCGCAGCATGGATTCAGACATCGTCATTCATGCTTAACTAACTTACTGGACTTCTTCCATGATGTTTACAAATCATATGGTGACTCAAGAGCAGTAAATATAATTTACCTCGACTTTCAGAAAGCATTTGACACTGTCCCTCACAAGCGTCTCGTGAGCAAAATAGAAGCCCATGGAATAAAACGAAATACGCAGAAATGGTTACAAGACTGGCTTTCAGACCAAAAACAGCGAGTTGTGATAATTGGATAGGAATCCAAACGGCGTAATGTGATTAGTGGCATTCCTCAGGGCTCAGTACTTGGACTGATATTTTTTATTTTCTATATAAACAACATAGATGAGAGTCTAACTTGTCTATCTATCTATCTATTGCCAGACGCCTCAATCCCGTTCGGGGTGGCCACAAACAAATCGCCTCCACGTAGCCCTGTCCCCCGCCATTTCACTGCCCCTCTCCCAACTCACATCCCCCTCTCTCATATACCTCTCCACCCCATCCCTCCATCTCATCCTCGGCCTCCCCCTCCCTCTTCCCCCCTCCACCTCACTCACATACACTCTCATCGTCAGTCTTTCACCCTCCATCCTCTCCACATGGCCAAAACACCTCAGTGTATTCCTCCTAACGCTTCCTATCACATCCACATCCACACCATAACGCTCCTTTATATTCTCATTTGTCAGCCTGTCTCTTCATGTGACTCCACAGTCTCCTCTTAAATAACTCATTTCCACTCCTCTCACTCTTGACTTGTGTCCTTCCAGCAAAGTCCAAGCTTCACTTCCATACGTTAGAGTTGGTATCACAATACTGTCATGTAGTAACTTTTTCACTTCCATGCTCACTTCCCTGTTTCTTATCACAGCTTACAAGGAACCAGCAACTTTTCTTCCCTGCTGTACCCTTTCAAGCACTTCACCCTCCAAACCTCCATCCTTACTCATCACACTACCCAAGTACTTAAACGTGCTCGCATTTTCCAATTCCTCACCATCCAACCTCGCTGTACATTCACTGACTTCACCTCTCTCAAAGACCATCACTTTACTTTTCCATACATTCATCTTTAGATTCCGTTTCTTACACACTCTCCCAAACTCATCCACCAAGCCTTGCAGCTCTCCTTCATCTTCACTCAACAACACAGTGTCATCTGCAAACAACAGTACAGGGAGTTTGCAAACACTACCCTCTCTCACCAGGGCCACTCCAACATCCACTACCCTACCTTGTACCTCTTTTATTACCCCATCCATATACAGATTGATCAGCCATGGAGACATGACACAGCCCTGTTTTAACCTAACCTTCAAAGAGAAAAATTCACTCAGTTCACCATCCACACGCACTGCAGCCTTAGCACCATCATACATACTCTTCACAGCATTCAATAACTTCCCATCTACTCCATATATTCTTAATACTTTCCACAATCCTTGTCTATCCACCCTGTCATATGCTTTCTCCAAATCCATGAAAACCGCATACAACTTCTTTCCCCTCTCTAGAAACTTTTCCACTAAAGATCTAAGAATGAATATCTGATCTACACAACCTCTTCCCTTCCTAAAGCCTCCCTGTTCTTCTTCAACTAATTCCTCTGTTCTTTCTCTCTGTCAATAAGTATCCTACCATACACTTTTCCTATTATACTAAGAAGACAGATGCCCCTATGACACACTTCTTTTTCCCCTTTTCCTTTGTACAAGGGATTAATTATACCTGACTTCCAATCCTCCGGGACTCTACCTTCCTCCCAGGCCAATCCGCACATTTTCCACATCCATTCTACTACTATCTCTCCCCCATACTTCAGCATTTCAACACACACTCCATCAATTCCTGGGGCTTTCCCCAATTTTACTTTCTTCATTGCTTTTACAACTTCTGTCCTACTGATTTCTTCCTGTCTTCTCACCTCCCTCCTCCTCCCCGCCATTCCCCAGCCACTTATACTCGCATTACTTCCATCCTCTATGTTCAACAATTCCTTAAAGTGTTCTCTCCATCTGCTCACTTTTTCTCCGTTCTCCACTAGTAATCTACCATTTTTATCTTTCACTCCCCTGCTAAATTCTCTTCCACCCTGTCTTACTCTTTTTTACCTCTTTCCAGAACATTTTCTTACAGTCCCTCCACTTTTGACTCAAGTTCCTTCCAAATTCCTCATCCGCTCTCTTCTTACTCTCTCTTACTAATCTTTTCACCTCTCTCTTTCTTTCTACATATAACTCTCTCTTCCGCCTCTCAACTTCTTCCACGTCCCTATTTCTCATCCATTCATTGTATGCTTTCTTCTTTTGTGCCACAGCCTGTCTTACCTCTTCATTCCACCACGCTGTTCCTTGCACCCCCCTCCGTCTTCTCTTCATCCCACACACTACATCACATGCTGCACATATTTCTTCTGTGAATATCCTGCACACACCTTCCACGTCCCCCATCTGCTCCCATTCATATTTGCCCAATTGTTCCTCCACTTCTCTCTTATACTCTGCCTTTTTCTCATCCTCTTGTAACCTTTCCACTCTCCTTACAAATACTCCTTCTTCCCGTCCCTCCCTTCTTCTATTTCTCCATCCTAATTGGACCTTGATTCTGGCCACCACCAAGTAGTGGTCAGAAAGTCCACTCCCCCAACCTCTATAAGCGCTTGCATCCATTACACATTTTCGCATCCTTTCATCCACACATACATTATCAATCATTGCCTTCCTTTGTAGACAAAATAAAGTACACAAATTTTCAGACAGTATTAAAATTACCAGTAAAGTACCCTCAAATTTACAGTGGCAACATTTACAAAATTACCTTAATACTTTACCAAGCTGGGCAGAAAAATGACAAATGAAATTCAACACAGAAAAATGTAAAGTACTTCATATTGGAAGTAACAACTTCCCTGCGAATTACAAAATGAATAATATCCAGTTATCAAGCACAGACAAAGAAAAGGATCTTGGTGTGATAATATCAAATGACCTAAAACCCAGTAAGCAGTGCACCAAGGGGATTAAAATTGCAAACAAGCTGGTGGATTTTACTGGAAGAACTTTCGAGTTTAAATCGGAAAAAGTCATACTTGCATTGTACAGCTCGCTAGTGCGACCCCATCTCGAGTATCGTGTGCAGTTTTGTCTCCATACCGGTACTACAGAAAGGACATAGAAAAATTAGAGAAAATACAGCAAAAAATCACAAAAATTATACCACGACTGAGAAACAAACTATATGAGGAATGCCTTGAAGAACTTAAATTTAGCCTAACAAAATGCAGGTTAAGAGGTGACCTCATTGAAGTTTTCAAAATATGAAGGGATATGACAACTTAGACATGAATAAATATTTTGAAATAGGCCAGTCGAGTCAAACCAGAAGTAATGGTTGCAAAATAATGGGAAAGCATTTCCAATCCCATGAAGCATAATACTTCTTCTTCAACTGAGTCGTAAAAATCTGGAACAGATTACCCTCAGATACCGTGAACAGTATCTCAGTTAAGACATTCAAAAACAAAATAGACAAGTCTTTTTCTGTCTGAATAACTTACTTCTACCAGTTATATCTAAGTTCATTCCTCTTTTGTCTACAAGACACCCCATAAACTTAACGCACCTGTACATAGCGTCATGTCATGTCATTATATATTTTTCAATTTATTTAGTGCAAATTAAGTAATATATGCACAGATTAGGATCAGCACAGATAGCACTGAGTTGACAGTCACTACTCTTACTTTGACCTATGATGGGTGGTGGATCACTGAGGGGTCTGTGTTAGCCAGGTGACCACCATTGGGATTTTTTTAACCCCTTAACCACGGGGCGTCACTTTCGTGACGCTTGGGAGCAAGGGATCATACCGCGGGGCGTCGCTTTTGTGATTCTGTGTTATTTTGAATTCACCCGGGCTTCCAAGTGGGGGCTTCTATCATCTATCAGTACTGCCAATGTCCAACACTAGTCAGCACTCCTAATCTCATCTGTACTCCCATCCATTGTTGACAATTTAGCCATTTCTCCCCGTTCTTGACTCCCCTCCCTACCCCCCCTCCATTACCCTATCCTCTCGCCTGCCCGGCCGTGCTACAGCTAAGTAAATCTTCCCTGGAATTTTTCACTGATTTCATCCATTGAAATAAGCCCTATGTCCTATTCTTATACCAAATAATATATACAAGAAAGAAATAAGGTAAGTGGGAGTGCCATACACCTGGAATTGGCTAATTATCACCTGACAACACCTCACGTGCACTCGTTCGCTAATTTTCGCTGTTTTTTCCCCTTGAAATATGCTGTATAATCTATTTTCGTAATAAATATACATGTAAGGAGGGAAGGGAGAAGCCTAAGTGATATTTACATTCACTTGAAACTACCTAATTTATAATGTATTGTCTAGATTTCCTGCCAATCATTTGTGCTATACATAGCTGTTTCAAGAGCTAACATTGGTAGCACTGAATATCCCCTAAGTAGGCCTCTACCACGGCCCTCCCTTATCAGTTTACTCTCATCTTCCAAAGTAGAGGTACGTCTGTTTCTTCTTGCTGACTTCAGGGACTTTTTTCACCCCCATGCAAAGGGCCCTGTGACCTTTACCCCCTACTAAACCTCGTGTGGAAAGAGGTAAAGGGCTGACAATTGATAAAAGAGTGACTACGATCTTTCTATTGAGTAAAACAGTGCAAGTGGAATTGTAAATAATGTGTAAATAACGTGTAAACAGCAAGTGAATGTAATGAATGTAAATATACGTGAACAATGGAAAATAGTTTTATAAGTTACTTCCAGTGACAGTGCATAACACAGTGTAAATAAAATGGAAATGTAAATAACGTAAATAAAATAGAGAACGTAAATAGAAATGTAAATGAGTAGTATTATAAGAATACGAGTATATACCCTATGAATAATGAAAGTGAAAGTTTCAGTCTAGCATGTCTGAATACTATGAGTTATGAGAGTGAAGATGAAAGTAACATTCACTCTCAATGCTAGTATACAGGACGAGAAAGTGAATGCTACGTATTTTACTGAAAGAAATTGAATCCCTACAGTGACAATAAACTAATACTACTGAAGGAAACTTATGGATAAAGACTGTAGATATATATAAGTGTTATATAGTAATAGAAATATAAAGTGTGAGGGGTTTTATGAATAATAAATGACAGAGTACCAAGAGCGAACTAGTGCCAGTGCGACGGTCAGATGCGCTCGTAATTTTCATTGCTTTCACAGTGGGTTTTTTTTTGGAGTATGGATCCCAAACTACTTGAAAATCATAGAGTAGTGTTTATAGTGTTAATATCTGGCTGTTGGAATCATATTACGGGTTGTCGGGAAGTGTAAAGTGGAGACTTCATTACCCAAATTCAGAGGTCTCCACAAGTCCTATGGTAACTGACGAAGGCTCAACAAACATTCCAGGAGAAAGCTGAAGGTATGTGCCATAAGCATATCTAATTTTAATATTCTAGGACTAATAACTGATTTTTGGCAAATATTTTTTGAGAGTCTGTCGGAGCCCAAATAACCCCGCGGCACACGCAAAACATTGGTAAACATGCCCGCTGTGTAGGGGTTAATGTACCCAGGGTCACTACTTCAGAAGGTACCTTGTGTACTTGTCCCATGTGGGAGAGTTCCTTGTCTCAGTGGAGTGAACAGAGCTGAGGCCTGATTGACTGCTGCCTACTTTAAAAGCGCCAGACAAGGCTCCCACACCACCCCAGAACATCTACAGTACACTGTGCACTGTGCAGTTTCCACGTTATGTCTAGAAACGCCCCTTTAACTCGTACCCATCCATAATGTCATGCCATAGTTATTTGTTTATTTGATTACTTTCTCTTTCAAGTTATTCAAACTGGTAGCTTATGGATAAAGTATTATAGAATGTAACTTTTCCCTTCCATTCTTTCCTATGAAATTTCCATGTCAATTTTTTCATGCTGCATTGATGTTTTTCTCACTTTTTCCAGGAGGGTTTGGAGGTGGGGGGTGCCGTCTTGCATTACTATTCTTATCCTTCAGCATGTTGAGTTAGATCTTGTAATCTAGTCTACTCTGTAACAAGCAGCCTCGAAAGGACCATAAGGTCTGTTGCTGCTTACTTTTCTTTGTATTCTTCTTCTTCTTCTTGGCCTCTAGCGAATGATTTTACCCAGCTCAGAAAAGCCAGATGGTAGCGTAGTGGTTAAGTGAATGATGTTATAAATCTTCATTCAGAAAAGTCTCCAAAACAGAATGAGATTATCATATCAAGAACAGGTTAATAAGAATAATTATTAATAATAAATACGGCCACAAATTCTGGGATAAATTTCTTCAGTACTATGACATCTTTATTATTTTGAGAATGTCTTTGAGTATAGTGTTTTGAAAGTAAACGCATATAGGAATAAACTGATTGTTGTTGAGAAAGTTGATTCTCAGTGTTATTTCTTTGGTGGTGTGCTGTGGAGTAGTGAGTGACGTCAACTGAGAAGAGAGTTTAAGTATCTCGATGCAGTAATAGAGAAGGAGAGGTAGATGTGCAAAAGAAGTGAGAAGTAGATCACGCAGGGAAAGAATATGGCTTGTGCCATAAAGTCCGTAAAGCTATAGGACTGATTGTGGAGGCTGTTGTGTTAGTGCCCACTTTACCGTATGGATGTGACAATTTGGTATGCAAAGAAAACGAAAAACCAAGAATTAATGCAGTGGGATTGGAATCACTGGTTGTGGAGTACATACAGTGGAAAGAGTACGAAATAATGTGATTCCTGAATGATGTGGACGAAGAACTTTTTGAATATAAGGTAGAAAAAATGTACTGCATATGGTTATATGGAGAGAATGGATGTGGACAGGCCGGTAATATGATATATATATATATATATATATATATATATATATATATATATGTGTGTGTGTGTGTGTGTAAGTAATCCCTTGGTTTTCCAGACGCATAGCATCCAGACCTGTTCAGTACCTGGATGCTGGACCTTGGCTCTATTAAACCATTATCTGAATTTACTTGCTATTATCTGGACGTAAATGTCTCCGAGAATTTCGGCCAGCCAGCCCACATGTTCGAACATTCGGTATTGTGGCTGCTGGGCTCTAGCCACGCATGGGAAATAGGCCGTAAGACACAACCTAGGCAAAAAGGTCCATCTGCCCCTTTACTGAATGGTCACAGTTGCGTGCTGGTCCAGTCACTCCCCACGAACCTCCAGCACCCAAGTAATATCAACCATAACCCACAAGTGGTGTAAAAACATCCGTACACACCCCAACCAAATGTCCAAAGTCGTAAAGTTGCATGGCCACCGGAATTAGCCTTTCCTAACTGCCATTGCGTGTGTAACAGAGACCGCAAGCTACAAGTTAGGTGAAAGCACCTGTCCACCTCTACACAGAATGTCCAAAGTCACCCAGTCACCAGGAGTTGTGTTTCCCATTGGCCAATGTGCATGTAAGGCAGACCTTTAGCCACAAGTCAGGTGAGAGCACCCATTTCCCTCGTGACAGAAGTCTGAAAATCCTGCCCACAACCTCACTTCCCCCCCCCACCCATCCCTCCTCCATGCCCTCCCATGCTCCCTGCCTTCTTAGCCAGGCCTCCCAGCTCCCCCCTCACTCCCTCAGTCCTTCTCCTCCTCTGTGCTGAAAGCACTGACCCATAACTAAAGTTTTTGTCGATTTATTATAATACTATTGGTCGTATCAAAATTCTGGTGAAATCAACCATGAAATTCTGCATCTAGACATATGCTTAACTCTTACAAGGTGAGGGCAGAATTTTGCACTAGGATGGTGGGAACACCATTTATTCTCACTGCAGTTTTATATTACTCATCAGTTTTCTGTGTTTTTATTAGCTTATCTTATAGTATAAATACCAACAAAGATGATGGTATACCATTTATGCCAATATAACCAATTTGCATTGGTATATTTGGCCGTGGATTTGTGTGTGTGTGTGTGTATGTGTGTGTGTGTGTGTGTGTGTGTGTGTGTGTGTGTGTGCCACAGGAACAGCTATCACTCGTGTTACAAAGATAACCGATTTTCCAACAGTCTTTAGTTTTTTTGTGTGGATTTTTGTTGTTTATGCATTGTTTTGGTGTTTAGCATTAATTTGGATATTCCTATGTATGTTTTGAAGTCTCAGTATGCCAGAAAGATTGGAAATATTGCCAAAATTTGGAAGGGTTCTGTACATTTTTTTTTTTTTTTTTTCGTGGTTTTCTTGGTGTTTAGCATTATTGTACTTGTGCTATTCCTAAGTGTGCTTTGATGTCAAAGTATGGCAGATTCACCCGAAAACAGTGCCAAATTTAGGAGGGGTACTGTATATACAGTAGTATATACGCAGAGAATTTTTTGGTTTACAATGTGTTTTTTTTTTTTATGTTTTTTTCGGTGTTTAAAATTATTTTGGAGATTCCTATGTGTGTTCTGATGTCTAAACATGGCAGAATGACCAGAAAATACTGCTAAAATTAGGAGTGGTACTGTACATACAATAGTGCATAGCTAGGGTGTTTTTTGGTTTTCAGTGTTTTTTTTTTACATTGTTTTCTTGGTGTTAAAGATCATTTTCGATATTCCTATGTGTGTTTTGATGTGTAAATATGCCTGAATGTCCGGAAAACACCGTCAAACTAAGCAGAGGTACTGTGCAACTAGGTTAGGTATAGGTTGGAGGTTGGGTATAGGTGGGGTCTGGGTATAGTAGGGGGGATATTGTTCATTATCCGGACTCTGCCACTACCCAGATATGCCTTTAGCTCTATTACATCGGATAATTGAGGGACTACTGTATATATATATATATATATATATATAGATAGATAGATAGATATAGATATATATATTGATGAGAAGCGGGATTTGCTAGTTAGGTAGCACTGGAATATTCCCGACGATTCTCGAATTCTTCCGCTACATGTCAGAGTTGCCAGTTAGCCTGCTATTTGTGAGCAGAGGTATTTGGTAAGTTGTACATTAATATTTGTGCTCTTTTTCTCCATAATGTTTTGTTTATGTAATAGTTTGTTAAAGCATATAATTTTATTTCAGTTTGTGTGCTAAAGCATTAAGAGTGTTATGTAACGTTATTACATTCTGGATATTTTGGATGTCTCTGAGCTGGCAACTGTTGCTTTCTTGAGAAAGTAGGAGATAATTCTATAATACAAGAAGCTTAAATATGCACGGGGAAGGGCCTAGAGCAGCTCTCAATTCAGTCTGAGTTTAGCTCAGAGTCAGTGCAGTTAGTGAAGATTGTACAGCTCTGGTACTTGTGAAAACAATGAAGTGAAGTAGGCAAGCATTAAGTGTAATTATTTGGCGAATAAAGACTGCGAACTTAAGAGACCAGTGTTTATTTGCAACGCCTGGGCTGATCTTGTGTGCTGTACACCGAAAAGCTGACGATAAGAAGAACAACTCACTGGACAATGTCCTTCCTATACTGAACTACTGGTGTTGGAGCCCGTGGCAGTGTGGGACGGGTATGTAACAGTAGTGTCAGGAGTGTGGGATCTTTAGAAAGGTACTGCAGTGAGTCTAACCTTCGACATGGAGGCAGAAGGTATACAGACGAGAAGCCATGTGAGGCATGACGAGGTGTCATTGAGTGCAATTATGAAACTAGTACAGGCACAGAACAAAGGACAGAAAGAACTCAAAGAACAATTACTGGCACAGAACAAAGGAGAGAAAGAAATCAAAGAACAATTACAGGCACAGAATGAAGGACAGAAAGAACTCAAAGAACAATTACAAGGAGAAAGTGAAGAACAGAAAGAGCAGTATGAACGACTTCAAGAGGCAGTAGAAGAACAACAGAGGGAGTTACAACTGAGGCTGCAAGGACAGTAGATGCTTTCATTGGGGAAATGAAGGAAGAACAACAACGGTTGAAGGAGGAAGTATACACTGTGCTACGGCAGCAGAAGTATGAAGTAAGCAATAATGTGATGAAGTACAGACAGTATGTAGACAACCAGCTGAAGATTAGTGGGGGAATAGTGACGGAGTGCAGATAAGATGTAGGTAACCAGCTGAAGCATGTAGTTGACCATGTGAAGATAATTAGTGAGAAAATTGAGGCTGTAGAGAAATGTTGCACTGCTGAGCCTCGGGTTAGTGTTCAGAGAGCATATGAAAAGAATGGGCAGTGTATGGTGGATCGTGACGAATCCCAAGCATCTGAAGATAACATTACAGTGTTGAATAATCAGAATGCATAAGTTTTAAGTCCTGGACTTAATTATGATGCCCAAGTTTTTAGGCCCCAAACCAGTGAAGTGCATGGCTATAATGGGGGTCCAATTAAAAAGAAACCTCTGGAATTTGATGGTGGAGTATCTTGGGATGCTTACCGTGCACAGTTTGAGCTACTTGCTGATTAGAATGGTTGCGATGATAGAGAGAGGGCAGTGCAGCTGGCTGCTAGCCTCAAGGGTGCCGCAATGGAAATTCTGAGCTAGATATCAGTAGAGGAGAGGAACAGTTATCAGTCCTAAGTAGAAGTACTGGAGTGCAGATATGGGACCATGTACCAGACTGAGGTTTACAGAGCAAGATTCCGGAACTGAGTGCAGGCTCGAGGCAAATCCCTATAGCAGTTTTTATGACCTGGAGAGTATGGCATACAAGGCATACCCTAGAGCAGCACCTAACCTGTTGGCTATTCATCTGAGGGACCAGTTCATCGATGCTGTTGATAGTGCAGAGTTGAAAGTGCAAATGAAGCAGGCACAACCAAGAAGCATGCAAGAAGCACCATCCAAGGCTCTGGAATTTGAGTCCTACATTAGGGCCAGTATGTCTACTTTTCAGGCAGGTCTTAGTGCAGGATTCAAGGCAAGAAAGGAGCAGGTACATAAAGCAGAAAAATTTGAAGGAAGTTACTGGTACTGTAAAATGCCAGGACACTGGAAAGAGGACTGCCACAAGTGGAAGAGGGAACAGGAGAAGACCGGAGAAGGTTCCTGGTTCTGCAGGAAGCCGGGACACAAGAAGGAGGATTGTTACAAATGGAAGAAGGGGCAAGAACAGAGCAGTGCAAGGAAATCTACAATTGTGACAAAAGGTGTTGGACATGCAGTAAGGTGGGACACTTCAGTTCTGAGTGTCCAAAGAAGAAAAAGGAGAATGAGATGAAGGCTGCAGAAGACCAGAAAGAAGCGGAAAACAAGTGAAGGCTGGTGTTAAGGGACAACCACTAGTCAGCTTTTCCCAAGTAGCCCCTCAATGGAGAAAATGCAAGAGAACTGAGATCTACAGTGTGTGAGCAGAAGGAAGAATAGACGACAAGAAGTGTTCCCTGATGATTGATTCAGCCTCATAGCAGACTTCTGTGAGGCCTGATGTGTTACATCACTGGTATCTATCTGAGTTATCAGAACAACTTTGTGGCATAACTGAGCACTGCACAGAACCGATGGGACCCTCGGTTGTCCTGATTGAAGTAGCAGGGCAAGAGGTCACGCTTCCAGTCTATGTAGTCGAAGTGGAGGATCCTTGATCTCTTTGATCTGGATTATCTGAAGTCCATGGGATGTGAGCTGAACTTCTGCTACATGAAGCTGAAGGTTCGAGGAAAGTCAGTTCCCATCACTGCATTGAGATGTACCAGTTCTGGTGGCGAGGTGAGGGCATTCCGCACTACAGTGATACATACCCATAAGATTAGAACTATTGCTCCAGTGCAAGGTGAGTGCCTCTTTTGTCAGCTGCTTAGTGCCTCTTTTGACAGCTGTCTAGGGGTAGTGGAGCCTGATATACAGTGCAAAATGAAGGCCGGAGTGATGGTGGGGAGAACTTTGGTGGAAACAGGTGCAGGTAAAGTGCCAGTTGTGGTGGCCAATTTCTCCCATGAGCCACAGAAGATCAATGAGGGAGAAATTGTGGGACTGTGCCAGGTGGTGGACCCTGTGTGGCATCAGAGGGAGGCCTGTAAAAGAAGTCTAGTCAAAGAAGATGGGTATCTGCCAGACCACTTACAGGACCTATTTTTAAGAAGTTGGCAATGCGTGGATGGCTTACAAGTGTTGAAGATGAGGCAGCTGCTGATGAAGTCTTTTCCACTGGAGACCTGGGGTGCAATGACCTGGTGCAGCATTGTACAGGCACCGAGGATCACTGCCTGATTAAACAGCTAGCACAGAGGATGGTGACAGCCTAACGGCAAGAAATGGAGAAGGTGATGTAGAATCTCTAGAGTCAAGGAGTGATAGAAAAGTCCAGCAGTCCTTGGGTATCAGCAGTGATTCTGGTAAGGAAAAAGAATGGCTCAGTAAGGTGCTATGTAGATTATCGAGCCTTCATTGAAGGCTCCATACCCCCATGCTAAGGACTGATGACATGTAGGATGCTCTCTCAGGTGCTAAGTGGTTCTCCACACTAGACATGAAGGCAGGATATCATCAAGTCAAGGTTGCAGAGAAGGACAAGGAGAAAACAGCAACAGGCGAGGTTTATGGCACTTTAAAGTGATGCCATTTGGCCTATGCAATGCCCCCGCTACTTTTGGGCATCTCATGGATCGTGCAGTTGAAGGCCTGCACTGGCAGACAGCTCACATCTATCTGGGTGATGTATTTCTGTTTGGACGGACCTTCGACCAGGAACTGAGGAGGCTGGTGGAGGTGCTGAACAGGATCCGAGAAGAACACCTCAAGCTGAACGCCAAGATGTGCTACCTGTTCCAGAAGGAAGCGAAGTACCTGGGACACATTGTAGGCAAGGGTGGCATCTGTACTGATCCGGAGCAGACGGCAGCTGTGGAAAACTGGCCAGTTCCAACTTGTGTGAAGGAGGTACAGGGTTTCGTGGGTGTGTGTACCTACTATTGGGATTTTGTCAATGACATTTGCAACAATAGCCACACCTCTACACAAGTTCTGGGGGAAGAGGAAGAAGTTTGTGTGGGCAGCAATGACTCAGAAGGCCTTCAATGAATTCAAGCATGTGTTGACAAGCTTTCTAATGTTGCCGTACTGAGATCAGAGTCAGTCATTCATCCTGGACTGTGACACTAGTGACGAAGATATTCGTGGAGTCCTGTCAGAGAAGAAAGATGACAGAAATCATGTGGTGGCATATTACAGCAGGAAACTCAGCCCACCGGAATAGAACTACTGTGTGACCCATAAGGAGCTATTGACAGTGATGAAGAGCCTTGATATGTTCCACCCCTACTTGTATGGGTCCTACTTCATTTTCAGGATGGATCTTGCAGCACTCAAGTGGCTGAAGATGTTAAAAATCCAGAAGAACAACTGGCATGCTGGCTAGGGAAGCTGGACGAGCAAAACTACGAGGTGTAGCACCATCCTGGGTGGGTATGGCAATGCTGGCAGCCTTAATTGTCAGCCATTTGACCCAGAATGCCGGCAGTGTAGTGAAAAAAAGATAATAGCAAAAAATGCAGCCATGCTGCAGTGACAAGGCCAGTGTCAGCTGAAGAAGACTTGAAGAGTATGCAGAAGGTGGATGCAGATTTACAACCAGTGCTAGAGTGGCTGCAGCAGAGTACAGTGCAACCATCTTGGGAAGAAGTTTCCAGGTTCAGCCCTGCGACTAAGAGCTACTGGAGTCAACATGATCTTTGTTTAACCCGAGACGTCCCATCGACGTATGGGTATGTTGCAACATTTTGCATTTGCCAGTCGTCCCGATGACGTACTGGTACGTTGTGCAATTGCAAGGTCCCTAATTTGCACAATTTTCAATTTTCGCGCGTGATTTTTTGAATGTATACACGGGACACCTTCCTCTATTCCTCTACAAGATGCCAAGCAGGAACAATGCCTTACACCACATAACCTCTTCCCCCCCCTGCACACCATTGTCTCGGCAATTCACCTGTTACCAGTGATCTGGCCAATAAAGACATTCAGGGCCAGAGTGATTCCCCAATCGATGACAATGTGGAGGACAAAGTTTACATAGCATTAGAGGAAGAAACAGTCAGAAATGATGATCAGGTAATGTGGGGAAAAAAAGGTCATGAATGGTGATGAGTTAGTGAGAGAAACAATGCTTATAATGCCTATATTACTGTTTGAAAACCAATATACTCTTGTACTACATATAAATTCGTACCAAGTAAATAAATAAATACTGTTTCAATCAATCAATCAATCATTTCCTGTGGCACCCTCGGGGATGCATAGGGCCTCTATGAACTCACACCACCACATCCTATCTTGTGCTAACTCCTCAAGATCTCCCCAACACTCATCTCCAGCTTCTCGTCTCATTGTCCTCACCCACGTCTCTTTTGGCCTTCCTCTACCTCTCCTACCAAGTGCCACCCACCCTGGTGTACCTCGTACTATTCCCTGTCTCCTATACACATGTCCTAGCCACTTCCATCGTGAGAATCTAACATATTCATCGATCGGCTGCACTCCCGTTATTTCTCTAATTCTACTATTTGGTATCCTTTCCCACCACTTAACTCTTAATATTCTTCTAAGTGCTTTGTTTTCAAACACCAAGAATTTATTTTCCATAGTCACTGTGCTGTACCAAGACTTGTGTCCATAAATTAAGATACTCCTAACCATTACCTTATAAAGTTTGATTTTTGTATGCACAGAAAAATTGTTATTATTTCAAATATTTTTAAGCATTCCCATTGCCTGATTAGCCTTCTTTAACCTTTCCTCGAATTCAAAGTTCAAAGAACCATTCTTGGCTAAATAAGTACCTAAATATTTAAACCTATCAACTTGCTTTACAACCATACCTCCAATTACACATTCCTGCGCATTTTCCATATTCATATTGATTATTTCAGTTTTTCCACAATTAATAACCAAACCCACCTTGCGACCTTCACTCACCAAACAGTCCAACACTCTCTGCATCTCTTCTGGCCCATCTCAAAACTATATCATCTGCATAATCTAAATCCAAAAGTTTCCTGTTCTCTCCCCGAAGTATACCTGCACCGGTTTCTGTTCCAACGCGTTTCATAATGTAATCAATGACCAATATAAATAGTAAAGGCGATAGAACACCACCTTGAATTACTCCGGACTTGACTTCAAACGAATCACTCAGACAACCATCAACCATCACTTTACAAAATGTGTCCTCATGCATGTTCATAATGACCCTCACAAACTCCTCTGGTATTCCATTATGTCTCATGATCTTCCCCATAGTCTCTCTCGAAACACTATCAAAAGCCTTTTCAAAATCAACAAAACAAAGACTTAACGGTACTCTCATTTCATTAACTTGCTGCATCAAATGCCTAACTATAAAGATCTGATCATTGCAACCACGTCCCTTTCTAAAACCAGCCTGTTCATCCCTCAGAATACCCTCAACCACCGGCTCCAACCTATTTAACAACACTCTACTGAAAACTTTCAAAGCTATCTGTGACAAAGAGATTCCCCTCCAATTACCACATTCACTCAGGTCTCCCTTCTTCGGAATTTTAACAATTACACCATTCTTCCAAACTGATGGTAGTAACTCCTTCGCCCATATCTTATTGAATAGCTTGGTCAAGATCATTATTAATCTATCCCCCTCCACTTTAAACATTTCCGGAAATAAACCATCCTCCCCTGGTGCCTTATTATTCTTTAACTGTTTTACTGCTTTCTCCACTTCTGCAAGCCTCAACTCTCCTGTTTCTATATTTAAATCTTCCTGAGCAGACGGTATATCCTCTTCTGGTGGTATTGGTCTATTAAGAACTGTCTCAAAATGCTCTTTCCATCTATTTTTAATATCTCCATCTTTGGTCAATAAATTTCCTTCCCAGTCTCTAACTGGTATTTCCTTGCGTTTACCTGCATTACCACTCAGTTCTCTAATCGATTCATATGCTATTCTTTGACTCTGTCCATCATTTTTGTTTATTAAGATTTCAGTCTCTGCAACCTTTTCATCCACACATCTTCTTTTATCTCTCCTAGCTAACCTTCTTACTTCTGAATTCAAACTCCAGTATGCAGCTCTTGCTAATTCAATCTCTCGTTCATCAACGCATTGCATCTCACTCCTCAATTTAGCCTCACCTCTCCTTTTTATCATATCCCACATTTCCTCTGATATCCATTTCTTTCTCCTGAATCTATGTCTCCTTCCAATCGTACATTCAGCAGTCTCATGCAAAACTTTGTTCACATCCTCCCACATCTCATCTACACTTCTCTCCCCCTCTTCCAACGTTTCCAACACCAAAAACCTATTTCTGCATTCTAATCTGAATTCCTCCTTTTCTTCTCCTTCCCTTCTAAGCTTAACAATATCGTATCTACCAACACCAGATTTTTCCTTCTTCTGATTTTTAAGTTTAAACCTTATTTTTGCAATGCTGAGTTGATGGTCACTACCAATATCCGCTTCCCGTTTAACATGAACATCTAGCAGAGAACTTCTGTGCCTCCTACTGATAGCGATGTGATCAATCTGATTTTTATATTTTCCACACGGCGACACCCAAGTTGTCTTGTGTATATTGCAATGCTGAAAGAGTGTGCCCCCGATGACTAAGTCATTTGCTAGACAGAAACTTCCAAACCTCACTCCGTTTTCACTCATCCTACTACCAACTCCCATCTTACCCATACATGCCTCAAATCCCTCATTTGAGCAGCCCATTACTGCATTAAAGTCTCCAACGCAGATCAAAACATCATGTCTAGGTACCCTTCCTACTCCTTCTTGCAACTTTTCATAAAATGTGTCTTTCCTTTCATCGAGTGCATCATTAGTAGGTGCATAAACCACAAACAGACTGATGTTGCCATGATTTGATTTAAACCGTGCGTATAACAATCGCTCATCTATAGGGTCCCACTCACATAATGCCTTATTTGCCTTACAACCCAGCAACAATCCTACTCCCTGATAATGCATTCCATCCTGTCGGCCAGATATCAATAAACGTATACCATCCTCCAAATCCAACTTATCAACTCCAGTTAATCTAGTTTCTGTCAGAGCACAAATATCAAGTCCATAATTTTGAAAAACCTTCACTAACTCATCGATTTTACCGTCATGATTTAGCATTCTCACATTCCAGTTACCAATTTTAATTGTATTTTTTGCATTAACAAATGAATTAGATTGTAATTGAGGCAACCGTGAGATTCTTAGCACCCCCTGCCCATTTAAGGGCTGCACGGGACTGGGGGCCATTATTGTTCTTTCAGAGTCCATCAAGGTTTCTTTGGCTAACTTCCTGAACACCTCGCCAATGTGTTGCAGTCACAGTAGGCAGCTAACTTGCCTGATTGCCCACACCCGAAAGACCCAGCTATGCTGTAGCCAGTCACGTGCCGGCATGCTTCCCAGCCATTTCACTCTCAAGGAGTTCCTCTGCCTGAGAAAGCAACCACCCCCCTGCTCCCGAGGGCTTTTGATCTGTGTAGGTAGAGGGCGATCACTCCCTCACTAGCCATATACAGTGTATATACAGTGTATAGGCTACACTCACCATAATACTGTTTATGAGTGGATAAAATAGTTACCTTCCCATAGAACTCGTTTTCTTTCGTGCCAGCCTGTTAGAAAACCCAGTCAGGTAAGGAAGTACTCGTACCTAAATATTTTAAACCTCAGGTGAGCGATTTCGCTATGAATTTTCGATGTTTCTCACCAAAAGTGGATGTTTGAGCCCCCCCCCAAAAAAAAGGTCCTAAAACGTCGGGATGGGGCGGGTTAAAGTGATGCCATTTGGCCTACGCAACGCCCCCGCTACTTTTGGGCATCTCATGGATCGTGCAGTCGAAGGCCTGCACTGGCAGACAGCTCACATCTATCTGGGTGATGTATTTCTGTTTGGACGGACTTTCGACCAGGAACTGAGGAGGCTGGTGGAGGTGCTGAACAGGATCCGAGAAGAACACCTCAAGCTGAGCGCCAAGATGTGCTACCTGTTCCAGAAGGAAGCAAAGTACCTGGGACACATTGCAGGCAAGGGTGGCATCTGTACTGATCCGGAGCAGACGGCAGCTGTGGAAAACTGGCCAGTTCCAACTTGTGTGAAGGAGGTACAGGGTTTCGTGGGTGTGTGTACCTACTATTGGGATTTTGTCAATGACATTTGCAACAATAGCCGCACCTCTACACAAGTTCTGGGGGAAGAGGAAGAAGTTTGTGTGGGCAGCAATGACTCAGAAGGCCTTCCATGAATTCAAGCATGTGTTGACAAGCTTTCTAATGTTGCTGTACTGAGATCAGAGTCAGCCATTCATCCTGGACTGTGACGCTAGTGACGAAGATATTCGTGGAGTCCTGTCAGAGAAGAAAGATGACAGAAGTCATGTGGTGGCATATTACAGCAGGAAACTCAGCCCACCGGAATAGAACTACTGTGTGACCCATAAGGAGCTATTGACAGTGATGAAGAGCCTTGATATGTTCCATCCCTACTTGTATGGGTCCTACTTCATTTTCAGGATGGATCTTGCAGCACTCAAGTGGCTGAAGATGTTAAAAATCCAGAAGAACAACTGGCATGCTGGCTAGGGAAGCTGGACGAGCAAAACTACGAGGTGTAGCACCATCCTGGGTGGGTATGGCAATGCTGGCAGCCTTAATTGTCAGCCATTTGACCCAGAATGCCGGCAGTGTAGTGAAAAAAAGATAATAGCAAAAAATGCAGCCATGCTGCAGTGACAAGGCCAGTGTCAGCTGAAGAAGACCTGAAGAGTATGCAGAAGGAGGATGCAGATTTACAACCAGTGCTAGAGTGGCTGCAGCAGAGTACAGTGCAACCATCTTGGGACGAAGTTTCCAGGTTCAGCCCTGCGACTAAGAGCTACTGGAGACAACATGATCTTCGTTTAACCCGAGACATCCCGTCGACGTATGGGTATGTTGCAACATTTTGCATTTGCCAGTCGTCCTGACGACGTACTAGTACGTTGTGCAATTGCAAGGTCCCTAATTTGCACAATTTTCAATTTTCGCGCATGATTTTTTGTACGTATACACGGGACACCTTCCTCTATTCCTCTACAAGATCCCAAGCAGGGAAAATGCCTTACACCGCATAACCTCCCCCTCCCCATTGTCTCAGCAATTCACCTGTTACCAGTGACCTGGCCAATAAAGGCATTCAGGGCCAGAGTGATTCCCCAATCAATGACAATGTGGAGGACAAAGTTTATATAGCATTAGAGGAAGAAACAGTCAGAAATGATGATCAGGTAATGTGGCAAAAGAAGGTCAGGAATGGTGATGAGTTAGTGAGTGAAACAATGCTTATAATGCCTATATTACTGTTTGAAAACCAATATACTCTCGTACTACATATAAATTCGTACCAAATAAATAAATAAATACCGTTTATGAGTGGTGTGGAATAGTTATCCTCCCATAGAACTCGTTTTCTTTGCAGCCAGCCTGATAGAAAACCCTGTAAGGTAAGGAGGTACTCCTACCTGTATCGAGTATTTTAAACCTCAGGTGAGCGATTTCTCTATGAGTTTTCGATGTTTCTCACCAAAAGCGGAGGTTTTAGACAAAAAAATTTTTTTCCAAAGATAGTCGGGACTGGAGGGTGTCAGATGTGCGAAAGTGCTCGGGTCGTGACGGATTAAACAATGGACTACTGGAGCATTTGTGGGAGATACTCAATGGCCTCAGCAAGTATTGGACACTTGTGGTTCTGAAGAAGATGAGGTCTGAGACCTAAGATGACTCCCATAACTAGATCACTAGTGGGCACCTGGGAGTGAAGAGATAACGTAAGTTGGCTGTGACAGAGGTTCTACTGGACAGGCATGCATCAGGACTTTAAAGCATGGTGTCGGGCCTGTGATGTATGCTGTGCTAAGAAGGGACCCATGAAATGTGGTTGCATCCCTCTTCAGCTGTACCAAGAGGGTGCACCGATGGAAGGATTAGTAATGGACATTGCTGGACCTCTGCCAGTCACTGAAAGAGGAAACTAGTATATATGTGTCGCCATGGACTACTTCATAAAGTGGCCGGAAGCCTATGCCATCTCCAATCAAAAAGCCATGACTGTTGCACAGGTGTTGGTTGGGCAGTTTTTCTGTCATTTCAGGATGCCCCAAGAGCTACAATTCAGACCAGGGTAGAAACTTTGAGTCTGCTGTGTTCTGTGAGTGCTGCAAGTTACTGGGGATCAAGAAGACCAGAATGACCCCACCAAGGCCACAGTAAGATGGGATGATGGAGAAATTCATCTGGACCCTGGAACAAGAACTGACCAGTACTGCATAGAGGGACAAACTGAATGGAACAAGAAATTACCTGTGTTGCTGATGGCATATCGGCGTGCATCCAATTAGTCTACCGGCTACATCCCTGCAAAACTGATGCTGGGCCAAGAGTTGTGTTTACCCATTGACTTGTTAATGGGAAGACCACCTGGTGAAGAGACATCTACAGACACCTCCAGCTATGCGAAGCATCTTCAGGAAAGGCTGGCTGAGGTACTTCATGAAGTGCGTTGAGCCCTTAAGTTTTCAGGCGAAATGCATAATTATGATTCCAAGGCACGTGACATGAACTTCAAGGATGGTGACATAGTTTGGTTATACAATCCTCAGCAGAAGAAGGGGCAGTCACCAAAGCTGCAGAGCCCGTGGGATGGGCCTTGCACTGTGTTGGACAGCCTATCAGATGTAACATATCAGATTCGGGGAGGCAAGAAGTCTCGCCCAAAGGTGGTACACGTGAATCGTCTGTGGCAGTACCATTGGCCAGAACAGTACAACTGGGATGTCTCCAAGGAATCGTGCTCATCCCCAGCTGAGGATATTAAGGAGGTTCAAGAAGCTGAAGTACAAGAGGATGGTGACAGTTTCACGAAGGAAGAAGTGAATCAGGAAGAAGACCAAGACATCCCAGTAGGAGTGGACTGTGTGGAAGAGCAGGGACATCGTCGGAAGCGGCATAGGAGAAGACCTGATAAGTTGAGGGATTATTTTGTGTATAATTAAATATCTAGTTTGGATTAAGGGTTATGTTTGTATACACTGTGTAGTTTTGTCGGGATGACAAGGTCTAGGGAGGGGATAAAGCTGAGAAGTGGGATTGGCTAGTTAGCTAGTGCTTGAGTATTCCCGACGATTCTCAAAATTTTCCTGCTATATGTCAGAGTTGCCATTTAGCCTGCTGTTTGTGAGCGAAAGTATTTTCTAAAATGTACGTAAATTTTTGTGCTCTTTTTCTCTATAACGTTTTATTTATGTGATTGTTCATTAAATCACCTAATTTTATCTCATTCTGAATGCTAAAGCATTTACTGTTATGTAATGTAAGAAAACTCTGGATATTTTGGATGTCTCATAGCTGGCAACTATTTCTTTCCCGAGAATGTAGTAGGTAAATTCTCGTATACAGTAAGCTTATATAAGGATGGGGAAGGGACTAGAGCAGCCCTCAGTTCAGTCTGAGTTTAGTTCAGTGTCAGTGCAGTGTCAGTGTTGTTAGTGAACATTGTATAGCTTCAGTGCTTTTGAAAACAGTGAAGCGAAGTTGGCAAGCACTAAGTGTATTTATTTGGTACATGAAGACGCGAACTTCAAGGACCCAGTGTTTATTTACAACGCCTGAGCTGATCTTGTGTGCAGTAAACCGAAGGGCTGACCATAAGAAGAACAACTCACTGGTCAATGTCCTTCCCATACTGAACCACTGCTGTTGGAGCATGTGGCATTTTTTTTTTCTTTTTTTTTTTTTTTGCCTATCGACCATTGGGGCCGGAGCCCCTGGTCATTAAGGCAAAAATATATTTATGTATATACATTGACACATATATACATATATATACGAACATATATATAAACATACATACATACATACACACATCCATGCATATGAACATGCAGTGTGGGATGGGGATTTAACAGTATGTATGCACACACACACACACACTCACACACACACACACACACACACACACACACACACACACACACACACACACACACACACACACACACACACACACACCAGGCGTCAGAGATTAAACAGGTCGTACCCCCTGGGGGTAGGGTTTTTTTTTTCAAGAATACTCTCCCTGCTTGTCGTAAAAGGCGACTAAAAGGGTTGGCGGAAGGTTAGTGCCCCTCCCCGGAAAACAACTAACTAAAAAAACAAACAAGAAGCCTCGGACAAGAACTGACCAAACGATGACGACCCAGGACCGGACAAAGGACTTGGTAATGGGTACATGGAATGTAAGAGGAGCGAATGATGAGGTGAAAGAGAGAGAGATTGTCCAGGTGCTTGAGGGTGCGAAAGTGGATGTATGAGGAATAACTGAAACAAAATGGAGAGGAGAAAGTGTGAGAGAATTGGAGTATGGATGGGGTATATGTGCAGGAGTAGGTGAGAATGAGAGGGCAAGGGAAGGAGTATGTATAGTTGTGAGTAAAAGATGGAAGAAGAGCATAAAACAGTATGGATCAGTTGGGTCAAGGATTGTGTGGGTAAAGTTGAAAGTTGGAATACAAATGTGGGCGATTGTGTGTGTGTATGCGCCAACGCAAGATCGTGCTAGAAGAGTGAGAGAAGAGTTCTGGAGAAATGTAGAAGTGTGCATGGAAAAGTTTGGAAGGAATGAGAGAGTGTTTTTGATCGGTGATATGAATGGTAAAGTTGGGAATGTGAAGGTGGATGGAATAGTTGGTGAGTGGGGTGTGCCTGATGAGGTAGATGAGAATGGGAGTGCGTTAGTGGACATTTGTGCTGGGAGGGGGTTGGTGATAGCCAATACCCTCTTCAGGCATAAAATGATCCACAAGTATACATGGCGAGTGATGAGAAGGGTGGGTGGTGAACTGAATGAAAGGAAGGCAATGATTGATTATGTGTGTGTGGATGAAAGGATGCGAAGATGTGTAATGGATACAAGAGCTTATAGAGGTTGGGGGAGTGGACTTTCTGACCACTACTTGGTGGTGGCCAGAATTAGGATTCAAGTAAGATGGAGGAATAGAAGAAGGGAAAGACAAGAGGAAGGAGTAGTTGCAAGGAGAGTGGAAAGGTTACAAAAGGATGAGAAAAAGGCAGAGTATAAGAGAGAAGTGGAGGAACGACTGGGCAAATATGAATTGGAGCAGATGGGAGACGTGGAAGGTGTGTGTAGCATATTTATAGAAGAAATATGTGCAGCATGTGATGTGGTGTGTGGAAGGAAGAGAAGACGGAGGGGGGTGCAAGGAACAGCGTGGTGGACTGAAGAGGTGAGACAGGCTGTGGCACAAAAGAAGAAAGCATAAAATGAATGGATGAGAAATAGGGGCGTGGAAGAAGTTGAGAGGCAGAAGAGAGAGTTATATGTAGAAAGAGAGAGGTGAAAAGATTAGTAAGAGAGAGTAAGAAGAGAGTGGATGAGTAATTTGGAAGGAATTTGAGTGTAAAGTGGAGGGACTGTAAGAAAATCTTCTGGAAAGAGGTGAAAAGACTAAGACAGGGTGGAAGTGAAGTTAGCAGGGGAGTGAAAGATAAAAATGGTAGATTACTAGTGGAGAAGGGAGAAAGAGTGAGCAGATGGAGAGAACACTTTAAGGAATTGTTGAACATAGAGGATGGAAGTAATGCGAGTATAAGTGGCTGAGGAATGGCTGGGAGAAGGAGGGAGGTGAGAAGACAGGAAAAAATCAGTGGAAGCAATGAAGAAAGTTAAATCGGGGAAAGCCCCAGGAATTGATGGAGTGTGTGGTGAAATGCTGAAGCATGAGGGAGAGATAGTAGTAGAATGGATGTGGAAGATGTGCAGATTGGCCTGGAAGGAAGGTAGAGTCCCGGAGGATTGGAAGTCAGGCATAATTATTCCCTTGTACAAAGGAAAAGGGAAAAAAGAAGTGTGTGGTAATCATAGGGGCATTTGTCTTCTTAGTATAATAGGAAAAGTGTATGGTAGGATACTTACTGACAGAGTTAGGTAAAGAACAGAGAAATTAGTCGAAGAAGAACAGGGAGGCTTTAGGAAGGTAAGAGATTGTGTAGATCAGATATTCATTCTTAGATCTTTAGTAGAAAAGTTTCTAGTGAAGGGAAAGAAGTTGTATGCGGCTTTCATGGATTTGGAGAAAGCATATGACAGGGTGGATAGACAAGGATTGTGGAAAGTGTTAAGAATATATGGAGTAGATGGGAAGTTGTTGAATGCTGTGAAGAGTATGTACGATGGTGCGAAGGCTACTGTGCGTGTGGATGGTGAACTAAGTGAATTTTTCGCTTTGAAAGTTGGGCTGAAACAGGGCTGTGTCATGTCTCCATGGCTGATCAATCTGTACATGGATGGGGTAATAAAAGAGGTACAAGGAAGGGTAGTGGATGTTGGAGTGGCCCTGGTGAGAGAGGATAGTGTTTGGAAACTCCCTGTACTGTTGTTTGCAGATGATACTGTGTTGTTGAGTGAAGACGAAGGGGAGCTGCAAGGCTTGGTGGATGAGTTTAGGAGAGTGTGTAAGAAACGGAATCTAAAGGTGAATGTAGCGAAGAGTAAAGTGATGGTCTTTGAGAGAGGTGAAGTCAGTGAATGTACAGCGAGGTTGGATTGTGAGGAATTGGAAAATGTGAATACGTTTAAGTACTTGGGTAGTGTGATTGAGTAAGGATGGAGGTTTGGAGGGTGAAGTGCTTGAAAGGGTACAGCAGGGAAGAAAGGTTGCTGGTTCTTTGAAAGCAGTGATAAGAAACAGGGAAGTGAGCATGGAAGTGAAAAAATTACTACATGACAGTATTGTGATACCAACTCTGACGTATGGAAGTGAAGCTTGGACGTTGTTGGAAGGACACAAGTCAAAAGTGAGAGGAGTGGAAATGAGTTATTTAAGAGGAGCCTGTGGAGTCACATGGAGAGACTGGCTGACGAATGAGGATATAAAGGAGCGTTGTGGTGTGGATGTAGATGTGATAGGAAGCGTTTTGAGGAACACACTGAGGTGGTTTGGCCACGTGGAGAGGATGGAGGGTGAAAGACTGACGAGAAGAGTGTATGAGTGAGGTGGAGGGGGGAAGAGGGAGGGGGAGGCCCAGGATGAGATGGAGGGGGGAAGAGGGAGGGGGAGGCCGAGGATGAGATGGAGGGGGGAAGAGGGAGGGGGAGGCCGAGGATGAGATGGAGGGATGGTGTGGAGAGGTATATGAGAGAGGGGGGTGTGAGTTGGGAGCAGGGCAGTGAATTGGCGGGGGACAGGGCGACATGGAGGCGATTTGTTTGTGGCCACCCCAAACGGGATTGAGGCGTCTGGCAATAGATAGATAGATAGATGGTACCACCTCGCTCCGAGTTGAACACTCGATTCAACTGGCTGTACCTATATAACATCTTAATATGAGTCAAGCGCTGTACAGGGTTTATCTAAATGGCATTATAAAATATTAGGCAAGTCTAAGCAAAGTGTTGCCCAAATAACAGAACATAAATGGTTAGTGCAGGAATGTGATAAAGTCACATGACTCACAGTTGTTTTGACTACCGTACGGCACCACAAGCGAGTTAAGACGCACAAACTGTAAGTAAAAACATTTTCTTTTCTTATTATTAACATAAAAAGGACCACCATATTAAGTGAAGTGAATATGGAAGGAGCTGGGAAGAGAGAAAGGGGTAGAAAACAGGATGATTTCTACCAGGAACTGATCGAAATGGAAACATTCAACAAATTCAGAGAAAGGGTGAACAGATTGGAAAGGGCATTTCGGAGCGAAATGGATGGTATTAAGAAACAACTGCGTATGCAGAAGGAAGAAAATGAAAAATTAGTAAAGGAATTAAACAGGAAAGAGACAACAATAGATGAGCTGACAGTTGAGGTAGGTTCACTTAAAAGGAAGATCAGTGAAATGGCAAGTACGGTTGTTAACCATGAGAGTATTATGGAGGAATTTAAAAATGATACAGAGACTGTTAGGCAAACAGTAGTCTGATAGACCAAAATAATGATATTGAGGAGAAGTTAACCCAGCTAATGAAGTGATGCAAAGTTATAAAGATGATGTGGAAACTACGTATGCTGAAATGGTGAAAGTTAGGAAAGACTTAGAAAGAAGAGTCGAAGAAAAAAGCATTAGAAAAGAAGTGAAGAAAATAATCCAAAATAACCTCAAATTGGTCAAAGATTCTGCAGATATCAATAAATTTGTAGTAATCACCGGCATAAAGGAGGAAGAAAAAAAAATCAAGAGACAAAAAGGAGATGGCAAATTGAAGGAAGTATCAGAGGAACTCTGCAATAAAGACATCGAGGAACACAAAAGGCTAGGGAGATATGAGAGAAATAAGACAAGGCCCTGAAAGTAACCTTCCAGAGACTGAACACTGTGGAGGCAATACTAAAAAATGCAAATAAACTCATGGAAAAAGAGAAATTTAAAAAAAGTATGGATAAAACGATGCCTAACTCAGGAGGAATTGGGAATACTAAAAGAGAAGAGGGAGGAGACAAAAACAAAGAACGAGGGAAGATCAAAAGAAGAGGAGTACTTTTTTTTTTTTTTTTTTAACAAAGCAATTGGCCTGCAGATAAGAAAGTGGTACATAACCAACAGGGAAGTGAAAGGAGGTAGGCAGTAGACTCAAGTCATGGCTAGCATGTAAATAAGATGGTTAGGTTGATGTACTGAAATGTAGATGGAATGGTGTCTAAATTATTTGAGATAGAAGACTACATCAAAGAAAAGGAACCACACATTATCTGCCAAACTGAAACAAAATTAACTCCAAATATATCAAACGATGCCCTAAAATTGGAGAAATACAACATATGGAGAAGAGACAGAAATGTAAGAAAGGGAGGAGGAACTATAATTATGACCAAAGAAAAATCTGCAAGTCAAAGAAATAAAATTAGATATACCCTCACAAGTAGAACTGATTGCATTGGAAATCAAAACATATGAAAGGAACTTAATTGTGCCAAATTTATTCATGCCACTTAAAATAAACACCTGGGAAAAAGGCGAATATGAAGACCTGGCTGAAAGTACAGTTCAGAGTTTAAGAACATTATTACATAGAATGGAAGAGAAATCTGAAAGAATTGTACTAACTGGAGACTTCAGTTCAAATATAAATTGGAATACTCTAGATGTAAAAAGCCATGAAAGCAATTGGGATCAAAAGCTCTTAGATCTTGTGCAGGAGTTCTTCCTAACATAGCATGTAAAGGAAAACACCAGAAAAAGAGGACTTGATGATCCATCCGTACTAGATGTAATATTTACCAGACAGGAAAATGAAATTGACAATATATCACCTCCCATTCGGCAAAAGCGACCATGTATTATTAAATGGTGCCTTCTGGATTGCACATGACGTTACCAGCAAAAAGAGTTACAAAAAGAGTCTAAATTACAAAAAGGGCAATTATCATGACCTGAAGAAGTACTTCTTAGAAATAGACTGGGAAAAGGAATTTAGAGGACAAGATTTAAATATTATGTATAGAAAATTCTGTGATCTTTATGAAACAGGAGTCCAAAATTACATCCCGAAGCACAAAGCAACAGAAATGAAAAAGAAATGGTTTAATACAGAATGTAAAAAAGCAAAAGAAAAAAAAGGGACTTGCTGTGGAATAGATACAGAAGACACAATAGTGAGAGGGCATATAACAACTATAAACAGGCAAGAAATGATTATACAAAGATAAGGAGGGAGGCTCAGAGAGTTTGAGGGTATTGTAAATAAAAGTAGTGATCAACCTAAGTTTTTTTTTTTACAGCTACATCCGAAGTAAAACCAAAGTTAAAGATAAAATACAGTTCATTACGGATGATATATATATATATATATATATATATATATATATATATATATATATATATATATATATATATATATATACCTAGGCTGCTTCCCCCAAGGAAAGGGAGGTAGCCGAGACAGGACGACTCACTCTCCATTTACTCATCCATTCAAACACATTCATTCGCATCTTAGCCCCAAAGGGGAGAACGGACAGATCCTCACCGCACCACACCACACAAGGGTCAACTGCGAAATGCAATCAGTGACATCCGCAGCAGGGCCCAACAGTAGAACTGGTTTACCCCTGCCACATCATAACAGACCCATCCCCTTACCCGCACCTGACGTGACTAGCTGATCAGACCAAATGCGGGAGAATATCCCCTCAGGGCTGCGTCATCACTTATTCATTCACAATTTCTCTCCATTTATTTCTGTCACGCACAGCCACTCTTCCTTGCTCAACAGATATCCCTCTCGCATCCAGCACTCTCTTCACACTGTCCATCCATCCTATTCGTGGTCTTCCTCTCAGCCTTACACCTCTCACATCAGATCTAGTTATCTTTTTCACCAATCGCTCATTATCCATTCTCTCCATATGCCCAAACCATTGCAACACCCTCTGCTCAACTCTACCAGCCATCTCCCGAACAACTCCAGTTCTCCTTCGCACTTCATCATTTCGCACTCGATCCATACGCGTCACTCCACACATACTCCTCAGACATCTCATCTCCATTACATTCAAACTTTTCCTCTCTGCTACACCCATATTCCATGTTTCAGCCCCATATAATGCAGTCGGTACCACAACACCCTCATACAGCCTTCTCTTTACATCCATTCTAAGCAAACGACATTTAAACACTTTTTTCATTCCTCCCAGCACCTTTCCTACTTCATTTATTCTAAACTTCACTTCTGCATCTATTCTTCCATCCACAGCAACATGTGACCCTAGATATTTAAAACAATCTACCTCCTCAAGCAACTCACCATTCAAAACTATATTCATTCCCCTTCCATCTATCAACCTCGTACACTTCATCACTTTACTCTTATTCTCATTTACTTTCAATTTCCTCCTTTCACACACCCTTCCAAACTCCTCTACCAACTGTCTCAATCTCTCCTCTGAATCAGTCACCAGTGCAGTATCATCTGCAAACAGCAGCTGCTTCAGATTCCACTCTCCTCCATCAACATTTACCAGACTCAGACCACCTAAAACTCTTGCATTCACCTCCCTTACAACACCATCCATGTAAATATTAAACAACCAAGGCGACATCACACATCCCTGTCGCAGCCCCACTCTCACGGGAAACCAATCACTCACAGCATTTCCCACTCTTACACACGCTCTACTATTTACATAAAAACTTTTCACCCCTTTTAGTAACCTACCATCAAGTCCATACAATCTTAAAACAGTCCACAAAGCCTCCCTATCAATTCTATCATACGCTTTCTCTAAATCCATAAATGCCCAAAACACATCCTTGCCTTTCGCTAAATACTTTTCACACACTTGTCTCACAGCAAACACCTGATCAACGCATCCCCTCCCTCTCCTAAAGCCACACTGCTCATCACTAATCACTCCCTCTGGACCCTCTCTAACTCTCATAATTAACACTCTACCATACACCTTACCTACAACACTCAACAGACTTATACCCCTAAAGCTAGTACATTCATACTTATCACCCTTGCCTTTATACAACGGAACCACACAAGCACTTGCCCAGTCAACTGGCACCATACCTTTCACAGAGCACACATTCAACAATCTTACTAACCAGTCAACAATAGTCACTCCACCACCCTTCAGGCATTCCACAGCACACCCATCCATACCTGCAGCTTTCCCTGTTTTCATCTCCTTTACTGCCTTCTCCACTTCCTCCTTCGTGATCAAAGAATCATTCAACTCTCCCAACACATTTATTCCTTGCACCCTTCCATCCGCCATATATAAATGTAATAAATATATATGTATGTATGTATGTATACGTAGGTTATATGTATATATAAAGTGATGTCAGGGTAAGTAGGGACGTGGCCAGCAAAAAGAAAAAGTGTATGAAACTAGAAAATTGGCAGAGGATCGAGTGGATGAATTATATGGAAAAGCACATGGCAGAAGGCTTGGCACCGCTATTTATCTTTATTGTTATCAGTTTACCTAGTTAGTAATTGTATGTACTGTGCATCTGTTAGAATAATCTCCCCCTCCGCAATAATGTGCACATGGTTAGGCGTGCTGCAGTCAGGTTTCCTGGGACCTGAAGGATTATATGGACCATTTCACTGGACATAATGATAATCGTTCTCCCCCAGCCGTACTTCTTCCTTCATCTAGAATCCATACCAGCGTAAAAAACATGGGTAGTAATTATATTATTACTGGTGTTGGTTTCTTGATGACTGATTGATGTCTGGTGATGACTGATGACTGATGATTGATTGTTGATGGTTAATGATGATGAATGATGACTTAGTGATTGGTGATTGATAATGACTGATGTTTTATGATGATTAATGAATGATGATGGCTGATGATGACGATGTTTGATGATGATGATGACTGATGATTAAGGATGATTGTTCATTGACGATGGTTGGTGATTGATGATGACTGATGATTGATGTTGATGATGATGACTGATAACTGATGATGATTGATGTTGGATGATGACTGATGGTGACTGAAGATGGCAATGATGATGATGATGATGATGATGATGATGCATTTTCTTATTACCCCCATACGATTTTAGTCAGTCAAGGCGAGATCCCTAATGATGAACGGTTTGAAAACGACCCCAGATCACCATTTAACCACTATATTTTGGTAGTAAGTTAAAAAGGTTCGCCTGAAGGTAGAAAGAATAGTGAAGAAAAAGTTTTTACATTGCAGATGTTAAGCATCTTGGCTGTGTACTAACCCCTTCACTGCAAGGTATCTTTCTTATCAACTTCAGCAAGCCATTGACGACGCCTCTTTATAGCTTATTCTGGTGTGTATGTGTGTGTGTGTGTGTGTGTGTGTGTGTGTGTGTGTGTGTGTGTGTGTGTGTATGTGTGTGTGTGTGTGAAGATTGTTATGCAGTTAAGTCTGTGAGATAGACCAAAGTTTCAAGGGGGTTGAAAGGTGACTGGATGACTAAGTTCGTCATTTCAATGGGCACGGCACTGAAAATTCTTTCATTTTTGTGCTTAGCCTTTGCTTGTTTCCATGATAATACTTCGTCCCATTCTTAGATTCTTTTAAAAATCAGTGCACTGGTAGAAATAACAGGATCTGACCTGATCAAGGTCACGTTCCAATATGACAGTCATGAGTCGGAAGTCAAAGCCATGGAGTATAAAAAAGAAAAAAAGAAAAGAAAAAAGAAAGAATATGACAAGACAAGGAACATCTATGATAGTTACACCAATCGCAGTCTTATCCACTACCCCAACACATCCTAAGAGGTGACCTTTATCTTTGAACACAAGACAGACTGCAAACAGACGCACACTAGACCCCCCCCCCCCAACTTCTCAGCACACCCACATTTTAACAGCCATGAAACTCTACGGTTGCAATTTGCCATATTTCATCCCCCCAAAAAAAACGGTACACGCGTTACGTAAATATACAAGTGAGTGAATAAGTGACACATTAATTACAAACAATGGGCTTGGCCGCCACTGTGGATGCAGTAAATGAAAATAATTCGTCCCGCTCGAGGCATTTTAGTTTTACTTCGTTGCTTCACAGCTGTAAAAGATTCATTTGGATACGTTGTTTTCAATACATTTTTCACATTCATCCTAATCAAATAATCCATTCAAACCAATGATTCATATTCCATTATGTTCTTGCAGCTTATAAGCTACTTTCTTCAGCTTGGGAGAGAATTTTCGTGCTGGAGTTTTATGCAGTCTTCATGAGATATTTAGCAACTGGGGATTCTTTTTAGGCTTGATAAAATCATCTGGTCATGGTTTGATGAAACGAAAACTGTAATCAGACTAAACAAGCCAAACATTAAACCTTGGAAGATGAAAAGGTACCTTAACCTTTGAACCAAAGAGGTATTTTAAAATTCTATGCTTGGTGCAGGTATCTACGGATTACATTAAATTCAGAAGGGATCTGTAGTAGCAGTGAAGGAGTTTATTGAGGCTACATCTATCCCATCACAATATTAAAGTCTCCTCAAAACAAAAGATTATTTGACAGTTGGATCCAAAAAAATGTGTCCCTGTTTTATAGTAAATCAATAGATTCGTCTGCTATTAACTAGAATTAAGTATTAATGACATCGTCAAATGTTTAATAGAGATTTTTTTAAACCTTGGTTCAAGGATTGTGTGAATAAAACTGAAAGTAGGAATACATGTGTGAACGATTGTGTGTATATACGCGACAACGGAAGACCGTGCAGCAGAGTGAAAGAAGAGTTATGGACAAATGTGGAAGCATGGATAGAAAAGTTTGAGGGACGAGAAAGTTTTTTTGAATGTATAAGTAGGGAATGTGAAGGCGGATGGGGTAGTTGGTGTGAGGGGTGTATCTGCAAAAGTGAATGAGAATGACAGTGCTCTAATGGACATTTGCGCAGGGAGGGGGTTGGTGCTAGCCAATACTCTCTTTAGGCACAAAAAATCAACAGGTATATGTGGCGAGTGATGAGAATGGTGGGTGGTGAACTGAATGAATGGAAGACAATGACTGATTATGTGTGTGTGTGGATGAGAGAATCAAAAGGTGTGTAATGGATGCAAGAGCATACAGAGGTTTGGGCAGGGGACTTTCTGACCACCACTTGGTGGTGGTGAAAGTCAAGGTATAGATGCGATGGATGAAGAGGAGAGAAGGGCCGAAGGAAATAGTCCATACAAGTATGGTAGAAAGGCTGCACGAGGATGGAAGAAAGACAGAATATAAGAGAAAAATGGAGGAGCGACTGTGTCACGGGGTTTTTAAAGGTGATCAATATTTAATGATAATGTTCAGTAATACTGAAGTGCAGTACAATGAATTGTCTTGCTAAATCAAGCAATGATTACTTTATATTGGCTTGCTTCGCCGATTCTCTAAGAACGAGAATTTATAAACTTTCTCAACAGTACACAGCAGAGACTAATTCCTCACAATTGCTGTTGTTAGTACGTTAGCCTCTGGAGAAAGTGACTTCACCCTTGACAATCAATAAGTAATACTATTAATGATATCAGGTTCTTGCTGATGCATTAACTCCTAGATGGCACAGCGGATTTTAAGCTTAATACAACAAGAATGGCCTAAGTACCAGTTATGAATAGCAAAGCGTTTATTCAGGCTAGGAGCTAATAGAGAAATAAGCTTAGTATGGAGAAATGAAACACGAGTTTACATTACATTAAGCTCGAGAAAAAGAACTGTTAAATTTATTGATTACAAAGAAATAAATTTAACGTTACATTTCAAAATGAATTCAAAATAAAGAGATTGCACTCACTCACTCAAAAGCTAAACTCTTAAACCTAGGAAAACAACATGCAGCGCACCCGCCGGCATGTGAGGGAACAGCACCTTAACTAAACTCTTAAGCCTAGGAAAACGAAAAGAAATACTGGTCAAAGAGTGAACTCAGCAGATGACTGGGCGTCGTTACTGGAAGGACACTGCACTCGCTTAAGTCTCTCGCCTATCACACTATGTGGAAATCAGGAACAGCGGCACTACGCTCTGGCCCAACCTGGTTTCGTGGCGCTCAAACCTCGACTGACTAAATCGTGGGAAAGAGGGGAGCGCTGTGGCCGCATTTCTAACGGCTAGAATGAGCGAAACACACCCAAAAAAAAATCGCTCAGCGGAAGCGCTAATGTCTCACACAAAGACAATCACTTATGACAGTGAAAAATTGATTTGAAAACACTCCCGACCGAGTGAGCAGTCAACTGAACGATAAACTGGGATTCCACTAGAGTTCGTGGTTTCCCACAAAAGCCAATGTCACTAGCCGACTCGTGACAGACTGGGTAAATATGATTTGGAGTTGATGGGGGAGATGAAAGGTGAGTGCAGGATATTCACAGAAGAAATCTTTGCAGGATGTGAGGCGGTGTGTGGGATGAAGAGAAGACGAAAGAGGATGCAAGAACCAGTATAGTGGAATGAAGAGGTGAAACAAGCTGTGACGCAAAAGAAGAAAGCATAATGAGTGCATGGGAAGCAGAGTCATGGAGGAAAGTGAGAGTCGGAAGAAAGTGGAACATGTAGAGTGGAAAAGAGGCATGAAAAAATTAGTAACAGAGAGAAAGAAGAAAGTGAATGAGAAATTTGGAAAGAATTTGAGTGTAAACTGGAAGGAATGTAAGATTATGATCAGGAAGGAAGTAGAGTTAGACAGAATGATAAAGAAGTTAACAGGAAAGTGTAAGATAAAAATGGCAGATTGATCCTGGAGAAAGGAGAAAATGTGAGCAGATGTAGAGAACACTTAAAGGAGCTGCGAGGCATAGAAAATGAATGTAATGCGAGTATAGGCCTAAGTGGCTGAGGAATGGCTGGGAGAAAGAGGGAGGGGAAAGGGATGGGGAGGGAGAGATCAATAGGATGGAAGTAGTCGAAGCAATGAAGAGGGTCAAAGTGGGGAAAGCCCCAGGAATTGATGGAGTGTGTGGTGAAATGATGCAGCATGGGGGAGAGATAGCAGCTGAATGGACATGGAAGATGTGCAGATTGGAAGGTAGAGTCCCGGATGATTGGAAGTCAGGTCTTTTAAGTTTAATAGGAAAAGTATATGTAGGATACGTAGTGACAGAAAGATTTAGTAGGAGGAGAACAGGGAGGTTTTAGGATGGGAAGAGGTTGTATAACTCAGATAATAATCATTAGGTCCTTCGTGGAAAAGTTAGAGAAGGGAAAGAAACTATATGAGGCCTTCATGGATTTGGAGAAAGCATATGACAGAGTGGATGGAGAAGGAATATGGAAAATATTAAGAATATAATTATGGAGTAAATGGAAAGTTGTTGAATGCCGTATGTGGGTGCTTAGGTTGCAGTGCGTGTGGATGGTGAACTGAATGTTGTGATGAAATAGGGATGTGTCATATCTCCGTGGTTATTCAGTCTGTATATGGATGAGGACATGAAAGAGATACAAGGTAGGGCCGCGGATGTTGGAGCGGCCGTAATGAGATAGGGTAGCATTTGGAAATTTCCTGTACCCTTGTTTGCAAATGATGCTGTATTGTTAAATGGAGACGATGGGGAACTGAGAAGGCTTGGTGAATGAATTTGGGAGAGTGTGTAGGAAGCGGAATCTATAGGTAAATGTAGGGAAGAGTAAAGTTTTGGTCTTTGAGAGAAATGAAGCCACTGAATGCACAGTGAGGTTGGATTATGAGGAAATGGAAAAGGTGAGCGCATCTAACTCGTTCAGTATCAGAGCTTTTGTCGGCTTTTGTGCCTAGATGGGCAAGAGTCTGAGTGGCAAAGTTACCTTGAAAGCCATCCATTTTTAGCTTCCTTTCTTTTATTTTTTTTCATGAGTAGACCTGAAAAGTGGTCAGAATAAGCTCAGTAACAGTAGAAGTGATCACCATGGCTGTTTTCCGCCTGAAAACAGGTATTTTGTGCCAGCACGCCCAGATTTGTGTTGGATGACTATTTTCAGATAGTGCCAGCAGTTGATGTGGATAGATAGTCCTATTTTGGTGTGGGGTGGGTGGATGCATGTAGTACTTGTAGTATGAAAATGCAACCTGGTTTACGTAATGTGGCCACAGTCGAAACTATAATGACGGGAATGACGTGATAATTTTTTGTATCTTCACATTCACCTTTTTTCATATTATATTGATATAAGACACTTGCATAAGGCACTATAAACATTCATGTTGCATACAATCACATTAGTTAGGTCAAGTCACATATTTATGTTATTTTCCTTACATTACTTGATGTCATAATTTACTTCTATTTACTTACAGTTACTTATATAACTTTCATCTATATACACTATTTACGCATCACTGTCAGTTAGTTCATCGCTTGGAAGCTCTCCAGCTTCGACTGGAAGTCGGGAGCAAGCAAAATATCGTTGGCAGCGCAGCATGACCCAGATATGCGTCAGATGGTTACTTTCATATACTGTCAGCGGCTGATGTGGATAGATAGTTCATTTTGGTGTAGAGTAGATGGATGCATGGAGTATTTTCAGTAAGAAAACGCAACCTGATTTACAGTATGTAATGCGGCCATAGCTGAAAAGTATGATGATGTGAGTTGTGGTTTTGTGCTAATTTTACGTATTTTCACATTCACCTTTATATATATATATATATATATATATATATATATATATATATATATATATATATATATATATATATATATATATATATATATATATATATATTATATATATATATATATATATATATATATATATATATATATATATATATATATATATATATATATATATATATATATATATATATATATATATATATATATATATATATATATATATATATATATATATATATATATATATATATATATATATATATATATATATATATATATATATATATATATATATATATATATATATATTGGTATAAGGCATGGGAGGGCAGGAGGGGTGACCGTCATCCCATTTTCTGTCGCACACTAAGGACACTCAAAAAGTTTTGCGCAAACGTGCTAAAAACCGTGTCCGTATATAGACTTGGCAATCTAGGGTTCTAAGAGATAGACCGTACATATACGCACTCGGCATTTTTGACACTATTGGTTTGTGGTGTATATACAGACACGGCACAGAACGGGTTAAGTACTTGGGTTGTGTGATGAGTAAGAATGAAGTTTAGAGGATAAAATGCTTGAAAACATACAAAAGGAAGAAAAATTGCTGTTACTTTGAAAGCAGTGATTAGAGAGGGTAGTGAGCATGAAGGTATAAAAATCGCTGCATGATAGTATTGTGATACAAACTCTAATATATGGACGTGAAGCTTGGACCTTGTTGGAAGGACATAAGTCAAGGGTGAGGGCAGTGGAAATGAGTTATATAAGAGGAGCATGTGGAGCTACGTGGAGAGACAGACTGACAAATGAGAAGGTGATGGAGCATTGTGATGTTTATGTGGAAGTGGTAGAAAGTTCCAGGAGAAATACGCTGAGGTGGTTTGGCCATGTGCACAGGATGGCGAACAAAAGACTAATGTGCTGAGTGTATGTGAGTGAGGTGGATGGGGGGGGAGGGAGAGGAAGACCTTGGGTGAGATGGAGGGATGGAGTGGAGAGGTGTGTGAGCTGGGGGGAGGGCAGCAAAATGGATGGGGACAAGGCGACATGGAGGGGATTTGTTTGTGTCAACCGTTGATGGGATTAAGGCGTCTGGTCATAGATAGAGAGATAGCTTTTAACATTAGATGGAAAGAGTCCCCACTTAACCTAAATAAAGTAAGTGGCTGTAATAAGAACAGCTTTTATGTCACTGTCGGAGTTATCGTTATAAGATTAAATTAGAGACAGTCTTGACTGCCATTTATGAACTAAAAAATGCAGTACCTCAGGAAACCATGTAATACATCAGATGGTAACCAAGTAACCAAACTAGCGTCACTTAGTCTATTGAGAAAAGGATCTGCAACCTGATGTGGCTTATTAGGAATTATACCGGGGGTTGTTCAAAAATATCGTGGGAAGCGAATGCTCTGACTGTCTATTGCCAGGTGCCCTATCTATGCATTGCCAGGTGCTCTAACCCCATAAGGGATGGCCACAATCATATTTCTTTCACATCGCTCTGTCCTCTACCATTTGGCTGCCCTTCCTCCGGCTCACACATCCATAGCTCATGCATTTCTCCACCCCAACTGTCCACCTCATCCTTGGTTTTCTCCTTGCCCTCTCTCTTCCACTTCGTTCATATACGTTCTACTAGTCAGTCTCTCATGCTTCATCCTCTCCTTATAGCCAAACCATTTTAAAGGATTCTTCTTAATCCTTATAAGCAATGGTCCTTCCAGAAGGATTGTTATGACAGCTCTGATGGTCCTTCTGGAAGCCCACAGGAAAATTTGCATATTTTATGCTTAATAATTCGTGCCTAAGGCTTGATTATGCTCGATGTGTGAGTCACATGCCTCCCAGCCTGCCTGAAAGTGTAGCATTACCCAGTTTGATGCTGACCACCACAGAGGTACGATATTGTCCTCTTTCTCACAGTTACCTCCCTTTTTCTCAACCCAACCGAGTAGGTATTGTCCCAGTATCACACAGTGACACGTTTCACAGAGTCTCCAAAGGGGAGGAGGTGGACGTGAGTAGAAAATAGTCTAAATTTGAAGCATAGCCCTGCCTTTATCCTTCATGCTTTACATCTCCCTCCTCTACCTTGCCTCTCCCTACTGTACTCTACATTTCCCTTGCATGACATTTCCTACCTTACCCTGTCCCTCTTTACCCTGCACTTCCTCTCCTTGACCTACCCTCCCTCTCATTACACTATCCTTCTTCTCCTTACTCTATTCTGCCTCCCTTTTCCCTACCCTGCCTGTCCTTACTTTACCCTGCCACTCCCTACTGTACCTTGCTTCTCCCTACTCTCCCCTACCTATCATTGTCCTACTCTTCCTCTAATTATTCTACTCTGCCTTCCCTCTTCCTATCGATTCATGCCTCTCCCCACCCTGCCATGACTTTTCCTACACAATCCTGCTTTTCTTTATCCTACACTGCCTCTCCTTGTCCTACACTGCCTTCCTACCCTGCCTTTACCTACCCTGCATTCCCTCTTCCTATCTCCCTTCTTTGCCTCGACTTTCCCTACACAACTCTTCATCTCTATACCCTACCCTACCTCTTGTTGCCCCACCATGCCTCTCCTTACCCTAAACTGCCTCTTCTTCCCCTACTCCACCTCCTCTTTTGTTCCCTGGCTCCCCTTACTCTACCCTGTCTCCTGCCTCTCCCTACCCTGCATTCCCTCCTTCTATCTTTTCATGCACCTCCCTTCCCTGCCCCCGAGTTTTCCTTCACTACCCTGCCTCTCCCTGCCCTACCTTCCTCTCCTTACAATAACCTACCTCTCCCTACCCTGCCGCCCCCATCCTCCTCCCCCACCCTCCTTTACCTCCTTTCCCCTCCGAAACCAACCGTTTACCCCATCCCCCTATCCTCCATCACCCCTCTCCGCTCTTAGAAAGTGCATAACTTGTAATAAGTGGTAGAAAAATAAGTAAATAAGTGACTAATTTTGGTAAGGTTAAGTGTCACTTTTCGTTCCCTCTTGTGGCAGCTCTGCGAAGTTGTTTCTTCAGTACCTTATAGGAGAAACTGTAGTAATAAAATGATAGTATGAAGGGATATATTCGGTGAAAAATGCAAAAATAATAAGGCAAACGTAGTGTTGTCCCCTCAGTTGCTATTACGCCCTGTTAGCATTGAGATGCTAAGTGTATCACTTGTGATTTTGCTCTAGTACTTATATCCGTACCATAGTATAGTGCATTAAGTGTCCTTATAACTAAAAGTTAGTGAACAAATTGTTTTTAGTGTTATCAAGCATGTAGTCACCTCCCAAACCTCGTCCTGCTCATCGCATGGCGACCACTTGCAACACAACTCACACCTCCCTGGGTTACCCAAGCTCGCCAACCACACAAAGAGGACCTGGAGCGGTGGCGTCTTCGCCGTGGGTCTACCCCCCAGAGGTTGTCGAAGAGAAGAGGAAGACAGCATGGGGGCCAAACCACCACAAACCCCTCCGGCCCCTTACGAGGCTCGAGTACCTGGGAGTGGCTTCGGTCGCCCGGCCAAGTACCACATCTCCCAACATAACAGACACAACAACACCGTTTTTTCTACACCGAGAAATGACTCCCCGGCTGTAATTTCTCGACGACTTCTTCTAGCCGGGGACATTGAGAGCAATCCAGGACCCACCAACAAATACATATGTCCAACATGCTCAAAACCTATCACGTCGAGCCGACAGACAAAGGGTTCAGTTCAATGCAACTCCTGCAAGAACTGGACCCATTACACCTGCACAACACTTCCATCCAGGAAACATTAGACAAACACCTGGACCTGCTCCTTATGCTCCTTCCCCCCACCCATCAACCCCCCTTCCAATCCTGCGCCTACTTCCTTCACACCTCCACAGCCAAACCCACTGACCCTTCCCACACCATCCAGTCCCCCAACTCCTCCCATTCCAACCCATCCTAATCCACCTTAACCCTTACCTCCATCACAACCTCCTACCCCTTCCCCTCCACCCACACCACCTCCCCCCCCCCGTGCTGCAGCAGCCGATACACATCGCACACACAACATAAACATCCTTCAGTTAAACACAGATGGCATAAACACCAAAATACATGAACTCACACAATTCATCAAACAACAGAATATATACATTGCCATCTTACACGAAACAAAACTACACAGAGTACAGAAAACACTGACATTTCATAACTTCACTATCATTTGACAAGACTGGGCCGACGGCGGTGGCGGTGGACTCATCACCCTGGTACACAAATCCATCAATTTTGCAGATACCAGTGCACACACAAAGTCACTTCTACCCCCACATGACACCACAACAGAAATACAATAAATAAAATACGCACTGGTAACAAATCACACATAACAATCGCTAACACATACATTCCCCCCCAATCGTCCCCCACAGTACCACACATTTACTCTCCACAGATACACCACATCACTAACATACCCAACATCATCCTGGGTGGTGATTTCAACGCCAAGTCGTCGGCCTGGCATGTCAACAACCCTGACACAGACAGAGGGCTGGTACTACAATCCCAGACAGATCATCTTTTCATACTAAACAGTCTAGACCAACATACCCATATCCCACACCAAGCCCTCTTCCTCCCATCATCTCCAGACATCACCTTCTGCTCCCCAAACCTCGCTCCCACTACATCATGGAGAATGGTCAAAACCTTAGGTTCTGATCACCTCCCAATCATCATCACTACCAAAACCAGAATCACCCCAGCTGACCACAAACACACAAACACTAATTATAAGAGAGCCAACTGGGAGGCCTTTGTAACTGAAACAAAACAACATTTCGAAACACTAAACAATACACCCATCACAAACATCAACACCGCTGTGCACACTTTCAATACAATCATACAAAACGCAGACAAAAGACACATCCCTAGAGGCAACAGAAAGAGACACAACCCCAACTTCACACCAGAAATTCAAGGCCTCATCAGACAACGGGACACACTGCGACACTCCCCAACACCCCATACACGAGACACCATACAACAAATACAAGAACTCAACACTCAAATAAACAGTAAAATATCAGAACAGCAAACACTAAACTGGAAAAATTATTTCCAAACACTTGACCACAAAACAAACATCAGCAAACTCTACAAAACACTAAACAGCATCACACTTTCAAACAGCAACACCACACAATCACACGCTGCCATCACAACAACAGACACCATACCCTCAAACAAACAACAAGCAAACACTGTCATCAATCACTTTTCATAAGTCAGCCATCTAACCCCCCATCCGGAAGACCGACGTATCATCAGACTTAAGAGACAGTTCTCCACTGACCCAGACTACGCACCTTTCACGTACAACCAGACGAAGCACATCATCAACAACCTCAAGCACTCATCTGCCTGTGGACCAGATAACATAAGCAACATTCACCTTAAACACCTTGGACCGCAAGGCATACAAGCACTCACCAACATATCAAACTACAGCTACTCACACAACATAATACTCAACATCTGGAAGCATGGCAATATCATCACTATCCCTAAACCCAACAAAGACCCCACGTTACTCTCCTCACATCGCCCCATCACACTCCTCTGCACCCCCTCTAAAGTCACTGAACGACTGATACTACAACTAGTCACACCTCACATTCCCCTAGCCCAGTCACAACATGGCTTTAGGCCACTACATTCCACAAACACCCTTCTTACACACCTTACACAGAGAGTTTTCGATGGCATGAATTCAGCTAGGCCACCACACAGAAAACTCCTAGTCACACTAAACATTAGCAAAGCTTTTGATGCCATCCCCCGCCACAACCTCACAAACAAAATACTCAACACAGACATGCACAATAACACAAAAAGATGGCTGGCAAACTACTTAGCAGGCAAATGTGCACATGTAACATTTGCCGGTCAGTCTTCTAACATCAGAAACTTCACAAACGGCGTCCCCCAAGGATCTGTTCTGTCCCCTACACTCTTTAACCTATACATGCACGACGTACCCACACCCCACACATCACAGATACACACAGCTTCCTATGCAGATGATATAACACTTACATGTACACACCAAAACTCAATCACAGCTGCACACATCATTCAACCTTACCTCAACACACTACACGAATGGTTCACCACAAACAGGCTCAAAATAGCCCCAGCCAAATCTACAGTTACTCTTCTCACAAACTGGACAGCAGAACACAATCACATCCCACACCTCACCATAGACAGCACTCCACTACCACACACACACACACACCCAAAATCCTTGGTGTAACATACTATACATCAATGTCATTCAAACAACACATCACATACATTAAAAATAAAATAACATCAAGACTCAATGCTTTGAGGTCACTTGCCCATACAACATACGGAGACAACAAAGAAACCACCACCACAGTACACAAACAATACATACGTTCAGTGATGAATTATGCAAGCCCTGCCTGGGCTTCTAACCTGACTAAAACACACTACAACACTCTACAGACAATTCAGAACAAGGGCCTAAAAATAATCACAGGCTACACAGCTACTACACCCACAGACCACCTACATCAAGAAACCAAAGTCCTCAAGGTCAAGGATCACCTAGACATGAGAGGCACCCAGTTTCTTGCTGCAGCCTCCAGAAACCCACAACATCCACTACAGTACATGGCAGCACATCCACCCACACCAAAGAACATCAAAACAACACCCAGCACACGATACCATACACAAATACTGTCATCTCTCCCCCCTCGCCCACCTCAGACCAGCTTCCAGAAACATATCCACACTCAGATCACTCGCCGCTCCATTCATTCACTTAAAGACAACACACAGCTGCTTGCACGGCCTCCTGACATCCACCCTTCTGAATCCTATCTTCCTCGCGAGGACAGGGTCCACCTGGCCAGGTTGAGATGTGGGCACTATCCAGCCCTCTTAAGCTACCAGAAGAGGCTGGATGACTTCGTCGCTGATCCCTGTCCAGGATGCAACACAGCATCCATACTATTAAGCACACTATGGAAGACTGCATTGCACACAATCACCTACGCCAACAACACAACATACACTCTTTGAGAGCTCTGTGGGAAAGCCCAGTCTCGACCATGGCCTTCCTAAGGGACTCGGGGCTGTTCGGCCAGATTGCCTAGGGAACAACTACTACTACTATTACCACACAAAGCACCTCCTCTTCAATTTGCTTTCCCTCTGGCTTGGACCTGCTACGGACCTCCAGTTTAGTTAAAAGGTTAGTAGAGAGATTTAAATTTATTTGAGTAACTATAATGCATGTATGGTTAAGTATAAGTGGGTCAAAACAGCTCATGAAAGCACTATTTTTCCTGTATCTTCCGCACCAGCGACGAGGGTTAAAAAAAAAAAAAAACAGCTCAACGGTCGAAGGGTTAATTTTCCAGCATTGTGCTTTCCTCCCAGGCCAGTTTGCACATCTTACATCTCTGTATGCATTGTATCACTATCTCTTCCTCGTCTGTCAACATTTCGCCACACGCCCCATCAATTCTTAGGTCTTCCCCTGTTTTAACTTTCTTCACTGCTTCAAATACTTACACCCTAAAAATCTCAGTGCTCACCTCTCTCCTTCTTCCAGCTATTCCCCCACCACTTAAACTTGCACTACTTTAGTTCTCTATATCCAATAGATCCTTTAAATGTTCTCTCCCTCTGTTTCATTTTTTTTTTTCCCCTTCGCAGCATTCTCTCATTTTATCCTTCATTTTTCTATGCTTCCCTTAACAACCTGTCTTCCTTTTTTTTATCTCTTCTCAGAACAGTTGCTTGCTTATCCTGCACTTTACACTCATATTTCTTCCAAGTCCCTGATCAATCTTTATCTTACCATCTCCCGTTTGTCTGTCCACCTGTCTCCTCTTGTCTTCCTTAACATCTTTCACTCTACTTTTCCTCCAACCAATGTATGCTTTGTTTCACTGTCACAGCTCGTTTCACCTGTTTATTCCAACATGCTGTTCCTTTGTGTGTGTGTGTGTGTGTGTGTGTGTGTCCGACTCTGTGCATAGGCTTCACAGCCTGCTATCAAGGCACAGCAGTCCTCCTACATACCAAACACCTCTACATGTCACCACTTCGGCGCTAACACCCACCGTCTGTATTGAATACATGCTAGGGCTGTCTCATACAGGACTGGTGTATTAGTATTAGCGGGGGTATTTTTACGACATGTCGGCGGGTTTTCTGGTAGATCAGTAAAGCCTGATTTAATGAAATTCAAATCCTTAAACTGTTCACTGCCCCAGCGGGGATTTGAACCTGGGTCTGTTAGAACGCCAAGCCACCTCTCTACCGATTGAGCCACGCCTCCCCTCTTACACCTTCTCTTTACCTCACATGCTGCACAGATTTCTTCTGTGAGTATCCCATACAAGCCTTCCATCTCCTCCATCTGCTCCAAATCACATCTACCCAGTTGCTGCTCCGCTTCTTTCTTGATATCCTTTTTTTTTTTTTTTTCCCAATCTTTGCAGGGACTGCTTCATTCATTCATTCCTCTACCACTATTCACACAATGCTGTTGCACTTTTCACTTGGACGCTATTACATAGTGTTAAGATAGTTCACTCCTTAAACCTCTGTACACTCTTGTGTCCAACACAGACTTTATTCGCACATCCACTCACATAAAATCAATCCTTGCCTTTTGTTTATTCACCGAACTCACTACCCATCCTTCTTATTACTCGCCATGTATACCTGAGATTCATTCTGTGTTTAAAGAATGTTTTGGCCGTTGCCAAGCCTTTCCCCATCCACTTCAGCAGGCACATCCCAGTGCCCAACCACCCAATCCACCCTGATAATCCCCACTTCCATTCATATCTCTAATCAGAGACACTCTCACTTCTTTTAGACCTTTCTATGCATTGCCTCCACATCCTGCCAAACCTCGTGTTTCAAATGGTAAGCAGTAGTCATCCACTCACTTGATGTAGTGCAACCCACTTTTTTCTTCACCTTTATCATTCTTGTGTGTGTGTGTGTGTATGTGTGTGTGTGTGTGTGTGTGTGTGTGTGTGTGTGTGTGTGTGTGTGTGTGTGTGTGTGTGTGTGTGTGTGTGTGTGTGTGTGTGTGTGTGTTTATACTCTCATCTTCTTTCAATTTCTCCTCTCTTCCTGTCATTTTTTGTTAGTCTTCTTTCCACTCAAGTTTGCGCTACACCGATTGACAAGCACAGTGGTTTTCCCTAACCTACGAAACCATTTACAGTGGTGGATGGTATCTAGTAATGAGATAACCAAGTAATGGGGCGATGTGTAGCCTACAGTTTTACGGTGTCCATGTTAAGTGGGTGGAGAGACATAAATGTGGCGTCCGTCATGTAGCCAAACCTCAACTTTAAGCCACGTACCCTAATCTGATGAGACGCTATCTGCCACAAGAAAACATCAGCTCATTGCATGAGACAGCCCTGCTGGTATGGTTGCTTGCTTGCAGTTGATGGATCTGCTCGGCCAAACAGATCGGGGTTATTCAGCAACTCATCTTTCACTAAAGCCATTCGGTCCCCCACTTGATCCATACTTTCTTGTAATCTCGATCTCTTGCATGCAACCCTTTACTTCTCATCTACTACCACAAAGATACCCAATTCATACACTCACCTCTGTAATTGTTTTGCACAGCCCGCACATGTCAATTTTTACAATCTCAAGTAGCTAAGCAGTCTCTTTTGCTTTCATCTCGTTCTTCACACCTAGCACATTCCAAGCTTCTATCACTGAGGTATTACTTGTTTGGTCTTTGATCGTCAACTGTAGGATTTCCGACTGGACCATCTTGTTCCGGGATTTGGCTAACGTGGCATCAGCGCGCGCCCGTGTGTGTGTGTGTGTGTGTGTGTGTGTCCCGACATTTTTTCGAATCGCTAAGCTTCATCCTCCGAATTATATTATGTGGCCATTGTATTATGCTATGATATAGGTTAATAAATATTATGTGATTGGGATAATGGGCTGTGAACTATACTATTTGTAGTCTGAGTTATATAAAATAATTCTCTTGCCTTGTAGCGTGAACCACGATACAGGTTGAGTTGTGGTTCAGAAACAGAGGGCAAGTTCACCCAGAAATGGCGCGATGTAGGGGGTATGGGAGTGAGCGGTCAACAGTTATATATTCTTAGTCATTACAGTATAGTTATTAAGGTGTCAATGATATCCTGTGTCCTGATTGATAATAAACCTATTTATTTTATTATCTTTATATAAACCCGATTACACATTAGGATACCCCCTTCCTAGTTAGCGGAAAACATGACCTGCTCCACCGCCTCGACTCTCTCTCTCTCTCTCTCTCTCTCTCTCTCTCTCTCAAACTCCTCAGTTGGCTATCAGTAGACACACACACACACACACACACACACACACACATTATCAGTTTGTGCTAATGTGTAATGACGTTGCATTTAGTATGTATACCTAAAATTTAATACTGTGTCAAAATGCAAGTGCAGTACATAACCACCTCACATTATGGATTGTGTTAACCAGTAATCAATACTTATTTGCATAGTTTGTGTTTCAGTAATATTCATGGGGTAGCCATACCCACAGTGATATTTTCGTTAATGCTAAAGGTAATCGTGTATTCAGTGACGGATACCAGTTAGTGGGGAGGTGGCCGCTGACACCTCCAATCCTCATATCTATTGTGAGCTGTAGTGTCACTGCAGAGGTTCCTGTTCCTCCAGTTATGTCAGTAATTAAACTTAACATACTGATGAACAGCCATTTCGTACGAAAAATACAAACAGCCTGTATGGAACTACGAAGCATATTGTGGGAGCTTTCCAGCTCTCACGCACCAGTCAGTCATGGTTCTTTATTTCAGTATTGCCAGTCTGACAGTGTGCAGTGTTAATGAACATGCTATTAATATTAGTTCTACATGCTTATTTACCTTTGGAACAACAGAATTCTAAGAAGGATTTCATTCAGTACACAGAATGCCAAATACAGCATGTGTGTGTGCGTGTGGGTATAGGACAATACGTTTGGTGGGGGTGGGTGGAGAATAGTGAGTGTGAAATGTGTCATAATGGTAATATGGGTGTGTGCATACGTGGCTAAGGACGTCCAAGACTGATATGTAATCTTTGCCTTTAACACTTGATGACACACACCTCAGTATTTATTTAGGTTCTGTTTTTAAATTTGTAGCGTATTATATTATTATGATTATGTTTTGAGGGTGAAACCTGAAACAGCATATAAAGACAAACACTGAAATATTTAAAAAATGCATTGTGTGGCAAAATACATGAATAACAATATTTTAGGGAAAAAAGGGTCTGGTTGTCCCGTTGGCTAAGTCAGTGAGCAGACTGCTGAGCACCCGCTCCTCCCCTCTCGCCCCTTGTCGTGGAGGAGAGAAGAAGGTGGAGGGAGGAGGACAACTTGTTTCTCCTTGTCCTGCACTGCTCATTGGCTGTCGCCAACAAGCCTTGAAGTGGCCCTCGTTGCTAACTGCAGCCCGGAGAGGAGGAGGAGGAGGCTTCTTGTTCTTCTCCTTTCTCTAGAGGAACTGCAGTTGGAGGACTCAACGAGGGCCCGGCGGAGAAGCCAGATGTTCGCCGTTGTCATGACGGCCTGGAGTAGTCCGCATGCAGAGGCCCGAGCTCCTTGAGGGTCCCGAGTAGTGTGGGTGAAACTTAAAGTCTGGCTGACGTGAGGAGTCATGCGTGCCCGATGATGATGATGACGATGATCGGGCATGGCGCCTACTACCTCCTCGATGATTGTTGTACGGACTGTGGGTGAAACCCTAACAACACGAACGAGCTTATAGAAGCTGGTTGCTGTTGCTGCCAGTGGTGGTGGTGTGTCGGTAAGTGTCAGGTGCGAAAAGCAGTTGATTTGCTGCCGGTGCTGCTGCTGCTGCTGGTGTTGCAGATGCCCTCACACAGGCAGCAGCAAAACCAGCAGTGAGGCCCAAAAGAGAAGCAGTAGCGGCAGCAGCTGCCCACCTTACCGAGAAGTACTTTGGAACGAGTAGTGCCATAATAGTACTGATACCACCAGAGAACCATGAAGCAGCAGCAGAAGAAGTGTAGTGGAGGGTGTTACCTTGCCAGTACCAAACAGGAGAGATCACCCGCCAAATTTAAGCATATTAACACGAGATTCGGAAAAGGCTGGGTGATCCTCATATATCCAAACCATACGTGCTCCCTGCATGTCAAATGGGTTGGTGGAGGATTTGTACTCCTCCCTGTAAAACAGATAACTCAGAGTTCAAGGCAGAGAGATAGGTGGAATTTCTTACTCAACCGCCGATGACAACAGAATTCTCCTGTTTGTCCTTCCTCTAAGCCATGAAACCATGTACAATGCTGGGTGGTATCCATATATCAAAACCATACATGCTCCCTACGTGTCAAGTGGGGTTTGTGGAGGATTAGTGCCTCTCCCTGTAAAACAATTAACTCTAAGCCCTTGGCCACCCCGTTTGGGATACATGGCGTCTGGCAATGAATGAATGAATGAAAAATATTGCCATATTATAACATCTATTTAAATACGTTGTAGGTGCAGCGTTTCTTAAGCTTAGATTATCGGATTTCTTTTGATCAGCATGTTACGTTATACTCTAGCTTTGAGTTAAGTAATGTTTTGTATTGTATTACAAGTAATGTCATTGTGGACGTTCACTTACAACTACATCGAATAGACAGTAAGTGCAGTTGTTAGTAGTTTACTGGTATTTGTTATTGATCACACACTGACCAACTTATTCCTGAGTTATTTTTTAAAATCTTTATCATGATTGGAAAACAGCACCTTAGGCATGTGAACAGGTGGCAAGATGTCTAGCGAGTTGGCAAAATGTCTAAGGAGTTGTGATTGTGCCAATCAAGAAAGCTTCATATTTTAATGGAGAAAACCTGCAATTGTAACATGAAAGTTGCGTTAAGAAATGCACATAAACGTCACTAATTCCTGTATAAGTCCCCGTAATAAAAATCATGTCAATGAGCAAAATATATAGTTATAGTAAGTTATTAAAATTACTGTTAGATTGTTATACTGCATGGAATAATATCCATTATAATCAGAGGATAATAAAAAAAACATAAGATTTGTATGGAACTCATTCACTAGTATGAAGTAACCCACCCTCCTTTTCGATCACCTCTCAGTCTCTTTGCATAGAGGCGACATGGTCCGTACGAGCTGTTTCTGTCTTCTGAACTGTTCCCACTAGGCATTATTGTGGTCCAGTTCACTCTCAGGCTCCCAACAGTTAACCATATTCCCCCATACATTTTCGATGGGGTTCATGTCTGCTTCCCTACTGAGCCAGTCGAGCAGCTGCAAGTCCTCTCGACCTGCAAACCATTCCGAGACTCTTCTCGCCGTGTGGGTGAGGCAGCTGTCCTGAACAAAAATTATAGGGCCGGAAGGAAACGGATAGTTCTGCTCCTGAACTGAGGGGAGGAAAAAATCCTGCAAAATTTCAATGTATTTTTTTAGCAGTGGAACTCCCTTCTATCCTGGTGACGTCACGTGTCCACTTCTGGCCTTCTCGTAGATGTTCCTACGGTCGTAGCTGCACGTGAATAGAATATTCATACATCGCTCATATAGTTTCATTTCTAATATCTTTGACGCTTTGGGGAAAAAAACACCGTTTTTCATGTTATGGTTCATTATTCACTATTTGTTTGGTATATTTTATGAGGATTGTAAGGCTTAATAAACGAAGATAAGCAGCAATGGTGAGGGTAGAGAGTTCACCTCCGAGGGACCACCACCACACCTTGACATCGCCACCTCCATCGTGTTTGAGCTCTCACGAAAACACCGAAGACAGATAAACCAACTAACTATGGCAGCCAAGGTAGAAGGGCGGATTAAGTGGTTCCACGTCCGGAGGGGCTACGGCTTCGTAACTCGCCGGGATACGGGGGAGGATGTGTTCCTTCATCGCTCCTCCATCGTGGCCCCAAACCCTGCCCACCCTGTGCCCTTTGTTGCTGCTGGCGAGGAGGTGCAGTTTGTTGTGGGAGAGGATGCCAGGGGCCCTGCAGCTACCTCCGTCACTGGCCCTGCAGGCCAGGCAGTGCGGGGCTCTCCCCATGCCCTCCCACGTCACTGGCGCCATCCTCGCCCTCAGTCTGCCTCTGCTGCCTCCTTCCCTGCCTCCTCTGTCTCCACCGTTGTCACCATGTGTGTGGAGGTCGCTAAGGCTTTCTCGGGGGGGGGATATGGCAGTCCTTGCCTGGCGCCTGCCTGCCATCTTCCAGGCCAATGGGCTCCCTGCCATATTAATCCCGGAGTCGTTTGCCTCCTCACCCATGGTGCGGAAGAGGCATGGGAGAAAGGCCCGTTCTCGTCGTCCCGGGCCCCCCGCGACCCTCACCACCTTGGTCCCGAGAGTGCTGCAGTTGGAGCCGTCAACCCCTCCAACTAGGATCCAGCTGTTGGGCCGGGCTATTTCCCGCCTGTCTGCCTCCCGACCTCTTCCTGAGGTTCCTATGGAGGTTGGGGATGCTGCGCCCTCATCATCACCTACGGCTGCATCTGATGCCCCTGTGTCTCCTGTGGTGCCTGCTGCCGTGGCTCCTATTCCTTCTGTGGGGCAGGCATTGGAGGGTCCGAAGCCATCTGGCTCAGCCCGGCAACTCACCTGGGGTGACTTTGTATCGTTACCCCAGGCTGGCCTCGACCAGTTCCAGACACAGTTACAGCATTATATGGACTCTGCACCTCTGGGACCCAGCAAGAAAGAGTTCAGCAATGGGGACTTCCGGACGGCTATGCTCTCCTTCACCGAGCTGCGCCGGGGGTCCCTCCAGGCTATCACCGACCCTGATGTATACAAGATACTTTCATACCCCCTTGAGGTTGTACAGTCATATCTCTCTACCGATCATGACTCGGACTCTGCCTCCAGTTCCACCACCGTTTGAGCCAGCCTTCGACCATCAGTTCTCCTGCCACTGTTTGTGTCTGCCATCTGTTTCCTGTCTCGTACTATAGGGACATGATTTATATTCATTTACCTTTTTTTATGGATTCTTTGGCTTAATGGCCACAATATGGCCGATAGCCATAAAACACCAACCAAACAAACAACAGAACAGCTTAATAAACAGTGGTGCAAGTGCTGATAATATGGGTTCATCTAGACATATTATTACTATGACTATCGACTGATCCCTAAATGTTTTTTTTATATATAATATTAAAACTGTTTAGTGATACAGTATAAAAATCTGGTCGTTAAAAATATCGTCAGTAAATTTATGCATATGCATCAGAATACTGTCGCTTGCAGAAATCTTTTCTCTATCGTTATATTTTATGAATACAAAATACCTGCTAACAGTCATATGAAAAAGACCATCGACTCATCTCTATACTCTGGCCTTTATCTTCCTACTGCTCTTCCACACTCTCCAGTTTTTCCTCAACCTTTCTATATACCATAATTCTTACAATTCACCACCAAATATATACAGTTACGTATATATATATATATATATATATATATATATATATATATATATATATATATATATATATATATATATATATCCATCCATCCATCCATCAGCCATTCCTACGTTGCCCCACGAGGAGCGTAGGAGCATATATATATATATATATATATATATATATATATATATATATATATATATATATATATATATATATATATATATATGTGTGTGTGTGTGTGTGTGTGTGTGTGTGTGTGTAGGTTCTCACTTTCACCTGATAACCATACACCCACATATATTAATCAAGAAATTTCATATTGGCTAGGTTATATTCAATAAATCCACATGGGCTAATGTGTCATTTACTCATATCCGTTCCAAGTGACCCAACATTATAATAAATAAAACAAAGATTCTGGGTGTTGTCATTCCGGAGGGTCATACAGTAATCCTATATTATTATCAGTGATCATTTTCAAACTGCTATGCAACATAGGGTATTGGTTTTACACTTGACTACTCTCATTTTATAAGAAATTACATTGAACAGTAGAGGACAGCTGGATTTATAATCACACCAAAAAATACGTGAACTTCGTATCCTATTAAACACTGAACTTGCTGCCTTTTCGAAGTAGTTTACGTGAATGTCCACTGTGTGAGCCTTCATGACATAGTTAATACAATATATAACGGATATATTGCATAAATCTATGCTATAGTATAACTTAATAAACTGATCGCTGGGAATCCGGTAAGCTACCATTAAAAACAGATGCTCCTACAGTGTAATTTTGTAATGAACATTAAAATAACATTATTTTCTCCTGGAAGAAATAGTTATTCATGTAACATGGATTCCATATCACACTATTATAATACATCAGTGTTTGTCTTTATATGGTGTTTCAGGTTTCACCCTCAAAACATAATCATAATAATATAATAATGTAACATGCTACAGACATAAATAAAACCTAAGTAAATACTAAGGTGTGTGTCATCAAGTGTTAAAGGCAAAGATTACATATCAGTCTTGGACGTCCTTAGCCACCTATGCACACACCCATATTACCATTATGACACATTTCACACTCACTATTCTCCACCCATCCCCACCATACGTATTGTCCTACACCCACACGCACACAAACATGCTGTATTTGGCATTCTGTGTACTGAATGAAATCCTTCTTTGAATTCTGTTGTTCCAAAGGTAAATAAGCATGTAGAACTAATATTAATAGCATGTTCATTAACACTGCACACTGTCAGACTGGCAATACTGAAACAAAGGACCATGACTGACTGGTGCGTGAGAGCTGGAAATCTCCCACAATATGCTTCGTAGTTCCATACAGGCTGTTTGTATTTTTCGTACGAAATGGCTGTTCATCAGTATGTTAAGTTTAATTACTGACATAACTGGAGGAACAGGAACCTCTGCAGTGACACTACAGCTCACCATGGCTATGAGGATTGGAGGTGTCAGCGGCCACCTCCCCACTAACTGGTATCCGTCACTGAATACACGATTACCTTTAGCATTAACGAAAATATCACTGTGGGTATGGCTACCCCATGAATATTACTGAAACACAAACTATGCAAATAAGTATTGATTACTGGTTAACAATCCATAATGTGAGGTGGTTATGTACTGCACTTGCATTTTGACACAGTATTAAATTTTAGGTATACATACTAAATGCAACGTCATTACACATTAGCACAAACTGATAATGTGTGTGTGTGTGTGTGTGTGTGTGTGTGTGTCTACTGATAGCCAACTGAGGAGTTTGAGAGAGAGAGAGAGAGAGAGAGTCGAGGCGGTGGAGCAGGTCATGTTTTCCGCTAACTAGGAAGGGGGTATCCTAATGTGTAATCGGGTTTATATAAAGATAATAAAATAAATAGGTTTATTATCAATCAGGACACAGGATATCATTGACACCTTAATAACTATATTGTAATGACTAAGAATATATAACTGTTGACCGCTCACTCCCATACCCCCTACATCGCGCCATTTCTGGGTGAACTTGCCCTCTGTTTCTGAACCACAACTCAACCTGTATCGTGGTTCACGCTACAAGGCAAGAGAATTATTTTATATAACTCAGACTACAAATAGTATAGTTCACAGCCCATTATCCCAATCACATAATATTTATCAGCCTATATCATAGCATAATACAATGGCCACATAATATAATTCGGAGGATGAAGCTTAGCGATTCGAAAAAATGTCGGGCACACACACACACACACACACACACACACACACGGGCGCGCGCTGATGTCACGTTAGCTAAATCCCGCGACCTGGTGGTCAAGTCGGAAATCTTGCCGAGTGTACACACAGTAAAAAAACTATCGTTACAGGGGGGTCCGATGTGTTTCATACTGAACAACCTGGCTGTCTCGCTAGGGTTGGTAAGCCTGACAGTGGGTGAGTTGCCAAATAGGACGAGGTAGAAATATGCATGGGAGAAGCAATGGATATAGCTTATAATAAATATGCAACAAACACACGCAGGGATACCAATGGAGGAGGCTGTTATCAAAAACCTTCATTCGTGTGTCATTTTATATCGCGCAGAAGGTGTAACGATAGTTTTTTTGTTGTGTGTACCTCCGGGTTCTAAGCTTCTTTGCTATATTGTTTGCTTACTATTTTATAGGAAAGGACGCTAGCCGTCCTTCAGTCCACTTTGTTGACACCTAAAGAACACGTGCTATTTGGTTGTTTGATTGCCTCTCTGCGCTGAATATTATTTCCTGGCCTACAGAATATCATTTGTCTTGCCACTCAGTATAGAGTCATATAATGGTAGTCCTACATCACGTGAAAGAACTATTGACAACAACTAAATGAATGTTTATATTGGCAAACACACACACACACACACACACACACACACACACACACACACACACGAAGCTACGAAGAAAGACTAAATAAACTGAATCTACCAACACTACAGGAGAGAAGGAAAAAGAGGTGAAATGATAATGCTATAAAAATGCATATCAGGAAAGGAGAAAATAGACATAAATGATTACTTAACATATGGAGAAGCATCAGCAAGAGGACACTGCAAAAAACTACATAAGAAGAGAGGTGATAAGGACGTGAGGAAATTCAGTTTCCCAAAACAGAGCAATTGATCAGCGGAATGCACTACCGAATGAAATAGTGTGTGTCAAAACAATTCACAAATTTAAGGATATGTACGATAAATATGGTTTAAGACACGGGACAGTACGAGCTTGACTCATTCCTGTAAAGATACAATTAGGTAAGAACACACACACACACACACACACACACACACACACACACACACACACACACACACACACGAAAGAGAGAGAGAGAGAGAGAAACGGGATCTCCACAAACACACACACACACACACACACACACACACACACACACACACACACACACACACACACACACACACACACACACACACACACACACACACGAGAGAGAGAGAGAGAGAGAGAGAGAGAGAGAGAGAGAGACAGACAGACAGACAGACAGACACACACACACACACACACACACACACACACACACACACACACATATATATATATATATATATATATATATATATATATATATATATATATATATATATATATAATCATTCATCATCATCATCCGGACCTCCTTTCCTACCCTAGGGCAGGGTGAGGAGTAGCAATGTCCAGACAGCCCAAAATTGCCCAATCGCATGGGTCACGCTTCCATTCACTCATCATTCAAGCCCCCGGAATCCTGGCTCTATCGGATACGCCAAAAACATTCACCACTTTCTGTAGCTTCACATATTCGTATCTGACAGAGTCAGTCCAGACGTTGCCACTTTAAAAAGGGGTGCCAAAAATCCCTGATCATTCACTTCTCACAAAATTCATCCAGCCAGCTCGATCTCCTGTCAGTTCCCTAGCCTCACTGACTTCCAAATCTCTCGTCCTCACATATTCATCCACCATATCTCTCTACCTTCCCCTTGGCCTACCTCGCCTCCTCCCTCCTTCGAATTCGATCAGATATACCTTTTTCACCACTTTATTGTTATCCATTCTCTCCACATGACCATACCATCTCAGTACACTCTCTTCAATTCTGGTGTCCACCGACTTCCTCACCGTGCATCCTATCCACCCTCTGTACTCCACATACATTCCTCAGCAGTCCCATCTCCACTGCTCTTACTCTTGACTTTACATATTCATGCCACACAATAGTCTCACATCCATATGTTAAACTTGGCACTAACACTCCTTCATGTAAGTCTCGTGCAGCTGCAACACTCAAGCCTCTGTTTCTTATCAAGGCGTTCATTGCACCAGCTACTTTTCTTCCTTGTGTCATTCTACTTTCAACATTTTTTGCACATTTTCCTCTCTTTTCTATCACTGTACCCAGGTATTTGAACTCTCTCACTTATTCCAGTCTCTCCATTCACTGTTACATTGCACTGGGAGTTACCTTCTCTCTCAATAACCATCACTTTACTCTTTTCTACATTTACTCTCAAGGAACGACATCAGCAAAACTCTGCACTAGCCTACCAAGTTCTTGTCCAGTACTTGTAAGCAGTACTGCATCATCAGCATACAACAAATTTCAGATATTCCATCCATCACAATTCATTACCAACGCCATTCCTCTCTCCATTACTTTGTTTTTATTTCTCTCATCACCCCATCCATATGTATACTGAACAACCATGGGGACATCACACAATCTTATTTGGACGCCCACACTGACCGTGAACCATTCACTTAGATGCCCATTAACCCTTACACATGCTTCACTACCATCATAAAAACTCTTGACAGCACCTAGCAGCTTACCCTCTACACGTACATGCGCAAAACTTTCCACAATCCTTCTCTGTCCACTTTGTCATATGGTTTTCCAGATCCATGAATGTCATAAACACCTTATGGTCCTTCTCACAAGCCTTCTCTACTATCTGTCTCACTGCAAATATTTGGTCCACACATCCTCTGCCACTCCTAAAGCCATCCTGTTCATCACTCATTAGGACTTCTGATATCTCTCTTACTTTCTCTATAATAATTCTTCCATATACCTTCCCTACCACACTCAGTAAGTTTATGCCACGATAATTCTTGCACTCACTTCGCTCCCCTTTATTTTTGTACAGGGGTAAATCACACCCTTTTTCCACTCTACAGGCACAGTTTCACTCATCCATGCCTTCTTACGTATCTGCAACAATCACTTCATTCCACCTTAGACGGTTCCGGTGCTGTTCCTCCATCACTTCCCCCCTCTGACTTCCTCATGGCTGACATTAAAATTTCTTCAGCTGATGTATTTTCTGCCATCACTGGCCTCAGTACTAAGAAGGCATATGGGCCTGATGGGGTCCCTCCTGTTGTTCTCAAGAACTGTGCTTCTGTGCTTACACCCTGCCTAGGCAAACTCTTTCGCCTTTGTCTGTCAACTTGTACCTTTCCTTCTTGCTGGAAGTTTGCTCTCATTCAGCCAGTCCCAAAGACCACTTTGAAGATCGCCAGTGGAGTGACCACTCCCAACTCTCCAACTATCGTCCAATTGCTTTAACGTCCTGTATTTCAAAAGTTTTCGAGTCAATTCTCAACAGAAACATTTTAAGGGATCTTTCCTATCACAACCTTCTTTCTGATCGTCAGTACGAGTTCCGTCAGGGACACTCCACTGGCGATCTTCACACTTACCTTTCAGACTCCTGGTCATCCTCCTTTCGGGACTTTGGCGAAAGCTTTGCCATTGCACTTGACATCTCAAAGGCTTTCGATCGAGTCTGGCATAAATCTTTAATTTCCAAACTGCCCTCCTATGGTTTCTATCCTTCTATCTGTGCCTTCATCGCTAGCTTCCTTTCTGGTCGTTCTATAGCCGCTGTTGTAGACTGCCATCTTCTTCTCCTAGATCTATCAACAGTGGTGTTCCTCAGGGCTCTGTCCTACCACCAACTCTCTTCCTTTTATTCATCAATGACCTTCTAAGCTGTACATCTAACCCTATCCACTCATACGCTGATGACTCCACCCTTCACCTTTCCATTCGGTTCCCGCAACACCCATCTCAACAGTTACTTCACCAAACAAGGGATGAGGCTATGGCACACCTAATGTCTGACTTGGCTTGTATCTTTGACTGGGGTAAAAATAATATGGTTGTTTTTAATGCATCTAAGACTCAGTTCTTACACCTATCAACGCGACAAAATCTTCCACAGGTATGCCCATTAATGTTTAATAATATTCAGCTTAATCCTGCATCATCCTTGAACATGCTTGGGGTTTGATTTACTCAGGACTTATCTTGGCAAGATCATATTACATCTCTTGTAAAATCTGCTTCCAAGAGATTGGGTGTGCTAAGCCGACTCCACTCTTTCTTTACCCCTGCACAATTGTTGACTCTATACAGGGGTTTTATCCGCCCCTGTGTGGAGTACAACTCTCATGTGTGGGGAGGCTCCTCACATACAGCTCTTCTCAATAGGGTGGAGTCAAAGACTTTTCATCTCATTAAGTCTCCTACTCTTACTGACTCCCTTCAACCTCTGTCTCTTCGCCGCACTGTTGCATCTCTATCTCTTTCCTATCACTACTTTAATGGTCACTGCTCCTCTTAACTGTCTGCTTGCATTCTTCCACCTCTACGACGGGCGCGTAGCACCCTTCTGGCAGCAAACTCTCATCCCTTTTCTGTCCAACTCTCTAATGGAAGAGTTAACCGTTACTCCCAGTCTTTCATTTATGCAACAGGTCAGCTCTGGAACTGTCTCCCTCTGTCTGTATTTTCTGCTGCCTATAATCTCCAGTCTTTGAAATGCAGTGTGTCCAGGCATCTCAAAATGATCGGATCTTGAATTTGGCTCTCTATTGTATTTTGTTTTTCTCTTGAAGGGAACTGTTATTGCGGGCTCATGGCCTTTGGTTCCTTCTTCCTCGCATAAAAAAAAAAAAAATTCTCTCCACTACACTTAAGCATCTCTGCATACACCCCATCAACCCCAGCTGCTTTCTCATTTTTCAGCCGCTTCACAGCACTCTTCACCTGTGTGAGTGTCACGTATCCTAGCACTGCATTCCTTCTCTGCACATCCCCAAAACCAATAATGTTTACAGCTGCTCTGCTCTCCCTATTCCCATTCATCAGGCTTTCAAAATATTCTTTCCATCTGGTCCTTACTTCACCTCCATGGGTTAATAATCTACCACCTGCATCCTTCACACCATCCCATTTCTTTCCACTTTCACTTCTACATTTCCGCACCTCTTTACAGAATAACTTTCTATTTTCAGAGTAGTTTGCATTAATTTTTCTTCCTAGATCCTCATTTACCTCCTTCTTTTTCCTCTTCACAAGTCTCTTTATGTGCTTCTTGCCCTCAATATATTCAGTTCTTATTTCAACTGAACCCCTATCCTGTAACCACTTTAGCCACTTCTTCCTCCTTTCCTCCACCGCTCTCTTCACCTCCTCATCCCACTATGCCGTACCTTTCTTCTTTGTTGTTACTCTTCCCACACTACACATCGCTTTAGCATTCCTAACTAAGCAATCCCTATATGCATTCCACAGTCTGTCCAGACCCAATTCATTCCAATTCAGTAATTCTAACTCGTCCTCTGCTTTGGTCCTGTATTCATCTGCCATTTCTTTGATCCTCAATTTCTCAACTTTCAGTCTTTCTCCCTGGCTTCTCCTCTCTCTCATGATCCACCTCACTCCTCTCAGCTTGATCTTGCATAACACAAACATATGATCTGTCAGACCTCCACATCGTCCTCTCACAGCCCTCATATCAGTAACCATTCCCATCATCGACCTCTCTACATGCACATAATCAATCAGGCTTCTTTCAACACGAGCCCCGTTCCCTCTATACCATGTATATTTATGTGCATCTCTGTTTGAAATATGAGTTACAAATGCACAACCTCCTCTCCTGACACATATCCTTTAGTCTCTTCCCATTATCATTTTCTCTGGTACTCCATAACAACCCATTATGTCATCCTCAGGACCAGTGCCTACTCTTCCATTCATATCCCTCATCACAATCACTTTATATATAATATATAATCATCATCATCATCCAATCCTGCGCTGCCCCATGAGGAGTATCGAAGCCCAGGGCTAAACGAGTTGGTCCTAACATTTAAGATGAGAGTAACCAGCCTCACTTATCCCTGAGTGGTATTACGTGAGCAATAAACCCCAACCACCCCTTGGATATAAAAATTCACTGGCTCAGTCTGATTGGAGCGCCGTAATTACCCACTAAACCACCAGGCACCAAAATTTGGTTATATGGTTATCACCAGTGTAGTAAATGGTTTCCTGGTGTACAGGAAACCATTTGGCATGTCACTAATTCTAGTCACCCACAGGCAGAAGGAAGAGGAAAGAATGAAGGAAAGAAAGACAGAAGAGGAAGTGTAAAGTCACCCGCAGGCAGAAGGACGAGGATAGAAAGAAGGAAAGAAAGACAGGAGACGATGGAAGGAAAGAAGGATGAAGGAGATGAAAGGGCAGACACCCGAGGGCAGCACTACATCGAGTGAGTGGATGGTGAGTGCCCCCACCTACCACACACACATGTCAACACACATGGCATGTAAACGACCCTGACACAGACAGAGGGCTGGTACTACAATCCCAGACAGATCATCTTTTCATCTTGAACAATCCAGACCAACATACCCATATCCCACACCAAGCCCTCTTCCTCCCATCATCCCCAGACATCACCTTCTCCTCCCCAAACCTCGTCCCCACCACATCCTGGAGAGTGCTCAAAACCCTTAGTTCTGATCACCTCCCAATCATCATCACCACCAAAACCAGAATCACCCTAGCTGGCCACAGACACACTTACACTATTTATAAGAAAGCCAACTGGAAGGCCTTTGTAACTGAAACAGAACAACATTTCGAAACACTAAACATTACATCCATCACAAACATCAACACCGCTGTGCACACTTTCAATACAATTATACAAAATGCAGACAAAAGACACATGTCTAGAGGCAACAGAAAAAGACACAACCCCAACTTCACACCAGAAAATAAGGCCTCATTAGACAACGGGACACACTGCGACATTCCCCAACACCCCATACACAAGACACCGTACAACACTCAAATAAACAATAAAATATCAGAACAGCAAACACTAAACTGGAAAAATTACCTCCAAACACTTGAGCACAAAACAAACATCAGCAAACTCTACAAAACACTAAACAGCATCACACTTTCCAAGAGCAACACTACACAATCACACGCTGCCATCACAACAACAGACACCATACCCTCAAACAAACAAGCAAACACTGTCATCAATCATTTTTCACAAGTCAGCCATCTAAACCCCCATCCCGAAGACCGACGTATCATCCGACGTAAGAGACAGCTCCCCACAGACCCAGACTACACACCTTTCACTTACAACCGGACGAAGCACATCATTAGCAACCTTAAGCACTCATCTGCCTGTGGACCAGATAACATAAGCAACATTCACCTTAAACACCTTGGACCACAAGGCATACAAGCACTCACCAACATATCAAACTACAGCTACTCACACTACATAATACCCAACAACTGGAAGCATGGCATTATCGTTACTATCCCTAAACCCAACAAAGACCCCACATTACTCTCCTCACACCGCCCCATCACACTCCTCTGCACCCCCTCTAAAGTCACTGAACGACTGATACTACAACTAGTCACACCTCACATTCCCCTAGTTCAGTCACAACATGGCTTTAGGCCACTACACTCCACAAATACCCTTCTTACAGACCTTACACAGAGAGTTTTCGATGGCATGAATTCAGCTAGGCCACCACACAGAACACTCCTAGTTACACTAGACATCAGCAAAGCTTTTGATGCCATCCCCCGCCACAACCTCACAAACCAAATAATCAACACAAACATGCACAATAACACAAAAAGATGGCTGGCAAACTACTTAGCAGGCAGATGTGCACACGTAACATTTGCCAGTCAATCTTCTAGCATCAGAAACATCACAAAAGGCGTCCCCCAAGGATCTGTTTTGTCCCCTACACTCTTTAACCTATACATGCACGACATACCCACACCCCACACACCACAGATTCACATAGCTTCCTATGCAGATGATATATCACTTACATGTATGCACCAAAACGCAAACACAGCTGCACACATCCTCCAACCTTACCTCAACACACTACACGAATGGTTCACTACAAACAGGCTCAAAATAGCCAAAGCCGTATCTACAGCGACCCTTGCAGAACGCAGTCATATCCCACACCTCACCAGAAACAACACTCCCCTACCACACACACACACACACACACACACACACACACACACACACAAATCCTTGGTGTAACATACAATACATCAATGTCATTTAAACAACACATCACAAACATTATAAATAAAATAACACCAAGACTCAATGCTTTGAGGTCACTTGCCCATATAACATTCGGATACAACAAAGAAACCACCACTACAGTATACAAATAATACATACGTTTAGGGATGAATTATGCAAGCCCTGCCTGGGCTCCTAACCTCACCAAAATACACTACTACACTCTACAGACCACACAGAACAAGGCCCTAAAAATAATCACAGGCTGCACAGCTACTACACCCACAGACCATCTACATCAAGAAACCAAAGTCTTCAGATTCAAGGATCGCCTAGACATGAGAGGCACCCAGTTTCTTGCTGCAGCCTCCACAAACCCACAACATCCACCATATTACATGGCAGCACATTCACCCACACTAAGGAACATCAAAACAACACCCAGCACACGATATCATACACAGACTGTCATCTCTCCCCCCTCGCCCACCTCAGACCAGCTTCCAGAAACATATCCACACTGAAATCACTCACCGCTCCATTCATTCACTTAAATACAACACACAGCTGCTTGCACGGCCTCCTGACATCCACCCTTCTGAATCCTATCTCCCTCGTGAGGACAGGGTCCACCTGGCCAGACTGAGATGTGGGCACCATCCAGCCCTTGTTAAGCTATCAGAAGAGGCTGGATGACTTCGTCGCTGATGCCTGTCCAGGATGAAACACAGCACCCCATACTATTAAGCACACTATGAAAGACTGCATTCCACACAATCACCTACGCCAACAACACAACATACACTCTTTGAGAGCTCTGTGGGAAAGCCAGGTCTCGGCCATGGCTTTCCTAAGGGACTCGGGGCTGTTCGGCCAGAGTGCCTAGGGAACAACTACTACCACTACTACTACTACCACACACACACACACACACACACTACCACTACTACTACCACACACACACACACACACACACACACACACACACGTATATATATAGAGAGGGAGACAGATCTATCTATCTATCTATCTATCTGTCTATCTATCTATCTATCTATCTATATCTGTCTATCTATCTATCTATCTATCTGTCTATCTATCTATCTATCTATCTATCTATCTATATCTATATCTGTCTATCTATCTATCTATCTGTCTATCTATCTATATACATATAAAGTCTAGGGCACAGTTTGTGGTAGTGGTAGGTGGGGACGCTCACCATCCACTCACTCGATGTCGTGCTGCTTTGGGGTGTCTGCCCTTTCCTCTCTTCCTTCCTTCCTCTTTTATCTTTCATTCCTTCATTCGCTCCTCATCCTTCTGCCTACCGATGACACTACACTTCCTCTTCTGTCTTTCCTTCATTCTTACCTCTTCCTTCTGCCTCTTGGTGACTCTACACTGAGTGACAAGCCAAATAGTTTCCTCTACATCAGGAATCCATTTCCTTTGCTGGGTGGTAGCAATATAACCATATTATAGCGCCTGGTGGTTTAGTGGGTAATTAAGGAGCTCCAATCAGATTGAGCCTGCATAGGTTTCTATCCGAGGGGTGGTTGGGGTTTATTGCTCATGTAATGCCAATTAGAGATGAGTGAGGCTGGTCACTCTCATCTTAAATTTCAGGATCAACTTGCCTAGCCCGGGGCTTCTACGCTCCTCATGTGGCAACATACAGTAGGATTGGATGATGTATGCATGGAATATATATACTGTGTATATAGCTAGATAGATAGATAGATAGACAGACAGATTTATATGTAAGCTTTTTCCTCCTAGGGGGGTATCCGAGACAGACGACACACTTACCAAATTACTCATCGACACACAGACACATTTACTCGTATTTTAGCCTCTCAAAGGAAAAGGGACTGCTCCCAACCGCACCACACTGCACGAGGGTTAACCGCACTGTACAGTCCAGCAACATCCACAGCAGGGCCCGACAGCAGAGCTGGTTTACCCCTGCCACATCATAATGGAGCCATCCCCTTCCCCTTACCTGACTCAATCAGCTGATCAGACCAAGTGTGAGAGAACACCCCGTAGAGGCCGCATCACCATTTGTATAATTCACAATTTATTTCCATTTAACCCTATCACGCACAACCACTCTTCCTTGCTCTAAAGACATCTCTCTCACATCTAAGTCTCTCATCACACTGCCTATCCATCTTATTCGTGGTCTTCCAGTCTTCCTTACACCTCTCACCTCTGATTCAGTTTTCTTTTCACCAATTGCTCTTCATCCATTCTCTCCATATACCCAAACCACCACAACACTCTTAACTCCAGTTCCCCCTCATATTTCATCATTTCTCAATTGATCCACATGCGTCACTCCACACATACCCTTCAGACACCTCATCTCCATTACATTCAATCTCTTCCTCCCTGCCACTCCCATATTCCAAGTTACAGCTTCATATAACACAGTTATTACCGCTACTCCCTCATGCTAACTTTTATTTACATCCATTCTACTGTAAGCGAACGGCAACACTTTTTTCATTCCTCCCAGTACCTTTCCTACTTCATTCATTCTGAACTTCACCTCTGCACCTATTCTTCCATCCACAGCAACATGTGACCCTAAATACTTACCTCCAAGAAAGATAATGTGAGGTCCATTTGGCCCCTGTTCTCCTCTCTAGCTTCCTGACTAGTCGAGTAGTTTAGTTTAGAGGGTGATGGGGTCATTCCTAGATCAGGCACTGATTTGGGACAAGAAAGCCACTGGGGTCCAATGGACCCCAGGTTACCTTTCGTGTAAGGTACAGGCCAAGGCACTGCAGTGAGCTCTAGGTAAGATAATTGTCATGGATTATTGTCGCCTGCCTTCTAAGTACCTTATTAGTTATATTTGTGCCCTAGACTTAAGTAAAGTATAAGTAAGATATCCGTATGACCTGTCCCTTGGATATGAGATACATAATTTATGTCATAATTTTGTTGTACACAGATCCTTGTAAGATCATTTTTGGCATTGATTACTATTTTGTCTACTGTCTACATATGCAATGAGAAGTAAATAGATCTTTATGAACCCATAATATACAAGATGTATACCGGTATATATAAGATGTATATTATGACATTTCCATTGAAAACGAGATATGAATTATTTGTAATGTCATTTTTTACTTCCTCATTTGTTATTGATTCTCGTTTGCTCTGTTTCTCCTTTTCATTACAGGAAGTTTGATCACAGGTGTCCAGAAGAAGACAAATAAAAAGAAGATTTAGTTTTTGTAGGGTAGAGGTAAGAATTAGAATACGTAGAATTTTTTAAAAACTTTTATTAAAATAATTGCAAAAAAAATATTATTTTCCATTACATTTTCTTCATGGTCTTAAACCAAAGAAAACAGTTTAAGTTACTTGTGTCCCATAGTTGATTGCAATAAAACAAGTATATATATATATATATATATATATATATATATATATATCCCATTGGCTCCCAGATCTGTGCAAGAGATTTTGCTTGAAAGGTACTAGATGTACTGCCCTACTCCAGTCGGCTCACAGTCGAGAAACTCATAGGTCCCAATCCGGGTGTTCCCTTCTTCATGAAATTTTGAAAATGCCCAGTTCCTTCCTGTATTGAGGACACTGGGTGCTAATGAGTTAAACAGGTATATATATATATATATATATTGTTACATAGCCTATGATTTCATCATCCTTTGTGTAATTTTAACGCACAGTATGCTGCATGTTTGATCACGAGCGTGTTCTGCCTCAGTCCCCCCCTTCTACCGTTATAGTAGAGTAAGTCGTTCTCTCTATTGTCCAGAGCGGGATTGTGAACTCTATGTCCCCATGGCTTTCATTTGCGCGTCCTCTTACAAGTTGTATCAGGCTCTGCCGGCCCCTATATAATGAGCTCAGTCTCTGCATCGTGGCCACTTAGATCTGCTCCTCATTTTGTTCACATCTCTGTCCTCCCCTGTACAGATATTATTATTGTGAGTGCTCAAGAAATCTCCAAACATCTAGCAGCTGTGTGTAATTTGAGTATAACTGTTGTTGTATTTTTTCTTGTACTGTGTAGCATAAGGTTAATTCTTAGGCCTAGTGAGGTTTTGATTAATGTTGGGTTGTGTCAGTTATTTTTGATAATAGTTTGTATCTGTAATAATTTACCTGGCATTCACTGAGTATTATCTGGTATCTCATTTTATCAGGGCTGACTTAGATAAATTTACTCTTTCTAATTTCGTGTTAATAGAGGCTATTGCAGTTAACCATATATTTAACCTGTTTATTTGCCATTACATTATCCTTATGAGTCCTGAATGTTTAGTTGTTAGTTTGTGCATTAAACTTTAACTTGTAATTTTACCTAACTCTTTTGTTTTGAACCTGGAACTTTACGGGACAGTAGTGACTCTTCGTATTCTCACTTAAAGTGTACATTATCTTTCTCTGTTCCGTAACATAAATTTGGCGACCTCATATCAGGATATTCAGGATATTATCATAAGGATATTGTTTGATATTTTGTGACTGTGATATATTCATGATGGCTACTATTTCTACACTTGATGAAGCCAAAGATTTTTTGTCAAATGTGCAAACAGTGTGTGATATAGAAAACAGAACAAAGAATGAACTTAAGCTTGTTGCTCAACAATTGGGAATTGCAGTTCACTCTCATCATTCTAAAGATCAAATTGTTGGCATGATTAATAAAAGCTTGTTTAATGTAACTCCTCCAAATGAGCAAACGCAGATTGAATTAGCTAAGTTACAGCTAGCTCTGCAGGAGGCTCGTGCTAAAGAAGCTGAATTTCAGGCAAATGCTAAGCAGGCTGAGTCTCAGGCTAAGGAGGCGGAATCTCAGGCTCGGATTCAGGAGGCACAGATACAGGCACAAGTTGAACTTGCTAGGATTCAGGCAGACCATGAGTATCGCATGAAACAAGGTGGAACTGGATCATCTAGCTCTGATGATTTTGATGTGGCTAAAAATGTTAAACTTGTCCCTCCTTTTAATGAATCTGATTTAACAAAGTATTTTCAGTTGTTTGAGAGGGTAGCTACAGGTTTTAATTGGCCTAAGGAGTATTGGCCAGTACTCCTTCAAACTGTTCTCACCGGTAAAGCTCAAGTAACTTATGCATCTTTGCCTCAGGATCAATCTGATAATTATGATGTAGTTAAGAGCTTGATTCTTAAGGCCTATGAGCTTGTTCCTGAAGCTTATAGAGTAAAATTTAGGACAACTTACAAGCAAGATAAGCAATCCCATGTTGAGTATGCAAAAATCAAAGAAGATTTGTTGGAGCAGTGGTTAAATTCTAAGAATGTGGATTCTGATTTTGGTAAATTTAAGCAGATGATTTTGCTGGAGGATTTCAAGAGGTGTATTTATAAAGATGTAAGCCTATATCTTGATGAGAAAAGGATAGATAATTTGTCTGATGCTGCAGTTTTAGCTGATGAGTATGTTCTCACTCACAAGAGATATTCTAGAGAAAAAGGGAAAGCTGAGAGTAAGTACGTTGCCTCTACTCAGAGTACAGGTAACAGGAAAGAGAATAAGGATGATGTTTCTCAGGAAGTAAATACCAGCTTCACCTCTAGATTTCAGAAAAGTAAATGTACTTATTGTAGTAAGCTTGGTCATACTACGGAGAGATGTTTCAGGAGACAGCGTGATGTGAACAAAAAGGAGTCTTTAAATATTCAGTCAATTGGTCTAGTGTCCACTCTTGAGAGTTCCCAGAATTCTTTAACTGAGTTAACTGAACCTGCTTTGAGGGGTAACTTAAATTCTCATGATGGAGCTCCTCTTTTGAGCAGTAACGTGGGTGACACTCTCAAGAGTTCATGTGCTAATTTCCTGTCTGATGGTTTTGTCAGTCCTCTGGACAGTAATGACAGGAAATCAGTTAAAATATATCGTGATACAGGTGCTTGCCAATCCCTTATGCTGACCAGTGTTCTAGGCTCTAATGTTAATTCCTCTGATGAAACTGTAATCTTACAAGGTGTAGGGAATAATTACTTCTCTGTCCCTCTGTGCAGAGTGAATTTAGAGTCTGGTTTTGTTAATGGTTCCGTTATGGTTGGGTTGGTTGAGACACTCCCAATGTCAGGTGTAACTTTCTTACTTGGAAATGATATTGGTGGAAGTCAAGTGTGTCCAGCTCCTCAGTTGTCTAGTGAGCCAGTGGCTGTGTCCCAGGATTGTGATGTCCCTGATGTGTTCCCTGCATGTGCTGTCACTAGGGCTAAGTCTAAAGTTACTGGTGATTTAGAGGATAATGATGATGATGATGTTATCCTAGCTGACACTTTTCTTGCTAATTTGGACCACTCACCAGATGAGGCAGTACCCCGTAGTGTTGATAATTTGTCTCGTCAAGAGTTGGTTGAGTTGCAGGTTGCTGACCCTGAGTTGAAAGGTCTAGCTAACTCTGCTTACAGTGAAGAAGAGTCAGCCGGTGCTTCTACTTGTTATTATGTAAAGTCAGGAGTACTTATGAGGAAGTGGAGACCCCCAACAGCATCAGCCGACTGTGAATGGGAGGTTGTACATCAAGTTGTCATCCCTCGTGTTTGTAGGCAGGATATCATTCGAGTGGCTCATGATTCCAGTTTGGCAGGACACCTTGGAGTGAGGAAGACTGTGGCACGCATTTTGAAACACTTCTACTGGCCAGGTATCTTCAGGGATGTTTCCTGGTATTGTAAGTCTTGTCACACCTGTCAAGTTGTGGGGAAGTGTAATCAGACCGAAAAGGTTGCACCTCTAGTTCCCATTCCTCCTTTTGAGGCGCCTTTCACCCGTGTGTTGGTGGATATTGTGGGCCCTCTTCCTAAGACTTCTTCAGGATTTTCTTATGTGTTGACCATGATTGACATGGCTACTCGTTATCCTGAAGCCATTCCACTTAGAAACATCTCAGCAAAGAACGTGGTTAAGGAAATGCTAGGGTTCTTCACAAAGTTTGGTCTGCCCAAGGAGGTACAGTCAGACCAGGGAAGTAATTTCATGTCAAACGTTTTCAAGCAGTCTCTGAAAGAGTTGGGCATCACCCAGATCACGTCTTCAGCTTACCATCCCCAGACCCAAGGAGCGTTGGAGAAATATCATCAAACACTCAAATCGATGCTCAAGAAATACTGTTTGGAACATCAGAAAGACTGGGATAAAGGTCTTCCATTCGTTGTGTTTGCTGCAAGAGAATCTCCAAATGAATCACTGGGCTTCTCACCTTTTGAACTACTGTTTGGCCATGAAGTAAGAGGACCCCTTAAGTTACTCAAGGAATGCTGGCTGTCGGAGGAAGATGACGTCAACCTGCTGGAGTATGTGATGAAGTTCAAAGAACGGCTGTCCACTGCTTTACAGCTGGCGAGAGAGAATTTAGGAGCTGCTCAGGAGAAGATGAAGACTTGGTATGACAAGAAGTCCAGGTTACGCCACTTTCAGCCAGGAGATCAGGTTTTGATTCTGCTACCAGTTCATGGGCAACCTCTTCAAGCCAAGTTTAGTGGCCCTTATTTCGTGGAGAAGAAACTCAGTGATGTCAGCTATGTCATCGCCACACCAGATCGTAGAAAGAGCAAGCAACTATGTCACATCAACATGCTAAAGTTATATCACAGGCGGGACGAAAATAATCCAGTCTGCACTGTAGCTGTTCCACCCGAGTCTACAAGTGAAGTTCTCCCATGCAGCATGAGCCTGAGTGATAGTTTGGGGAAGAATCCTGATATCATGAATGATCTCCAGACTAAGCTTTCTCATCTACCTCCCAAGGAAAGGCAGGAGTTTTCGGCATTACTGCAGGAGTACCCGCAAGTGTTCCGTGCTACTCCAGGAAGAACCACTGTGTTGATGCATGATGTCGATGTTGGAGACGCAAAGCCAATTAAATTGCCTCCTTACCGTGTGAACCCAGTGAAAGTTCCTCTCATCCAGAAGGAGCTTGGCTACCTGTTGGACCACAAGATGATTGAGCCCTGTCAGAGCGAGTGGAGTTCTCCTGTCACTCTGGTCCCTAAGCCAGGTGGGTCACAGAGGCTTTGCATTGACTACAGACGTGTTAATCAGATAACTAAAACAGACACTTACCCTCTCCCTCGTGTGGAAGATTGCATAGACAAGATCGGAAAGGCTAGGTACATAAGTAAGTTTGATTTGTTAAAGGGATACTGGCAAGTACCTATGACTGAACGTGCTAGGGAGATCTCATGTTTTGTAACACTAGGAAAGGCTTTTGCATGTTCGGTAATGCCATATGGTATGAAAAATGCACCAGCCACATTTCAGAAGCTCATGAATGTTGTAACAGAGGGTTTGGCAGGGTGTGTTGTTTATATTGATGATGTATTAATCTTCAGTGACAACTGGAAAGATCACCTATGCCATGTCAGTAAATTTCTTGACCGTTTAGTTCAGGCTAATCTTGTAGCTAATTTATCAAAGTGTGAGTTTGGTCAAGCTAAAGTTCAGTACCTTGGGTACGTAATTGGTGATGGACATGTTGCACCACCAGGAGCTAAGGTTCAGGTTATAAGTGATCTTCCCAGTCCTAAAAGTAGGAAAGAGCTACAAAGATTTTTGGGAATGGTAGGTTATTACAGGAGATTTGTTCTTAACTTTTCAATTCTTGTATCACCACTTACAGACCTACTGAAAAAGGGAGTTGAATTTGTCTGGACCGATAACTGTGAATCCTCTTTCAACAAACTTAAAGCTATTCTATTAAGTCAGCCAGTGCTCGCTACTCCAAATTTTGCTAAGCCTTTTAAGATGGCTGTTGATGCAAGTGATACAGGAGCTGGGGCTGTTTTGCTGCAAGAGGATGATCAGGGTATTGAACATCCTGTATCTTATTACAGTAAGAAGTTCACTCCACCTCAAAAGAACTACTCAACTATTGAGAAAGAGCTTTTGGCCTTGATTTTGGGTTTACAGCATTTTTCATTTTATTTGTGTTCTGGTTTTGACCCCATAGTCATTTATACCGATCACAACCCACTGAAATTCCTTAGTAAGTTTAAAGATAAAAATCAGAGATTGACAAGATGGAGTCTACTTCTTCAGGAGTATTCATTAGACATACAACATGTCAAGGGGAAAGAAAATGTTATTGCAGATTGCTTATCTAGACTTTAGACAGATTGTTTTAGAGTAATAAGAAATTTCCTTTGTAAATTTCTTTTTCTTTGTGGGGAGGTGTTACATAGCCTATGATTTCATCATCCTTTGTGTAATTTTAACGCACAGTATGCTGCATGTTTGATCACGAGCGTGTTCTGCCTCAGTCCCCCCCTTCTACCGTT
>NC_136955.1:30281592-30361592 GCF_032717465.1 Coenobita brevimanus
GTATGGTCACGAGGCACTGTTCGTGTGCCTATCAAGCATTCCTTGAGTTAGAGTGTGTAAGCATATTTACCATTGCTCGATTCTCGCTGACACACTACCTATCTCATCCCCTGGCTTGCTGCTTCTATCATTCTATCTATCTATCTATCCATCATGCTATCTATTATGATTTGTAATTATAATATGGAGTCCTGACAATTTTGCCAGGGTGGTATGCCCTCTCCGAAGTTTCTTGTTTGGTTGTCTGTCTCCTAAATCAATATATCTTTAGCCAGCCATCTAATTGTCTAGCGATCTCTCTCTCTCTCTCTCTCTCTCATCCTTCTTCTTCTTCTTCTTCTTTAGGAGGTGCTTGCAAAAATATTGCTTAAGAAGTTCAACGAGAGGAAGGAAAAGTTGTGACAGGAAAGCGGGGGAGAGTGGAGGAAAATAATGAGAGAGAGAGAGAGAGAAGTGGGGTGGGGAGATACCACACAAAGCAACAATCCATCCATGTACCTAGCCATCCAACCACCCATCCAACTATCCATTGAGACAAATATTCATCTCATAAGCCATGTATTTTTCCAGCCATCCCTCTCTATATATCTGTATCTATCTATCTATCCATCCATATCTGTCTATCTATCTGTCTACCTTTATATACACGTATCCATCGTTCCTACCACATTCAACATCCTTTTAACCATTTATCCATGCATGCATGCATCCATCTATCCAGTGGCCTGTACGTGTGTTAACAAGGTTGACAACTGCACAAGCGGCGTGGGGGGAGGAGAGGGAGGTATAAAGGGTAGAGGAGAGGGAAAGGGAAGAGGAGGAGTAGAGGAATCGGGGTGTGGATTGGGGAGGGGAAGAGAAGGAGAATTGGTAGAGGGGAGAGGGTAGGGAGGAGTACAAAGGAAAGAAAACAGCAACAAACCTATTGGTCCATTCCTGGCTGTTTGGCATAGGGAAGATTATAACTAACAAAACAAGGATAGAAATGCAGGAAGGTTCCCCCCAACCCACCAAACCCTCCAACCGAAGCCGGCAGGAAATAATGAGAAGGATAACCATACAGCATAGAAAAACTGTCATAAAAATTTCATAAGAAAGTGGGAAAGGAATTTTATTCTACACTATCTACCTGAAAGAGAGAGTAACAGTAAGTCAGCAGTGATTATCGATGTTGTTCAGCAGCTGTATCTTCAAGGCTCTGAAAAAGAAAAAAAAAAAAACATGCCCCAGAGAAATGAGTTACTTAGGAGTGAACATACTTAGCCGGGGGTGAGATGACAGATATTTCTCCAAGCGATTTTTAAAGGTTAGTATCGTTTCACAGTTTACTACTTTTGAGGACAGTGTGTTCCATATATTTACAACCTATGGAAGAAAAAAATGCTTAGCTTCATATAATTGAAATCGTTTGCCAATAATTTTATGTCCATTACCTCTAGTACAGTTGAACAATCAACTGTGAAATATTTATCATGCCCATATTATCATGTCTTTTTAATATGCTGAATATCTGAATTAAATCTCTTCGTAACCTCCATTTAGTTAGTGTAAAGAGATTCACGGCTTCCAAACGTTCCTCGTAAAGGTTTATTTATCAATGTAGGTATCATCTTTGTCACTCATCGCTGTACTCTTTTAAGTTGCTCCATATCCTTTTTATAATATGGTGACCAAAGTTGAACACAATTCTCCAAGTGCAAGAGTACTAAGGAATTATACAAATGAGGGCTATATTATTAGACTTATATTCAAATGCTCTTCCTATGAATCCATTCAGTTTATTGGCTTTTTTACAGCTTCTGTACATTGTTGTTTGGTTTCAGATCGTTTGTTATTATAACTCTTAAGTCTTTCTCATGGTTTATCCTATCAAGCTAGACATTATTCATGTTATAACTAGCTCTTACATTTTTACTGCCAATGTTCAGCATTTTACGTTTATTAGTACTGAAATCCATTTGCCTTGTTAGTCCCAGTTAAACAGTTGATCAAGATCTCTCTGAACTGCCTGCCTCTGCGGTGCTGTATCTGCTCTGTTACCTATTTTAGTATCATCAGCATAATCCTTCATCAATATTATTGATGTCTATTTAAAAAAAAAAAAAAAAAAATAGGACATAACACTGAACCCTGCAGCACTCCACTTGTTTTCATTTATTACAACACTTTGCTTTCATCTAGTTAGCCTATCTTCTACCCACTCGAGCACACTGCTGCTGAAACCTTGTGCCTTTAGCTTCTGGAGGAGTCCTTTGTGTGGAACTTTGTCAAATGTCTTTTGAAAATCAAGATGGATGATATCAGCAGATTTACTCTCGTCATACATGCTCAATATATCATTGAAAAAGTCCAACAGATTCGTGAGGCAAGAGAGAGTTTTTTGAAAACCATGTTGCGAATCTTTGATGAGACTTTCTGTTTCACAAACTTGTCTCTGATAATAGCTTCAGGCAGTTTGCAAACCACTAATGTCACACTGTTGTATCATTATCTCTTTTCTATTGCTACTTCAATGGTTACTGCTCCTCTGAACTGTCTGCTTTTATCCCTCCACCTTTACGACAGGCACGTAGCACCTGTCTAGCAACAAACTTTCATCCTTTTCCTGTCCAACTCTCTAATACAAGAGTTAACTGTTACCCCCATTCCTTCACTTATGCAACAGGTCAACTCTGGAACTGTCTCCCCCTGTCTGTGTTTCCTGCTTCCTATGATCTCCAACCTTTCAAATGCAGTGTGTCCAGGCATCTCAAAATGAAAGGATCTTGAATCTGGTTCTCTTTTGTATTGTTTTTGTTTTTTTTCTTGGGAGGAACGGTTTGTGGGCTCTTAGCCTTTGCTTCCTTCTTTCTTGCATTAAAAAAAAAAATAATAGTTGGGCAGTAGTTTTCTAGGTGTGCTCTGTTGTCCTTATTGAATAATGGAGTTACATTTGCAAACTTCCACTCATGTGGCACCTTGCTGCTCTTTAGTGATAAGTTAGAAAGTTCAGATAAAGACTTTGATATTTCATTCCATAGTTCCTTTAATACACGTGGAGATACTTTGCCCTGTCCTGGTGTTTTATTCTCTTTTAAGTTTCTAATAACGAACACAGTAGTACACATGATCTTTAACTATAATATCCCTGATTATGTTGTCCTCTTCTGTTGGAACTGAGGAATTTGCAAGAATCATATATTTTGTAATGTACATACTGACATGAAGGAAATATTAATAATTTTCATCATCTTAGTTTTATAAGTGTGCTTCCGTTACCCGTGATTAAGGGTTTGATTGTTGGAGTTATTACCTTTTTGCTTCTTATGTAACTGAAAAATCCTTTGGGAATTGGTTTACTGATGCTGGCAATATGTGCCTCAAGGTTTTTTTTACTGCGTTTAATTTATTTTTTGGCAATCCATTGAAGGGCATCATATTTATTTTTATCAAAGTGACTCTTTGTTATAATATACTTTTTATATGCAAGATTTTTTGCTACCAGACAATATTTAATATCGAAGTTCCTCAACTTGGGTTTAGAATTTTTTGCAGACCTTCAGTTGCACATTGGAAAACACAACATGACTGTATTGTTGAGAGTCTCTGTTAAAAATTTCCAGGCATCATTGATATCTAACTGTTTCAACAATGAGATGCCAGTCACTTGCACCTACAATTACCTTTAATTTATCAAAATTTGCCCTCTTAAAGCCAGGCACTTTCTTACAACTGGCCCTGACATTGTCTTTACTGAATTTAATGTAACTATGCGATGATCCCTTGTACTAAATTCTTCTCCTACAATAACGTTACTTACTAAATTTTCTGATGTGGCTAAGACAAGATCTAGGATGCTAGTTCCACGAGCTGGATAATCTACAAATTAATATAATGAACATTCCCGCATGTTTGTGTATAGGTCTAACCCTGTGTGCAGTAATAGGTCTTCTCCCCATTTCAGAACTGGTATATTAAAATCACCAAATATTACGGTGCTTTTCATACAAGATTTTTCAGCAAATTGTTTGTAGATTTCATTGTCGATGTTGAGTGGCTGACCGGGTGGACAATAGATTAACCAAAGTGTGACTTTATGACAAAATTTATTTCTAAGCTCAGGATAAATAGTGTCAATGTTTTCAGTGCATGGCAGGGTAATTATGACTGGATGAAATCCTGATTTCGTCTATAACAACACACCACCCCCTGCTCTATTCTTCCTATCGCTACAGAAATTGTGATAGCCTGGTAATTAACCCATCCTGTCTGGCACATCTTCCCTGAACCCTTCTCACAGCAGGGAATTCCTGAGAATATCGTGAAAATAATCTATTTTAAACCTTCATTTCTCATTAAATACTTAACCAAAAATAAAAACAGTGTCATAATACTCAACAATCCTTCGACTTCAAGCTGATTGAAACAGATAGTCCATGAATGTGTGTAGGGAGAGTGAGTGAATGGGGAAAGGGGGCAATTTTTGTTCTTTTTTTTGCCGGTGTCCATATGCATGGCAAAGGTTTGGTGACACAACTAAGGCTTAGACTAGCCCTCCACAATAATAACACTTCGATTACACTTCCAAAAGACCGCAGTCCCACAAACACTATTTATGTGAAAAATTTTCCATAATTGGACATCCCTGCTGCTGGGAGGCTGGTAACCACAGCAACGACCTTGAAGCAGGCTATCTGCTTGCCTCACCACCACACCGCCTTACGGACAGACAGAAACTCTCTCTCTCTCTCTCTCTCTCACACACACACACACACACACACACACACACACACACACACACACACACACACACACGGAGTCAAGGAGAACAGACGTGCGCCGAAAGCGCTCCATACCGAGCCAGCACGGCCAGTGGCATTACCTAAATTAGTATCTTTATATAAGTCAAGCTCTGTACCAGGTTAGACTAAATGATTTTTTATTATTAAAAAAAAGATAAGAAGAAGTTTAAACAAGACTTGTTCAAACAGAAAAGAGAACCGAGTGGCGAAAGAATGCGCTCAGTCAGCTGAGGTTTGTTTAGACTACAACTGCCCCGGGGAATGTAAGTACTCTGTGCTTTTAGTATTGCAAAATGGACACATACTTCAGTAAAGCAAATTTGGAAAAGAAAAGGGATAAAGGTAGAAAGCAAGATGATGATTTCTACAAAAAACTGGTTGAAATGGAGAGTTACAATAAACTGGTTGAACGTGTACACAAACTGGAGATGGCTTTCAAGAATGAAATTGATGAAATAAAGAAGCAGATGCACTTGCAAAAGGAAGAAATAGAAAAACTAGGAAGGGAGGTCAACAAGAAAGACACAACCATCAGTGAACTAACAGTGGAACTGAGTACACTTACGAGGAAAATGAGTGAAATGCCAAGTACAGTAGTCTGATAGACCAGAGCAGTGATATTGAGGAGAAGATAACACAGGTGAATGAAGCTGTGCAAAGCTACAAAAATGATGTGGAAACCACGTATGCTGAAATGGTGAAAGTAAAGAAAGACTTAGAAACAAGGGTAGAGGAAAAAAGCATTAAAAAGGAAGTGAAAAGAATAATCCAAAACAATCCAAAGTTAGTCAGAGATTCAGTAGATATCAACAAATCTATAGTAATCACTGGTATAGAAGAGGAAGAAGTAAAAAACAAGATCACAAGAGACAAAAAGGAGATGGCAAATGTAATGAGCTTACTGAAAGAAGTATCAGAGGAAATCTGTAGTAAAGACATAGAGGAACACAAAAGGTTAGGGAAATACGAGAAAAGCAGGACAAGACCTCTAAAGGTAACTTTCCAGAGTGTAAACACCGTGAAGGAGATACTAAAAATGCAAAGAATCTTATGGAAAAGAGGAGTTCAAAAATGTATGGATAAAAAGATGCCTAACACAAGAGGAACTGGAATTACTGAAAGAGAAGAGGGAGGAAGCAAAAACAAAAAATGAGGGAAGATCAGAAGAGGAGAAGAACACATTTTTTTTTACAAAGTAATAGGATTGCAGGTATGAAAGTGGTACGCAAACAGGAGGGAATAAAAAGGAGGAAGGTAGTAGAACCATGTCATGACAAGTATATAAACAAGATGATAAAGTTGATGTACTCAAATGTGGATGGAATGGTATCTAAATTACTAGAGATGAATGATTATGTCAGAGAAAATGAACAACATATAATATGCCTAACTGAAACAAAATTAACACCAAGGATATCCAATGACATACTAAACTTAGAGGAATACAATATATGGAGAAGAGACAGAAACTTAAAAAAAGGAGGAGGAATTATAATATTAACTAAGAAAAATCTAAAAGTCAATGAAATAAAACTAGATATACCCTCACAAGTAGAACTGATTGCAGTAGAGATCAACACATCTGAAGGGAAAGTAATTGTAGCCAATTTGTACATGCCACCCAGATCAAACACATGGGAAAGAGACGAATATGAGGACCTGGCAGAGAGTACAATTCAGAGTTTAAGATCATTACTACATAAAATGGAAGAGAAATCGGAAAGAATTATACTAACTGGAGATTTTAATACAAATATAAATTGGAATACTCTAGATATAATTAGCCAAGAAAGCTGTTGGGACCAAAAGCTCCTGGATCTCGTGCAAGAGTTTTTCCTAACGCAACATGTGAGGGAAACCACCAGAAAAAGAGGACTCGATGTACCTTCAATGCTAGATCTAATATTTACTAGGCAAGAAAATGATATTGACAGTTTAATATATCACCCTCCACTCGGCAAAAGCGATCATGCAGTACTAAATTACAACTTCAGGATAGCATATGACATAGTTAACAGCAATGAAAGTTACAAAAAGAGCCTAAACTATAAAAAGGAAATTATCAAGACCTAAAGAAGTATTTCTTAGAAGTTGATTGGGAAAATGAGCTTAGAGGACAAGATTTAAATGCTGTATATAAAAAATTTTGTGAATTTTATGAAATAGGAGTCCAGAAGTACATCCCACAGCACAAAGAAGCAGATAAGAAAATACAGAAATGGTTCAATACAGAATGTAAAAAATCAAAAGAAAGAAGAGATTTGTTGTGGAATAGATACAGAAGACACAATAGTGAAAGGGCATATAATAATTACAAACAGGCAAGAAACGATTATACAAGAATAAGGAGGGAAGCCCAAAAACAGTTTGAGGAGGATATAATAAATAAAAGTAGTGATCAACCAAAGCTATTTTACAGCTACATCAGAAGCAAAACCAAAGTAAAAGATAAAATACAATCCATTACGCACGAGGGAATCACATATACACAAGAGAAAGATATTTGTGAAGCACTAAATAAGAATTTCCAATCAGTTTTTACAGAAGAAAAAAATTTGAGAGGGACTATGTGGAACATGCATGTCCACACATACTACCAGATATACAAATATCAGAAAAAGTAATACAGGAGGAGTTAAGTAAATTAGACAGAGGAAAAGCAAATGGTCCTGATGAAATTTCATGTTGGGTGCTACGAGAATGTGCAAAGGAGTTAAGTAAACCATTATTTTTAATTTTCAAGAAATCCTTGAGTCAAGGTAAACTACCTGATATTTGGAAAGCAAATATTGTCCCCTTATTCAAGAAAGGGAATAGACAAAATCCACTCATCTACCGACCAGTATCACTGACCAGTGTTGTAAGCAAGGTATTAGAAAAGCTTATAAGAAAAGCTTGGGTAAATCATCTAGAAGAACACAGCATGATAATATAAAGACAGTTTGGTTTCAGAAAAGGAAAATCATGTGTTACTAATCTGTTGAGCTACTATGACAGAGTACGAGTAACAGACACAATACAGGAAAGAGAAGGATGGGTGGACAGTATCTATTTAGATTTCAAGAAAGCATTTGACACAGTACCACACCAAAGACTTTTATGGAAACTGTACCATCAAGGAGGAATTCGAGGCAAACTGTTTTGTTGGATGCAAGATTTTCTCATAAAAAGAGAAATGAGAACAGTACTAAGGGGAAACTACTCATCATGGAAAGAAGTGACTAGTGGAGTACCACAGGGTTCAGTGCTGGCACCAATCATGTTTTTAGTGCATATAAATGATATAAACAGTAACACTGGAAATGAGAGCTATCTGAATATGTTTGCAGATGATGCAAAAATACAAAGGAGAATTACTAACACAGACACTTGTAAAGAGCTACAAGAAAAAATAAATAATGGAGTAATACATGGCAAATGGTATTTAATGTGGACAAATGTCATGTAATCAAGTTTGGTAAAAGTGGAAAAAGACCTGATTGGGATTATACGTTAGGAAATAAAACCCTACACACATCAGAAAGAGAGAAAGACCTAGGTGTGATTATCAATAACAGACTATCTCTGGCTGACCACATCAGCGAGAAGGTACGGAACATGTATACACTGCTTGCAAATATGAGAATAGCATTCACATACATAAATGAAGACATGCTAAGAAGGATAATAACATCATTCATTAGACCAACCCTGGAGTATGCATCAGTAGTCTGGAGTCCTCATCTCAAAAAACATATAGACAAGATTGAATAAAGTTCAAAGGGACACTACAAGATGGATACCAAGCTTAAGGGACTAAGCTACGAAGAAAGACTAAATAAACTGAATCTACCAACACTACAGGAGAGAAGGAAAAGAGGTGACATGATAATGCTATATAAATGCATATCAGGGAAGGAGAAAATAGACATAAATGATTACTTAACATATGGGGAAGCATCAGCAAGAGGACACTGCAAAAAACTGCATAAGGAGAGGTGATAAAGACGTAAGGAAATTCAGTTTCCCAAACAGAGCAATTGATCAGTGGAATGCACTACCGAATGAAATAGTGTGTGCCAAAACAATTCACAAATTTAAGGATATGTACGATAAATATGGTTTAAGACACGGGACAGTACGAGCTTGACTCATTCCTATAAAGATACAATTAGGTAAGAACAGTTATGTAAGAACACGGAGATGTATGTTTGGCTTGCATTGTCACTCAATTTGGGCACTGCTGTGCAATTAGAATTCCGGTATTACAAGTACTACAAATACTACTATTATTACTACTACTATGACTACAACTACCACTACTACAGCTACTACTACTATTACAACTGCCATACTGCAACTACTACTACTGCAACTACCACTACTACAACTACTACTACTACTACCATTACTACTATAAATACTACTGCTGCAACTACAACAGCAACAACAACTCCTACTCCTACTCCTAATACTACTGCTACTACTACTATTACTACTATGACTATGATTACTACTACTATTACTACTACATAAAACTTATCAAAAAATATTTTGAACAAAATATTTATGCACATACTGCCCATAATAAAAAATACTGTATTTTTCATTGTAACGGATTTTTTTTTTCTTGTGATTTAGACTTTTTCATCATAATAAATGTCCATGCATGGAAACTCTCAGTAAAAAAACTAAGGCACTGATTTCATCATGAAACAAACCTTCTGCTTCCATTATTCACGTAAATAGACAGAGGGGTGGCTTGAGGCTTGACGCATCTTGTTTCCTCTTCTCTCATCCCTCTCTCCTCGACCTCCCCCTTTTCTCCACTCCCTACCTCCTCTTCCATCTTCTCATCTGTGCCAGTATCCCCCTCTCCATGATAATCAATACCCTCTGACCCATTCCCATCATTGGAAATAGCAAATGAATGTACAGGGGGAAACAATGGGTGCACAGTGGAGGAGTCACATACTCCACCCTCCTCACACAATGCACAAATATTGACACTCATTATGGCAGTTGCTTTCCTGAGAGGAAGAGTCACTTTCTCCACTTATAGTTGGTGATAATGTCACCTTGAGTTCTCTCCCTATCATACTACCACTAACGCCTTTCCTTTTCTGGCCTTTGGACTTCATTGGGTTTGAAGTCGTCAGTCATGGGTGCTCAACCGAGGGTCCAGACTTAGGAAAAATTTTTGTGTAGGTCTGTCCATGAAGGAGGTATGCAGGCAACTGTAGCGTGACTGGGATGAGGGTTGCCAGTGGCTGTGTGTCATGGAGATAACCAGCTGAATATTCAAACAAGGGCGTGAATTAGATCATATATACATGTCACCTGGACGGCCCCGGGAGGACATGTATTCATGACCCCCAGACGGGATGGGTTAAACTCCACTAGAAAATCTGTGCTTACTATTTAGCCATGATTCTGTTTTACCAGTAACATCATAATAATCAGTAAAGACAAGGTCCTTTAAAAAAGAAAATTTTTACTGGTACACAGACTACACACATTTGCAAGGAGAGTTTTAATGTGTTTTCCTTTCTGATGTTCTTTCCTTACCTAACTGTATCTTTACAAGAATAAGTCAAACTCATACAATCCTGTGTATTAAACCATTTTTATCATACATATCCTTAAATTTACTAATTGTTTTTGCAGTCACTTTTTTATTTGGTAGTGCATTCCATTGATTAATTGCCCTATTTGGGAAACTAAATTACCTTACGACCTTATCACCTCTCCTTTTCTTTAGGTTTTTGCAGTGTCCTCTTGATAATGCTTCCTCATAGGTTATACCTCATTTATGTCTATTTTCTCTTTCCCTGAGATGCATTTATATAGCATAATCTTGACTTCTCTTTTCCTTCTCTATTGTAGCATTGATCAATTCAGTTTTTCTAGTCTGTTTTCATAGCTTTTTGATCCCTTAAGCTTGATACCCATCATGTAGTGGCCCTCTATACTTTTTCAATTTTATCTCTGTGCTTTTTGAGATGAGGATTCCAGACTACTGATGCATACTCCAGGGTTGGTCTGATGAATGGAGTTAAGAGCTTCCATTACATGTTGATTTACCGAGTCGTTTGATATCTATGTTCGCCTCCTGTGATGCTTGTTTATTTCTCCAGATAAAACTTACTGCATCACCAAGCAAATGATTGAGACAGCAGAACCAATGGCAGCTAAGTTTACTCCATTGTTTGGAAATAGTGTTTGCTGCTCGTAAAGCTGGTTCCATGCATCGATGAACCCAACTCCTTCCTGCATGCAAATTGACTTGACCCTATTATTTGTACTAAATGCTTTACTGAAGAAGGCATTCCCTGAATCAATCCTTGAGAGTTTTCGTGAAATAAATGTTGTTATTTTTATCCTTGTAGTGTCGGATCATCTTTCTGTACTTCTCCACCAGCTTCTCTGATCAGGTTCACACAACACCATTAGTACCTGCATGAATAATAACAAGGCTATCATTTTCCTCATTCTCAAAATCATCATCCACAGCTTCTGTAACATCATCTAGTCCTGCACCCGGAATACAAAAACGCTTTCGTTTACAGGAGGCCACAATTTCCACCAACTGACCACGGATGATGGAGTCCCTCACAACCCATGCCTCATGGGACTCTTCCTTTACTTCTGCAAGAATCTGAAATTTATTGTGACTGGAATGATGATGCTTTTTTCACAAACCTTTTCATCATTCCGCACTGGCTGGAACTCATTCTGTATGGTGGGGGGAGAAGTAACTTCAGCAAGAGGAGGAGGATGGTCAGCCTGGACAGCGGTTGGCCGAGCATTGGCACTTTCCTCCACAGTGTGTCTGACATTACTTGCAAGGAACTTCTCCAGCACATCAACTTCTCAGGTCAGGCTGTTAATATTATTTGTAGCCCCCGTCAGCTTGTCTTCCAGGCTTTGACGTAGTTTTCACATCCTGCAAACAAAGGAGTGAACTGTGTAAAAGGACCCAATGAAAGTACCCCATCAGGTTACCCAAGTAATGTTCTGTGGCATTCTGAAATTCATAGTTGCTGACATTTATAAGAGAAAAAGAATCAAATATTATTGATTAGCACTTGGAGGAAATATTGGAACAAGATTCAGTTACTTTTAAATAATCTGCTAGCAAAACAATTTATACAATAGTTACAGGTGAAGATTTTGCTGGTGAGGTTTTTGTTTCTGTTTAATTCTGTACAGGAATTGCTACCCTATTGGTTAGTAATGTACCTGCAGAGGATTTGTCGGTAATATATTACAAAGAATGGAAAGGCAACTGTTACCTTAAATGAAGAAATAAACTTATGCTAGGGTACAACGTGATATATAACATCAATGGAAACAAAACACAGTCATGCAATTTACAAACAAGGAGAAGGAGAGGCAGGGAAGAGAGAATAAGGGAGGGAAAGAGGAGGAGGAGGGGTAGAAGGGAGAGGGGAGAGAATAGGGGAGGGGAAGTGGAGGAGGAAGAGGAGGGGAAGAGGGGAGAGGATAGGGGAGTGGAGGAGGAGAAGGACTGGTAATGGGGAAAGGATAGGGGAGGGGAAGAGGAGGAGGAGGGAGGGTAGAGGGGAAGGGAAGGGGAGGAGGTGGCAGGGAGGGGTGAGGATAAGGGAGGGAAAGTGGAAGATGAGGGGTAGAGGGGAAGTGTTAAGGAAAGGGAAAGGGGAGGGGAAGCAGGGAGTAGAGGAGAGGATAGAGGAAGGGAGGAGGGGTATAGGGGAGAGGATGGGGGGGAATATATCCGTCTTGTCTCTTTTAGGATGATTGCATGGGTGGGATTGACTGTTGGATGGATAGATATATAGTTGGGCGAATAGATAGCTTGGTCGATGAATGGTTGATTGGATGAAAGGTTAATTAGTTGGATGGTTGAATGGGTGGAAGGATATTTATATAGATGGTTTTATTGGATGGATAGATATTAAATTAGATGACTGAATGGTTCCATGGCAAGTTAAATGGTTGGTGAGAAAGATGGAAGGCTGATTGAGTGGTTACATAGATATTTATATTTCTTTATCGGATTTTTAAATACAAATGGACGGTAGGGAGAGTGTATGGAGGGGCATGGAAGGAGGGAGGAACATAATTGTGGAGGGAGGCTGGCAGCTGGGGTAGAGAGAGAGAGAGAGAGAGAGAGAGAGAGAGAGAGAGAGAGAGAGAGAGTGTCTGTGTGTGTGTGTCCTGGTAGAGAAGTGAATAATGAAACCAAACCAAACCCTTCTACTTAAAGAGGCAAACTCCATAAGGTAAAAAAAAACTAGACGAGACTATCTTTATAAACCTGCGGCGAAACTATACATCAGCTGATGCAACAGTTGACATGCCAGATCCACTCAAAATATCAAGCTGAGCAATTTAGTATTTGATAAGAAAGTCGCTAAAATGACTCCATGTACCCGAAATTGGAAATCACCTAAAAGTTAGCTGATGTGTCAGCTGACGCAACAGTTGACATGTTAACTCATCTCAGAATTTACAGCTTAGCATCTTTGTATTTAATAAGAAAATCGCTCAGAACCCTCCAAGAGCTGATATTCGAACTTCCCTTGAAAAAGAGAGAGAGAAAAATATCCCCTAAGTGTACCACTTATATTGTAATAAGGGTTCCAGGAGGGAAACTCGACTGGCTATCTTCTCACCTACCATTTAGACTCCTAGTCATCCATCATTTGGGACTTTGCCATTGCACTTGACATCTCAGACGTTTTCGATCTAGTCTGGCATAAATCTTTAATTTCCAAACTGCCCTCCAACGGTTTCTATCCTATCTGTGCCTTCATCTCAAGCTTCCTTTCTGGTCGTTCTATAGCTGCTGTTGAAGATGGCCACCATTCTTCATCTTCAGCTATCAGTAGTGGTGTTCCTCAGGGCTCTGTTCCTTCAACACTGCCCACACCCACCCAATCCATTCCATCATTACCCCACCCGCACCCACTCTATCCCTTCTACCACTACCCCACCCACACCCACCCTATCCCTCCCACCACTACCCCACCCACACCCACTCTCCCCCTTCCACCACTGCCCCACCCACACCCACCCTATCCCTCCCACCACTACCCCACCCACACCCACCCTTCCCCTTCCACCACTACCCCACCGACACCCACCTTATCCCTCCCACCACTACCCCACCCGCACCCACCCTGTCCCTCCCACCACTACCCCACCCACACCCACCCTGTCCCTCCCACCACTACCCCACCCACACCCACCCTATCCCTTCCACCACTACTCCACCCACACCCACCCTATCCCTCCCACCACTACCCCACCCACACCCACCCTCCCCCTTCCACCACTACCCCATCCACACCCACCCTAGCCATTCCACCACTACCCCCCCCACACCCACCCTATCCCTTCCACCACTACCCCACCCACACCCACCCTATCTCTTCCATCACTGCCCCACCCACACCCACCCTATTCCATCCACCACTATCCCACCCACACCTACCCTATCCCTTCCACCACTACCCCACCCACACCCACCCTATCCCTTCCACCACTACCCCACCCACACCCACGCTATCCCTTCCATCACTGCCCCACCCACACCCACCCTATTACATCCACCACTATCACACCCACACCTACCCTATCCCTGCCACCACGACCTCACCCCCACCCACCCTATCCCTTCCACCTCTACCTCACCCACACCCACCCTATCCCTTCGATCACTGCCCCACCCACACCCACCATATCCCTTCCATCCCTGCCCACCCACACCCACCCTGTCCCTTCCATCACTGCTCCACCCACACCCACCCTATCCCTTTCATCACTGCCCCACCCTCACTCACCCTATCCCTTGCACCACTATCCCACGTACATCGAGCCACTCCCCCACCAGTTTATTACTACATTTAATTTTGTCCCTTTCAGTAACGCACCCCATTCCTTCATGCCATCCCTCTCCCTTCTATCAGCAGATTCCTTCTTCACCACCCACCCCCTCTCATCTTTCTCTCGTCCTCATATATAATTATACCATCAGGCCTTGGCTCGTAATTTCGTCGATTAGGGAAGCTCCCTAAAACCTCATCTCATGCGATTTATTTTTCGTGTTACGCCTTGCTAACCTCTTCTGTGTTACACACATCTTCACTAGTCTGCATACATAACGTAAAAAAAGACATTAACCTGCCGTATCCAAAAATAAATCACTAAGAAAGAAGTGTTTGTCACGGGGTCTTCTGAAAAGTAAGCAATATTAAAGAATATTCAATAATACTTGAGAAGAGGGACAAGAATTGACCTGTGAAAATCAAGCAATTATCACTTTATGTCGGCTTACTTCGCCGATTCTTTAAGGACGAGAATTTATAAACTTTCTCAACAGTACACAGCAGAGACTAATGACTCACTCGTGCTGTTTATTAGTACTGTTGGCCTCTGGAGAAAGTGACTCCACCCCTGACAATCAAGAACTAATGCTATTAATGATAACAGGTTCTTGCAATTAACTCCTGGTTGCACAACGGATTTTAAGCTTAATACAAAAGGACTGGCCTAAGTACCAGTTGTGAATAATGCAAAGCGTTTATGCAAACTAAGAGCTGCAACTAGAATAAGCTTATGGAGAAATAAAATACGAATTTACATTACATTAAGCTCAAGAAAGAGAACTGTTAAATTTATTGATTACAATGAAATAAATTTATGTTACATGTTTCAAAATGAATTCAAAATAAGGAGATCGCACTCACTCGCTCAAAAGCTAAACTCTTAAACCTAGGAAAAACGAAAAATACTGGTCAGAAAAGTGGACAAAGCGGATGACTGGGCATCGTTGCTGAGGAAGGACGCTGCACACGCTGAGCCTCTCGCCAATCACGCTAGGTGGGAATTCAACGGCGGTGGCGGGAACTGGACGTCGTTGCTGAGGAAGGACGCTGCCACTCACACTACCTGCTTCCACGACACTCAAATCCTGACTGATTCAAATTGTGGGAGAGAGGCGAGTGTCATGGCCGCACTTGCTAACAGCCAATGAGTGTGAGCGATACACACCCGCAATATCACTCAGCGAAGGTGCTAACATCGCGAACAAGGACGATCACTTATGAAATAGTGAAAATGTCCTGAAAAACACTCCCGATCGGGTGAATACATGGCGGTTAAACTGAGTGATAAATACTGGGATTCCACTAGAATTTGCGGTTTCCCACCAAAGTTTAATGTTATGAGTTTGTTTAGATATATGATCGCACCAACTCGTGACATTACGCCCCATCATAAATGAAATTTTTTTGTCAGGAAAAAAATTTCAATGTACATACATATAAATCCTAACTCAGTCACACAAGATTCACACTGTGGTGTGTGTGTGCTATCCTGCTACAGGAGAAAGTCATAGTCGCCAGTGAGCAAAAAAACCTCATATTTACGTTAATAGAAGCAAGCTTGAGGGAAAAACACCGTGACGACAGTGAAAAATCCTGTACTCAGGTCAAACTGAGCGAAAAGTTCGCTACATTTACATTAACAACTAATTGTTATGTAGTGTGATGTATGTAATACACGGTGTAGGTGTGACAGTTGTGGTGTAACTGTAACTACGTGTAAATTCATGTAATACAAATTTATATTAAATAATGACAACGAGGCAGAGGAGAAGAGACAGCAGCATGCGACAGGGACAACCAGCTGTTCTGCACAGCGATGCTGCACCCGCTAGCTGCACCTGCGAAAGGAATCAAGGTGGAGCATCAAAAGTGTCATTTCTCTCTCTCTGCCTAGCAATCAGTACCTATGTCATTATTAACCAGGAAACGTAGTCTTAGGATTTACAAATCTCTCAGGACCCTTGTAGTTAACTGGTTAAGCTAACTTATTAACCAGGAAACGTGTCAGTTCTTGAATTGCTCAAATCTCATAGAACGGGCAGTTTTCTGGTTAACCTAACTCTACACTTACGATTAATGACAAGAAGCTGAGAATCCCTACTCAGTCTCGGGCAGGTCACATTTTAACACCCACCGTGGGTGTGAACACTCATGTGGATAATGTGCATTCTCCGGGAATCCTCAGAGAGGCCCACAGCTCGAGACGTTCCACAAGGTATTTCATACACAGCCTCGGACTGTCTCTGCGGGGTTCTCAAACTTCCCCCTTAACTTATGGTATACATGTATATACAGGTCCTGGATGTAACGTGTCCTGTGGGACCAACGGGCAAGACGTTGGCAATTACTGGTACACTTTTAACTGGGAACCAGGCTGGTCCTTGGATTACTCAAATCTCTGAGAACGCCTGTCTTACAGAACCCAGCATACAACAGTTGCCCGTGTTAGTCAGCTGTTAGCAGGTGAGACATCAGGTCTGCACCTACTTTATCACTTCCCTTGATGTATCTCACAACAAGGTTAAATTGCTGTAAATACAGTGTCCAGCGTGTCAATCTTGCGTTAGCCGTCTTGGTCGTGTTGAGACTAGTGAGTGGCATATGATCAGTTTCCAGAGTGAATGGTGCGCCATATAAATAATAATGATATTTCTTAATACCACCAACCATGGCCAAGAGTTCCTTCTCAACAGTACTGTAATTCCTCTCGGCGGGCTTTAGCTTACAGCTGTGGTATGCCACTGGGAAGATTCCACCTTCCAATTCCTGTATCAATACGGCATATACTCCATCTTGTGAAGCATCAATGCGCAGTATGAAAGGTTTGTTGGAATCAGGCAACTGCAAGATAGGCTCCTTGCACAACATCTTTTTAAGGGCGGCAAAAGATCTCTCTTGCGCTTCTCCTCATTCAATGGTGTTTGGAGCATATTTCCGTAGCACCTCGTACAACGGTTGGGCAATGAGAGCAAAGTTAGGGATAAAACTCCTATAATACCCCACTAGGCCAAGGAATGCCCTAACCTGTTTCTTGGTCACGGGTCTCGGGGCTTCTCTAACCTTCCTGATCTTGTCACCCTGACACCTACAGTGATTGTTACCAACAATATGTCCGAGGAACTTCACCTCACTGTGAGCAATTTTACACTTGCTAGGCTTCACAGTCATGTTGAAACTCTGGAGTCTACTGAAGACAATTTCCAAGACTCTGAGGTGCTCTTCCAACGTGGCAGAATGAACGAGGACATCATCAACGAACATCTCTACTCCTACGATACCATGGAGCACTTGTCTCATGGCACGATTGAATACTGCTGGGGAATTGGTAAGTCCAAATGGGAGGACTTTATACTGATACAACCCCCTAGGAGTAGCAAAGGCGGTGAACTGATGGCTCTCGGGGTGAAGGAGAATCTGGAAGAATCCCTCCGCCAAATCGAGCTTCGTGAAATATTGTGACCCTGCCAGCTTGGAGAAGATGGCAATGTGGTCACCCATCGGCTCAGCATCCACTTTGGTGATTGCATTGAGCCTCCTATAGTCGCCACAAATCCTGACTCCACCATCTTTCTTGCGAACTACTACCACTGGACTGCAGTATCTGATGAGGACTCTTCAATAATACCTGCAATCTCCATGTCAGCAATTTCATTGTCTACTGCGCCCAGTAGTCGCATGGGAATTGGATATGGCTTAACCTTTACAGGAGTATCGCTGGTCAACTCAATTTTGTGACAATCAACCTTTGCAAGTCTAGGTTGGTCAGAGAAGACATCAGCATACCGACAGAGCAGTGACCTTATGGCATTCAGATCACCCAGTGCTAAGTCAGTGTTAAGTAAAACATCTCCGACAGTCTCTTCCTGACGGGACTGAGCAGTTAAGGGCTCGTCATCATGGTCATCAGCTGGGATCACCCCGGCTGCCCCAGTTTCTTCCAGTGGCTGGTCACTATCATCAGCTACTCATAGGCCAGTCTCCTTGGGGTTTGACTCATGATAAGCCTTCAACATGTTAATGTGGAACCTTTTGCGAAGATTCCCCTTCTGAATTATGTAGTTGAGGTCTGAAATGTGCTCTACTACATCAAATGGACCCTTCCACAGCACCAACAACTTGTTCTGGGCAGTGGGGAGTAACACCAAGCACTTATCGCCTGGACTAAACTTCCGAAGTTTTGCCTTCTTATCATAATAGGCTTTCTGAACGTCGCGCGCCTTGATCAATTCTTCCTTAGCTAACTCGCACGTCGACTGGAGGCGGTCAGCTAGATCAAGGACGTAGGTGTAGGTGGTCTTGACTTCAGGGTCGGGTTCTTTATCGTCCCATAACTTGCGAAGGACTTGAAGTGGTCCACAGACCGACCTTCCATACACCAGTTCAAAGGGTGAGAACTTCAAGGAGTGCTGTGGGGCTTCTCGATAAGCAAACAGAAGAGGAGCAATGAACCGCGGCCATTCCTTTGGCTGTTCAGCGGCCATGCACTTCAACATCTTCTTGAGAGTCCCATTGAACTTCTCACACAGCCCGTTACACATGGGATGATAAGTCATAGTTCGCAGGCCTCAGATGGACAACAACATGAGTGCTTCGTTCATCATTGCAGAGGTGAATTGTGAACCCCTGTCACTTAAGACCTCTTTGGGGATACCTACGCGACAGAACACTTCAATCAATGCCTCAGCAACAGTGACGGCCTCTATATTAAGGGCCATGGCTTCAGGCCACCGTGTCCTGAAATCAACAATCGTGAGGATATACCTTGATCCATCACTTGCCCTAGGAGAGATTGGCCCAACAATGTCAACTGCTACTCTCTCGAACGATTCAGAGATTACAGGCATTGGTTTCAATGGCGCAGGACAGACACGTCTCCGGTCAGTGGTACGCTGACACATATCGTAGGAACGCACAAGTCTTTTTATTTCCTGTCCCATTCCTGGCCAGAAAAAGTCAGCATGGATGCGGTCAGAGGTTTTCTTTTGGCCCATGTGACCTCCCTTGACTGAACAATGACCTAATTTGAACACTGCCCGGCGATACTTCACGGGAACGATGAACTGCAGTCAAACCTCGCCCTGGGGTGTTTGTGACTCACGATATAGTCATCCTCGCTTGCGAAGGAACCTGGCTTGACCTGCCCATGAATACTTAATCACTTTACCCTCCAGCTTCTTACGCACTGAGGCAAGTGTCGGGTCAGACTGTTATTCTTGGACAACGTCTTGACTACGAATCAAATCTTGCGGCATTGCGACGGTCAACGGGGTGACACGATTCGGAGCCTTGGCCATGGCTCGTGTTACTGCAACAGCCGAAGTCTGAGTAGCAACATCTACGGTGCAACTGTTTTTGACGCCCAGTATGTTGCCAATAATGAGGTCAAACAAGGGTTCTGGCATGACAACAGCAGCTGTCAAGCCAGTATAGAAAGGAGATGCCACCTGGATACATGCCTCGGGGAACAGTCTCACTGATCCATCAATAAGTCTAACTTGGATCTGCTTACCCGCGTACTCATCGGGCCGAACTAAACTTTGCTTGATAGAGCAACCCGAGGAACCATTATCTCTCAGGACATTTACAGAAATACCTCCTGCAAACCCTGCCTGAACAAGAAAAGCAGTGTTACTGGTGGAAGGGTTTGAGGAAGTAGCAGCCAGTCATTGGTGAGACTGTGGAACAAACGATGCAGCAAATGTGGCGCCCTGAGAACTTGATACCTGAGGGGTCGTGCTCACCATCTGAGGAGCTGGAGCATTGACCACCTGTGGAGGAGGGTTCACTGTCGCTGGGGAACTAGTGAACTGCGGGGAAGTACCTGTACTGGTGGGGTTGGCACCACTGTATGCTTGTTGTGGCATAAGGGCTGCATTTGCATCCTGCCTCCAATACACTAAAGTCGATTGTCCTGATTGAGGTTTACGTGGTTTGTCCTTGCCCTGCTGCTGCTTGAAATACCGGTACTGCTGCTGGTTAGGGTTCTGCTTATCATACTGCTTCCACTCAGGTTTCTGAGTGTTTTGCCCCTGGTCTTTCTTCTGCGGTTTTGGACCTTGGCCATTATTCTGAGAACGGCCTTATTTCTGGGGTTCAGTCTGAGACGAGCTTGATACCCGTATGCAGTGAAGAATGCGTCAGCCTTCTCCACCATTTGGGTGGCATCCTTTACCTGACAGATCTTAAGCTGAGCCATAAGTTCAGTAGGCCACGACTTTTCTAGCTGCATGCACAGCATAAGGTTGATTATCCACTCATGCGTGGAAGGAGTTTCATCTTTCTCCATCCACTTATCTAAGTAAGCAGTAAGCTGGTCAAGAAACTGAACAGCAGTCTCTTTTTCCTGTAAACGCACCCTCATGAACTGACTCTTGGCATTGTCAACTGTGAGACCGTACACTTTGACGAGTGCGGCCTTCATCATCTCATACGTGAGATTGTCTCCACGAATTCTGTGAAGAATATCGAGGGCAGGCCCCTCAAACAGGCTAAGAAACTGAAGTCGCATAGCTGCATCATCCAGCTGGTAAAGCTGTGCCGTGTCTTCAAAACGAGCTATGTATGGCTCGATTCACTCGCCTTCCTTGTATGGGGAAAGCTTGATGTGTGGGGTCGCCAGAATATGTGCAGGGAGAGCGCTCGTAGAGCTTGGGCCAGCTGCACCAGATGTGTCTGAAGCCAAGGAATCTCGCTTGATCTTCAGCACTTCAAGTTCATGTTTTTCGCATGCTTCTCACTCGGCACGTTCGTGTTCTCGTTCTCTGTCTCATTGTTCACACTTGTATTCGCATTGTTCTTGCTCTTGTACTAACTCGAGTTCACGTTGTTTTTGCTCGTGTTGACGTTCTCTCTCATGTTCCTCGCATTGTTTTCACTCGTGTTCACGTTCTCTTTCGCGTTCTTCACGAGCATCTTTCTCACGTTGTTGCTCGTAATTAAACCGTGAGAGGACGTAGTTTTGAATTTTTTCGGAGTCGCTAAGCCCCATATCTCTAGCTTCCTGTAGATAGACGTGGGCAGCCATGATGCTAACTCAGTCTAAGTAAACTAGTGACTCAGTACTGACTGCAATTTTGCAAAGAAAGATGCCAGTAATCAAGAATAAAGAATATAGGCACAGGTTAGTGGTGACCAGTTTTATCTAATTAAACTAGTAAAGAAAGAAAATTAAACAAACAACTGACTGTGAAAACTATTACGTAAATTAATAGAACTGAATCAATAATCACCAGTAAGATAGTGCCTATAGATTTTAATGATAAATACCTAAGTATGAGTGAGTGAGTATTATCTCATGGATAGCTTTAGAGGTAGGAGTTAATATCCTGGAATGAGGTCGTCAAATGTCACGGGGTCTTTAGTATAAGCAATATTAAAGAATATTTATTCAATGATAATTGAGAAAAGGGACAAGAATTGACTTGTGAAAATCAAACAGTGATTACTTTATTCGGCTTACTTCGCCGATTCTCTAAGGACGAGAATTTATACACTTTCTCAACAGTACACAGCAGAGACTAATGACTCACTCGTGCTGTTTATTAGTACTGTTGGCCTCTGGAGAAAGTGACTCCATCCCTGACAATCAGTAACTAATGCTATTAATGATAACAGGTTCTTGTTGGTGCAATTAACTCCTGGTTGCACAACGGATTTTAAGCTTAATACAAAAGGACTGGCCTAAGTACCAGTTGTGAATAATGCAAAGTGTTTATGCAAACTAAGAGCTGCAACTAGAATAAGCTTATGGAGAAATAAAACACGAGTTTACATTACATTAAGCTCAAGAAAAAGAACTGTTGAATTTATTGATTACAATGAAATAAATTTACGTTACATGTTTCAAAATGAATTCAAAATAAGGAGATCACACTCACTCACTCACTCAAAAGCTAAACTCTTAAACCTAGGAAAAACGAAAAGAAATACTGGTCAGAAAAGTGGACAAAGCGGATGACTGGGCGTCGTTGCTGAGGAAGGACACTGTACACGCTGAGCCTCTTGCCAATCACACTAGGTGGGAATTCAATGGCGGCAGCAGGAACTGGACGTCGTTGCTGAGGAAGGACGCTGCCACTCACACTACCTGCTTCCACGGCGCTCAAATCCTGACTGATTCAAATTGTGGGAGAGAGGTGAGTGTCGTGGCCGCACTTGCTAACGGCCAACGAGTGTGAGCGATACACACCCGCAATATCACTCAGCGAAGGTGCTAACATTGTGCACAAGGACGATCACTCATGAAATAGTGAAAATGTCCCGAAAAACACTCCCGATCGGGTGAATACATGGTGGTTAAATTGAGTGATAAATACTGGGATTCCTCTAGAATTCGCGGTTTCCGACCAAAGTTTAATGTTATGAGTTTGTGTAGAAATATGATTGCACCAACTTGTGACAAAAACCAATCAGTCAAATAAATGAAATTCTCTCTCTCTCTCCCTCCCCCCCCCGACACAGTACTAAAATACTACAACATGATTTCAACTGTTTGCAGTGCAGAAAAAATTATAAATGGGAAACGATGATGAGTGGAGTATTATTCATTATATTTTATTGCCCTTACATGAAACCCTGTCCTTAACCTCGTAAATGTAACCCAGTACCGAAATAAAGTAATGATTTTACTTCTAGATTATGAGCTTAATATACTGAGTTCCGACAGCACAATATCTCTGGTAAAAATACACGAGAAAATAGTCTCTTCTGTGAGTGGTGTCTTTGATCTGGATCCCACACTCACGCTGTAAATTATAGAACAGACGACTTTATAGTTGTGAGTAAAAGATGGAAGAAGAGCATAAGACAGTATGGATCAGTTGGGTCAAGGATTGTGTGGGTAAAGTTGAAAGTTGGAATACAAATGTGGGCGATTGTGTGTGTGTATGCGCCAACGCAAGATCGTGCTAGAAGAGTGAGAGAAGAGTTCTGGACAAATGTGGAAATGTGCATGGAAAAGTTTGGAAGGAATGAGAGAGTGTTTTTGATTGGTGATATGAATGGTAAAGTTGGGAATGTGAAGGTGGATGGAATAGTTGGTGAGTGGGGTGAGCCTGCCGAGATAGATGAGAATGGGAGTGCGTTAGTGGACATTTGTGCTGGGAGGGGGTTGGTGATAGCCAATACCCTCTTCAGGCATAAAATGATCCACAGGTATACATGGCGAGTGATGAGAAGGGTGGGTGGTGAACTGAATGAAAGGAAGGCAATGATTGATTATGTGTGTGTGGATGAAAGGATGCGAAGATGTGTAAAGGATGCAAGAGTGTATAGAGGTTGGGGGAGTGGACTTTCTGACCACTACTTGGTGGTGGCCAGAATTAGGATGCAAGTGAGATGGAGGAATAGAAGAAGGGAAAGACGAGAGGAAGGAGTAGTTGCAAGGAGAGTGGAAAGGTTACAAGAGGATGAGAAACAGGCAGAGTTTAAGAGAGAAGTGGAGGAACGATTGGGCAAATATGAATTGGAGCAGATGGGAGACGTGGAAGGTGTGTGTAAGATATTTACAGAAGAAATATGTGCAGCATGTGATGTGGTGTGTGGAAGGAAGAGAAGGCGGAGGGGGGTACAAGGAACAGCGTGGTGGACTGAAGAGGTGAAACAGGCTGTGGCACAAAAGAAGAAAGCATACAATGAATGGGTGAGAAATAGGGGCGTGGAAGAAGTTGAGAGGCGGAAGAGAGAGTTATATGTGGAAAGGAAGAGAGAGGTGAAAAGATTAGTAAGAGAGAGTAAGAAGAGAGTGGATGAGGAATTTGGAAGGAATTTGAGTGTAAAGTGGAGGGACTGTAAGAAAATGTTCTGGAGAGAAGTGAAAAGAGTAAGACAGGGTGGAAGTGAAGTTAGCAGGGGAGTGAAAGATAAAAATGGTAGATTACTAGTGGAGAAGGGAGAAAAAGTGAGCAGATGGAGAGAACACTTTAAGGAATTGTTGAACGTAGAGGATGGAAGTAATGCAAGTATAAGTGGCTGGGGAATGGCTGGGAGAAGGAGGGAGGTGAGAAGACAGGAAGAAATCAGTAGGATAGAAGTTGTGGAAGCAATGAAGAAAGTTAAATCGGGGAAAGCCCCAGGAATTGATGGAGTGTGTGGTGAAATGCTGAAGCATGGGGGAGAGATAGTAGTAGAATGGATGTGGAAGATGTGCAGATTGGCCTGGGAGGAAGGTAGAGTCCCGGAGGATTGGAAGTCAGGGTATAATTATTCCCTTGTACAAAGGAAAAGGGGAAAAAGAAGTGTGTGGTAATCATAGGGGCATTTGTCTTCTTAGTATAATAGGAAAAGTGTATGGTAGGATACTTATAGACAGAGTTAGAGAAAGAACAGAGAAATTAGTTGGAGAAGAACAGGGAGGCTTTAGGAAGGGGAAGAGGTTGTGTAGATCAGATATTCATTCTTAGATCTTTAGTGGAAAAGTTTCTAGAGAAGGGAAAGAAGTTGTATGCGGCTTTCATGGATTTGGAGAAAGCATATGACAGGGTGGATAGACAAGGATTGTGGAAAGTGTTAAGAATATATGGAGTAGATGGGAAGTTGTTGAATGCTGTGAAGAGTATGTACGATGGTGCGAAGGCTGCAGTGCGTGTGGATGGTGAACTAAGTGAATTTTTCTCTCTTTGAAAGTTGGTTTGAAACAAGGATGTGTCATGTCTCCATGGTTGTTCAATCTGTACATGGATGGGGTAATAAAAGAGGTACAAGGTAGGGTAGTGGATGTTGGAGTGGCCCTGGTGAGAGAGGATAGTGTTTGGAAACTCCCTGTACTGTTGTTTGCAGATGATACTGTGTTGTTGAGTGAAGACGAAGGGGAGCTGCAAGGCTTGGTGGATGAGTTTGAGAGAGTGTGTAAGAAACGGAACCTAAAGGTGAATGTAGGGAAGAGTAAAGTGATGGTCTTTGAGAGAGGTGAAGTTAGTGAATGTACAGCAAGGTTAGATGGTGAGGAATTGGAAAATGTGAGTACGTTTAAGTATTTGGGTAGTGTGATGAGTAAGGATGGAGGTTTGGAGTGTGAAGTGCTTGAAAGGGTACAGCAGGGAAGAAAGGTTGCTGGTTCCTTGAAAGCAGTGATAAGAAACAGGGAAGTGAGCATGGAAGTGAAAAAGTTACTACATGACAGTATTGTGATACCAACTCTAACGTACGGAAGTGAAGCTTGGACATTGTTGGAAGGACACAAGTCAAGAGTGAGAGCAGTGGAAATGAGTTATTTAAGAGGAGCCTGTGGAGTCACGTGGAGAGACAGGCTGACGAATGAGGATATAAAGGAGCGTTGTGGTGTGGATGTGGATGTGATAGGAAGCGTTATGAGGAACACACTGAGGTGGTTTGGCCATGTGGAGAGGATGGAGGGCGAAAGACTGACGAAGAGAGTGTATGTGAGTGAGGTGGAGGGGGGAAGAGGGAGGGGGAGGCCGAGGATGAGATGGAGAGATGGGGTGGAGAGGTATATGAGAGAGGGGGGTGTGAGTTGGGAGCAGGGCAGTGAAATTGCGGGGGACAGGGCGACTTGGAGGCGATTTGTTTGTGGCCACCCCAAACGGGATTGAGGCGTCTGGCAATAGATAGATAGATAGACGACTTTACTTTGTATGGAAAATAAACAGCTATAAAGCTTCATAACCTCGCAAGAATACGACCTTTGTCAATCCCTCTCTCCACTGGTTTCCTGTCTTCATGTAAAATATCCAATGATAACATTTTCCTTTCCTCCTGTTCTGTTTATGGTTGGTAATTTTTAGATGCTGTAGCTTATCTGGGAACGGCTCTAGCTGTCTGCCTTTCACTAACGATTTTCGTGTACATTTTTTTTTTCACACCTGTAGGCTGTAGCAATTAAGAGAAGCCACAGACACCACACATAAACACCCTCCCAAAACACACACACCCAAAACACACCCCACCACACCAAGGGCACTGGAAAGCAAGTATCTAGCAGTAACACATTTATACTTATTTTCACAGTGCTAGTTTTATTATTGAACTTAAGAGAGATCTTTAAGGGACTAACAAGAGAAAGATTTCTCTTATTATATGTTGTTTGCATTGTGATTCTTTCATGGACAAAAATTGTATAACTGTGACATTGTAGGCTTCCTTCTTTACTGAATTACACTGTTTTGCATACAGTATATTACTGTTTTGCGCAAATTACGTTAACAGTATTCAAGGGATTATGATGGTGTTAAATGTAGAAGTAAATTGGTATGGATGATGTGCACGAAAACCTTCGAAGCAACTGCCCTTCTTTTTCCATTTCTTCCAAGATTCTTCTTGCTTATCAGGATGATAAAAGTAATTCCCATCAGTATTTTAAGAAGAAAGTGGATGAAGTTTGGGAGGAATCTGAGTGTGAAATGGAGGGAGAGTGAGAAATTGTTATGGAAGGAGGTAAAGAAAGTAAGGCAGTGTGAAAAGGGAAAAAGTAGGGGAGTGAAAGATAGGAATAATAGATTGTTGGTGGAGAAGAGAGAGAAATTGAGGAGATGGAAGGAGCACTTTGAGGATTTGTTGAATGTAGAGAGTGAGAGCAGTGCGAGTATAAATGGCTGGGGAATGGCTGGGAGAAGAAGAGATGAGAGGGAGGAAGAGATCAGTAGGGCGGAAGTAGTGGAAGCAATGAAGAAGATCAAAATGGGAAAGGCCCCAGGAATTGATGGAGTGTGTGGTGAAATGCTGAGGTATGGGGGTGAGATTGTTGTGGAGTGGATATGGAAGTTGTGTAGATTGGCTTGGGAAGAGGGAAGGGTTCCAGAGGACAAGAAATCAGGTATAATTGTTCCTTTATACGAAGGAAAAAGGGAGAGAGAAGTATATGGTAACCATAGGGGTATTTGCCTTCTTAGTGTGACTGGAAAAATATATGGTAGAATACTCATTGTTAGGGTTAGGCATATGACAGAGGAGCTAGTTGGAGAAGAACAAGGGGGATTTAGGATGGGAAAAGAGTGTGTAGATCAGATATTTGTTCTATGATGTTTAGTGGAGAAGTATCTAGAGAAGGGAAAGAAAGTGTATGCTGCCTTCATGGACTTGGAGAAAGCTTATGACAGAATAGATAGTCAAGGTATGTGGAAGGTATTAAGAATATATGTAGTGGAGGGGAAGTTGTTGAGATCTGTGAAAAGTATGTACGAAGGAGCTTGGGATACGGTGCGAGTGGATGGTGAGCTGAGTGAGTTCTTTGATCTCAATGTGGGACTGAAACAGGGTTGTTTGATGTCTCCATGGCTGTTTAATATATACATGGATGGGGTTGTAAAGGAGGTGCAAGGTAGGGCAGTGGATGTGGGGGTGGCTCTAGTGAATGAGGGTGAGATTTGGAAGATTCCGGTGTTGCTGTTTGCTGATGATACAGTATTGTTGAGTGAAGATGAATGGGAGTTGCAAAGTTTGGTGAATGAATTTAGGACAGTGCATAGGAAGAGGAATCTGAAAGTTAATGTAAACGAGTAAAGTTATGGTGTTTGAGAGGAATGCAGTCATAGAATGTGCAATGATGTTGGATTGTGAGGATATGGAGAATGTGAGTGCATTCAAATACTTGGGTAGTGATGAGTAAGGATGGAACTTTGGGGGATGAAGTGCGTGAAAGGGTACAGCAGGGAAGGAAGGTTGTTGGTTCACTGAAAATAGTGATGAGAAATAGGGAGGTGAGTATGGTAGTTAAGAAGTCACTGCATGATATTATTGTGATCCCTACTCTGACGTATGGAAGCGAGGCGTGGACCTTGCAAGAGGGGAACAAGTCAAAAGTGAGAGCAGTGGAAATGAGTTACTAGAGAGGAGCATGTGGAGTGACATAGAGGGACAGGTTGACGAATGAAGAGGTGAAGGCACGTTGTGGGGTGGATGTGGATGTGGTTGAGAAGATTAAGAAAAATACACTGAGGTGGTTTGGACATGTGGAGTGAATGGAGAATGAATTACTGATTACGAGGGTGTATGTATGTGAGGTGGAGGGAGGGAGAGGGAGGGGTAGACCGAGGATGAGGCGGAGGGAGGGAGTTGAGAGGTATATGAGGGAGGGGGCAGTGAGTTGGGGGGAGGGTAGTCAAATGGTGGGTGACAGCGACTTGGAGGCGTTTTGTCTGCGGCCACCATTTGCGGGATTAGGGCGTCGGGTAATAGATAGATAGATAGACAAATTTTTCTCCATGATCCCCTGCACTACCATGGTGCACTTTTAGACCTGCTTCTGCTTCGTATGGACGATTCTCTTACACTTAATAGAGGATTTAAAAACTGGAGAGACTGTGTAAATGACTCATTAACCAGTTTACTAATACTAAGCTATAGCAGACAGAATACAATTGTCTGTTTGCAGGGAAAAATAATTTAAACTATTCTTACTGAAGGGTTTAGCTGCTTCACTCTGACGATGCACTATATTTTGTCTCCATACCTTTTGTTTTCGAACTTGTTTTGTTTTCTAGGGGCTAAACAGACGTTCCTTAACCCCTTCAGCATTTGAGGCCTTTACTAAGTCTGGACGTAGCAAGAATAAAATTTTAATATATCATCATAGAAAAGTGGACAGTAATAAAGACTTTGCCATTCCCTGTGTTCCATGATGTTCCTGTGTGGTGTTTCAGTGGTGGTGTAAAAGTAACGGCGACACAAGACAAGACGGTGCAGGTGTGGTGCTGGTGATGTGGGTGGAGGTCGCGTTGCTGCTGCTGCTGCTCGTCATATTGAAGCAGCTGTTGAAGAAACCTGACGGGCTGCCACCAGGTGAGAGAGAGAGAGAGAGAGAGAGAGAGAGAGAGAGAGAGAGGGGGGGGGAGGGGGTTACTGTTTCTTTGCCATTGATAACTACTACGTGACAGGAGCTAAGAGGGAGAAGGAAAGCCAGGTTATAATGGTAATGCTCTTGTTGATTTATTTTCATTTGACAGAACTGAACTGATCTTATAGGTTAAATACCCAGTCGCGGTTGCCTGAAATTCGATGAGGCTTAGTTTTGTGGTAGGAATGAAGCTCCTTGCTTAGTAGCTAAGAGTGCCTTCAGTCTGATAACACTTGGCTATCAGCTGAGCTGAAAGGAGTTGATCATTGTTAAAGGAGAATAATGCGCTAAAGTATTTCATACTGTACTGTGTCCACTACCTTAAATTACTAGCTCGAAATTTAAAATGCCAAACTGTAACCAGAGATGAACACTAATATATGATGCTGCACACAACGAAATGTTGCTCAACGGTTGCAGGTCGGTTGCATTGCTTTCTTCTGCCAGTGTACTGCAACAGAAGATTAACATAAGGACATGGTGCTGTGCAGGGGAAGATGTTAAAAAAATACTCTAAGGCTGTCAGTAATGTAACATTTAGAAGAAGAAAAGACTTGGCAAAAGGACAAAAATCTCCTTCAAATTAAGGTTGACGAACTAAAATTTCAATTCTTGTCAGAGGATGAGCTGAATCCAGGAATGTTTCTGGACGGCAGCCCATTCATTGCTGATGTACATTCGAACTGCATGATGTACTTGGTTGTTTGTTCGTTTGTGCGTTGCTGAGTTTTTGTACAGAAATTCCTGTGAATTCATTTAATTCCCGACAGGGATGGACTGTGGACTGCGACTGTATATGGGGGTTTGAAATATCAAGGAATATAAGTAAGAAAGCGCTAAAATGGGAGAATTATCAGCGAAGTTTGCAGTGATATATTCCAGTTATCCATTCATTCATTATTCAAACCTTGTTTCGGCCTCATTTCACAGACCAAATAATACACACAAGAATATAATTCGTAATATGGGTACTGTGGGATCGAGATCATTCAGTCAACTGCAGAGTTAAAGAGAGTTGAACCTTTTTATATGCATTTACAAACGGTGCATAGCCTCCTGAAACATCGTATTACATCATTTGTTAGAGTTTTTTCTTTCCACGACTTCCATACATTTATTATGAACAAATTCACTTACCATACCCAACAGTATAAGCCTACCGCACATTCTCCTACTTCAGAGTGATTCTCATTAATTTTTCGTCATCCTGTTCATATCCATCCCCTCTGTAATTGTCCCATCTAATCAAACCCAGTTTTACCCTGTGATCAGTAGACTTCCGTACACCACATCTTTCACGAATCTCTGTTACTAAAGATAGTGAAGAGCAACAGTTGTGTTGATAACAAAGGATAGGAAACAGCCACGGCATTTGATATACGTTAAAGTAAGAGAGAATAAGGCAGAACCCGCTCCATCCACCGACACACACACACACACACACACACACACACACACACACACACACACACACACACACACACACACACACACACACACACACACACACACAGGAAACCCTCAAGGTGAACGACAAGATAATGAAACAAAATCCCAGAGAGTATAATAGTTGAGTTTCTAATTTCTTTGTCATTGCAAAAGGTTTCAACAGCCCTGAAGGGAATCGTCTTGTGTGTGTGTGTGTGTGTGTGTATGTGTGTGTGTGTGTGTGTGTGTGTGTGTGTGTGTGTGTGTGTGTGTGTGTGTGTGTGTGTGTTATGCGAGGAAGAAGGAACCAAAGGCTAGGATCTCGTAAAACAGTTCCTTCCAAGAAAAAAAACAAAAACAGTACCAAAGAGAACCAAGTTCAAGATCCGTTCATTTCAGGATGCCTGGACACACTGCGTTTGAAAGACTGGAGATCATAGGAAGTTGGAAATACAGACAGAGGGAGACAGTTCCAGAGTTGACATGTTGCATAAATGAAGGACTGGGAGTAACGGTTAACTCTTAAATTAGAGAGTTGGACAGAAAAGGGATGAGAGTTTGTTGCTAGACGGGTGCTATGCACCCGTCGTAGAGGTGGAGGAATGCATGCAGACAGTTCAGAGGAGCAATGACCATTGAAGTAGCGATAGAAAAGAGATAAAGATGCAACAGTGCGGCGAAGAGATGGAGGTTGAAGGGAGTCAGTAAGAGGAGGAGAGTTAATGAGACGAAAAGCCTTTGACTCCACCCTGTTGAGAAGGGCTGTATTTGGGGAGCCTTCCCACACATGAGAGTTGTACTCTACACAGGGGCGAATAAAACCCGTATATAAAGTCAAGAACTGTGAGGGGGTAAAGAAGGAACGGAGTCAGCTTAGTACACCTAACCTCTTAGAAGCAGATTTTACAAGAGATGTAATATGATCCTTCCAAGATAAGTCCCGAGTGAATGAAACCCCAAGCATGTTCAAGGATGATTCAGGATTGAGCTGGATATTATTAAACATTAGTGGGTACTTCTGTGGAAGATTTTGTCGGGTTGATAGGTGTAAAAACTGAGTCTTTGATGCATTAAAAACAAGAGTATTTTTTCCCCAGTCAGAGATACGAGCCAAGTCAGACATTAGGTGTGCCATAGCCTCATACATTGTTGAAGTAACTGGTGAGATGGACGTTGCAGGAACCGAATGGAAAGGTGAAGTGTGGAATCACCAGCGTATAAGTGGATAGGGTTAGATGTACAGCTTAGATGATCACTGATGAATAAAAGGAAGAGAGTTGGTGATAGGACAGAGCCCTGAGTATCACCACTGTTGAAAGATCTAGAAGAATGATTGCCATCAACAACAGCGACTATAGAACGACCAGAAAGGAAGTTGTAGATGAAGACGCAGAGAGAAGGATAGAAACCGTAGGAGGGCAGTTTGGAAATTAAAGATTTATTCCAGACTCGATCGAAAGCCTTTGAGATGTCAAGTGCAGTGGCAAAGTTTCGCCAAAGTCCCGAAAGGAGGACGACCAGGAGTCTGAAAGGTAGGTGAGAAGATCGCCAGTGGACCGTCCCTGACGGAACCAATACTAACGATCAGAAAGAAGGTTGTGATAAGAAAGGTGCTTTAAAATTTTTCTGTTAAGAATAGACTCAAAAACTTTTGAGACACAGGATGTTAAAGCAATTGGACGATAGTTAGAGGGTTGGGAATCGTCACCCTTCTTTGGGACTGGCTGAATGAGAGCAAACTTCCAGCAAGAAGCAAAGGTACACGTTCAGAGACAAAGGCGAAAGAGTTTACCTAGGCAGGACTTAAGCACAGAAACACAGTGTTTGAGGACAACAGGAGGGACTCCATCAGGTCCATATGCCTTGTCAGTATTGAGGCCAGTGATGGCAGAAAATACACTAGCTGAAGAAATTTTAATGTCAGCCATGAGGAAGTCAAAGGGGGGGAAGTGATGGAGGAACAGCACCGGAATCGTCTAAGGTGGAATTGGAGGAGAAAGTCAGAGCGAAGAGATCTGCTTTATCAGTAGAAGAAATAGCTACGGAGCTCATAACTGTCCTCACCCCCACCCACCCTCTGTATAACAGGGACATTAAAACTTAAGATTTTCAGTAGTTTATCCATAGTAACATACAGCCATTTTCTATGTCAACATAACATATACAGTCGGACCCTTAAGATTCCTTGCTCAGGTCGCATGCCAGATTTTTTTTTTTTTTTTTTTTTTTTTTACGTGTCTGACACTGGGCAAAGGCTTCAGGGCCTATTTCTCGGGGGCAGTGACCAATCCCAAGGCCCAGTAGTCTTCGTACATGTCACCACTTCCACATGTCACCACTTCGGCGCTAAAATCCACCATCCATATTGAATACATGCTAGGGCTGTCTCATACAGGATTGGTGTACTGGTATTAGCGGGGGTATTTTTGCGACATGTCGGCGGGTCATCTGGTAGATCAGGAAAGTCTGCTTTTAGGAAATTCAGATTCTGAAACTGTTACCTTCCCCAGCCGGGATTCGATCCTGGGTCCATTAGGACCGCAGGCCGCCTCTCTACCGATTCAGCCACCGCCTCTGATTGTAATCTCGACAAATGAGGCTGTTGTTAAGGGTTTGCTTGGGAGGCTGTGTGTGTGTGTGTGTGTATGTGTGTGTGTGTCAAAAATTATATACCTTTTTCTATAGTTCACACACACACACACACACACAGCAAGATGTACTTTTTCACTTAAAAAAGAAATAAGGCACAGCATTCTACCTATCAAAAGGCACCAGTTCATTTTAACACACATAACTGTTTGAAATTTCATGACTCTGTAGTGAATACTTTCTGATTTTTGGCCCGGAAACGAAATCTCTATGCTACCTATTGTTGTTCATCCCAGTGATTACAGTACCTTCCTGTGGCTTCGTCAGGTAGAGGGTAAAAAACGCTTTCAGTGACCACCATAGCATGCTGTTCCACTTCATTTACTTTATATTTAGGGATGTCCGTCACTTTCCTCGCTGATGTATCATACAGAGGAGAACGGTCAGTGGGTATTGCAAAATACTATGCCTCTCTCGGTTCAGGAACGTTGTCCAGCAGAAGAAATTAATGTGTAAAAGGGGTGAAATATTAGGTTAACTTTTGCCACAAACAGCACTATGTCATAGAATCGGGAAGTGAAAAATACAAACGAAGGGAAAGGTAAAAAAAAGAAAAAGAAAAAAAGAAAAGATGGAGGGAGACTAGAGAAAACAGGCCATAAAGAACATACAACTGATGGAGGAGGTTTTTGAATTTAATTCCAAAGATGAAAAAAAAATAATAATAATAACTTCTTGTTCTAACTCTGTTTTTGAAGGAAGGACAAAGAGAATGTAGAATTTACTTACTTCTCAGTAAATTAAGTATTGAAGGAAAATTATCCGGGACTTTTACATTTAAACAAGGACTAGGACGAAAAACTGCAAATCCCCCATGTCTTGTGTTACTCGAGCAACATCGAACCCTGGTAACAAGAGAAAACGGACTGAACCGAAAGTCTTGTCAGCAAATCCGGCATCTCCCTGTTCTGCGTACTTCGTCCACCTTATATTGACGGAGAATTTCATCCTTTTTCAGCTTATTTTACCCTAGCTCGGTGGCAAGCTAATACAATTCCGAAGCTCAGCATCCTTTCCATAGCACTTCTTCGTGACTATCACCATCTTCTTGTGTTACCAGGCCTCAGGTCATTGGCAGGTAAGATTATTTTTCAGCTCCAAATCCTTCCCTTAACTTCAGCTTCACTCCCTTCCATAGTACTTCTTCGTGAGAGCAGTGGAAATGAGTTATTTGAGAGGTGTATGTGGAGTCATGCGGAGAGAGAGGCTGACAAATGAGGAGGTGAAGGTGCGTTGTGGTGTGGAAGATAGGAAAAATACATTGAGGTAGTTTGGCCGTGTGGAGAGGATGGAGAACGAGAGACTGACGAGCAGAATGTATGTGAGTGAGGTAGAGGGGGGAGAGAGAGGGGTAAGACAGGGATGAGATGGAGGGAAGGAATCGAGAGGCATATGAGAGAGGGGAATGTGAGCTGGGAGCAGGGTAGTGAAATGGTGGGGGACAGGGCGACATGGAGGCGATTTGTTTGTGGCCACCCCTTACGGGATTAAGACGTCAGGCATTAGATAGATAGATAGTTAGCACTTCATTGTGACTGGGATAATATTATGTCCACGTCCTACACTAACTTAGGCTCCAACAGCAGTAGTTCAGTATAGGAATACGTCACCTTATTGATCGTTCTTAGGGTCAGCCTTCGGTGTACATCAGCAGATCTTTACACAAGATCAATTTAGGCCTAATGACATAGGCTGCTCGCGTCCGTTGTTTTTATTTTACTAAGTAATTATACTGTCTGCCTCTCAGCTCTAGAGCTAGGCTAACTTCACAAGGCCACAAGTCAAACTAAACTGAAACTCCCCTGTTTTTTTTCTTCTTATTCTTAGTTATGGCTTAATGGCCATCACCCATTACGAAGGGCATTAGGCTAAACAAGACAGTGTATACAAATAAATCGTCAAATAAAAAACAAGACACTAGGGCACAAAGGGGAATGAGGGACGAAGACAGGCACTGGAGGGACTTAAGAAAATGACATGTGGAAGATAGACGAAGGGCTACACAGTACTGGAAGTGGAAGCAAAGTCCGATTCTGACTTTGGTTGCAAATTTCTAAGGGTGCTGCGGAGGATCCTCACCTCCTCGGTGTCTGTAATGGCTTTAAGGGACCCCCGTCGCAGCTTGTTAAAGGAGAGCATGGCCGTCCGGAACTCCCTTTTGCTGTACGCCGTTGCACTGCCGATCTCTGGCGCAGTGTCCTCGTATGACTGCAAGCAGTGCACAAACGAATCCAGCTCTGAACCATCGAGGGAGGCAAAGTTTGACCAGGCGAGGCAACGACTCAGGGGCAAAGGCTTCTGACTCGCCGAGTCCTGCCCCTCAGATGGGAGAGGGTCCACCTCGCCAGGCTCCACAGGAGAAACAGGGTCGGCAGGGACGTCAGCCATAGGAGAAACAGGGTCAGCAGGGGTGTCAGCCACAGGAGAAACAGGGTCAGCAGAAATGTCAGCCACTGGAGAAATAGGGTCAGCAGGGACATCAGCCACATGTGGAAAAAAAAGGAGCCTCATCCCCAGTCTCCATGGGCACTTCGGGAGGTGGCAAAGAAGCAGACTGGCGGGAGACGGAACGGCCCGGCAACTGGAGCCTTGTAGGTGGAGTGGAGGGCTGCAGCTGTAGCACCCATGGGACCATAGTGGTGGGGATCACGTGGGGCCCAGATCGACGTGGAAGGGCTCGCCTCCAAGGCTTCCTCTGCGCCACAGAAGAGGAGAAGGACTTGGGGATCAGTATGACAGGGAGCCCACTGGCCTTGAAGATGGTGGGCAGGCGCTGGGCGAGAACTGCCATATCTCCCCCCGAGAAAGCCTTGGCCACCTCGACACACATTGTGATGATGGTCGAGGTAGATGAGGCAGGGAACGAGGCAGTAGAGGCAGCTGGAGGTTGACGACTGCGCTGACGATGGGGGAAGGCATGGGGAGAGCCCCGCACCACCTGGCCTGCAGGGCCGGTGACAGAGGTAGCTGCAAGACCTTTGGTACCCTCTTCCATGAGGAACTCCACCACCTCGCCAGCAACAACAGAAGGCATGGGGTGGGAAGGGTTGGGAGCCACGATGGAAGAACGGTGAAGGAAAACGTCACTTCCTGTGTCCCGGCGAGTCAGGAAACCGTACCCCTTGCGGACATGGTACCACTTCACCTGGCCCACGACCTTAGCCGCCATACTGCTGAGACTGCGCTGGCTTCCGTCCTCTGCTCGATCATCCCCAGAATCATGCAAGAGGACTGCCTCTCCCCTATTCTCTCCCCCATCCTTTTATATCCATCTTTGCTTCGCCAACATTCTAGGACATGCTGGTACCTGCTCCTTGCAACAACAGCTACCAAACTGGAGACATCCAAAATATTCCAGAGTTTCCTTACATTACGCGGAGTAGACTGTAGCACCAGTCGAGCAGGGCAGTACTCCCGAGGTGGATGGAAAGCTGATGACAGGGAGTGCTGGAGCTCCCATTTCATCAGCCCTCAGGACTAGTTCCTGACCATCCCCCTTTGCTGAACTTTTTCAGTGTCTCAGTTACACAGAGAGTAGGCTAGCATGCTCTCCAGTACAAATTTCTCTAACTTTCTACACCAAACTACATGCACAGTACACACTACACTTCCTATTCAAATTTAACTAAAAAATGGCGTCTCTTCACCAAGCCTCGGAGTCCCCAGGGGGGTGGACCATAAATGCCCCCACCATCCGCCCCTCTCCCGGTGATGACTCGAGGTGCCTGGAACCACTGTCTGACTCTCTTCTTCTTCATTTCTGCAACATTCGCGGCCTTTCTTCTAACTTTCGCTCTGTTGAGCTCCACCTCTTCCCCTCTAAACCTCACCTTCTTTTTCTAACGGAGACTCAGCTGTCTGAGTCAACTGACAGCAAACCCTTTTCTATATCCTCCTACTTTCTCTATACTCATTTTAAAGCCAAAGGTGGCTGTTGTGTATATATACGCAACGACTTATCTTGCTCTCGTGTTCCTGAACTCGATTCTTCTGAATTCTCTACACTCTGGCTTCAGCTTTCCTGTCATTCTCTTACTAAATATATCTGTGCTGTTTACTTATCCCCTAATTCTACTGACAATCAAAAATTCTTCGACTATCTTACTTCTACGATGGAACACATTCTATCCATTTCTCCTTTCTCTGAAATCTCCATTCTAGGAGATTTCAATGTTCACCACCACCTTTGGCTCTCCTCTCCTCTCACGGATCAACCTGGTGAACAAGCCTACATCTTTTCTATCCTTAATGACTTAGAGCAGCTTGTACAGCACCCTACCCGTATCCATGACGGCCTTGGAGAGAGCTCCAACATACTTGACCTCTTCCTCACAACTAATCCTCCTGCTTACTCTGTTACTCCGTTGGGCTCCTCCGATCACAACCTTATCACCTTAACCTGTCCTGTCTCTCCGGTACGGCCTGTGGACCCTCCAGAGAAATGTCGTCTGTGGCATTTTGGAGCCGCGGACTGGGAGGCCCTCAGGCAGTACTTCTTTGATTTTCCCTGGAATGATTATTGCTTCCATGGCCGAGAGCCATCTGATTGTGCCTTGTGCATGATGGAGGTTATTCTCTTGGGCATGGAAGCATACATTCCTTTCTCATATCCTTTGACTAACGCAAGAAAGCCTTGGTTTAATCACGCTTGTTCTAATGCTGTCCGCAACAAGGTGAGAGCCTACAAAAGGTACCGGACCCAACCCACCCCTGAATCATATCATCTTTACGTTTCTGCCTGGAATCGTGCTAAGTCTGTTCTTCACTCCACTAAAAATAATTTCATCCATACTAAATGCTCTCAACTCTCCAACTCGAATTCTTCCCGCTCCTTCTGGCACCTTGCCAAAAATCTTTCTAACAGCTTTACCTCATCATCCTTCCCTCCTCTTTTCTACTCTGGTGGTTCTGTAGCTATTTCTTCTACTGATAAAGCAGATCTCTTCGCACAGACTTTCTCCTCCAATTCCACCTTAGACGATTCCGGTGCTGTTCTTCCATCTCTTCCCTCCTTTGACTTCCTCATGGCTGACATTAAAATTTCTTCAGTTGATGTATTTTCTGCCATCACTGGCCTCAGTACTAACGAGGCATATGGGCCTGATGGGGTCCCTCCTGTTGTTCTCAAGAACTGTGCTTCTGTGCTTACACCCTGCCTAGGTAAACTCTTTCGCCTTTGTCTGTCAACTTGTACCTTTCCTTCTTGCTGGAAGTTTGCTCTCATTCAGCCAGTCCCAAAGAAGGGTGACCACTCCCAACCCTCCAACTGTCGTCCAATTGCTTTAATGTCCTGTATTTCAAAAGTTTTCGAGTCAGTTCTCAATAGAAAAATTTTAAGGCATCTTTCCTATCACAACCTTCTTTCCAATCGTCAGTACGGGTTCCGTCAGGGACGCTCCACTGGCGATCTTCTCACCTACCTTTCAGACTCCTGGTCATCCTCCTTTTGGGACTTTGGCAAAAGCTTTGCCATTGCACTTGACATCTCAAAGGCTTTCGATCGAGTCTGGCATAAATCTTTAATTTCCAAACTGCCCTCCTACGGTTTCTATCCTTCTATCTGTGCCTTCATCGCTAGCTTCCTTTCTGGTCGTTCTATAGCCGCTGTTGTAAACGGCCATCGTTCTTCTCCTAGATCTGTCAACAGTGGTGTTCCTCAGGGCTCTGTCCTATCACCAACTCTCTTCCTTTTATTCATCAATGATCTAAGCTGTACATCTAAACCTATCCACTCATATGCTGATGACTCCACCCTTCACCTTTCCATTCGGTTCCCGCAACGCCCATCTCAACAGTTACTTCAACAAACAAGGGATGAGGCTATGGCACACCTAATGTCTGACTTGTCTTGTATCTCTGACTGGGGTAAAAATAATATGGTTGTTTTTAATGCATCTAAGACTCAGTTCTTACACCTATCAACCCGACAAAATCTTCCACAGATATACCCACTAATGTTTAATACTATTCAGCTTAATCCTGCATCATCCTTGAACATGCTTGGGGTTTCATTTACTCGGGACTTATCTTGGAAAGATTATATTACATCTCTTGTAAAATCTGCTTCCAAGAGATTGGGTGTGCTAAGCTGCCTCCACTCTTTCTTTACCCCTGCACAATTGTTGACTCTATACAGGGGTTTTATCCACCCCTGTGTGGAGTACAACTCTCATGTGTGGGGAGGCTCCCCACATACAGCTCTTCTCAATAGGGTGGAGTCAAAGGCTTTTCGTCTCATTAATTCTCCTCCTCTTACTGACTCCCTTCAACCTCTGTCTCTTCGCCGCACTGTTGCATCTTTATCTCTTTTCTTTGCTACTTTAATGGTCACTGCTCCTCTGAACTGTCTACATGCATTCCTCCACCTCTACGACGGGCGCGTAGCACCCGTCTGTCAGCAAACTCTCATCCCTTTTCTGTCCAACTGTCTAATGCAAGAGTTAACCGTTACTCCCAGTCTTTCATTTATGCAACAGGTCAGCTCTGGAACTCTTTCCCTCTGTCTGTATTTCCTGCTGCCTATGATCTCCAGTCTTTCAAACGCAGTGTGTCCAGGCATCTCAAAATGATCGGATCTTGAATTTGGCTCTCTATTGTATTTTGTTTTTGTCTTGGAGGGAACTGTTACTGCGGGGTCATGGCCTTTGGTTCCTTCTTCCTCGCATAAAAAAAGGAAAAAAAAACTATCATTTCTTTAGCATACAAACTGAAGTTAAACTGTATAATTTGAGAGTCGCCTACATAAATCATTATAAAGAAAGAGAAAAGGAAGAAGAGAGTGGATGAGGAATTTGGAAGGAATTTGAGTGTAAAGTGGAGGGACTGTAAGAAAATGTTCTGGAAAGAGGTGAAAAGAGTAAGACAGGGTGGAAGTGAAGTTAGCAGGGGAGTGAAAGGTAAAAATGGTAGATTACTAGTGGAGAAGGGAGAAAAAGTGAGCAGATGGAGAGAACACTTTAAGGAATTGTTGAACGTGGAGGATGGAAGTAATGCGAGTATAAGTGGCTGGGGAATGGCTGGGAGAAGGAGGGAGGTGAGAAGACAGGAAGAAATCAGTAGGATAGAAGTTGTGGAAGCAATGAAGAAAGTTAAATCAGGGAAAGCCCCAGGAATTGATGGAGTGTGTAGCGAAATGCTGAAGCATGGGGGAGAGATAGTAGTAGAATGGATGTGGAAGATGTGCAGATTGGCCTGGGAGGAAGGTAGAGTCCCGGAGGATTGGAAGTCAGGTATAATTATTCCCTTGTACAAAGGAAAAAGGGAAAAAGAAGTGTGTGGTAATCATAGGGGCATTTGTCTTCTTAGTATAATAGGAAAAGTGTATGGTAGGATACTTATTGACAGAGTTAGAGAAAGAACAGAGAAATTAGTTGGAGAAGAACAGGGAGGCTTTAGGAAGGGAAGAGGTTGTGTAGATCAGATATTCATTCTCAGATCTTTAGTGGAAAAGTTTCTAGAGAAGGGAAAGAAGTTGTATGCGGCTTTCATGGGTTTGGAGAAAGCATATGACAGGGTGGATAGACTAGGATTGTGGAAAGTGTTAAGAATATATGGAGTAGATGGGAAGTTGTTGAATGCTTTGAAGAGTATGTACGATGGTGCGAAGGCTGCAGTGCGTGTGGATGGTGAACTAAGTGAATTTTTCTCTTTGAAAGTTGGGTTGAAACAGGGATGTGTCATGTCTCCATGGTTGTTCAATCTGTACATGGATGGGGTAATAAAAGAGGTACAAGGTAGGGTAGTGGATGTTGGAATGGCCCTGGTGAGAGAGGATAGTGTTTGGAAACTCCCTGTACTGTTGTTTGCAGATGATACTGTGTTGTTGAGTGAAGACGAAGGGGAGCTGCAAGGCTTGGTGGATGAGTTTGAGAGAGTGTGTAAGAAACGGAATCTAAAGGTGAATGTAGGGAAGAGTAAAGTGATGGTCTTTGAGAGAGGTGAAGTCAGTGAATGTACAGCGAGGTTGGATGGTGAGGAATTGGAAAATGTGAGTACGTTTAAGTACTTGGGTAGTGTGATGAGTAAGGATGGAGGTTTGGAGGGTGAAGTGCTTGAAAGGGTACAGCAGGGAAGAAAGGTTGCTGGTTCTTTGAAAGCAGTGATAAGAAACAGGGAAGTGAGCATGGAAGTGAAAAAGTTACTACATGACAGTATTGTGATACCAACTCTAACGTACGGAAGTGAAGCTTGGACGTTGTTGGAAGGACACAAGTCAAGAGTGAGAGCCGTGGAAATGAGTTATTTAAGAGGAGCCTGTGGAGCCACATGGAGAGACAGGCTGACGAATAAGGATATAAAGGAGCGTTGTGGTGTTGATGTGGATGTGATAGGAAGCGTTATGAGGAACACACTGAGGTGGTTTGGCCATGTGGAGAGGATGGAGGGTGAAAGACTGACGAAGAGAGTGTATGTGAGTGAGGTGGAGGGTGGAAGAGGGAGGGGGAGGCCGAGGATGAGATGGAGAGATGGGGTGGAGAGGTATATGAGAGAGAGGGGTGTGAGTTGGGAGCAGGGGAGTGAAATGGCGGGGGACAGGGCGACTTGGAGGCGATTTGTTTGTGGCCACCCCAAACGGGATTGAGGCGTCTGGCAATAGATAGATAGATAGATAGAAAAGGAAGAATGAATGCATAACTTTACAAAGTACCTTCACTCATAGCACCAGGCTATCTGGCAACTCTCACTCTTAACTGAAAAATGCGAGAAACGTCGGGAATTTTCCAGCACTACCTTTCTAGCAATCCAGCTTCTGAATATCTTAAAGTTAATATCTTGTCACAGCTCAGTGGCAAAACAAAATAGTACGGCTCTACATGCTTTTTCTGGCACTTCTAAGTTATTAGGATAATATTCTAGTGTTAAACTCTTTCAGTGACAATCAGATAATACATCGGTTCCAAATGCCTCCCATAATTCTTCATTGTGATAAGTTTGATGTTTTGGTGTTAAACTCTTGTAACGGTTGAGCATTCAAAGTAGAGAGAGAGTAGTGTTAAGCAAGGTAAAGTCTTCCTTTCGTGTCAGGCATGTGCTCTAAAATTATTCGATATTTTTCTCGTACAAGTGAGTATGTAAATGGGAGACTTTAATGAGTCTGTTTTATTTTTAGCCTAGGAATTACAACGTATTCTAAGTTTTTTTTTTCTTTTTTCCCAGATGAATTTATTTTGCTTTTGAGAACTTTTGACGTAAGAAGGCTGGAAACAGTCACAGTTTATCCCTCCATAACCAGATGTGTCTCCCAGAGTTGAATAAAACGGATTGATGGTAGTACGATTAAACTCTGAAATACACCACCGATATGCAGATGTTTAAGGGAAGTCTTCCTGTTTTTATTTTGAACATAAATTACAGGAGGACTTACAGCAGTAACAAATAACGATAACTTTTGTAATATCTGATCATCCAACAGGACGATGGGGTCTACCGTTGTTTGGATACATCCCTCTCACTTCCAAGAATTTAGAGGAACAACTGGATGATCTTCACAAGCAGCATGGCGACGTGTATCTGTGAGTAAATTCTTGATTCTTTACATCCTGCAGTGTTATAATTATTATCACACTGCGTCTCTTTTCTTCCTTCTCTCTAGTCTCCTCTGATATCTGATATTAAGAAGCACCATGCGTACTGTACGTGCATGTGAGTGTAGCTGCTTCATTCTGCACAATCTGGAATGGTTTACTTAAACCATCTCTCTCTCTCTCTCTCTCTCTCTCTCTCTCTCTCTCTCTCTCTCTCTCTCTCTCTCTCTCTCTCCCCTTGCAGTCTGTTTTCTCACTGTCTGAGTTGTCCAGCAACTGAATTCTACTTTGCCAAAAATGATTTTGTCTCTTCTGCCTCATTTTTTTTTTTTTTAACCGTCTCTCGTTGGTGTATATTTGTGAGTTGCAAAGTCACTTTGTCCAGTATTAACGAATGGTTTTATGCTGCCCTTCCCTCGTTGTTTCCTTCCTCTTCTCTTTTTCTGTCTGTAATTTCATCTCGTCTATACAGCGAAGCATTGTGAGTGACACATCCAAGAGTGGCCACGTAACACGGTCTGTATCATGTTACCCTTGTGTGAGTGGGGCTTTTCACCTGATCAGGTGTTTCCGGTTGGCCATAAAATATTGTGTATATATCTGTCTCTCTCTCTGTCTGTCTGTCTGTCTGTCTCTCTCTCTATCTATCTATCTATATATATATCTGTATCTATCTATCTATCTATGCAAAATAACCACAGGAGTAATGAAAGGAGCGACAGTGAGTACTTTCGTATATTATATCTTCAGACAGAGTGAGACAGAAACGTAAAAGGCAGAGGTCTTTTTTGCACACCAGCAGCAGGGAGTGGCACACAGAACAAGGGATGACTTGAATTTTTACCTGCGGCTTAACTTATGGACAACTGCAGCAGGGAGTGGCACACAACAATAGATGAGGTAGTGATATACACGATAATATTTTACGGTTAGCTGGAAAGACAAGGTCAGGTGAAAAGCACCACCCACGAGAGGATTAATTTGACCCACATGGTCAAGTTGGGTACCCTACCCATGAATTAGTGTCGTGCCACCTCTCTTGAGAATGTTGGTCCTACTGTGTATATATATATATATATATATATATATATATATATATATATATATATATATATATATATATATATGTAGTCTTCTTACCTCTTTACACTCATTCATCTTAGAGATGTCATGAAATACAGCTTGTTGGTCCTCTACATTTTATTTTCGAGTTACATAAAACACACACACACGCACACACATATACACACACACACACACATATACACACACACACACACACACACACACACACACACACACACACACACACACACACACACACACAATTATATATACTTTTATATAAATATAAATATATATAAATAAATAAATAAATATATCTCATCTCATCTCATCAGCCGTTTGAGTGTCCACTGCAGGACGGGCCTATCTCGACCGAAGTGGGGACGATACAGCCAATGTATCTCTTAACAAGTGGCATAGGCTGTCTGGTAGAGATTGTATGCAGGGGGAGAGGTGCTTGTAAGTGTACCTGTAGTGTTGGAGTGGCTTTGGATGTGTGTGTAGTCTGTGAACCAAGTGTAATCGTCCCGCACAAGCCGACTGGGTGCAAGCATACTTTACAATATGCGACACTGGTTCAACCACAGCACCCCTTATGTCCGCCAAGCAGTACATGGCCAGAAGAACGCACCCAAAGTTTATTACCCTGGCGGGGCGTGAACCCTCATTCTTCAGTGTATGAAAAAGCACACTTTAACACTGTACCACAGAAGCTCCAAATAAATAAATAAATTATATATATATATATATATATATATATATATATATATATATATATATATATATAACAATGGGTCACGATATATAGGGAAGAAATAAAAGTAGTCGAATTTCTTTGCTCAGTCTCAAGGATATTCCTCTTGAAGGAGAGACTACGTGTGAATTTCTTCTGGGATTGGGCATCATTTAGGGGTCGTGCAATGAAACTGAATTTCAGCTCTTTAATAATATTCCTCCTGTGTAATGGAAAACAAAACGTACGCTATGCTACGCTGTTGCAACTCTGCACCTGATCATGCACATAACCCCTCTCCCCATCTCCTTGCACACTTAACCAAGCGCATAACTGCCTTGCCCCTTCCCCCCCCATTCTGTATATCACGGAGGCATTAAAACTTAAAAATTTCTGTAGTTTATCCATGGCAATTATGCAGTTATGAGAAGATTTGATGAAATTATGACTTGTGTTTTTTTTCATTTGGGCAACATTTTTCATGATTACATAATAAGTAGTCATGAAGCTTAACACATAATTAGATATTCATATACTCATTTATCATGTACAATTTCTTCCTCCAAGGGGTGAGAGTTGCAAAGTTTCATTAGAAAAATGCATTGAGCCCTTCAGATTCCTTGCACAGGTCGTGTTGAAATCTCTGATTTTTTATGTTTCATTATTAAAAAAAAAAAAGATTTAAGACACAGCATTCTGCCTATCAAAAGGTACCAGTTCACTAGAAGACACATAACCATGTGAAATTTCATGGTACTATAGTGAATACTTTCCGAGCTCTGGTCTGGAAAGAAAATCTCCATGCCATATATTGTTGTTGATACCAGTGATAACAATACCCTTCTCTGACCTCCTCAGGTGGAGGGTAAAAATGTATTTTGCATATTTCCAAATCACACTGGATATACCACAGTGAGTGATAGAACACACTGAAGGAATGTATTAAGTGCAGATCATGCTTGTTTGCTGTCATTGTGTCCTTTTGCCGTTGTTCTTCAACTATTTAACCATGACTTTGAGCTGATCCTCTTACTTGGTCCTGCCCTAAATTGTGAATTCGTGAATGACGACCATACCATGTTTTGCAATGTTGGTTGTCACTAGCAGCTTGGCGACACACTTCATCCCTCAAGCATTGGCTTCTGTAGTTGCCCAAGTCATAGGATCAATGCCCCAAAACGAGTAGTTGATGTCTAGATGTTGCAGCATGATCGTCGTACAGGTGAAGAACTCTGACAGGCTCATCCTCCTGAAGTCCTCAGGGGAAGAATGCAGACACGGGCTCCGTTTTTCCGAGCCCAAAACAGTGTTCATATGGTGAACCATTGCCCTCTTCTTTGTATTGGATTGAAAAGTGTGAGCTCAACTGTCACAGACAGATGCCAAAGATGTCGAGAGAAAGGCTGTTGCTCTGGTGTCCCTGATGGCTTGGTCCTTGTGTGATGGTAATTCCATCATGAGGGTGGGGTTCATGTGGCAAGCAGCAGCAGCTGTCATGATGGAGAACCAAGCTTGCATGCAGATGTGGAAGCCCATCAGTTTCTCCCAGAAGTTTTCTATTTGACTGGGTCCACGCAAAGACAAGCATTTTTTTTTTTTTTTTATAACAACCAAAGACGAGAAAACAAATGAATAAAAAAAAAAGCTAATCCTTACACCAGATTACTGGTGTCTCTGTTCATAAAATATCTGTAACAGTTAGACTTGAACAGCTGTAGGTTGGAGTTTGGAGGGAAACAACTCTGGGGAAGCGAGTGCCAGAGAGATGCAGGTCGGGGAATGAAAGAATTCTGATAGGCAGAAGTTCTGCAATATGGCTGAGTGACATTCCAGTCATGAGCGCTACCAGATGCCCGTGTAGCACGAGGGAAGGCATGGAGAGGTGGCACAATGGATGCAACTTCGTCTGAGCATTTGCTATAAAAATATCTGTAAAATAATGGAAGGGAGGCAACATTCCTTCTTACTTGTAGGGGAGGTAGTTTATTAGTAAGAGCAGGGTTATTAATAATTCTGACAGCTTTGTTCTGAATTTAATCTAGTTGTTTTAATGCAACCTCTCCACATCCATTCCACAAGGGTAAGCAGTATTCAAGCTGAGAGCACTCATGACTCTTATAAGTTACGGCTAACTGGTTGTCAGTGAAGAAGTTACGGACTCTGTACAATAATCCAAGTTTCTATGAGAGTTTTAGCAAGTGATCTGACATGATAGGTCCGGCTGAGGGCATTGTTAAGTGAGACACCGAGAATTTCAGTACGGTACTTTTGGAGATGGGAATATTTTTAGAATTGAAGGTAATATGCGAATCTGGCAATACCTGTATATTAGTAAAGTGTATACAATTAGTTTTACTAGCATTAAATGAGACAATGTTGTTTTGTCCCCATTCACTGATCGTAGATAAGTCTTGATTTAAGGAGATGGCTGTACTGAGTTGAGAGTTGGAGATATCAGACTTTGTAAATGGGTGTCTGAGTGTGAATGATCTATGGTGTTGAGTAATCTGCATATGAATGGATGGGATTGTGGGTGACAGATAACAGATCATTAACCCTATCAGGTTTCTGGGCCAGGCAGATTATGTCTGTGCTAGAGTCAGCCACTCACGCTGGCCCACATCTTCGCAGCCTGATACTTTTCTTTGATCGTTCTGTGTAAATACACTTTACATGATAGAATGTTGGTCTTGGTGTCATTTTAAAGCTGAATAGTTGTACTTTATCGTAGTATGTTAAAAAAAAAAAAAAAGGAGAACAAAGAAAGTAAAATGTCAAAATGACGAGTTGTAGTTTGGCGAAAAGCAAAAATTTTATACCTTGCCGGAGAAAAATATTCGGCAAAAAAAAACTTATAAAGCTATGTAAATCTGGTTTAAACTGTTCAAAAGTACAATTAATTATCTTTACAATGACATACAGATTATTGTAATTTTTACATTTTATTGCACGGTAAAGTGACAGGAAAGAGACATACAATTTTATTTTATTCTGCCTCATATTCACTTCACAATCTTTTTCTTTGATCGGTCAGTGTAAATACACTTTTTATGATAGGATGCTGGTTGTGGTGTTGTTTTGAAGCTGAATAGTTGTACTTTAACGTACCAGTAGTATGTTGAAAAAGGGAAAACAAAGAAAATGAAAAGTCAAAGTGATGAGTTAAAGACGGGCAAAAACCGAGAATTTTATACCTTGCTGTAGAAAAATGTGTGCCAAGAATAAAGTGATAAAGAAACAAAGCCATGAGTCAGACCAGCTGTGCAGTATCCGCCACACACAGCACAACCATTCCATGACGTCATGCTCGTGTTTCTTTGTTATGAAGTGTAAACGCGATTTATGGTGAAAATTTTACAAAGGTTTCTTAAAACGATGATTAAAAGCTTCATCGGAATCTCTGAGGTTGGATTTGAAATGACTGTTAAAATTGTCATTTCAATCTCAAAGGGTTAATATGAACCAGGAACAGGGTTGACGCCAGAACTGATCCCTGCGGCACGCCGGCGTTAGTTGGGCGGAAATTGGAAGAAATGTGGGACAAAGCTGTTTGAACTGATTGAGAAATATCCTGATTTTCAATGTATAAATGGCCCATGTCATCAGCTAGCATGATGCAGTGTACCAGGGGCCTGGAACTGGAAGAATGATCAAATGTGGGGTATGTGATCTTGTCGATGATCTGGTATGGGGTCACACAGTTGGGATCTTTGCCTTATCCCACACTTCAGACAACATTTCTGATGATTGCTTGATGCACTTCTTCAACTCAGGATTTGACTTGTGCAGATGGTAGATCGTGGGTACCACTTCACTCTGGCATGTCAAATTCATCACTGGAAAACAGTTGGGTTCCTGATTTACCAAACACCACCATCCCCCTTTTTTTGTTTGGATTGTCAGCGCTGTTTGACACAATTTTAGACCTGTGAATGGAAGAAAACAGAATTTTAAATGAGTATCAGAGAGCTCACAGACAGCGACACACAGTGTTGCAAAACTTGTCCTCTTATTCTAAGGAATGCAGTGGATTAAAATATGCAGTGAGTAAAAGTGCATTACACCTTAACACAATGATGCAATGCGAAGATGCATATACACACACTAGCATCCAGTACGGCATATATGGCTTCCTCCAGTCGCAGCTACTATAGCCCAGGAGAGCATAGGACCTGTCACACACACACCACCTTCCTGCTTGATCCCTAAACACACAACAGTTACACTGATATTTCTCCTGCCCCATCACCACACGAAGTGGATTCAAATATCCAGCAAGTGAAAACATATCGCAACTTTTAATGTTCTGATGCACCCAAACATATATATATATATATATATATATATATATATATATATATATATATATATATACTGTTATATTCTTATGCAAGAAAGAAGGAATCAAAGGCCAGGAGCCCATAAGAGTGTTACCTCCAAGAAAAAGCAAAAACAAGATAACAAAGCCAAATTAAAGATTCATTCTTTTTGAGATGCCGGGACACACTGCGTTTGAATGATTGGAGATCATTGGCAGTAGAAAAAACAGACAGAGGGAGACAGTTCCAGAGCTGACCTGTTGCAGACACAAAGGACTGAGAGTAACAGTAAAATCTTGCATTAGAGAGTTGAACAGAAAAGGGATGAGAGTTTGTCACTAAAAGAGTGCGACCTGCCATACTGGTGGAAGTACGTCAGAGGACCAGTGACCATTGAAGAGCAACAGAAAAGAGATAAAGATGCAACAGCGTGGTGAAGACGCAGAGTTTGAAGGAAGCCAGTAAGAGGAGGAGAGTTAGTAAGACATAAAGCCCTTGACATTATCTTGTTGAGAAGAGCTATATGTGGGGAGGCTCCCCACATATGAGAGTAGTACTTTACACAAGGGCAAATAAAACCTGTTTATAAAGTCAATAGCTGCACAGGGGTAGGAAAGGCATGTGTCATCTTAGTACACCTAATCTCTTGGAAGCAGATTTTACAAGATAGGTAATATAGTCTTTCCATAATAAATCTCGACAGAATGAAACCCCAAGCGTGTTTAAAAATGATGCAGGATTGAGATGGATATTGTTGAAATTTAGAGGATACTCCTGCAGAAGATTTTGTCGCATTGAAAGATGTAAGATCTGAGTTTTTAATGCATTACAAACATCGAGATCACATTTACCTCAGTCATTGATATGAGCCAAGTCTGACATTTGATGTGCCAAAGCCTCATTCTTTGTTTCTTGAAGTAACTGCTGAGATGGACACTGTTGGGAGCGAATGGAAACGTGAAGGGTGGAGTCATCAGCTTATGAGTGGATAGGGTTAGATGTACAGCTTAGAAGGTCACTGATGAATGGAAGGAAGAGAGTTGGTGATAGGACAGAGCCCTGAGGAGCACCACAACTGATAGCTCTAGGAGAAGAACAGTTGCCATCTACAACAGAAGTTATTGAACGACCAGAAAGGAAGCTAGAGATGAAGGCAGATGTAGAAGGATAAAAACCGTAAAAGGGCAGATTTTTTGGAAATCAGAGATTTATGCCAGACTCAGAAGTGTTTGGGATGCCAAATGCAATGGCAAATCTTTCGCCAAAGTTGTGAATGGAAGATGAACAGGAGTCTGAAAGCCAGGTGAGAAGATCGCCAGTGGAGGGTCCCTTTCGGAACCCATACTGACGATCAGAAAGAAGGTTGTGATAGGAAAGCTGCTTTAAAATGTTTTTGTTAAGAATAGACTCAAAAACTTTTGAAATACAGGATGTTAGCGCTACTGGGCAATAGAGAGCCGGGAATGGTCACCTTTCTTTGGGACAGGCTCAGTTTGAGCAAACTTCCAGCAAGAAGGAAAGGTACAAGTTGACAAAGGCGAAAAAGTTTACCTAGGCAGGGTGTAAGCACCAAAGCACAGTTCATGAGGACAAGAGGAGGGACCCCATCAGTCCCATATGCCTTGTAAGTATTGAGGCCAGTGATGGCAGAAAATACATCAGTTGAAGAATTTTTTATGTCTGCCATAAGGAAGTCAGAGGGAGGAATGATGGAAGAACAGCACCTGAATCATCTAAGGTGGAACTGGAGGAGAATGTCTGAGTGAAGAGTTCTGCTTTATCAGGAAAAGAAATAGCTACAGAGCCATCAGAATAGAAAAGGGGAGGGAAGGATGATGAGGTGAAGTTGTAGAGAGGTTTTGCTAAGGTGCTAGAAGGAGTGGGAAGAATTTGAGCTGGAGTGTTCAGAGTATTTAGTGTAGATGAAATTATTTTTAGTGGAGTGAAGAACAAACTTAGCACAATTCTGGACCGGGCTAATGTAGGGCCCGGCCTTCACTACAGGTGAAGGATATCTTAAAATGAACGAACACTTCTGGGTGGAAACATAAAAAAGAGATGAGATTCAGAGGTCATTTGGCTCCAGTACCTTTTGTAGGCCTCCTTGTTGTGGACAGCATTAGAAGAAGCATGATTATTTTTTTTCCCACAGGATTTGAGAAAGGAATGTATGCTAATGCCCAAGGGAATAACCTCCATAATGTGTTAGGCACACTCAGTTGGCTCTTGGCCATGGAACCAATAATCATTCCAGGGAAAATCAAAGAAGTCATGCCTAAGGGTCTCTCACTCAGCAGCTCCAAAGTGCCACAGCTAACTCTTCCTCAGGTCTTACTGGAGCGATAGGAAAGGTTAAGGTGATAAAGCTGTGATCATAGGAGCCCACTGGATAGAAAAATATAACAGCATAAGCAGAAAGATTAACTGTAAGGAAAAGGTAAAGTATGTTGGAACTCTCTCCAGGACAGTCATTGATACAGGTTAGGATACTCTACAAGCTGCTGTATGTCATTAATGATGGAAAAGATGTAGACATGTTCACTAGATGGATCACTGAAAGGAGAGGAAAGCCAAAGGTGGTGGTGAACATTGAAATCACCTAGAATGGAGATCTCAGAGAAAAGAGCAATTGATAAGATATGTACCATTTTAGAAGTAAGATAGTCAAAGAATTCTTCATAGTAGAATTTGAGGTTAAATAAACAGCACAGAATTATTTAGTCAGAGAATGACAGGATAGCTGAAGCCAAAGAGCAGAAAATTTCGAAGATTCAAGTTCAGGAACATGAGAGCAAGCTATGTTGTTGCACACATATACTCAACAGCCACGTTTGACTTTGAAATAAGTATAGAGAACGCAGGAAGGTACAGAGAAGGGTTTGCTATCAGTTGCTTCAGACAGGCGAGTCTCAGCTAGAAAAAGAAGGCGAGGTTTAGAGGAAGAGAGATGGTGTTCAACAGAGAGTAAGTTAGAGGAAAGGCTGTGAATGTTGCAAAGATGAACAAGTGAGTCAGACAGTGATTCCACGCATCTCACTTTGTCGTCACCAGCAGAGGGGCTGATGGTGAGGGCTTTGATAGTCCACCCCTACCCCCTAGGGGACTTCTAGGCTTGGTGGTGGGATGCCACTTTCGTTTAAATTTTGAATATTAAATGTGGTGTGTAATGTGCATGTAGGTTGGTAATGACAGTTAAAGGAACTTGTATTGGTTAGCATGCTGGTGTACTCCCCTTGTTACTGAAACCCTGAAAAAGTTGAGCAATGTGGGATGGTCAGAAGCTAGGCCTGAGGGCTGATGAAACGGGAGTTACGTCTCTCCCTGTCATCAGTTTTCCACCCACATTGGGAGTACCGTCATGCTCAACTGGTCGTACAATTTACTTGCTTTATCTCCGGCTGACTGTAATACATACCCTATGTTGCATGAAGAGAGAACGAATGAGGAGATGTAATAAAACGAAGGAGGGAGAGGCATTATGAAGTGCTAATGCGACAGAGTGGGTTTGTTTGAGGAATGAGAGTGTGCTGTTTATGGAGGTGGACAGGTCGTGTGAAACAGTGACACCTTGTATGAGCATCAATGGTGTCCTGAGGGATATGCTCAGTGTGGAGGCAACTGTTGCCCAATACACTCTTTTAAACACTTTAGCTGGGGGTCCGACTCATCACGCGTTAAGCTTATGTTCTTGATTGCATTCTGTTCATACATGTGAATGGCATGTAAACAGCAATATCCCACTTGTATATATTATGACCACTCTCATATAGCAAATTTGTGGCATGTGATATATGTGAGCCAGAGCGTATTGAATCTTACGTTTGTGTTTTCTGTTCCTGACAGATATTGACCAATTAAACAATGTCGTGTCGTGAAAGTAACCTCCATATACACAAAGTGGCACTTACAGTCGATACATTAGGGTCACACAGGAGAGTTGGACACGAGTTGAGTGTAGCCTTTAGCTTATCAGTGTTGAATGTCTGTGAAACATACAGGTGCTGCCATTTTTGACATCTGTTAAGTGTGCGGGAGCATTAAGTGCGCTATTGCAGCTGCTTAGTACACAGTTATTGAGTGTGTTTCGTAGCACACAAGCGCAAGGGAACTGTTGACAATATATACCTGTTCGAAGGTACAGTGTATGGCTGCACTGCAGGAGACACCTGTCAAGTGCATAGGTCTGCTGGTGCTTTATGTTAAATATTACTGCAGAGTGCAGCTTAGTGCATAACTGTTAACTGTTTTAGGGTACGAACGTCAAGTGACAGTTGTCACAGTGCCCTGGTACCAAACATAAAGTTACTGTGTACTTGCTGCTGGTGAACATAAAGCCACTGTGTGCTAATACACAACATAAAGCCACTCTGTGTGCAACCACTGAACTTAAAGCCAACATGAAATCACTGTGTTGTGCTGCTGAACATGAAGGCGCCGAATGCCCTGCTGCTGCGTGTAAAGCCAATGACCTTCGAATGTAAAGCCACCAAAAGTTTTGCCAATGTGTGTAAAACTGCTATGAGGCTGCTGTGTGTCCAGCTGCCAAGCACATTTCTGTCACATTGTCTGGTCCCATGACTGACAAGGCATCAGTCGAGGAAATGGAGAACTCTGGGTTTGATGATGTGACAACCCATGGTCGCACTTATTGACAAGCAATTGTTGCATCGTTGGAAAAGGTGAGATGACCACCCAGGGAGAACTTAACATTGGCATTTGCGTCGTTGTCATCGACCCTCTGGCTGACTCCACCCTACACAAGGTCTCCTGGACTGCAACACCACACACATGCCTTGCCCATACATAGGTTGGCCTTAGGCTAAATGAGGCCTACATACTCAGGACACCATCATATCTCTTTTTATCATCGATCAGCTCTCTATCACATTATCCATGTTATCCAGGGGCTTCATCATGTCTTGCCTCCACAGTGGTCAGCCCCAAGTTCTGTCATGCCGACCAACTGGAGATATCATGGTTACCTCTCGATTGAGTGGCTTTCTTAGTGTGTCATCATGAGGCAGTCTTTGAGTAGCTGGCAGACAGCCCAAACCGCCAATTGAAGTACCTGACACCCAAGTAAGGACATGTCATAACTTCAGAAACACTGCATTGTTATCAGTGTCGGTGATTCTTTCAGAAGAGTGGTGGTTGGGTTAGGTAGAAGAGATGCTGCGAGACAGTGGAGTCACGACATGGATCACAGTGTGGATGGCCCACAATACATTGGTGTATCTGGTATCAGCATCCTAGTGACAAGTCCAAAGGCATGGTTCGGTGGTCTTATGTGTGTGTGTTGTGTTGTTGCTATCTGTACATATATAAGATGGTGTGGAGTTGGAACCAATTTGCAAGCGAAATTTACATCCTATATGTGTGGGGTTGTATTCTTGATAATGTAAAGATGCAATTATGTGTCTGAGCGTCTGTAAACCGTATTCGCGTCCACGTGCTGGGTCTTAATCACCTAGTCCTTTAGTGATCGCCTCACCAGTAATTACAGTCAAAAGATGTCTACAGTCTTCATACAGTACTGGCGAGTGTGTAGAGAACTAGGGCGACGTGAGTGTTGGTGATCTGAGGCCTTCAGACCCCCCACCCCTGTCTCCTCCCTGATCTCTAGCTCTATGCCCAAGGGCTGTGTATGAGTGTGTGGGTGTGTGCGTGTATGTGACATATGTTAGTGTTCATGTGGTGAACATAGCACCAGGAATTATGCCTCATTAGGAGTAGTCTAATTATCTTTACCCCTATCCAGAACATTTATTCCCTGCATTTTACACTCAAATTCCTTCCAAATTCCTTATCCACTCTCTTCTTACTCTCTCTTACTAATCTTTTCACCTCTCTGTCCTCCTCTACATATAACTCTCTTCGATCTCTCAACTTCCTCCACATCCCGGTTTCTCATCCACTCACTATATGCTTTCGTCTTTTGTGCCACAGCCTGTCTCACCTCTTCATTTCATCATTCTATTCCTTGCACCCCTTTTCGTCCTCTCTTCACCCCCACACATCACCTCATGTGCTGCACAGATTTCTTCTGTGAATATCTTGCACGCACCTTCCACGTCCCCCATGTGCGTCAAATCATATATACCCAATTGCTCCTCCACTTCTCTCTTATATTCTGCCTTTTTTCCATCCTCTTGTAACCTTCTTACCCTCCTTGTATGAACTACTTCCTTCTGCCCTTACCTTCTTCTATTCCTCCATTTCATTTGAACCTTGACTTTCACCACCACCAAATGGTGGTCAGAAAGTCCACTCCCCCAATCTCTATATGCTCTTGCATCCATTACACACCTTATTTTATCATCCACACACACAAAATCAGTCATTGTTTTGCGTTCATTTAGATCACCACCCACCCTTATCATCACTCGCCACATACACTTGTGGATCATTTTGTGTCTGCAGAGGGCATTGGCTATCACCAACCCTCTCCTGACTCAAATGTCCACTAGAGCACAGCCATTCTCATCCACTTCTGCAGGCACACCCCACTCTCCAACTTCTCCAATCACTTTCACATTTCCAACTTTTCCATTCATATCTCCAATCAAAAACACTCTCTCTTTCCTTTCAAACTTTTCAGCACCCGTTTCCACATTTGTTCAGAACTCTTCATTCACTATGCTTGCATGAGCTTGTTCTGGCACACACACACACACACACACACACACACACACACACACACACACACACACACACCACGTATGCTGAAATGGTAAAAGTAAAGAAAGACTTAGAAACAAGAGTGGAAGAAAAAAGCATTAAAGAGGAAGTGAAAAGAATAATCCAAAACAATCCAAAGTTAGTTCGAGATTCAGTAGATATCAACAAATTGATAGTAATCACTGGTATAGAAGAGGAAGAAGTAAAAAACAAGATCTCAAGACACAAAAAGCAGATGGCAAATGTAATGAGCTTATTGAATGAAGTATCAGAGGAAATCTGTAGTAAAGACATAGAGGAACACAAAAGGATAGGGAAATACGAGAAAAGCAAGTCAAGACCTCTAAAGGTAACTTTCCAGAGTGTAAACACCGTGGAAGAGATACTAAAAAATGCAAAGAATCTTATGCAAAAAGAGGAGTTCAAAAATATATGGTTAAAAAGATGCCTAACACAAGAGGAACTGGAATTACTGAAAGAGAAGAGGGAGGAAGCAAAAACAAAAAATGAGGGAAGATCAGAAGAGGAGAAAAACACATTTTTTTTTTACAAAGTAATAGGATTGCAGGTACGAAAGTGGTACATAAACGGGAGGGAATAAAAAGGAGGAAGGTAGTAGAACCATGTCATGACAAGTATATAAACAAGATGATAAAGTTGATGTACTCAAATGTGGATGGAATGGTATCTAAATTATTAGAGATGAATGATTATGTCAGAGAAAATGAACCACATATAATATGCCTAACTGAAACAAAATTAACACCAAGGATATCCAATGACATACTAAACTTAGAGGAATATAATATATGGAGAAGAGATAGAAACTTAAAAAAAAGGAGGAGGAATTATAATATTAACTAAGAATAATCTAAAAGTCAATGAAATAAAACTAGATATACCCTCAAAAGTAGAACTGATTGCAGTAGAGATCAACACATCTGAAGGGAAAGTAATTGTAGCCAATATGTACATGCCACCCAGATCAAACAACTGGGAAAGAGACGAATATGAGGACCTGGCAGAGAGTACAATTCAGAGTTTAACAGCATTACTACATAAAATGGAAGAGAAATCGGAACGAATTATACTAACTGGAGATTTTAATACAAATATAAATTGGAATACTCTAGCCACGAAAGCTGTTGGGACCAAAAGCTCCTGGATCTCGTGCAAGAGTTTTTCCTAATGCTACATGAGGGAAACCACCAGAAAAAGAGGACTCGATGTACCTTCAGTGCTAGATCTCATATTTACTAGGCAAGAAAATTATATTGACAGTTTATTATATCACCCTCCACTCGGCAAAAGCAACCATGCAGTACTAAATTGCAACTTCAGGATAGCATATAACTTAGTTAACAGCAATGAAAGTTACAAAAAGAGCCTAAACTATAAAAAGGGAAATTATCAAGACCTAAAGAAGTATTTCTTAGAAATTGATTGGGAAATTGAGCTTAGAGGACAAGATTTAAATGCTGTATATAAAAATTCTGTGAATTTTATGAAATAGGAGTCCAGAAGTACATCCCACAGGACAAAGAAGCAGATAAGAAAATACAGAAATGGTTCAATACAGAATGTAAAAAATCAAGAGAAAGACGAGATTTGTAGTGGAATAGATGCAGAAGACACAATAGTGAAAGGGCGTATAATAATTACAAACAGGCAAGAAACGATTATACAAGAATAAGGAGGGAAGCCCAAAAACAGTTTGAGGAGGATATAATAAATAAAAGCAGTGATCAAACGAAGCTGTTTTACAGCTATATCAGAAGCAAAACCAAAGTAAAAGATATAATACAATCAATTACGGACGAGGGAATCACTTATACACAAGAGAGATATTTGCGAAGCACTAAATAAGAATTTCCAATCAGTTTTTACAGAAGAAAAAAAAAAAATTGAGAGAGACTATGTGGAACATGCATGTCCACACATACTACCAGATATACAAATATTAGAAAAAAGTAATACAGGAGGATTTAAGTAAATTAGAAAGAGGAAAAGCAAATGGTCCTGATGAAACTTCATGTTGGGTGCTACGAGAATATGCAAAGGAGTTAAGTAAACCATTATTTTTATTTTTCAAGAAATCCTTGAGTCAAGGTACACCTGATATTTGGAAGAAAGCAAATATTGTCCCCTTATTCAAGAAGGGGAATAGACAAAATCCACTCAACTACCGACCAGTATCACTGACCAATGTTGTAAGCAAGGTATTAGAAAAGCTTATAAGAAAAGCTTGGATAAATCATCTAGAAGAACACAATATGATAACAGAAAGACAGTTTGGTTTCAGAAAAGGAAAATCATGTGTTACTAATCTGTTGAGCTACTATGACTGAGTAACAGACACAATACAGGAAAGAGAAGAATGAGTGGACAGTATCTACAGTATTTAGATTTTAAGAAAGCATTTGACACAGTACCACACCAAAGACTTTTATGGAAACTGTACCATCAAGGAGGAATTCGAGGCAAACTGTTTTGTTGGATGCAAGATTTTCTCATAAAAAGAGAAATGAGAACAGTACGAAGGGGAAACTACTCATCATGGAAAGAAGTGACTAGTGGAGTAGCACAGGGTTCAGTGCTGGCACCAATCATGTTTTTAGTGTATATAAATGATATAGACAGTAACACTGGAAATGAAAGCTATCTAAATATGTTTGCAGATGATGCAAAAATTCAAAAGAGAATTACTAACATAGACTTGTAACGAGCTACAAGAAGAATTAAACTTCATGAATGGAGTATTACATGGCAAATGGAATTCAATGTGGACAAGTTTCATGTAATCAAGTTTGGTAAAAGTGGAAAAAGACCTGATTGGGATTATACGTTAGGAAATAAAACCCTACACACATCAGAAAGAGAGAAGGACCTAGGTGTGATTATCAATAACAGACTATCTCCGGCTGACCACATCAGTGAGAAGGTACGGAACATTTATACACTGCTTGCAAATATGAGAATATCATTCTTATACATAAATGACGATATGCTAAGAAGGATGATAACATCATTCATCAGACCAACCCTGGAGTATGCATCAGTAGTCTGGAGTCCTCATCTCAAGAAACACATAGACAAGATTGAAAAAGTTCAAAGGGCCGCTACAAGATGGATACCAAGCTTAAGGGATCTAATTTACGAAGAAAGAAGAAATAAACTGAATCTACCAACACTACAGGAGAGAAGGAAAAGAGGTGACATGATAATGCTATATAAATGCATATCAGGGAAGGAGAAAATAGACATAAATGATTACTTAACCTATGGGGAACCATCAGCAAGAGGACACTGCAAAAACTGCATAAGAAGAGAGGTGATAAAGATGTAAGGAAATTCAGTTTCCCAAACAGAGCAACTGATCACTGGAATGCACTACCAAATAAAATAGTGTGTGCCAAAACAATTCACAAATTTAAGGATGTGTACGATAAATATGGTTTAAGACACGGGACAGTACGAGCTTGACTCATTCCTGTAAAGATACAATTAGGTAAGGACACACACACACACACACACACACACACACACACACACACACACACACACACACACACACACACACACACACACACACACACACACACACACACACACACATTTGTAGTCCAACTTTCAATCTTGACCACATAATCCTAGAGCCACCTGATCCAATCCCTCGTATATTCTCCTTCCATCTCTTGCACACAACCGTAACCTACACACTCCTTTTAGGCAGGGTGTTAAAGAAGTTAGTCAGGGAGTGAAAGAAAAAAAATGGTAGATTACTCGTGGAGAAGGGAGAAAAAGTGAACAGGAGAGAACACTTTAAGGAATTGTTGAGCCTTGAGACTGAAAGTATTGTGATGATAAGCGGCTGGGGAATGGCTGGGAGAAGGGGGAACGTGGGAAGAGAGGAAGAAATCAGTAGGATGGAAATAGTGGAAGCAATGAAGAAAGTCAAAATGGGGAAAGTCCCAGGAATTGATGGAGTGCGTGGTGAAATGCTGAAGCATGGGGGAGAGATAGTAGTAGAATGGATGTAGAAGATATGCAGATTGGCCTGGGAGGAAGGTAGAGTCCCGGAGGATTGGAAGTCAGGTATAATTATTCCCTTGTACAAAAGAAAAGGGGAAAAAGAAGTGTGTGGTAATCATAGGGGCATTTGTCTTTTTAGTGTAATAGGAAAAGTGTATAGTAGGACACTTAATGACAAGAGGTAGGGAATGACAGAGTAATTAGTTGGAGAAGAACAGGGAGGTTTTAGGAAGGGAAGAGGTTGAGGTTGTATAGATCACACAGTCATTTGGTCTTTAGTGGAAGAGTCTCTAAAGAAGGGAAATAAGTTGTATGCAGCCTTCATGGATTTGGAGGAAGCATATGACAGGGTGGATAAACAAGGATTGTGGAAAGTATTAAGAATACATGTAGTAAATGGGAAGTTGCTGAATGCCATGAAGAGTACATATGAGGGTGCTATGGCTGCAGTGTGTGTGGACAGTGAATTGAGCGAATTTTTCTATTTGAAGGTTGCATTGAAATAGGGATGTGTCATGTCTCCGTGGCTGTTCAGTCTGTATATGGATGCAGTTATAAAAGAGATACAAGGTAGGGCAGTGGATGTTGTAGTGATCCTAATGAGAAAGGGCAGTGTGTGGAAACTGTCTGTGCTGTTGTTTGCTGATGATACTGTGTTAAGTGAAGATGAAGGGTAACTGCAAGGCTTGGTGAGTGAGTTTGAGAGAGTGTTAAAGAAGCGGAATCTAAAGGAGAATGAAGGGAAGAGCAAAGTTATGGTCTTTGAGAGAAGTGAAGTCAGTGAATGTACAGTGAGGTTGGATGATGAGGAAATGGAAAATGTGAGTGTGTTTAAGTACTTGTGTAGTGTGATGAGTAAGGATGGAAGTGTAGAGAGTGAAGTGCTTGAATGGATACAGCAAGGAAGAAAGGTTGCTGGCTCTTTGAAAACAGTGATAAGAAACTGGGAAGTAAGCATGGAAGTGAAAAAGTTACTGCATGACAGTATTGTGATACCAAGTCTAATGTATGGAAGTGAAGCTTGGACCTTTTTAGAGGGACACAAGTCAAGAGTGAGAGCAGTTGGAATGAGCTATTTGAGAGGAGCATGTGGAGTCACATGGCGAGACAGACTGACAAATGAGGGAGCGAAGGAGCGTTGTGGTGCGGATGTGGATGTGATAGAGAAACACATTGAGGTGATTTGTTCATGTGGAGAGGATGGAGAGAGAGAGAGACTGACGAGGAGAGTGGATGTGTGTGAGGTGGAGAGGGGGAGGAGGAGGGAGAGGCCAAGGATGAGATGGAGGAATGGAGTGGAGAGGTGTATGAGATGGGGGGGAGGGGAGGTGAGCTGGGAGCATGGCAGTGAAGTGGTGGGGGACAGGGCGACATGGAAACATTTTGTTTGTGGCCACCCCTTACAGGATTAAGGCGTCTGGGAATAGATAGATAGAAGTGTAAAGTGTATCATTGCTCATCTCTCTAATAGCATGGTACCAGACACGACATATGCAAAAGTGCGGTGAAACAATGAATATAAAATTTTATTAACAAGTGCTACAACGTGTAGTGTTATGTTCTAGATTAAAGTCACGTCAGAGATAAAAGTAGATAGTGTATATTCCAATTTCCACTCAGTTAATGCCGGCATGCCACAAGGATCAGTTCTGGCTCCAACCCTATTCCTAATTCATATTAATGATCTCTTATCTTTCGCCCATAATCTCATCCATTCATACACACATGACTCAACACTTCACCATTCATGCACACTTAAAGACTCATTCACAAAGTTTTAATATCTCTAACTCACAACTCAGTACAGCCATCTCCATAAATCACGACTTATCTAGGATCACTGAATGGGGAGAAAATAACCTTGGCACATTTAATGCTAGTAAAGCCAAATGTACACAGTTTACTAATAGACAGATATTGCCAGATTGCTATATTACCTTCATTGCTACTAATATTCATATCTCCAAAAGTATTGAAATTGTCAGTGTTTCACTTAACCCGCCGCGTGCCGGCTATTTTTAGCCCTATGGATCATCCCAGTGCCGACCTTTATTCGACCCTTTTTTTTTTTTGGCTAAAATGATAGATTTTGTTGTGGAAACAACGAATTTCGCCATTAAAATGCTCACTGAGGCTCAGAAATGAGTTTTATTGAGTCCTGCATACTCGTGTACAGGTATAGCCACTCTCTCATGCTCACCATGTACGTGAGAGAAAGCCATTTTCTATGTATGATATACTCAGGTATTTATGCTGGGAACGTATAGCAATGTTCAGTACACTTTTCTGATTACTTATTACTTCAGCATCCATCACAGTTTGCGAGTCTTTCTCACTGTGAATGCATTATCTTATACATACTTGAAAATAGGTACAACCTGACCATCACGTACAGTCCTGGCACTTACAAGAAGGTATTTACAACGACTTCACTATATAGTCCTTACACTTACAAGAAATATTTACAACTTACACTTACATGAAAATATTTACAACTTACACTTACATGAAAATATTTAAAAAATGCCTTCACTATGTACAGCACTGGGTGAGGCACACAGGCAGAGTGAGTCAGAGCAAGTGTGAGGGGGGGAACGAGTGAATGTATGGTCTTGACAGCCTGGGGAATGGTAGAGGAACAGTTATCTTACATGCCTGCCAATTTTTACCAGCGAATCTTAAAAATTCGGTCACAGTGAAGTTTTTTATTTTAAACCGTTTTAAAACAGCATTGGCATTGGCCACGGAATTATGTCAGACCATTTTAAAACGGCACTGGCATGCGGCGGGTTAACAGTGCCCTCAGCTGGACCTCTCATGTCAGATGACTTGCAGAAACCTCCTCAATTAAACTTGAGTTTGTAGCTCCTTTACTTACGAGCAGTTAGCTATACTTTATGAGAGTTATATGTGCTGTCAGCTGGAATATTGCTCGCCATTGAATGGATGTGGAGAGGTTGCACTAAAATTAATGGACAAAATTCGGAAAAAAGCTGTTAGAATTAATAATAACCCTGTTAATACAAATATACTACCTCTCCTACAGGTAGGAAGATATGTTGCCTCCCTTGCATAATTATGCAGATACTTTATGGCAAATGCTCAGACAAAGTTAAATCCATTGTGCCACCTCTTCATCCCTTCCCCTGGCCTACACGGGCATCTGGTAGTGTTCATGACAGGAATGTCTATCTATCTATCTACCTATTGCCAGATGCCTCAATCCCCTTTGGGGTGGCCAGAAACAAATCGCCTCCACGTCGCCCTGTCCCCCGCCATTTCACTGCCCTGCTCCCAACTCACACCCCCCTCTCTCATATACCTCTCCATCCCATCCCTCCATCTCATCCTCGGCCTCCCCCTTCCTCTTCCCCTCTCCACCTCACTCACATACACTCTCTTCGTCAGTCTTTCACCCTCCATCCTCTCCACATGGCCAAACCACCTCGGTGTGTTCCTCATAATGCTTCCTATCACATCCACACCACAACGCTCCTTTATATCCTCATTCGTCAGCCTGTGTCTCCATGTGACTCCACAGGCTCCTCTTAAATAACTCATTTCCACTGCTCTCACTCTTGACTTGTGTCCTTCAAACAATGTCCAAGCTTCACTTCCATACGTTAGAGTTGGAATCACAGTACTGTCATGTAGTAACTTTTTCACTTCCATGCTCACTTCCCTGTTTCTTATCACTGCTTTCAAAGAACCAGCAACCTTTCTTCCCTGCTGTACCCTTTCAAGCACTTCACCCTCCAAACCTCCATCCTTACTCATCACACTACCCAAGTACTTAAACGTACTCACATTTTCCAATTCCTCACCATCCAACCTCGCTGTACATTCACTGACTTCACCTCTCTCAAAGACCATCACTTTACTCTTCCCTACATTCACCTTTAGATTCCGTTTCTTACACACTCTCCCAAACTCATCCACTAAGCCTTGCAGCTCCCCTTCGTCTTCACTCAACAACACAGTATCATCAGCAAACAACAGTACAGGGGGTTTCCAAACACTATCCTCTCTCACCAGGGCCACTCCAACATCCACTACCCTACCTTGTACCTCTTTTATTACCCCATCCATGTACAGATTGAACAACCATGGAGACATGACACATCCCTGTTTCAATCCAACCTCCAAAGAGAAAAATTCACTTAGTTCACCATCCACACGCACTGCAGCCTTAGCACCATCTTACATACTCTTCACAACATTCAGCAACTTCCCATCAACTCCATATATTCTTAATACTTTCCACAATCCTTGTCTATCCACCCTGTCATATGCTTTCTCCAAATCCATGAAAGCTGCATACAACTTCTTTCCCTTCTCTAGAAACTTTTCCACTAAAAGATCTAAGAATTAATATCTGATCTACACAACCTCTTCCCTTCTTAAATCCTCCCACACTGCCATATTGCAGAACTTCCTCCTGTCATAAATCTTTTATTTCTCCGAACTGCATCTCTTTGGAACTCGCTTCCCCTGAGTTGTTTCTCCCCCAAACTTCAACGTACAGCTCTTCAAGTCCAACTCTTACAGATTTTTAATGAATGGAGGACATTTGTAATGTGGTGTATGGATTATTGTTTTATTCACTTGTTCTTCCTTTCTTTGTTTTGTTATTTAAAAAAAAAAAAAGCGAGTCAAGTATAGTGAAAACACGGGCTTGACTTTGGAGCACGGACCATAGGAGAATGACACTTGCCCAACTGACGGGCTTAGTCAGCAAAGGGGCACAATATTTGTCCGTCGGGAGGTGGATAACTACCGGTCTTGTGTCTGACAGGTGTAGACAATCTGTGGCAATACCTATTCATTAGGGGTGGATGGCTACCACTCACTTGTCTGACAGGTGTAGACAGTCTGTGGCTATGCCTACCCATCGTGGGTGGATAACTACAGCTCGCCTGTCTGACTGGTGTAGACAGTCTGTTGCAATACCTGCCCATCGGAGGTGGATAACTACCGCTTACTGAAAAAAAAAATTATAATAATCTGGAAGTGTGGATAACTATCGCACAGCTGACTGATGGGCATAGGCATGCCTACGGGCAGAAACTGATATAAGAACTATTTGCAATGACAAGGAAGGAGAAACCCATTGCGATGGAATACGACAAAATTGCTGGAGTAATGGTCTTGGAATACAAGGCTCTTGACCTGCATGAGGACGCAAATGTAGGTGAATTTTCCTCTCTGGCTGTCACCCTTCCAGTTGGAAATGGCATGACGGAGGTGACAAATTGCAATAAGAACGAGTCCCAGGATGTGGAATGGGTGGAGCAAGATGTAACGGGATGTATCTGAATACCACGAGGACATGCTGAATGCCCATGCCGATGCCGATGCATGTATGATTGCGCAAACCGAGACCATAACAGAAATCACAGAGAGACATAAAGCTCCAGAAAACACAAAGCCAACACAAGTTCCTAAAGACACTGAGCCAACACCCATTACATAAGTAGAGACCAACTGCCATTCGAGAAGACACAAAACCGACACCAATTCCTGTAGACACAGAACCAACAAATCCAGAAGAAATAAGGCCAACACCAATTCCAGAACCCACACCAACACCTGTAATGGAAGAAGCCGTTCCAACACCCATAACAGGGGAACCCACCCTAATGAACCATAGTGCGGGAACCCACACCAATTACCTCTTCATGACACAAAACTAACACGACTCTGGGGAAAAAAAAGTTCAGAAATAACAAAACCAACAGTAACTTCAGACAAAAAAAAAAAAAAAAAAAAAAAAAATAAACAAAATGCACTGAACCAGCACACATGTTGGAAACAAAACTATTTGTGAATCAAAACCAAAACCCATTCCAGAAGACACAAACCAGCGTCAGTTTCAGAAGACATAAAACCTACACCAGCTCCAGACCCAAAGCCATCAATCTTCTTGGAAGACAGATAATCTGTTTCCAGATGACACAGAAGCAATACAAACAAACACACAAATTCCGGATGTAATTGAGTAAGTCACTGAAATAATTGAAACCAGAGAAACTGAGACTGCACAGGTCGTAGACCATAAACAAAAAACCTACACCACAATCAAAAGTAAATAAAATAATTGAAACCACTAAAGATTCAGAGCCACAGATTTCTCCAGTTATAGCCACAAAAGATGAAGTAGTAGGAGTTAAATAGACTAAAGACAGACCACAAACAGTAAGTGGTAAGTCTCACGTCCAGTTTGTACCTTTTTCAATGATACCAAACCAACACCAATTCCAGGAGAAAGAAAACCAAAACCCACACCAGAGGAAACTAAATCAACACCAGAATCAGAGAAACCTAAACCCACACCTACACCAGAGGAACCAAAACCCACGTCTGTTCCAGAAGAAACAATACCTACACATAAATCAGAAAATATAGGAGAAACAAAACCAACACCACTACTGGAGAAACCTAAAGAAACACCTACGCCAGAGGAACATAAACCAGCACCTACACCAGAAAGAACTAAATCAGCACCTACACCAGAAAGAACTAAACCCGCACCTGTACCAGAAGAACCTAAAGAAACACCTACACCAATGGAACATAAACCAGCACCTACACCAGAAAAAAACAAACCCACACCTGTACCAGAGGAACCTAAAGAAACGCCCACTCCAGAGGAAGGTAAACCAGCACCTACACCAGAGGAACCTGAACCAGAGAAGCCAGAAGAAACTAAACCCACAATTGCACCAGAGAAGCTTAAACCTACACAGGAAGAAACTAACCCACACCAGTTCCAGATGAACCTAATACTACCTCTACACCAGAAAAACCTGAACCAACACAGCCAGAAGATACCAAATCCACACAAAAACCAACACCTTTTCCAGGAGAACCCACACCAGAAGAAAGAACAGTCACAAAAGTCAATGAAACTAAAGTAGCCACACAAAAATCAAAACTTATGCCAAAGTCGAAAGTTTGTGAAGTTACAGATGATTTACAGAGGTTGCAAAGACATGAAGTACCAGTTGAAAACACAAAGAAAAAAAATAGAGGTTAAGCAGACTGAAAAGTAGTTGAAGAAATTCACACTGAACCTACACCTGTTCAAAAACAAAGCTCGAGACTAGGTGAAACTAACACCTGACACCACCACCCTGCAAAAAAAACAAAAACAAAAACAAAAAAAAAAAAAGCGTGGCACAACATACTTTGCCCAACTTCATTTATTTTAGTTCTGTTAAATACAAAGTGCAGACAGAATCCAATATCTGTAAACCAGGAGCAAGTATACAGTAGGGTCAAAAAGCGGAAACAGTGAAGCAGTGACAAGCCGATATACCATATCAGTACAGCCTTCAAGGCCATTAGGTCTCACTTTGACTCCTGTTTTTTTTGTTTGTACATGGGTAGTGTGATGAGTAAGGATGGAAGTTTAGAGGATGAAGTGCTTGGAAGGGTGCGACAGGGAATGAAGGTTGCTGGTCCTTTGAAAGCAGTGATAAGAAATAGGGACGTGAGCAAGGAAGTGGAAAAGCCGCTGCATGACAGTATTGTGATACCAACTCTGACTTGGAAGCGAAGCTTGGACGTTATTAGAAGGACACAAGTCAAGAGTGAGAGCGGTGGAAATTAGTTTTATTCGAGAGGAGCATGTGGAGTTACACAGAGAGACAGACTAACAAATGAGGAAGTAAAGGAGCATTTTGGTGTGGAAGGTGGATGTCATAGAAAGCGTTTGGAGAAATACATTGAGGTGGTTTGGCGATGTGGAGAGGATGGAGAGGGAGAGATTAATGTGGAGAATGTATGAATGAGGTGGAGGAGGGAAAGGGAGATTGTGAGCTGGAGGGTGGGCAGCGAAATTGCGGGGGACAGGGTAACATGGAGGCGACTTGTTTGTGGGCACCCCATACAATATTTAGGCGTCTGGCTGTAGAGAGATAGATACTTAAGTCTCAGTGACTTTGGTAATAGATATTTTTTTGTTTCTTTGGTGTAGGTGCCGGTGTGGTTTATTCTGGAACTGGTGTGGGTTTTGTTTCATCTGGCTTCGTGGATCTATTTTCTTATTTTTTTTTTCTGGTTGACGTGTTGGTTTGGCTCTTCTGGTTTAGGTGTTGGTTTAGTTTTATCTGGGAGAGGCTTCGGTTTAGGTTCCTCAACTATTTCTTGTGCTGTCCGTGTAATTTCTTGTATTTCCTGTGCCCTTACAACTGTTTCCTTAACGTTTTCAGTTGTCTGTGTCTCTGTAACTTCACTGGGCTTTGACTTTGGTTTGCATTTATGTTTTGGTTTTGTAATCTTTGTTGTTTCTGTGATTTCAGTGACACTGGTTTCCTTTATCTCTGCCAGTCTAGAGGTTGGTGTGGGTTTTTCGGGTTCAGGTTTTATATATATATATTTATATATATATATATATATATTTTTTTACACGAGGAAGAAGGAACCAAAGGCCACGAGCCCGCAATAACTGCTCCTTCCAAGAGAAAAACAAAATACAAGAGTTAACTAAATTCAAGTTCCGATCATTTCGAGATGCCTGGACACACTGCTTTTGAAAGACTGGAGATCATAGGAACCAGGAAATACAGACAGAGGGAAACAGTTCCAGAGTTGACCTGTTGCATAAATGAAGGACTGGGAGTAACGGGTAACTCTTGGATTAGAGAGTTGGACAGAAAAGGGATGAGAGTTTTCTCCTAGACGGGTGCTACGAACCCTTCGTAGAGGAGGAGGAATGCAAGCAGACAGTTCAGAGGAGCAGTGACCATTTAAGTATCGATAGAAAAGAGATAAAGATGCAACAGTGGGGTGAAGAGACAGAGGTTGAAGGAAGTCAGTTAGGGAGGGAGAGTTAATGAGACGAAAAGCCTTTGACTCCATGCTATTGAGAAGAGCTGTATGTGGGGAGCCTCCCCACACATGAAAGTTGTACTCCACACAGGGGCAGATAAAACTCGTGAATAGAGACAATAATTGTGCAGGGGTAATGAAGGAACGGAGTCGGCTTAGCACACCTAATCTCTTGGAAGCAGATTTTACGAGAGATGTAATATGATCTTTCCAATATAAGTCCCGAGTGATTGAAACCCCAAGCATGTTCAAAGATGATGCAGGATTAAGCTGAATATTGTTAAACATCAGTGGGTACTCCTGTGGAAGATTTTGTTGGGTTAAGTGTAAAAACTGAGTCTTTCGACTCTGGAACTGGTATTGGTTTTGTTTCTTTTGGCTGTGTTGACTTAAGTGTAGGTTTAATTTCTTGTGGTGCAGGGGTTGGTTTAGGTTCCTCAGTTACTGATGTAGATTTAGTTTCTTTTGGCTGTGTTGGTTTTGTTTTTTTACCTTGCCCGGACGGAGTCCAGCCAGTTATTGTTTTTTGCCGAGTTTGTTTGTTTATTTGTGTTTGTTTCCTTTGCCAGCTACATTACGGAAAAACAGAGAATGAAATTCCATTAAACTTTCAGGATATGTTAGTGGTTGTCTCCAGTGGAACTGATTTCATTGTGAAGGTAATGTCTTCAAGTTCGGGAGGTGAAATGCAAGGTCAAGGAGTTTCATAGGGCGAGTTCCTGAATGTGAAAGTAGTTGCGCCATTATCACGGACTTTATTTTGGAGTTTCACAGGGCAAGTTGACATTGAGGTTAGTTGCAACTTTGTTTACTGACAATAAATGGCAGTACCCAATCAGTACTTAACAACACTAAAATAACTGCTGTTGGGTGAGGTGTGTTGTGCTACGCACTTGTTTCTTAGGGGGGTGGGGGGTGGGGGTTAGTTTTACTTATTCTGGACTTTCTTTTTTTAACAGGTGTAGGTTCAGTGAATTTCCTCAGCTACTTTCAGTCTGCTTAACCTCTATTTTTTTTCTTTGTGTTTTCAACTGGTACTTCTTGTGTCTTTGCAACCTCTGTAAATCATCTGTAACTTCACAAACTTTCGACTTTGGCATAAGTTTTGATTTTTGTGTGGCTACTTTAGTTTCATTGACTTTTGTGACTGTTCTTTCTTCTGGTGTGGGTTCTCCTGGAAAAGGTGTTGGTTTTTGTGTGGATTTGGTATCTTCTGGCTGTGTTGGTTCAGGTTTTTCTGGTGTAGAGGTAGTATTAGGTTCATCTGGAACTGGTGTGGGTTAGTTTCTTCCTGTGTAGGTTTAAGCTTCTCTGGTGCAATTGTGGGTTTAGTTTCTTCTGGCTTCTCTGGTTCATGTTCCTCTGGTGTAGGTGCTGGTTTACCTTCCTCTGGAGTGGGCGTTTCTTTAGGTTCCTCTGGTACAGGTGTGGGTTTGTTTTTTTCTGGTGTAGGTGCTGGTTTATGTTCCATTGGTGTAGGTGTTTCTTTAGGTTCTTCTGGTACTGGTGCGGGTTTAGTTCTTTCTGGTGTAGGTGCTGGTTTAGTTCTTTCTGGTGTAGGTGCTGGTTTAGTTCTTTCTGGTGTAGGTGCTGGTTTAGTTCTTTCTGGTGTAGGTGCTGGTTTAGTTCTTTCTGGTGTAGGTGCTGGTTTATGTTCCTCTGGCGTAGGTGTTTCTTTAGGTTTCTCCAGTAGTGGTGTTGGTTTTGTTTCTCCTATATTTTCTGATTTATGTGTAGGTATTGTTTCTTCTGGAACAGACGTGGGTTTTGGTTCCTCTGGTGTAGGTGTGGGTTTAGGTTTCTCTGATTCTGGTGTTGATTTAGTTTCCTCTGGTGTGGGTTTTGGTTTTCTTTCTCCTGGAATTGGTGTTGGTTTGGTATCATTGAAAAAGGTACAAACTGGACGTGAGACTTACCACTTACTGTTTGTGGTCTGTCTTTAGTCTGTTTAACTCCTACTATTTCATCTTTTGTGGCTATAACTGGAGAAATCTGTGGCTCTGAATCTTTAATATCTGACTTTCAAGTGGGGTTGAGAATTCTGTGACCGTAGTTAGTGACTAAAGGTTAGTCCAATTTCATTGTGATCTTTGTTGGTAGTTATCATATTTTTATGGTTTACTGTTTCTGTTTCCGAATCCCTCGTGGCTGCCTACAGTACTTCCTGCAGCTCAGTGGCAGATTAAGATAATTCCACACGTCTACATCCTTTCCACAGTAGTTCATGACTCTCATCATATTTTTGTGTTAATGTCAAACTGCCAGTCTGCATTCAAAATGAACCGATTTTATTTGGGGGCCAAGTAAATGGGGATATAACGCAGTGAAATATGAGAGCTGGGACGCATGATAATGGGTGTTTTAATCCAGGTGGCGGATTGGGACGCAAAAGTTGGTGTTTCTTCACGACTACCATATGATCAAGGAAGCGTATAACAAGCCAGAGAACCTGGACAGACCTGACTGGTTGATCTTCAACTTCACTGAAAATCCTGCCCTTGGTAAGTCAGAAGGGAAGGACTCGTAGAGCTTGCATTAGAAATTTCAGTGTACTTCCAGCTGATGAAGATTGCTTTTACAATACTAAAGACTAAATTAGTTGAAGAGCAATCTGAATTACGAGAAGCTGTACAATATTTGCGTCCGTTTATAAGACTCCGTACAGCCTCCTTTTTAACAATTGCATTTCAGTCTTTCACTTAAGGATCTACTGATTGCGGAAGGAAAATATACACATAAGCTTCCACCACCCTGAATCTATATTGTTTAATCTGCTCTGTGTGTGTGTGTGTGTGTGTGTGTATGTGTGTGTGTGTGTGAATTTGCTGAATCAGTGTACATCTAGGACAGACCGCACTGGATGTTTGGAAAGGATTGTGGGTGAGTAGGTTGGGGAAAACAGGTTCATTAGGGATGGAATTAGTCCATGTAGGGAAACAGTGTTATGGAAGAATAAGTCATTAGAGGCAATGGTTCTAAGTGAAAGCGTAGATAAAATGGGTATAAACAGTTCCTTAGGGGAAATATGTCTATGGGAAACGTTAAGGCCATGAGGGGATTCATGGTTTTTCCTTGAGGGAAAAAAAAAATAGATCCTTGGATATAACAGGCCTAAGGAGGAAATATGTTCAAGGAGGGAATATGGGTGACAAGGAAAATAGGTTCAGTGATGAAAAACAGATCCATAAGGAAAATAAGTCCGTGGATTGAACATAGGTTCATGGAAGACGAGAAGAAAATAAACGCCTCTTACCTCTAAACGGTGCTTTGATTGACCAGTTTGTTAAGTATACTAGCCAAAACATCAGGCTTTTTTTATCATCTGTTCCTACACTTGATTAGAAAGATCCCATCATCATTCATCATCCACTTCTAAGTTGCCCCATGAGGAGCGTACGAGCCCGGGGGTAGGCAAGTTGGTCCTGACATTTAAGATGAGAGTGACCAGCCTCACTCATCCCTGAGTGGCATTACATGAGCAATATACCCCAACCAGCCCTTGGATATAAACCTTCACCGGCTCAATCCGATTGGAGCGCCGTAATTACCCGCTAAACCGCCAGGCGCCAAAATTTGGTTATATGTTTACCACTTAGCGTAGTAAATGGTTTCCTGATGTACAGGAAACCGTTTGTTTTGTAACTCAATGTAGAGTCACCCACAGGCAGAAGGAAGAGGAAAGAATGAAAGAATGGAAGAAGAGGGAGTGTAAAGTCACCAGCAGGCAGAAGAACGAGGAAGGAGTGAAGGAAAGACAAAAAAAAAAAAAAAATGGAAGGAGAGAAGGATGGAGGAGAGGAAAGAGCAGACACCCGAGAACAGCACTACATAGAGTGAGTGGATGGTGAGCGCCCCCACCTACCACAAAGAAAGATCCCCATGTCAGGATTTCAATGTGACCAAGCGTCAAAGAAAGATCCCCAAGTCAGGAATTCAGTGTGAACAAGAGTGTGAGATCCACTGTATAAGGTGGGGCATGCACCCAATATACTGTACTATGTTGTGAGGCTTGCCACCAAGTCAGAGGGAAGGAGGGGAACACACGAACAATGAAAAACGATTACATGGTCAGGAAATGAATCTTAGACGAAGTACCAAGTATTGGGACAACCCAACATGCACAGGAAATACTTTCAGTGAAGGGCACCGTCATTAATGGAATGAGAATCGATTCCAGAATCTATGCTTGTGATTCTGATGAGCTACTAGAGAATCGACTCTCAAGCGTGGAAACCGATTCCTCTGTAACGATATTGGTAACACTACCAGTGATACTTGTCACGTGGAGGGATGTGGCACCTCAGTCCCAGTTTAACTATTGCCGATGCACTGGTGATACTGGACTGTGAGTCGGGGTTCGATGACTTCTACGTCACGCCAGAGATTGGCAAGAATCAATTCCAGAATAGCATTTATTTTGAACTGCACGAGTGCTCAGTCTACAGTATGTGTCAGCTGTGAAAGGAAGATGTTTTTTAGCAACCGAAAATTATAATAAGTCAGTGCTACTTACTGAGAATTTATTTTTCAAAATAATGTACTATCTTTACTTCCAAAATACTAATAATATTTTTAAAGAATATAAGAGTTTGATAAAGTTTTATATATCATATATCATTAAGTAAATATCATAAAGTTCACACAGACACAGTGCACACAATTACATAGAGAGAGAGAGAGAGAGAGAGAGAGAGAGAGAGAGAGAGAGAGGTGTTTTTACCTAATTGTTCTTACCTAATTGTATCTTTACAGGAATGAGTCAAGCTCGTACTGTCCCGTGTCTTAAACCATATTTATCGTACATATCCTTAAATTTGTGAATTGTTTTGGCACACACTATTTCATTCGGTAGTGCATTCCATTGGTCAATTGCTCTGTTTGGGAAACTAAATTTCCTTACGTCTTTATCACCTCTCTTCTTATGCAGTTTTTTGCAGTGTCCTCTTGCTGATGCTTCTCCATATGTTAAGTAATCATTTATGTCTATTTTCTCCTTCCCTGATATGCACTTATATAGCATTATCATATCACCTCTTTTCCTCCTCTCCTGTAGTGTTGGTAGATTCAGTTTATTTAGTCTTTCTTCGTAGCTTAGGTCCCTTAAGCTTGGTATCCATCTTGTAGCGGCCCTTTGAACTTTTTCAATCTTGTCTATGTGCTTTTTGAGATAAGGACTTCAGACTACTGATGCATATTCCAGGGTTGGTCTAATGAATGATGTTATTATCCTTCTTAGCATGTCTTCATTTATGTATGTGAATGCTATTCTCATATTTGCATGCAGTGTATACATGTTCCGTACCTTCTCGCTGATGTGGTCAGCCGGAGATAGTCTGTTATTGATAATCACACCTAGGTCTTTCTCTCTTTCTGATGTGTATAGGGTTTTATTTCCTAACTTATAATCCCAATCAGGTCTTTTTCCACTTTTACCAAACTTGATTACATGACACTTGTCCACATTGAATTCCATTTGCCATGTACTACTGCATTCATGAAGTTTATTTAATTCTTCTTGTAGCTCTTTACAAGAGTCTGTGTTAGTAATTCTCCTTTGTATTTTTGCATCATCTGCAAACATATTCAGATAGCTCTCATTTCCAGTGTTACTCTTTATATCATTTATATACACTAAAAACATGATTGGTGCCAGCACTGAACCCTGTGGTACTCCACTAGTCACTTCTTTCCTCTTAGTACTGTTCTCATTTCTCTTTTTATGAGAAAGTCTTGCATCCAACAAAACAGTTTGCCTCGAATTCCTCCTAGATGGTACAGTTTCCATAAAAGTCTTTGGTGTGGTACTGTGTCAAAAGCTTTCTTGAAATCTAAATAGATACTGTCCACCCATCCTTCCCTTTCCTGTATTGTGTTTGTTACTCTGTCATAGTAGCTCAACAGATTAGTAACACATGATTTTCCTTTTCTGAAACCAAACTGTCTTTCTGTTATCATACTGTGTTCTTCTAGATGATTTACCCAAGCTTTTCTTATAAGCTTTTCTAATATCTTGCTTACAACACTGGTCATTGATACTGGTCGGTGGTTGAGTGGATTTTGTCTATTTCCTTTCTTGAATAAAGGGACAGTATTTGTTTTTTTTTTTTTCCAAATATCAGGTAGTTTACCTTGACTCAAGGAGTTCTTGAAAATTAAAAATAATGGTTTACTTAACTCCTTTGCACATTCTCGTAGTACCCAACATGAAATTTCATCAGGACCATTTGCTTTTCCTCTGTCTAATCTACTTAACTCCTCCTGTATTACTTTTTCTGCTACTTGTATATCTGGTAGTATGTGTGGACATGCATGTTCCACATAGTCTCTCTCAAAATTTTTTTCTTCTGTAAAAACTAATTGGAAATTCTTATTTAGTGCTTCGCAAATATCTCTCTTGTGTATAAGTGATTCCCTCGTCCGTAATTGATTGTATTATATCTTTTACTTTGGTTTTGCTTCTGATACAGCTGTAAAACAGCTTTGGTTGATCACTACTTCCATTTATTATATCCTCCTCAAACTGTTTTTGGGCTTCCCTCCTTATTCTTGTATAATCGTTTCTTGCCTGTTTGTAATTATTATATGCCCCTTCACTATTATGTCTTCTGTATCTATTCCACAACAAATCTCTTCTTTCTTTTGATTTTTTACATTCTGTATTGAACCATTTCTGTATTTTCTTATCTGCTTCTTTATGCTGTGGGATGTACTTCTGGACTCCTATTTCATAAAATTCACAGAATTTTTTATATACAGCATTTAAATCTTGTCCTCTAAGCTCATTTTCCCAATCAACTTCTAAGAAATTCTTCTTTAGGTCTTGATAATTTCCCTTTTTATAGTTTAGGCTCTTTTTATAACTGTCATTGCTGTTTACTATGTCATATGCTATCCTGAAGTTATAGTTTAGTACTGCATGATTGCTTTTGCTGAGTGGAGGGTGATATATTAAACTGTCAATATCATTTTCTTGCCTAGTAAATATTAGATCTAGCACTGAAGGTACCTCAAGTCCTCTTTTTCTGGTGGTTTCCCTCACATGTTGCGTTAGGAAGAACTCTTGTACGAGATCCAGGAGCTTTTGGTCCCAACAGCTTTCTTGGCTAATTATATCTGTAGTATTCCAATTTATATTTGTATTGAAATCCCCAGTTAGTATAATTCTTTCTGATTTCTCTTCCATTTTATGTAGTAATGATCTTAAACTCTGAATTGTACTCTCTGCCAGGTCCTCATATTCATCTCTTTCCCATGTGTTTGATCTGGGTGGCATGTACAAATTGGCTACAATTACTTTACCTTCAGATGTGTTGATCTCTACTGCAATCAGTTCTACTTGTGATGGTATATCTAGTTTTATTTCATTGAGTTTTAGATTTTTCTTAGTTAATATTATAATTCCTCCTCCTTTTTTAAAAGTTCTGTCTCTTCTCCATATATTGTATTCCTCTAAGTTTAGTATGTCATTGGATATCCTTGGTGTTAATTTTGTTTCAGTTAGGCATATTATTTGTGGTTCATTTTCTCTGACATAATCATTTATCTCTAGTAATTTAGATACCATTCCCTCCACATTTGAGTACATCAACTTTATCATCTTGTTTATATACTTGTCATGACATGGTTCTACTACCTTCCTCCTTTTTATTCCATCCTGTTTGTGTACCACTTTCGTACGTGTAATCCTATTACTTTGTAGAAAAATTTCTTCTTATCCTCTTCTGATCTTCCCTCATTTTTTGTTTTTGCTTCCTCCCTTTTCTCTTTCAGTAATTCCAGTTCCTCTTGTGTTATGCATCTTTTTATCCATACATTTTTGAACTCCTCTTTTTCCATAAGATTCTTTGCATTTTTTAGTATCTCTTTCACAGTGTTTACACTCTGGAAAGTCACCTTTAGAGGTCTTGTCTTGTTTTTCTCATATTTCCCTAACCTTTTGTGTTCCTCTATGTCTTTACTACAGATTTCCTCTGATACTTCTTTCAGTAAGCTCATTACATTTGCCATCTCCTTTATGTCTCTTGTGATCTTGTTTTTTACTTCTTCCTCTTCTATACCAGTGATTACTATAGATTTGTTTATATCTACTGAATCTCTGACCAACTTCGGATTGTTTTGGATTATTCTTTTCACTTCCTTTTTAATACTTTTTTCCTCCACCTTTGTTTCTAAGTCTTTCTTTACTTTCACCATTTCAGCATACGTGGTTTCCACATCATTTTTGTAGCTTTGCACAGCTTCATTCACCTGTGTTATCTTCTCCTCAATATCACTGCTCTGGTCAGTAAGACTGCTTACTTGCCTAATTGTCTCTGTGTCATTTTTGAACTCTTCCATAACACTCTCGTCATTGACTACTGTACTTGCCATTTCACTCATTTTCTTCCTAAGTGTACTCAATTCCACTGTTAGTTCACTGATAGTTGTGTCTTTCTTATTGGCCTCCCTTCCTAGTTTTTGTATTTCTTCCTTTTGCAAGTGCATCTGCTTCTTTATTTCATCAATTTCATTTTTGAAAGCCATTTCTAGTTTGTTTACACGTTCAACCAGTCTATTGTGTGTCTCCACTTCAACCAGTTCTTGGTAGAAATCATCATTTTGCTTTTTACCTTTATCCCTTTTCTTTTCCAAATTTGCTTTACTAAAGTATGTATCCATTTTGCAATACTAAAAGTGCAGGGTATGTACTTTTTTTTTTTTTTTTTTTTTTTTTATGTGACCGACTCTGGGCATAGGCTTCACAGCCTGCTTTCAAGGCCCAGTAGTCCTCCTACGTACCGCACACCTCTACATGTCACCACTTCGGCGCTAACACCCACCGTCCATACTGAATACATGCTAGGGCTGTCTCATACAGGACTGGTGTATTGGTATTAGCGGGGGTATTTTTACGACATGTCGGTGGGCCTTCTGGTAGATTTACAATCCCCGTGTTGTTGTAGTCTAAAAAAACCTCAGATGACTCAGCGTATTTTTTGGTCTTGGTTCTCTTTCCTGTTTGAACAAGTCTTGTTTAAACTTATTATTTTTTTCCTTTTAATAATGAAAAATCATTTAGTCTAACCTGGTACAGAGCTTGACTCATACAAAGATACCAATTTAGGTAATGCCACTGGCCGTGTTGGTTCGGTACGGAGGGCCGATGTCGCACGTCCGCCTCGATTGAATCCCTGTGTGTGTGTGTGTGTGTGTGTGTGTGTGTGTGTGTGTGTGTGTGTGTGTGTGTAAAATAATTTAATATTCCATGATTTCATCTGCCCCATTCCTTTTGGGAGGTACTTTTTTTTCTTTTTAGAAACAGTGTACCACAGGTGAGATTTGGCCTTGGGAGGCAAAAGCTAACGTTTATTAGGGCACTCTGCATTTTCATTTTTATGTCTACAATGTGCTGCAGTACATTTTTCCATGTGATACAGGAGTGGCAAGCACCAATGGCATACGTTGGCACAACAACCGGCGTTTCAGCTTACGTCAGTTGAGAGACCTGGGTATGGGCAAGTCAAAATTGGTGGGAGCGGTGCAGGAACAAGCCCAGTGGCTGGTGAAGGAGATGAAGAAACAGGCAGGCAAACCAGCACCCATACCTCACGCCCTTTCTGTCGCAGTCTCCAACGTTATCTGGCAGATGGTTGGAAGTAAGTGTTACTATTAAGAAAAACTTTTTGTTTAGTGGCTAGAATGTTACAGAGTGGAAGCCTTAGGAACCTGATTCCAAAGATGTGACTGGAAGTTTTATAAAACGTCCATGCATTTCTACTGGGGGAGGTGACTGGTCATGTACAGTTATGTTGAGCCCCTTACACCTGTATTGCCCCTTACACCTGGAAGGGGGATAATACTGGACAGTGTAACTAATTAAATTGTCTTCCCTGGATGCGAATTACAACATGTAGAGTTCATTGTAACCCCAGGCTTATCCAAACTTGAACCCAGAGGATTGAAGGCTAAAGGTGGCCTTCCCCCGCAGCCTGCCATCCATCTTTTGTGGGTCTGAGAAGAACCTGAGAGATATTTGTTGCAACTGGGCAGCTGAGCTGCCTGGTTATATTCGGTGCCACCACGAGAAGTCGTCCCTACCCAGTGCTATCTAAATTTTACATTAGTTTTCAAATATTAGTGTTTCAGAGGCAGACAAAATCTATTGGATACAAAATACATAATAGAATAAAGATGATACAAAACCACCTAACACTAATCCGATAATATCTGTGTAAAAGAAAGATTACGCATGATCTCAACAGACTTCACAAAAAGTTACTTACTATCTGCTCTTTGTATACAGAGATGACCCTACTAATGAAGTAAATAATTAAGGAATATATATATATATATATATATATATATATATATATATATATATATATATATATATATATATATATATATATATATATATATATATATATATATATATAATAAAATGTGAAGCCTCTGTGGTACAGTGGTAAAGTGTGCTTCTTCGTACACTGAAGAATGAGGGTTCGCGCCCTGCCAGGGTAATAAACTTTGGGAGCGTTCTTCTGGCTATGTACTGCTTGGTGGACATAGGGGGTTCTGTGGTTGAACCAGTGTCGCATACTATAAAGTATGCTTGCACCCAGTCGGCTTGCACGGGCCGATTACACTTGGTTCACAGACTACACACACACACATATCCAAAGCCACTCGAACACTACAATTACACTTACAAGCACTTCTCACCCTACATACAATATCCACAATCTCTACCAGACAGCCTAAGCCACTTGGTAGATTTACATTGACTGTATCGTCCCCACTTCAGTCGGGATAGGCCGGTCCTGCAGTGGACACTCAAACGGCTGATGAGATGAGATGAGAGGTGTGTGTGTGTATGCGTATGTGTGTGTGTGCTGGGGTAGATTAAAACTGCTGTCACTTGCCGAGTTTGCGTGGGGCTGAACAATAATTCTGATATGCTGTGATTAAAACATATCCTTCCATAATGGATTTACCTGGTTTGTCAGAAAAAAAAATTCAGGTAGCTCAGCTTCTATCATGCCATGGTGTAGTGGTATCAGTGCCTGACTTTTATCTGGAAGTCTCGGGTTCGATTCCCGGTCAGGAGCATAAAACACACACACACACACACGCACACACACAGACACAGACAGACAGACAGACACACACACACACACATGTATCTATCTATCTATATCTATCTGTCTATCTATCTATCTCTATCTATATCTATCTCTATCTATCTGTAATATATATAATATATATATATATATATATATATATATATATATATATATATATATATATAGAGATTACATACACTATATATATATTATAC
>NC_136955.1:30366592-30374092 GCF_032717465.1 Coenobita brevimanus
CGCGGGCCGATTACACTTGGTTCACAGACTACACACACATCCAAAGCCACTCCAACACTACAATTACACTTACAAGCACTTCTCACCTTACATACAATCTCTACTAGACAGCCTAAGCCACTTGGTAGAGATACATTGGCTGTATCATCCTGACTTCGGTCGGGATAGGCCGGTCCTGCAGTGGATACTCAAACTGCTGATGATATATATATATATATATATATATATATATATATATATATATATATATATATATATATATATATATATATATATATATATATATATATATATATATTGTTACGGAACAGAGAAAGATAATGTACACTTTAAGTGAGAATACTAAAAATCACCACTGTCCCGTAAAGTTCCAGGTTCAAAACAAAAGAGTTAGGTAAAATTACAAGTTAAAGTTTAATGCTCAAACTAACAAAACATTCAGGACTCATAAGGATAATGTAATAGCAAAAAACAGGTTAAATATATGGTTAACTGCAATAGACTCTATTAACACGAAATTAGCAAGAGTAAATTTATCTAAGTCAGCCCTGATAAAATGAAAATACACTGGGTGATGCTCAGTTAATGCAAGATAAATTATTACAGATACAAACTATCTATCTATCTATTGCCAGACACCTCAATCCCGTTTGGGGTGGCCACAAACAAATCGCCTCCAAGTCGCCCTGTCCCCCGCCATTTCACTGCCCTGCTCCCAACTCACACCTCCCTCTCTCATATACCTCTCCACCCCATCCCTCCATCTCATCCTCGGCCTCCCCCTCCCTCTTCCCCCCCTCCGCCTCACTCATATATACTCTCTTCGTCAGTCTTTCACCCTCCATCCTATTATTAATAATTGCTGACAAGAACCCTACATGAATCACAAAAACCTCACTAGGCCCACAAATCAACAACCCATGCTACACAGTACAAGAACAAAATGCAATAACAGTTATACTCAAATTACACACAGCTGCTAGATGGTTGGAGACTTCCTGAGCACTCACAATAATAATAACTGTACAGGGGAGGACAGAGATGTGAACAAAATGAGGAGTAGATCTAAGTGGCAATAATGCAGAGACTGAGCTCATTATATAGGGGCCAGCAGAGCTTGATACAACTTGTAAGAAGGACACGCAAATGAAGCCATAGGGGACAAAGAGCTGACAATCCTACTCTGAACAACAGAAAGGACGACTTATTCTACTATAACGGTAGAAGGGGGAAACTGAGGCAGAACACGCTCGTGATCAAACATGCAGCATACTGTGCGTTAAAATTACACAAAGGATGATGAAATCATAGGCTATGTAACACCTCCCCACAAAGAAAAAGAAATTTGCAAAGGAAATTTCTTATTACTCTAAAACAATCTGTCTAAAGTCTAGATAAGCAATCTGCAATAACATTTTCTTTTCCCTTGACATGTTGTATGTCTAATGAATACTCCTGAAGAAGTAGACTCCATCTTGTCAATCTCTGATTTTTATCTTTAAACTTACTAAGGAATTTCAGTGGGTAATGATCGGTATAAATGACTATGGGGTCAAAACCAGAACACAAATAAAATGAAAAATGCTGTAAACCCAAAATCAAGGCCAAAAGCTCTTTCTCAATAGTTGAGTAGTTCTTTTGAGGTGGAGTGAACTTCTTACTGTAATAAGATACAGGGTGTTCAATACCCTGATCATCCTCTTGCAGCAAAACAGCCCCAGCTCCTGTATCACTTGCATCAACAGCCATCTTAAAAGGCTTAGCAAAATTTGGAGTAGCGAGCACTGGCTGATTTAACCCGCCCCGTCCCGACCACTTTTTGACCACTGGGACCCCCCAATCCCGACCATTTTTCGACCCTTTTTTTTTTTGCTAAAACTTTCGCTTTTGGTGAGAAACATCGAAAATTCATAGAGAAATCACTCACCTGAGGTTTAAAATACTCATTACAGGTAGGAGAGCCTCCTTACCTTACTGGGTTTTCTATCAGGCTGGCACCAAAGAAAACGAGTTATGAGTTCACACCACTCATAAACGGTATTTATTTATTTACTGTTACGAATTTATATGTAGTACAAGAGTATATTGGTTTTCAAGCAGTAATATAGGCATTATAAGCATTGTTTCACTCACTAATACCTGACCTTTTTTTGCCACATTACCTGATCATCATTTCTAACTGTTTCTTCCTCTAATGCTATGTAAAGTTTGTCCTCCACATTGTCATTGATTGGGGAATCACTCTGGCCCTGAATTTCGTACCGTGGCGTGGCATGACATGGCTATACTGGCCAGGTCACTGATAACAGGTGAATTGCTGAGAAAAGGGCATGCAGGGGGGGGGAGGAGGTCATGCTGGGTAAGGCATTGTCTCTGCCTGGCATCTTGTTGAGGAAGCTGTCCCGTGTATACGTACCAAAAATGACTCGCGAAAATTGAAAATTGTGGAAATTATGAACCTTGCAATTGCAGGACGTTGAAGTACGTCCTCGGGATTAGCTGTGACAAAACGTGAGGGCGTGGAAGTACGTCCTCGGGACGGCGCGGGTTAATAGAATAGCTTTAAGTTTGTTGAAAGAGGATTCACAGTTATCAGTCCAGACAAATTTAACTCCCTTTTTCAGTAGGTCTGTAAGTGGTGATACAAGAATTGAAAAGTTGAGAACAAATCCCCAGTAATAACCTGCCATTCCCAAAAATCTTTGTAGCTCTTTCCTACTTTTAGGTCTGGGAAGATCACTTATAACCTGAACCTTAGCTGCTGGCGGTGCAACATGTCCATCACCAATTACGTACCCAAGGTACTGAACTTTAGCTTGACCAAACTCACACTTTGATAAATTAGCTACAAGATTAGCCTGAACTAAATGCTCAAGAAATTTACTGACATGGCATAGGTGATCTTTCCAGTTGTCACTGAAGATTAATACATCATCAATATAAACAACACACCCTGCCAAACCCTCTGTTACAACATTCATGAGCTTCTGAAAAGTGGCTGGTGCATTCTTCATACCATATGGCATTACGGAACATGCAAAAGTCTTTCCTAGTGTTACAAAACATGAGATCTCCCTAGCACGTTCAGTCATAGGTACTTGCCAGTATCCCTTTAACAAATCAAACTTACTTCTGTACCTAGCCTTTCCGATCTTGTCTATGCAATCTTCCACACGAGGGAGAGGGTAAGTGTCTGTTTTGGTTATCTGATTAACACGTCTGTAGTCGATGCAAAGCCGCTGTGACCCACCTGGCTTAGGGACTAGAGTGACAGGAGAACTCCACTCGCTCTGACAGGGCTCAATCATCTTGTGGTCCAACAGGTAGCCAAGCTCCTTCTGGATGAGAGGAACTTTCACTGGGTTCACATGGTAAGGAGGCAATTTAATTGGCTTTGCGTCTCCAACATCAACATCATGCATCAACACAGTGGTTCTTCCTGGAGTGGCACGGAACACTTGCAGGTACTCCTGCAGTAATGCCGAAAACTCCTGCCTTTCCTCGGGAGGTAGATGAGAAAGCTTAGTCTGGAGATCATTCATGATATCAGGATTCTTCCCCAAACTATCACTCAGGCTCATACTGCATGGGAGAGCTTCACTTGCAGGCTCGGGTGGAACAGCTACAGTGCAGACTGGATTATTTTCGTCCCGCCTGTGATATGACTTTAGCATGTTGATGTGACATAGTTGCTTGCTCTTTCTACGATCTGGTGTGGCGATGACATAGTTGACATCACTGAGTTTCTTCTCCACGAAATAAGGACCACTAAACTTGGCTTGAAGAGGTTGCCCATGAACTGGTAGCAGAATCAAAACCTGATCTCCTGGCTGAAAGTGGCGTAACCTGGACTTCTTATCATACCAAGTCTTCATCTTCTCCTGAGCAGCTCCTAAATTCTCTCTCGCCAGCTGTAAAGCAGTGGACAGCCATTCTTTGAACTTCATCACATACTCCAGCAGGTTGACGTCATCTTCCTCCGACAGCCAGCATTCCTTGAGTAACTTAAGGGGTCCTCTTACTTCATGGCCAAACAGTAATTCAAAAAGTGAGAAGCCCAGTGATTCATTTGGAGATTCTCTTGCAGCAAACACAACGAATGGAAGACCTTTATCCCAGTCTTTCTGATGTTCCAAACAGTATTTCTTGAGCATCGATTTGAGTGTTTGATGATATCTCTCCAACGCTCCTTGGGTCTGGGGATGGTAAGCTGAAGACGTGATCTGGGTGATGCCCAACTCTTTCAGAGACTGCTTGAAAACATTTGACATGAAATTACTTCCCCGGTCTGACTGTACCTCCTTGGGCAGACCAAACTTTGTGAAGAACCCTAGCATTTCCTTAACCACGTTCTTTGCTGAGATATTTCTAAGTGGAATGGCTTCAGGATAACGAGTAGCCATATCAATCAGGATCAACACATAAGAAAATCCTGAAGAAGTCTTAGGAAGAGGGCCCACAATATCCACCAACACATGGGTGAAAGGCACCTCGAAAGGAGGAATGGGAACTAGAGGTGCAACCTTTTCGGTCTGATTACACTTCCCCACAACTTGACAGGTGTGACAAGACTTACAATACCAGGAAACATCCCTGAAGATCCCTGGCCAGTAGAAGTGTTTCAAAATGCGTGCCACAGTCTTCCTCACTCCAAGGTGTCCTGCCAAACTGGAATCATGAACCACTCTAATGATATCCTGCCTACAAACACGAGGAATGACAACTTGATGTACAACCTCCCATTCACAGTCGGCTGATGCTGTTGGGGGTCTCCACTTTCTCATAGGTACTCCTGACTTTATATAATAACAAGTAGAAGCACCAGCTGACTCTTCCTCACTGCAAGCAGAGTTAGCTAGACCTTTAAGCTCAGGGTCAGCAACCTGCAACTCAACCAACTCTTGACGAGACAAATTATCAACACTACGGGGTACTGCCTCATCTGGTGAGTGGTCCAAATTAGCAAGAAAAGTGTCAGCTAGGATAACATCATCATCATCATTATCCTCTAAATCACCAGTAACTTTAGACTTAGCCCTAGTGACAGCACATGCAGGGAACACATCAGGGACATCACAATCCTGGGTCGCAGCCACTGGCTCACTAGACAACTGAGGAGCTGGACACACTTGACTTCCACCAATATCATTTCCAAGTAAGAAAGTTACACCTGACATTGGGAGTGTCTCAACCAACCCAACCATAACGGAACCATTAACAAAACCAGACTCTAAATTCACTCTGCACAGAGGGACAGAGAAGTAATTATTCCCTACACCTTGTAAGATTACAGTTTCATCAGAGGAATTAACATTAGAGCCTAGAACACTGGTCAGCATAAGGGATTGGCAAGCACCTGTATCACGATATATTTTAACTGATTTCCTGTCATTACTGTCCAGAGGACTGACAAAACCATCAGACAGGAAATTAGCACATGAACTCTTGAGAGTGTCACCCACGTTACTGCTCAAAAGAGGAGCTCCATCATGAGTATTTAAGTTACCCCTCAAAGCAGGTTCAGTTAACTCGGTTAAAGAATTCTGGGAACTCTCAAGGGTGGACACTAGACCAATTGACTGAATATTTAAAGACTCCTTTTTGTTCACATCACGCTGTCTCCTGAAACATCTCTCCGTAGTATGACCAAGCTTACTACAATAAGTAGATTTACTTTTCTGAAATCTAGAGGTGAAGCTGGTATTTACTTCCTGAGAAACATCGTCTTTATTCTCTTTCCTGTTACCTGTACTCTGAGTAGAGGCAACGTACTTACTCTCAGCTTTCCCTTTTTCTTTAGAATATCTCTTGTGAGTGAGAACATATTCATCAGCTAAAACTGCAGCATCAGACAAATTATCTATTCTTCTCTCATCAAGATATAGGCTTACATCTTTATAAATACACCTCTTGAAGTCCTCCAGCAAAATCATCTGCTTAAATTTACCAAAATCAGAATCCACATTCTTAGAATTTAACCACTGCTCTAACAGATCTTTTGATTTTTGCATACTCAACATGGGATTGCTTATCTTGCTTATAAGTTGTCCTAAATTTTACTCTATAGGCTTCAGGAACAAGCTCATAGGCCTTAAGAATCAAGCTCTTAACTACATCATAATTATCAGATTGATCCTGAGGCAAAGATGCATAAGTTACTTGAGCTTTAACGGTGAGAACAGTTTGAAGGAGTACTGGCCAATACTTTTTGGGCCAATTAAAACCTGTAGCTACCCTCTCAAACAACTGAAAATACTTTGTTAAATCAGATTCATTAAAAGGAGGGACAAGTTTAACATTTTTAGCCATATCAAAATCATCAGAGCTAGATGATCCAGTTCCACCTTGTTTCATGCGATACTCATGGTCTGCCTGAATCCTAGCTAGTTCAATTTGTGCCTGAGCCTGTATCTGTGCCTCCTGAATCCGAGCCTGAGATTCAGCCTCCTTAGCATTTGCTTGAAATTCAGCCTCCTTAACACAAGCCTCCTTAGCCTGAGACTCAGCCTCCTTAGCATGTGCTTGAAATTCAGCTTCCTTCACACGAGCCTCCTGCAGGGCTAGCTGTAACTTAGCTATTTCAATCTGCGTTTGCTCATTTGGAGGAGTTACATTAAACAAGCTTTCATTAATCATGTCAACAATTTGATCTTTAGAATGATGAAAGCGAACAGCAATTCCCATTTGTTGAGCAACAAGCTTAATTTCCTTCTTTGTTCTGTTTTCTACATCACACACTGTTTGCACATTTGACAAAAAATCTTTGGCTTCATCAAGTTTAGTAATAGTAGACATCATGAATAAATCAGTCACAAAATATCGAGCAATAATATCCTGAATATCCTGATAAGAGGTCGCCAAATTTATGTTAAGGAACAGAGAAAGATAATGTACACTTTAAGTGAGAATACTAAAAATCACCACTGTCCCGTAAAGTTCCAGGTTCGAAACAAAAGAGTTAGGTAAAATTACAAGTTAAAGTTTAATGCTCAAACTAACAACAAAACATTCAGGACTCATAAGGATAATGTAATGGCAAAAAATAGGTTAAATATATGGTTAACTGCAATAGACTCTATTAACACGAAATTAGCAAGAGTAAATTTATCTAAGTCAGCCCTGATAAAATGAAAATACACTGGGTGATGCTCAGTTAATGCAAGATAAATTATTACAGATACAAACTATTATTAATAATTGCTGACAATAAGAACCCTACATGAATCACAAAAACCTCACTAGGCCCACAAATCAACAACCCATGCTACACAGTACAAGAACAAAATGCAATAACAGTTATACTCAAATTACACACAGCTGCTAGATGGTTGGAGACTTCCTGAGCACTCACAATAATAATAACTGTACAGGGGAGGACAGAGATGTGAACAAATGAGGAGTAGATCTAAGTGGCAATAATGCAGAGACTGAGCTCATTATATAGGGGCCAGCCGAGCTTGATACAACTTGTAAGAAGGACGCGCAAATGAAGCCATAGGG
>NC_136955.1:30376592-30419092 GCF_032717465.1 Coenobita brevimanus
GCGATACAGCCTATGTATCTCTACCAAGTGGCTTAGGCTGTCTAGTAGAGACTGTATGTAGGGTGAGAAGTGCTTGTAAGTGTGGTTGTAATGTTGGAGTGTCTTTGGATGTGTGTGTAGTCTGTGAACCAAGTGTAATCGCCCCGCGCAAGCTGACGTGTGCAAGGGTACTGTACAGTATGCGACACTGGTTCAACCACAGCATCCCTTATATCCTATATATATATATATATATATATATATATATATATATATATATTTATATATATATATATTTATTTATATTTATATATTTATATATATATATATTTTTATATATATATATATATATATATATATATATATATATACATATAAAGGATGCCTTCTATAGCGAGATGAGTAGAGTGGTGGCTGAACAGGCAGTCGTTTACAAAAGTGTTAACGAACAGTGCAGAATTCTCAAGAACAATCTCCTGAGAGTTACCGATTCAGTGTGTGGATGGACAAGCGGCCACCAAGACATAAAGCAACTTGGTGGTGGGATGAGGGTGCTGAAGCTGCAGTTTAAGAGAAAAGAAGACTTTTTCCGGGAATGGAAAAACGGTGATCACAAAGAGGAATACTTGCCTGCCAAGCATAGGACTAGAAAAGAGGTTTACAGGGCAAAATCTGAGTCTCAGAGACTTTTACTTTGTAACCTAAATAGTGTGGCAAGGAAGAATATGATGTTCAATGTGGCAAATCAGATGACGTGGGAAAACAGGCATATCATAGGTGAGCAGTGTGTGATGAATGATGTTGGAAAGGTAATGTTGAACAGTGGGGACATTAACCCCTACACGGCGGGCATGTTTACCGATGTTTTGCGTGTGCCGCGGGGTTATTCAGGCTCTGACAGACTCTCAAAAAATATTTGCCAAAAATCAGTTATTAGTCCTAGAATATTAAAATTACATATGCTTATGGCACATACCTTCAACTTTCGCCTGGAATGTTTGTTGAGCCTTCGTCAGTTACCGTAGGACTTGTGGAGACCTCTGAAGTTGGGTAACGAAGTCTCCACTTTACACTTCCCGACAACCCGTAATATGATTACCACAGCCAGATATTAACACTATAAACACTACTCTATGATTTTCAAGTAATTTGGGATCCATACTCCAAAAAAAAACCCCACTGTGAAAGCAATGAAAATTACGAGCACGTCTGACCGTCGCACTGGCACTAGTTCGCTCTTGGTACTCTGTCATTTATTATTCATAAAACCCCTCACACTTTATATTTCTATTACTATATAACATTTATATATATCTACTGTCTTTATCCATAAGTTTCCTTCAGTAGTATTAGTTTATTGTCACTGTAGGGATTCAATTTCTTTCAGTAAAATACGTAGCATTCACTTTCTCGTCCTGTATACTAGCATTGAGAGTGAATGTCACTTTCATCTTCACTCTCATAACTCATAGTATTCAGACATGCTAGAGTGAAACTTTCACTTTCATTACTCCTAGGGTATATACACGTATTCTTATAATACTACTCATTTACATTTCTATTTACGTTCTCTATTTTATTTACGTTATTTACATTTCTATTTTATTTACACTGTGTTATTCACTGTCACTTGAAGTAACTTATAAAACTATATTCCATTGTTCACGTATATTTACATTCATTACTTTCACTTGCTGTTTACACATTATTTACAATTCCACTTGCATTGTTTTACTCAATAGAAAGATCGTAGTCACTCTTTATCAATTGTCAGCCCTTTACCTCTTTCCACACGAGGTTTAGTAGGGGGTAAAGGTCACAGGGCCCTTTGCATGGGGGTGAAAAAGTCCCTGAAGTCAGCAAGAAGAAACAGACATACCTCCACTTCGGAAGATGAGAGTAAACTGATAAGGGAGGGCCGGGGTAGAGGCCTACTTAGGGGATATTCAGTGCTACCAATGTTAGCTCTTGAAACAGCTATGTATAGCACTGAAATGATTGGCAGGAAATCTAGACAATACATTATAAATTAAGTAGTTCCAGGTGAATGTAAATATCACTTAGGCTTCTCCCTTCCTTCCTTACATGTATATTTATTACGAAAATAGATTATACGGCATATTTCAAGGGAAAAAAAACAGCAAAAATTAGCGAACGAGTGCACGTGAGGTGTTGTCAGGTGATAATTAGCCAATTCCAGGTGTATGGCACTCTCACTTACCTTATTTCTTTCTTGTATATATTATTTGGTATAAGAATAGGACATAGGGCTTATTTCAATGGATGAAATCAGTGAAAAATTCCAGGGAAGATTTACTCAGCGTAGCACGGCCGGGCAGGTGAGAGGATAGGGTAATGGAGGGGGGGTAGGGAGGAGAGTCAAGAACGGGGAGAAATGGCTAAATTGTCAACAATGGATGGGAGTACAGATGAGATTAGGAGTGCTGACTAGTGTTGGACATTGGCAGTACTGATAGATGATACAAGCCCCCACTTGGAAGCCCGGGTGAATTCAAAATAACACAGAATCACAAAAGCGACGCCCCGCGGTATGATCCCTTGCTCCCAAGCGTCACGAAAGTGACGCCCCGCGGTTAAGGGGTTAAAAACGCCTGGAGAGAGCATTACAGCCGGTCGTTGAATAAGGAGTTTGACTGGAACAAGGAAGATTTGAAGCCAGCATGTTCAGTGTTTGACCCTTGGCCTTTGATTAACGCTGCTACTGTGAGCAGGGCAATAGAGAGGATGAAGTTGGGGAAGGCAGCAGGTGTGTCTGAGTTGACTGCTGAAATGCTTTTTGCCACCGGAGATATATGAGTGGGATTAGTTACTGGCTTGATAAGTACGATTATAAGTTTATGAATGTGTTGTCCCAGATGATTGGCTGAAGAGTGTACTTCTAAATGTGTACACATGGATGGGTGACTCCCTGGAAGGAGAAAATTAGAGAGGCATATATCTTTTGGACCAGATACTGAAGGTAATGGAGAGATTTGTCGAGAAACGTGAATATTCATGAGATGCATTTTGAGTTTATGCCAGGCAAAGACACCACTGATGCCATATTCATTGTTCGACAGCTCCAGGAAAAATACAGCAAAAAAAAAAAAGGGGAGGGGATCTGTACTTTGTTTTTGTTCATTTGGAGAAGGCTTTTGACAGTCCCTAGAGAGGTGGTGAAGTGGGCAATGAGAAAGCTTTGGATCGAGGAGTGACTGGTTAGGCCCCAGTCACACTGCAGGTACGACTTATCGCAAACCACCTGCGACCTGCAAGTCGTGGATGGTTTTGGTGAGGTTTATGGCCGGTCTTCATATGTCTCGGTCTAGCCACAGGCCACCATGTCGACCAAAAAAATCGTCGCTGGGTTTTTTCGTGGTGCATGAAAAACCTCCCCAGGACCACCGATGTTGTGGCACAAAAGCCGCCTGGTGGGTGGCTGGACTGCGTCTGGCTGGCTTACGGACTGCGACTGGTCAGCAACACCTGATTTTTAAGCAGTGGTTGCCATCTGGATGGAGGCCATTCGCCGCCCGCTCTGTGCGGTGGTCATCCACACTCCGTCAAGGCGACAACTGGACTGCAGTGGCCACTGTCCACAAGCCTCCTGTCTGGGGTGGTGGTTGAAGTCTGGCCGCCGTCCAGCCAGTGATTGGTCAAACGACAGGTGGTAGGCTGGAGCGAGACCAGCCACCAGCCAATCCGTGGCCGGTGTCGATCTAGTGGCGGCCTAGAGATTGCGGTCTAAACTGCAACAGGACACAGACTGGCTGCCGTTTGTTGGCAGCCTGCTGATGACCGGCCGGCCACCCATTGGTGTCTTGACCTGTGTGTACCTGGCCATGGTCGCCGTTCAGCCACCCACTGGACCGACACAGGATGGACACTGGATGACCACCAGTAGCCAATCGGTGGCATGACTGCTCGGAGACCTCCATAGTCGGGGACTGGTTTTGTGATTTTCAGGTTTGCGACAAGTTGTACCTGCAGTGTGACTGGGGCCTTAGGGTGGTTATGGCTATGTATATGGGTGCTCGGACCTTGGTAAGGGTGAATGGAGATTTTAGTGAGGAGTTTTCTGTGAATGGTGGTGTACATCAGAGGTCAGTCCTCAGTCCTTTCTTGGTTATTATTGGACTGGAAGCCCTCTCTCGTGACTTCAGAAATGGACTCCTGTGGGAGATGTTGTATGCCAATGATTTGGTGTTGCTTGCAGAGAATGTAAGGGTGGCGGAGGAAAGATTTGGGAAGTGGAGAGACAGTATGGGGCACAAGGGCTTACGAGTAAATGCAGAGGAAACAAAAAGTGATGGAATCTTGGCATGGTGACGGTACTGTAAAAGGAGAATGGCCATAAGCGATTTGCCACAATAGCGTGGGAAGTAATTCCATCTTGTGCAGTGTTTGTGATAAGTGGTTGCATAAGAGATGAAATTATATTAGAGGTAGACTGCGAGATAATGCTGATTTCACGTGAGCGGTATGCCAGGGAAAGCTTGTGAAAATTGTCATGTGTGAAAGGGTAGATCTAGCTGGTGAATCTCTTGAGTGTGAGGAAGAGTTTTTTTTTTGGGGGGGGGGGAGGGGAGACATGTTATGTGCTGGAGGTGGGGCTGGAGTGAGGAGTGGTTGGAAGCTCAGCTGCTCAGGGAGCTGTTGCCTCTCCTGACACTGAGCGCACTCTCCCTTAGTGCTAAGTGATCTTTGTATGTGGCATATGTTAAGAGTGTAATGCTGTATGGTAGTGAGGCCTGGATAATAAAGATAGAGGATATTCGCAGGTTCAGACGAAAAGAAATGACAATGATTATGTGAATGTGCTTTGTGTCTTAAGAATGCGAGGCCTGGAGGGCTAGATTTATGATGGAAGAGTTGATAGTTACTATGAGACTGGAGTGGATTAGTGCTGTGATCAGGAGAGGTATATTGATGGTTTGGGCATGTGGAGAGAATAGGGGATGATAATTGGGTGCAGAAAGTGCGAAGTGTTAACGTTAGGGGTAGAGTTGCGAGAGGTAGACCGAAAAATACTTGGGACGAAGTCATTGAGTTTGACCTCAGGGATAAGGGACTGAATAGGGAAGCTGCCAGAGATCGAGCAGCACGGAAAGCCGTCATTAGGTGAGCAAGGCCGATGCAAGCAAGCAAGTTGGAGCCTTTATAAATGAAACGAAACAAAACTACTGGTATATATATATATATATATATATATTCGTTCGTTTTTAAAGGCTCCAACATGATTGCATGTGTCGGCCTTGGTCACCTAATGGCGGCTCTCCACGCTGCACGATCCTTTGCAGCCTCCCTGTTCAGTCCCTTAACCCTGAGGTCACACTTAATGACCTCGTCCCATGTCTTTCTTGGTCTACCCCTCATAACCCCACCCCCAATATTAACACTTCTCATCTTCACCCAATTATCATCCCCCATCCTCTCCACATGTCCAAACCATCTCAAGCTACCTCTCCTCATCGCAACACCAATACACTCCAGTCCCATCCTACCTCTCAACTCTTCCATCGTAAACCCAGCCCCTCCTGGCCTTGGATGCAGGGACGCACTGCACATCCACCGAATCATTGTCATTTCTGTACGTCTGAGCCAGCGAATATCTTACTCCTTCACTGCCCAGGTCTCACTACCATACAGCATTGCACTACTAACACATCTATCTGTCTATCTATCTATTGCCAGACGCCTCAATCCCGTTTGGGGTGGCCACAAACAAATCGCCTCCATGTCACCCTGTTCCCCGCCATTTCACTCCCCTGCTCCCAACTCACACCCCCCTCTCTCATATACCTCTCCACCCCATCTCTCCATCTCATCCTCGGCCTCCCCCTCCCTCTTTCCCCCTCCACCTCACTCACATACACTCTCTTCGTCAGTCTTTCACCCTCCATCCTCTCCACATGGCCAAACCACCTCAGTGTGTTCCTCATAACGCTTCCTATCACATCCACATCAACACCACAACGCTCCTTTATATCCTCATTTGTCAGCCTGTCTCTCCATGTGACTCCATAGGCTCCTCTTAAATAACTCATTTCCACTGCTCTCACTCTTGACTTGTGTCCTTCCAACAACGTCCAAGCTTCACTTCCGAACGTTAGAGTTGGTATCACAATAATGTCATGTAGTAACTTTTTCACTTCCATGCTCACTTCCCTGTTTCTTATCACTGCTTTCAAAGAACCAGCAACCTTTCTTCCCTGCTGTACCCTTTCAAGCACTTCACCCTCCAAACCTCCATCCTTACTCATCACACTACCCAAGTACTTAAACGTACTCACATTTTCCAATTCCTCACCATCCAACCTCACTGTACATTCACTGACTTCACCTCTCTCAAAGACCATCACTTTACTCTTCCCTACATTCACCTTTAGATTCCGTTTCTTACACACTCTCTCAAACTCATCCACCAAGCCTTGCAGCTCCCCTTCGTCTTCACTCAACAACATAGTATCATCTGCAAACAACAGTACAGGGAGTTTCCAAACACTATCCTCTCTCACCAGGGCCACTCCAACATCCACTACCCTACCTTGTATCTCTTTTATTACCCCATCCATGTACAGATTGAACAGCCATGGAGACATGACACATCCCTGTTTCAACCCAACTTTCAAAGAGAAAAATTCACTTAGTTCACCATCCACACGCACTGCAGCCTTCGCACCATCGTACATACTCTTCACAGCATTCAACAACTTCCCATCTACTCCATATATTCTTAACACTTTCCTCAATCCTAGTCTATCCACCCTGTCATATGCTTTCTCCAAATCCATGAAAGCCGCATACAACTTCTTTCCCTTCTCTAGAAACTTTTCCACTAAAGATCTGAGAATGAATATCTGATCTACACAACCTCTTCCCTTCCTAAAGCCTCCCTGTTCTTCTCCAACTAATTTCTCTGTTCTTTCTCTAACTCTGTCAATAAGTATCCTACCATACACTTTTCCTATTATACTAAGAAGACAAATGCCCCTATGATTACCACACACTTCTTTTTCCCCTTTTCCTTTGTACAAGGGAATAATTATACCTGAATTCCAATCCTCCGGGACTCTACCTTCCTCCCAGGCCAATCTGCACATCTTCCACATCCATTCTACTACTATCTCTCCCCCATGCTTCAGCATTTCACCAAACACTCCATCAATTCTTGGGGCTTTCCCTGATTTAACTTTCTTCATTGCTTCCATAACTTCTATCCTACTGATTTCTTCCTGTCTTCTCACCTCCCTCCTTCTCCCAGCCATTCCCCAGCCACTTATATTCACATTACTTCCATCCTCCACGTTCAACAATTCCTTAAAGTATTCTCTCCATCTGCTCACTTTTTCTCCCTTCTCCACTAGTAATCTACCATTTTTATCTTTCACTCCTCTGCTAACTTCACTTCCACCCTGTCTTACTCTTTTCACCTCTTTCCAGAACATTTTCTTACAGTCCCTCCACTTTACACTCAAATTCCTTCCAAATTCCTCATCCACTCTCTTCTTACTCTCTCTTACTAATCTTTTCACCTCTCTCCTTCTTTCTACATATAACTCTCTCTTCCGCCTCTCAACTTCTTCCACGCCCCTATTTCTCATCCATTCATTGTATGCTAACACATGTTGCATACACATGCTGCATACAAAGACCTCTTAGCACGTAGGTAGAAACCTCTCAATGTCAGGAGAGGCAAGAGCTCCCTGAACTTCTTCCAACCACTTCTCACCCTAGCCACAGAGCTAGTTCCAGCCCCACCTCCAGCATACAACATGTCTCCCAAATAACAAAACTCTTCCACACACTCAAGAGATTCACCAGCAAGTTCAATCCTTTCAAGTCTGACAATCTCCACCTGCTCACCCCGACACGCCGTACACATAAAATCAGCATTATCTCGCAGTCTACCTCTGATACCACTACATCTCTTATGCACTCATTTATCACACACACCGCACAAGATGGAATTACTTCCCACACCCTTGTGGCAAACTGCACATGGCCACTCTCCCTCGTCTTTGACAGTACTGCCACCAACCCTAGATATCATCACTTTTGTTTTATCTGCATTTACCCTTAAACCCTTGTGCCCCATACCATCTCTCCACATCCTAAACCTTTCCTCCGCCTCCTTTCGTTCTCTGCAATCAACACCAAATCATCAGCATACAACTCCCACAGAAGTCCGTTTCTAAATCCACGTGAAAGGGCTTCAAGTACCATGATAATCAACATGGGACTCAAGACTGACCCCTGATGCACACCAACATTCACGGAAAACTCATCACCCAAATCTCCATTCACTCTTACCTGGGTGTGAGCACCCACATACATAGCCATAACCACCCTAACCGCCACTCCTCCAAGCCAAGCTTTCTCATTGCCCACTTCACCCCCTCTCTAGGGACTCTGTCAAAAGCCTTTTCCAAATCAACAAAAACAAAATAAAGATCCCTTCTCCTACCAATATATTTTTCCTGAAGCTATAAATCCAAACTGCATCTCATCAATATTCACTCTTTCTTTAATCATACCTTCTAAAACTATCTCCATTACCTTCATTATCTGATCTAAAAGCTTTATACCTCTACAATTTCCTCTTTCCAGGGCATCACCCTTCCCTTTATACACATTTACAATTACACTCTTCAGCCAATCATCTGGGACAACACATAAATAATCCTATTTATCAGGTCAGTGACTAAACTCACCCCTATATCACCTGAGGCCTTTAACATTTCGGCAGTCAACCCAGACACACCTGCTGCCTTCCCCACCCTCATCCTGCCTATTGCCTTACTCACAGTAGCAGTATCGATCAAAGGCCAAGGGCCAGACACTGGATCTGCTGGCTCCAAACCTTCCCTGTCCCAGTCAAACTCCTCATTCAACAACCGGTTATAATGCTCTCTCCATGCATCTTCAGTATCCTCACTGTTCACCACCACCCTTCCTTCATCATTCTTCACACACTGCTCACCTATAATATCCCGATTATCCCTCTTCACTTGACCTGCCACCCTAAATATCATATTTTTCCTTTCCCCATGATTTAGGTTATCAAGTAAAAGTCATAACGCTTCCTATCACATCCACATCCACACCACAACGCTCCTTTATATCCTCATTCGTCAGCCTGTCTCTCCATGTGACTCCACAGGCTCCTCTTAAATAACTCATTTCCACTGCTCTCACTCTTGACCTATGTCCTTCCAACAACGTCCAAGCTTCACTTCCGTACGTTAGAGTTGGTATCACAATACTGTCATGTAGTAACTTTTTCACTTCCATGCTCACTTCCCTGTTTCTTATCACTGCTTTCAAAGAACCAGCAACCTTTCTTCCCTGCTGTACCCTTTCAAGCACTTCACCCTCCAAACCTCCATCCTTACTCATCACACTACCCAAGTACTTAAACGTACTCACATTTTCCAATTCCTCACCATCCAACCTCGCTGTTCATTCACTGACTTCACCTCTCTCAAAGACCATCACTTTACTCTTCCCTACATTCACCTTTAGATTCCGTTTCTTACACACTCTCCCAAACTCATCCACCAAGCCTTGCAGCTCCACTTCGTCTTCACTCAACAACACAGTATCATCTGAAAACAACAGTGCAGGGAGTTTCCAAACACTATCCTCTCTCACCAGGGCCACTCCAACATCCACTACCCTACCTTGTACCTCTTTTATTACCCCATCCATGTACAGATTGAACAACCATGGAGACATGACACATCCCTGTTTCAACCCAACCTTCAAAGAGAAAAATTCACTTAGTTCACCATCCACACGCACTGCAGCCTTTGCACCATCATACATACTCTTCACAGCATTCAACAACTTCCCATCTACTCCATATATTCTTAACACTTTCCACAATCCTTGTCTATCCACCCTGTCATATGCTTTCTCCAAATCCATGAAAGCCACATGCAACTTCTTTCCCTTCTCTAGAAACTTTTCCACTAAAGATCTAAGAATGAATATTTGATCTACACAACCTCTTCCCTTCCTAAAGCCTCCCTGTTCTTCTCCAACTAATTTCTCTGTTCTTTCTCTAACTCTGTCAATAAGTATCCTGCCATACACTTTTCCTATTATACTAAGAAGACAAATGCCCCTATGATTACCACACACTTCTTTTTCCCCTTTTCCTTTGTACAAGGGAATAATTATACCTGACTTCCAATCCTCTGGGACTCTACCTTCCTCCCAGGCCAATCTGCACATTCTCCATATCCATTCTACTACTATCTCTCCCACATGGTTCAACATTTCACCACACACTCCATCAATTCCTGGGGCTTTCCCCGATTTAACTTTCTTCATTGCTTCCACAACTTCTATCCTACTGATTTCTTCCTGTCTTCTCACCTCTCTCCTTCTCCCAGCCATTCCCCAGCCACTTATACTCGCATTACTTCCATCCTCTATGTTCAACAATTCCTTAAAGTGTTCTCTCCATCTGCTCACTTTTTCTCCCTTCTCCACTAGTAATCTACCATTTTTATTTTTCACTCCCCTGCTAACTTCACTTCCACCCTGTCTTACTCTTTTCACCTCTTTCCAGAACATTTTCTTACAGTCCCTCCACTTTACACTCAAATTCCTTCCAAATTCCTCATCCACTCTCCTCTTACTCTCTTTTACTAATCTTTTCACCTCTCTCTTTCTTTCCACATATATCTCTCTCTTCCGCCTCTCAACTTCTTCCACGGCCCTATTTCTCATCCATTCATTGTATGCTTTCTTCTTTTGTGTCACAGCCTGTCTCACCTCTTCAGTCCACCGCGCTGTTCCTTGCACCCCCCTCCGTCTTCTCTTCCTTCCACACACCACATCACATGCTGCACATATTTCTTCTGTAAATATCCTACAGACACCTTCCACGTCTCCCATCTGCTCCAATTCATATTTGCCCAGTCGTTCCTCCTCTTCTCTCTTATACTCTGCCTTTTTCTCATCCTCTTGTAACCTTTCCACTCTCCTTGCAACTACTCCTTCCTCTCGTCTTTCCCTTCTTCTATTCCTCCATCTTACTTGAATTTTAATTCTAGCCACCACCAAGTAGTGGTTTGGCCATGTGGAGAGGATGGAGGGTGAAAGACTGACGAAGAGAGTGTATGTGAGTGAGGTGGAGGGAGGAAGAGGGAGGGGGAGGCCGAGGATGAGATGGAGGGATGGGGTGGAGAGGTATATGAGAGAAGGGTGTGTGAGTTGGGAGCAGGGCAGTGAAATGGCGGGGGACAGGGCGACTTGGAGGCGATTTGTTTGTGGCCACCCCAAACGGGATTGAGGCGTCTGGCAATAGATAGATAGATAGATAGATAGAAGTAAAAGTCTCTGTGACTCAGACTTTGCCCTGTATACCTCTCCTCTAGCCCTACGCATGGCAGCCAAATATTCCTCTTTGCCACCACTGTTCTTCCATTCCCGGAAAAGCCTTCTTTTCTCCTTAACTGCAGCTTCTACACCCTCGTCCCACCACCAAGTTACTTTATGTCTAGGTGGTCCTCTTGTCCAACCGCATGTTACATTAGTAACTCTCAAGAAATTGTTCTTGAGGGCTCTGTACTGTTCATTAACGCCTCTGTCTACAACTCCCTGTTCAGCCACCACTCCCCTCAACTCGCTATAGAAGGCATCCCTTACTACTTGGTTTTTCAGCTTCCACATTTTCCTCCTAGGTACATAAGTCCTCTTTTTCATCACTTGTTCTTTAAGCATCATATCACAAATCAATAGTCTGTGCTGCTGCACACACTCATCACTTCCTATAACTTTAACATCCCTCACTAACCTCCTATCAGCCCTCCTAACCAGAAAATAATCTATCTGACTGCTATTTCCCCCAGACTCATACGTAATTAACCTACTGTCTCTTTTCCTAAAATATGTGTTGCACACAATCATGTCCGTTGCCTTCCCAAACTCGAGTATCCTTTCCCTTTCTGCATTCCTTAGACCATACGCACATCCCCCATGCACACCTTCATAACCTTGTGCTGCTTCACCTACATGACCATTTAAGTCCCCTCCCAAAATCACTATCTCATCATCCCGCATACCACCCACTACACGTATTAAATCATCCCAAAATCTATCTTTCTCTGCTTCATCCAATCCTGCCTGTAGAGCATATGCTGATATAATTGCAGCTATCTTTCTACCCAACAGAATTTTCACCACCAATATCCTATCGCTTACTCTCAAAACATTCATAACATATTCCACCCATTTCTCCACAACCATCACACCAACACCTCCGTATCCGTCTGTCCCCCCCTGCCAAAACAACTTATAGCAACAGTCCTTCTCAACAATCTTTCTGGCTGATCCACCCCTGTACCGGACTTCCTGCAAATACGCCACATCCACCCACCTCCTACTGAATGCCTCAACAACTTCCCCCGCTATTCCCTTCAATCTTCCCACATTCCATGAACCCACCCTCATCCCCATGGGTGATTTAATGTCCTCAGGCTTGCTTTGAAACTTATTTTGTTTTGTCATCTTCAGTATTAATAAAGGGGGACAGACATAGCACAGGTCCCACTCACTGCACAGTCCCAGGTACAGGCAATGGATCTGGGACCCCTAGCCCACCAGCTTACCAGTGACTGTGGTAGTGGCCTCGGGGCACCCTGCCAGGACAGCTCCAGGGACACCCTCCAAGCGCACCTTGGCACTGCAACTATCCCGCCGTTATACACCCACTGATAGGGCAGCCTCCTTGGGTGCTACTCCCAGGTTCGGGCCCCTCTCTATTGGGCAGAAGCGGCAGCCTGGGAACCGCAATGCCCTGTACCCTCTAGCACAGGCCCGAGCCCCATCTCGCCCTGGACCCACGATCTATGCCGGCGGAACCCCCGCCACGCCCCCCCACCCCAGAAGTCCACCACTAGGTAGTGGGGGCAAAGTTTTCTGGCCACATCCCCTTGCTGGCACCAACCCCTGTATCGTAGTGGGATACGTTGTGTGAAATGTAAAGCGCATGTGGTGAAGTGCATAGATAGTTAGAGGAAATGTTTGGGAGAGTATGCTGGTCTACTCTCCATGTTACTGTCACACTGAAAAGGTCAGCAAAGGGGGATGGTTGGATAGCTAGTGAAACAGGAGCTCCAGCTCTCCCTATCACCAGCATTCCCATTCCCCTCGGGAGTACTACCTGTCAAAGCAATGTTAAAATTTGAAGCTGATAATTTTCGATGTGGTACCCCCTCAAATTGTTACTCCTGACGAATGAAGTATATATGGAAAATTTCAGCAATTTACGTCAGCATTTACTGGTTGCTCAATGAGGGCAAAGTTTTCATTCTCTGACTCAAGTATTTTCATTTGGGCTTTTCATAATGATAGAGCTTTTCTGGTTGGATGATGCGATAAAACCTCTTGATAGCCTTATTCCATGTGTGATTAATTGCGAGCAGACAGTAAATTTATTATTATTGTCAGTAATTACATGTCGGGCAACCTTTGGGCAGTTTTGACTTCAATTTAACATGCAAACTTTTCATCATCTGGCAACACTGATTCTTACGGTGCATTCACTGTTACATTGTAATTGTTCCTAAAGCACTGTCAAACATCTGTCCGGCTTTATAGTATTGCTCATTGCTCACCTGTCTATTCTGTTTGCATTTCAGATTAGTCAATAATATTCCGTATCTCGAGAGAAGGTATGACAAAAGCAACTCCATCAGGCACAGTGACACGTAGTGCCACCCAAATTTGGATGATTGGTCCAGCATCAGAAAAGTTACAAGGAATGAAACTTCCGACTTACTATCAGGTGCTCCCCTTCTTTTTTCATCAACATAAAGTTCTTGGTAAGGCAATCAGGGACAGCTCAAGGTGTGCCATAGCTGAAGCTCTCCAGATGTGGTCAGTGGCTCATTTCCCAACAACAATTGAGAGGAATGCCATTGAGAAGCTTGAAAAAGATGTTTAACTGATGGCGGAAACTGAAGACGGATAATAATCGCAGAACTCAGATCCAGGTATCTAATGAAAATTCTTTGCGTGAAGATTTGGAAAAAACTGTTTGATGTATCACATGCAAATGCTGTGAAAATGATAACTATTGCTCAAGACAGGGCTTTCTTAGAAGACCCATGCATGCCACACATAGGCTATATGGGTAGTGGGGACAGTGCATTAGCTGCAAAAGAGGACAGGAAGGTAAAAAGACTGAAGCGAGAGGAATATCTCAGAAGTAAAGAAGAGGGAAGAAGGAGAGAGAATTTCACAGCTGAGGCCCGTGAACTGACTTCAGGGGACTATTTGCCCACAAGCAGAAGATGACTTTGAGGCTAATTTTGAACCATCTTGCTCATCAAGTAGTACCAAAGAGCGGCCTGTGTCTATTGTTACGACAAAATCAAGTGCTGCACTTGGTAGAGCCAATGTCAGCAACCGTAATGCAACTTTTCACCTGGCTGAGACACCAAGAAGCTTTGGATATGATACCACTAGATTAGCTGTCAATCTTGGGTCAATCAAAAGAGCAAGACTGAACAGATGCCCCAAGCTGGAAAAACCAAATTTGATGAATCCATACTTCTAGTAATGCACTGGAACGGTAAAATATAGCCGGATATTACGGGTAGGGATAAAGTTGGCATGTTGCCAGTCTTTCTATCAGGATTTCAAGTGAAGCAGCTTCTTGGCATCACATAATTTCCAAATAGTATGGATGAAACAACTAGCAATGCTATTATTAAAATGTTGAGAGAGCAGGATATAGAAGATCAGGTGAAGGCCATGTGCTTTGACACCACACCCTCAAATACTGGCAGACTAAGTGGGGCTTGTGGTGCGATAGAAAACAGCCTTGGCAAAAACCTGTTGTACCCGGCATGTCAACGCCATGTACAACAAATTGTGATCGGAGATGTATTCAAATGCTGTTTTGGTCCATCAAATAGCTTTGATATTAGCTAGTTCAGGTGTTTTCATCAATTTTGGCCACAAATTGAGAAGAGTCAGTTTCAGACAGCAAACAATGATCCAGTCTTCATTGAAGTCCTGAAGAAATGTACTGGCTTCAAGGATGATGTTATAGTTTTCACAAAGCAAGCACTTCTGTCTAGTTAACAGGCGTGTGATGACTACTGTGAATTGTTTAGTATTACCGGAACTTTTTCTGGGTGGTACTCCACCAGGCAGTATAAGATTCGTGGCCCCTGGAGCGATGCATAGAGCTAAATGGATGACAAAGTTGCTGTACTGCATTAAAATCTGGATGTTCAAACAGCAGTTCAAGTTAAAGGCAAGTGAAGAAACTGCAGTGAGGGAAATGAACCTCTTTGGATGCCTGCTGTACACAAGGGCTTGGACATGTGCCCAATTCCAGCATCTGTCCTGGCAAATGATCTTGCAATTTTGAAGCTGGAAAAAACTACGAGGCTGTCAAAAAAGGCATTTCGTTTGGTACAGTTATGGCATTCCTCAAACACCTATGGTACCTGAATGAGGAGCTAATTGCCCTTGCATTTTTCGGTGATGCTGTAGACAACAACACTAAAAGAAAGATGATAAGCACTTTGAAGAAAGATGGTTCTGATGAACCACCCAAACGAATCCAGATGGAGCCAAGCAGAATAATTACTGAAAGGGAACCTCATGACTTCGTCACAAGCAGTACTTTGTCATTCTTTGGCACACTTGGGTTGAATGCAGACTTCCTCACATAAGCGGATCCAGTCAGTCACTTGAAGGTTTTCAGCAAGCGAAGAAATTCGTCAACAATTTGGCGGTGGGGAATGACCGGGCAGAGAGAACTGTGAAAATGATGCAGGACATCAGTATCTACATTACAACAAGTGAAGAACAGTAGCAGTACCTGCTGCAAGTTGTTTTAAGTCACAGAGTCAAGTACCTAACAGGAAGAAAGTCGATGGTTATCGGGGATAATATTCTGCAGTCGTGTTTTCAAGCCAGTTATGCTTACTGTTTTGATCGTTGAAAATATGCTGTGATACAGCTGCAATAAACTCTTGGCAGAATTGTACTGAGTCGGTCTGAGAAACATTTGAGTAATGAAGTGCGAGGATAACCTGCCATTGGATATAAACCTTACTTCAAACCTCATGAGCAACCTTTATATATGCATCAATAATTTTAAAAAATCACCGTGAACTATTGTCATTAAAGACAACAAAATGGGAAGATACCACTGAAGTAATTCAGAAATTCATTTTTGAAGGGCATCCTAATATATATATATATATATATATATATATATATATATATATATATATATATATATATATATATATATATATATATGTATATATATATATATATATATATATATATATATATATATATATATATATATATATACACACACACACACACACACACACAGGCATACCCTGATATCCGACAGTACTGATGGGTGTGTTCGGTCAGCAGGTATTTGGTTATCGAAGCAATTTTACCCATAAGATACTGAAGAAAAGCCAGAGATGCATTCCAGGCCCAAACCCAAACTCCCATATATGTTAGTCAACAAAGCCTGACGCAGAAACATCAGAGGCAATGTTATTATCGTCGTAAACAAATTCTTTTGATAAAGAATGAGACAGCAAACATCACATGCAAGAAGGCTAGGCGGTCGGAGGGCAACTGACAGCCAGGCGGGAGGGCGTGGAGGGAGACAAGCAGGGGGGGAGGGCGTGGAGGGAGACAAATGGGGGTTAGGGAGGGTGGGAGGAAGGGAAGGGCAGGGGGAAGGGGAGGGAGACAAGAAAGCCAAACTGCACTACTACCACCCCACCCCGTCTCACTCGCTCACGTACTCATTCACTCACTCATTCTCTTAATAATTCTTTCAGTCACTCATTCTCTCGCTTACTCTCTCGCTCTCTCTCTCTCTCTCTCTCTCTCTCTCTCTCTCTCTCTCTCTCTCTCTCTCTCTCTCTCTCTCTCTCTCTCTCTCTCTCTCTCTTTCTCTTTCATTCACTCACTCTCAGTCAGTCAGTCACTCACTCACTCATTCACTCACTCTCTCCCTCCCTCTCTCCCTCACTCTCTCTCTCTCTCTCTCACACACACACACACACACACACACACACACACACACACACACACACACACACACACACACACACACACACACACACACACACACACACACACACACACATCCCTTCCATCCCCTCATCTTCTCCCCTTATCCTCTACCCCTTGTCCCTCCTCCATCCCCTGCCACGGTCAGCAATTTTTTCATTTAGTTTTTTGTGATTTGCTCAAAAACTATTGGTTGTATCGAAATTCCGACAACACAAGAAAGCTCATGAAATTCTGCGTCAAGACATATGCTTTGCTCTTGGATGATGTGGGCAAAATTTTGGGCTAGGATGTTGGGAATTTATTTGAAGTAATTTTTACTCTTGAACAAGTTTATTCCGACTGCACTCAGTTTTGTGTGTTTTTATGAGCATATAGTATAAACACCAGGGAAGATGAATGTATACAATTTATAACAGTATAACCAATTTCCAAGGGCAAAATTGGTCGAGGAATTGTTTTCCTTTGTGCCCAGACAGAAGCCCTCATAGCTGGGATGGAGGATGGACAGGGGTAGTAGGTATGGGATGAAAGGGACACCAGGAAAGCTGCATGCACCACCACATAAGCGTTCGGATGGGCCCGTTTCTAGCCTAGGGAGGTGAGGTGCTCGGACTAGCAAATCTGCAGTGTTCTGACTGTGAAAATGTTCCCCACTTTCTTTTGTTCAGTGTAGCGAGTATTCAATTATCGATGCGTCGGATATCAGAGTATGCCTCCGTGTGTGTGTTTATATATATATATATATATATATATATATATATATATATATATATATATATATATATATATATATATACAAGGTGGTAGGTGTAATGCTAGGTGAAATTAGGCTTGACTTCTCGTTCCTATTTCACCTAACGTGGAGCGGGGTCCTCTTTCGAGACCGGAGCTAGTGCAATAAAGAGAGGCAGGACACAAAAACTCTAGGCAACAACCTTTACACATATATTACCACAGTCAGACACAGGACATATCAGCAGATATTACAGCACAATATATAGCAATATAAAACCTTATCTAGGATATGAGTATCTCGCAGGATACTTGCTTCTCTGATTCTAATGACAACACAAACAATCCTAATGTATCAGGAGTGCAATAAATATAGGCGCGCGCGTGGGAGCGCGGGAGGGGGTTGAGTCCCACTAGGAGGAGATAGGGGAGGTGCGGGGAGTGACTTGTGATGGCTAGGGGAAAGTTATGGGAACACTGGAAGGCGGCAGATATTAGCCGTGAAGTTTATATGATTTCCACTAGCCAAAATACTTTTGTAATTGATTTTATCCCTGATTTACACATACTTGAGATACGGGAGTGAGAGTGGGTGGTAAACAAGATTTATTGGTAGCGTGGGTGAAGGAGAGAATACTGTTAATACTTCCGTTCACAATATTCCTTCACAGTAATCGGGGTATGTCTTTATAGGCACAGGCTCATTAATTGTATAACAGAGATGTCACTCACACATATAGTTAATCAGATCTTGTTCTGCACTCTCGTCCTTTAACTTCTCACTGTGATCTGATTTACCCCGATATTCACTATATGAAATCACTGCACAATGCTTACATTAGGGGAAATCACACTTAACCTAAATCACTCATGTTACAATATCACACGTATTTATCAGGGGGATAGGCAGGAACATGTCATTGGTGATCCTGCTGGGCTAGGGGCACCGTCAGTGCGAGGCGTGCCGAGAGGGCAAGGGATAACTCGTAAGGGCATCCTCTCGTGTCCTGGACTCCCCGTGGCTTCCTGACTTGGCTCCGGCGTGTGGCCCTCGGGACTGGGGCTGAATAGCTCCAGGAACCTCTGTGATAAGTCCCGGCGTCGTGGGGGCGTAGAGAGATCATGCCCGGGTGTCCTGGGGAGAACCGAGGGAGACTGTGGGCTGCGGTCTCCAGCGTCTAGGGGCGCCGACATGGGAGGGCTGCGGCAGCAACTTCCACTGGGGTCCGTCAGGTGCGTCTGCTCTAGAGCCAGGCGTAGGGAACAGAGACCAGGGGAGGCTGGGAGGCCTGTCTGGGTCACTCTGGGACAGGAAGCCTGGGCTCCAGTCTCCTGCCATGCGGACGTCTCTCTACTCTGCACGCCCTCGGAGTGACCGTAGATCGTCTCACAAGGGAGGGAGCGACAATAGGCCATCTCTACCACGACACTCTCGGATCGACCATAGATCGTCTCATGAGGATGGGAGCGACCATAGATCGTCTCTACCGGAACACCTTTGGAGCGACCATAGATCGTCTCTACCTGAACACCTTGGGAGTGACCATAGGTCGTCTCTACCTGAACACCTTGGAAGCGACCATAGATCGTCTCTACTGGAACACCTTGGGAGCGACCATAGGTCGTCTCTACTGGAACACCTTGGGAGCAACCATAGATCATCTCTACCTGAACACCTTGGGAGCACCCATAGATCGTCTCTACCGAAACACCTTGGGAGTGACCATAGATCGTCTCTACCTGAACACCTTGGGAGCGACCATAGATCGTCTCTACCGGAACACCTTGGGAGCAACTATAGATCGTCTCTACCTGAACACCTTGGGAGCGACCATAGATCGTCTCTACCGGAACACCTTGGGAGTGACCATAGATCGTCTTTACCAGAGGGGCGCCGTCTGGAGTATGTTTTCTAACTCCACCCCTAGCTGGCTCAGCAATTCCACTACGCGAAGGTAGTGTCCTTCTCCTACGGTGGCGGCGGCGTGGTGGCTGCATGTCACAGGGGCGCACGGCCCTGGCTGACATATGTTGCTGTTGCCCGGAGTGGTGGTGGCTGGTGGCAGCCACCCCGTGGGGTCCGTGTGGGGGTGTCGGCGTATCTGTGGGCACACTATGCTGTTCTTGGCTTGCCCTGTCGTAGGGGGTACTATGGTATTCTTCGGGGACACTGTTTTTCAAACCACGCATTTTAGCACTCTCCCCCTGTAAAAAGTCACGTCCCCGTGGCTGGAGGTGGAACGCTTGTGTGTTGGAGGTGGTGTAGACGGGCTGGAGGTGTTGCAGCGTAGTTTGCCAGGCGACAGTGTAGGAGTTCTCTTCTTGTGCTGGGTCGCAGGTGAGGAAGAGTGTGGAGATGGCGGTGGTAGACTGGAGGAGGTTTAGCAGGTGGTGTGGCCCGTGGAGTCTGTGGTTCCTGTCAAGGGTAGGTGCCCATACGGCCCGCTTCACTCTCATCTTGCTTGGTGTGGCTGTCGGTGTGGTTGGGGGCTGAATGCTGGATACTGCGGGTAAGGGCCAGGTTTTGTGCCGTGGTAATGCGGCGTTGAGTCTCTGGGGAGTACAGGTAGACGGGATTTGGGTCTGATGTAGCTTGACGGTGTGAAGTCGTGGAGAGGTGGGTGGTGTAGGGGTGTGTGAGTATCGGGCGGGCGGGCGTGAGAGGCAGCCCGAGCGGGTGGTGGTGGTCTTGAGGGTCAGGGTGGGGGGAGAAGTGGGCGTCTGGGATGGGCGGGTTGTTTTGCGTGTTGCAGGCGCGGTGGGGCATGGTGTTGGTGGAGTAGGTGTACGGATGGTGGGTGGGGGGAGGGGGGTGGTAGTGGGTTGTGGTGAGGGTGTGGTGGTGTGGGCTGAAGATGTGGGAGTGGGCGTCTGGGATGGGTGGGTTGTTTTGCGTGTTGTGGGCGCGGTGGGGAGCGGTGTTGGCGGAGTGGGTGTACGGATGGTGGGTGGGGGAGGGGAGGTGGTAGTGGGTTGTGGTGAGGGTGTGGTGGCGTGGGCGGAAGATGTGGGAGTGGGCGTTGAGGGGGAGGCCATGGAAGGAAGGGGTGAGGGTGAGGGAGGGGTGGCGGGGGAGGCGTCAGATGAGGTGCTGGGGGTGATGGCGGTCGGGGTGGTGGAGATGGTAGGGGGGGCGGAGTGGGAGGGTGAGGAGGAAACACAGCACTCATATTTGACTGTAGAGGGTGGTGCAGGAGCCGGAGGGGGCTGGGGGTGTGGGGCCGGAGCAAGGGAGATGGGCGTGCGGAAAGGCCGCACTTGCCAGTTGCGGAGGGTACGGGGAGTCCCGTAGTAGTCTACGACCACTTGGTATGGGTTGGGGACTTTGGTGATGGTGTGGGGCCCCGTGAAACGGGGGGCGAGCTTGTGGGGAGCGGGAAGTTGGGCGACGACGACTGTGTCGCCCGGGTTGAAAGGGTTGGTGGCTGTGTCGGGTCCAAGGTCTAAACTCTTTTGTAGGTGGTATATCCGCCCTTTTAGCAGGTGTAGCGGGTCCGTGGTGGGAGCGGAAGCAGGCGGTTGCAGGTGATGGCGTAGGGGTAGTAGGAGGGGGGTTTTGCCAAAGATTCTTTCGTGGGGGGAAACCCCGTCTTCTCGGGGGCACGAATTCATGCCCCACTGGACAATTTTTACATGTGCCGGCCAATCGTTGTCTTTTGTAGCCCCGATTCTGGTGCGTAGCTGATTGATAAGGGTACAATGGCTACGTTCACATACCGCGTTCCCTTGGGGCCAGTATGGTGAGGAGTGGGAGATCTTGTACCCGAAAATCCTGGCCAGTTCTTCCCAGACTTTTCCGGAGAACTTGGGGGCACTATCGGAATGGATGGCTTGGGGAATGCCAAAATAAGGGAACACGTGTCAGAGCAGGGCATCGGCGACAGCGACGGCATGATGTTCCTTAGTTGGGCAGGCTACTACGAATTTGGAGTACGTGTCTACAAAAGTGATCACATATTTATATCCAGATTTAGGGGGAAGAGGGCCTACTACGTCGATTGCCAGAAGTTGCCAGGGCTTGTGGGTGATGATATGGCCAAATGGCCTGGCGGTCCTGGTGATATCTTTCCCAAGCGCGCAGGCACGGCAAGTCTGGATAATTTCCTTGGCGAGGGTGGAGGGATTCGGGGCCCAGTAAATATCATTGAACACCTCTACTGTAGTAATTTTTTGGTGCCCAAGTGGATGCCGTTGTGAGCATGTAGGTGGTGTAGGGTGTCACGTGCCGCATCAGGGGTCAAGAGGATGTGCCCGGATGGGGTTAGAAGGTGGTTGCCCTGTCGGCATAGCTTGGGGAATAGGTGAGCAGGGATCCAGGGGGGCCGTTCCCTGTGGTGCCAGAGTTGTAGTAGGTCGGGGTCCGGTTGTACCGCGTGGATGGGAAGGCGGGAGAGGGCATCTGCATTGGCGTGGAGCTTTCCAGGTCTGTATGAAATCTCGTACTGAAACTCCTCTAGGGTGTCACGCCACCGGATGAGTTGGGCGTTATGGGAGTCTGATTGGCGGAGCCACTGGAGTGATCGGTGGTCGGTGATTATCGTGACTTGGGTCCCAGAAAGATAAGCCCTAAAATATTGGAGGGCCCAGATTATGCCGAGGCATTCTTGCTTGGTGGCAGCATAATTTTTTTCGGCTGGGTTCCGAGTGCGGCTGGCGCAGGCGATGATGTGCTCCCGGCCGGCCTGTACCTGGGCTAGGACGGTGCTTATTGCGGTAAGGGATACATCCGTGTAGAGGTGAAAAGGGAAGGCATAGTCGGGGAAGGCCATGATGGGGGCCGAGACAAGCTTGTCTTTTAACTGTTGAAAAGCAGCTCACCGATCCTCGGTCCAGAGGAAAGGCTCCTCTTTTCGTGTCAAGTCGTGAAGCGGCTTAGCGATCTGCACGAATCCCTTCACGAAGCGACGGTAGTAGGACGTGAGTCCCAGGAAGGCAAGGATGCCGTGGACATCCTGTGGAGGTGGTATGTCCGCTATGGCACGGAGCTTGTCGGGATCTGGGGAAATTCCTGCTTGGGAAATAGTATGTCCTAGGAATGAGACAGTCTTAGTGGCCAGGACACATTTAGAAGGATGTAGCTTGAGGCCTGCCTGGCGAATTCTGGTGAAAATTCGACGGAGGCGCTGCAAGTGGTCGGCCCAGGTCTGGTTAAAAACAATGACGTCGTCAAGATAGGCTAAACATATTTCCCAAGTGAGGCCGCTCAAGACAGATTCCATTAGTCTGGAGAAAGTGGCAGGGGCGTTGCAGAGGCCGAATGGCAGGACATTAAATTCGTAATGTTTGCCATTACTGGTGGAAAAGGCCGTCTTGCCTCGGTGGTCCGGGTGGACGGGGACCTACCAGTATCCAGACTGGAGGTCGAGGGTAGAAAACCAAGACGCCCCGTAGAGGGAGTCTAGGGAATCATCAGTGCGGGGGAGGGGGGTGGCATCTTTAATTGTGATGTCGTTCACACGGCGGTAGTCGATGCAAAACCGCATCGTGCTATCTTTCTTTTTTACTAGAACGACGGGGGAGGACCACGGGCTGGTGGAGGGGGAGATAACACCTGCCTCTTCCATTTCGCGCACCGGGCGGTCCTCCTCTTCTCTCTGTCGGGGGTTCTTGCGTCGGCAAGGTTGTCGTATAGGTGGGCCTGTCGTATGGATTTCATGCGACAGGTACGTAGTATGCCCTATATCTGCTGGTCCTGTTGCAAACAAATCCTGGAAATCCAGGAGGCGGCAGCTTAAGGTGTCTGACTGCTGGTTGGAGAGATGGTCAGGGATGGGAGGTAGAGGGGTGGGGTAGTGGGAGGAGGATGGGGCACAGGGCTCGGCTTCCTCCATCTCTCCGATGATAAGCCCTTTGGGGAGGGTGAGAGGGGACGGGGTGAGATTGGCGATGCGGATGGCGGCGTGGTGGGGAGGGAGGAAGGTGGGGGATACAAGGCAGGCAGAAAGGGGTCCGGAAGGGAGGAGGGGGGAGAACAAAACGGATGGACCTGAGGGCCTGTTAAGAGGCATCCATGCCTCATGGTGGGAGGGGATGGTAATGGCGGCGGAGATGGTGGCAGGGAAAGAGGGGGCAGGAGTGGGGTGGAAAGGCACGGGAGGGGGGGGAGAGGGAGGTGGAAAAGGGGGGGAAGAAGGAGGGCACTGGGGGGAGGAAGAGGGCGAATCCTCCGGCCGGGGCCGCGGCGTGCATGTGCAAACGGCTGGGGTGGAACGGGGTGGGGGGCGGAACTTGAGTTGTCGGTGGCGACAGTCAATCGTGGCTCCGAGTTTTTGAAGTAATTCTAGCCCTAAATACCCGTCATAACTCCGGCAGGAGGAATGAAAAATGATGAATGGGTGTTGGGTGGACACTGGCTGGTGGGTGTCAACCTGTAGGGCCCGAGTCTCCCCACGGATGGGCAGGGGGCCATCCCCCGCGTCCACAAGGTGAGTGGTAGTAGGGCGGAGTGGGCCAAACCACGATTTGTAGCGGGAGAAATAGTGGCTGTAAAGGCAGGACCTGGCCGCTCCCGTATCGACTAGTAGCCTGGCCTTCACGCCATTTATTTTCATCTTGTGGTATACTGGGGGGCGATACTTAGGGGTGATGGCCCCCGCAACCGTGGGTTGGTGCTGGGACAGGCTTATAAATCCAGCTGACTAGGGCTCTCGTTCTCCTGTTCCTGCTCTAGTTCTTCTGGAGGGGGTTCGTCCATGGGCGTCAGCTCATCCCCTGGGGCCTTGCCTTCTAAGGCGGACACTTTACACGAACCCGGGGCTGTGATTCTGCAGCAAGCAGCTTTCAGCTGGTCCCGTATGTCATGAAGGGGGCAGCAGGAGTTGCAGGCTGTGAACTCCCACGGGTTGATAAGAATTAGGTTCGGGTTTTCTCGCGGGGTGGGGCGCCGCCGGGAAGGGTGTGCCCTGGGCGGGCTAGGCGTCGGGGTCGGGCTGGTGTGAGGCAGAGGTCGACACGGTGTGGCTGGGGGAGGCGGGGGTCGGGTGGGGAATTTCTTAACAACATTAGTTTGTTGTGGAGAAGGGCAGGCGGTAAGGAGGCGCCGTATCAGCTGTATATCTCTATCTATGTCTCCTGTTGGGTCATGGATATTAAAGTGTTGCTTCACAACACTTGGGAGTACTCTGAGCAGAGTATTAAACGTATGCTGATCCCGGGTTTCCTCATTTGCCTCCGGGTAGGCAGCAGTAACCAGGCATCTTGCCTGTAACAGGGTATTATCTAAATCCCGGTCAACTGCAAAACTATCCAATTTGGACAGAGCCACTACTTTCCCTAATGATGGGGTGATGGCTTGTACAGTGAACTTGGTTAAGTTCTGCCAGGTGAGTTCTGGGACGATTTTCGGCGCTATGTTCGCAGCCGCTTTACCCAATAGTGGTAGTGTGACTGCAATTTTTTGTTGGTCATTTTCAAAGCCAATATCCAGTAAAGGTTTAATTATTGCCAGATATGTGTGTATATCATACTGGTTGGGGTCAAACTTGGGTAACTGAACGTGCGGTTTAGTTGCCATTTTGCCAAATATTTCCTGATTACCTCTCTCTTACGCCCGGATCTAGAACCACCGCTGGCCACCAGTGTAATGCTAGGTGAAATTAGGGTCGACTTCTCGTTCCTATTTCACCTAACGTGGAGCGAGGTCCTCTTTCGAGACCGGAGCTAGTGCAATAAATAGAGGCAGGACACAAAAACTCTAGGCAACAACCTTTACACATATATTACCAAAGTCAGACACAGGACATATCAGTAGATATTACAGCACAATATATAGCAATATAAAACCTTATCTAGGATATGAGTATCTCGCAGGATACTTGCTTCTCTGATTCTAATGACAACACAAACAATCCTAATGTATCAGGAGTGCAATAAATATAGGCGCGGGTGCGGGGGCGCGGGAGGGGGTTGAGTCTCACTAGGAGGAGATAGGGGAGGTGCGGGGAGTGACTTGTGACGGCTAGGGGAAAGTTATGGGAATACTGGAAGGCGGCAGATATTAGCCGTGAAGTTTATATGGTTTCCACTAGCCAAAATACTTTTGTAATTGATTTTAACCTTGATTTACACATACTTGAGATATGGGAGTGAGAGTGGGTGGTAAACAAGATTTATTGGTAGCGTGGGGGAAGGAGAGAATACTATTAATGCTTCCGTTCACAATATTCCTTCACAGTAATGGGGGTATGTCTTTATAGGCACAGGCTCATTAATTGTATAACAGAGATGTCACTCACACATATAGTTAATCAGATCTTGTTCTACACTCTCGTCCTTTAACTTCTCACTGTGATCTGATTTACCCCGATATTCACTATATGAAATCACTGCACAATACTTACATTACGGGAAATCACACTTAACCTAAATCACTCATGTTACAATATCACACGTATTTATCAGGGGGATAGGCAGGAACATGTCATTGGTGATGCTGCTGGGCTAGGGGCACCGTCAATGCAAGGCATGCCGAGAGGGCAAGGGATAACTCGTAAGGGCGTCCTCTCATGGACTCCCCGTGGCTTCCGGACTTGGCTCCGGCATGTGGCCCTCGGGACTGGGGCCGAATAGCTCCAGGAACCTCTGTGATAGGTCCCGGCGTCGTGGGGGCGTAGAGAGATCACGCCCGGGTGTCCTGGGGAGAACCGAGGGAGACTGTGGGCTGCGGTCTCCAGCGTCTAGGGGCGCCGACATGGGAGGGCTGCGGCAGCGACTTCCACTGGGGTCCGTCAGGTGCGTCTGCTCTAGAGCCAGGCGTAGGGAACAGAGACCAGGGGGGGCTGGGAGGCCTGTCTGGGTCACTCTGGGACAGGAAGCCTGGACTCCAGTCTCCTGCCGTGGGGACGTCTCTCTACTCTGCACGCCCTCGGAGCGACCGTAGATCGTCTCACAAGGGAGGGAGCGACAATAGGTCGTCTCTACCACGACACTCTCGGAGCAACCATAGATCGTCTCACGAGGATGGGAGTGACCATAGATCGTCTCTACCGGAGCACCTTGGGAGCGACCATAGATCGTCTCTACCTGAACACCTTGGGAGTGACCATAGATCGTCTCTACCTGAACACCTTGGGAGCGACCATAGATCGTCTCTACCTGAACACCTTGGGAGCGACCATAGATCGTCTCTACCAGAACACCTTGGGAGCGACCATAGATCGTCTCTACCGGAACACCTTGGGAGCGACCATAGATCATCTCTACCTGAACACCTTGGGAGCGACCATAGGTCGTCTCTACTGGAACACCTTGGGAGCGACCATAGGTCGTCTCTACCTGAACACCTTGGAGCGGCCATAGATCGTCTCTACCTGAACACCTTGGGAGCGACCATAGATCATCTCTACCGGAACACCTTAGGAGCGACCATAGATCGTCTCTACCAGAACACCTTGGGAGTGACCATAGATCATCTCTACCGGAACACCTTGGGAGCGACCATAGATCGTCTCTACCGGAACACCTTGAGAGCGACCATAGATCGTCTCTACCGGAACACCTTGGGAGCGACCATAGATCATCTCTACCGGAACACCTTGGGAGCAACCATAGATCGTCTCTACTGGAACACTTTGGGAGCGACCATAGATCGTCTCTGCCAGAGGGGCGCCGTCTGGAGTATGTTTTCTAACTCCACCCATAGCTGGCTCAGCAATTTCACTACGCGAAGGTAGTGTCCTTCTCCTACGGTGGCGGCGGCGTGGTGGCTGCATGTCACAGGGGCACACGGCCCGGGCTGACATGTGTCGCTGTTGCCCGGAGTGGTGGTGGTTGGTGGCGGCCACCCCGTGGGGTCCGTGTGGGGGTGTCAGCGTATCTGTGGGCACACTACGCTGTTCTTGGCTTGCCCTGTCGTCGGGGGTGCTATGGTATTCTTCGGGGGCACTGTTTTTGAAGCCACGCATTTTAGTAGGTAAGGATGTTCACCATCCACTCACTCATGTAGTGCTGCATTGGGTGTCTGTCCTTTCCTCTCTTCCTTCCTCTTCTGCCTTTCTTGCCTTCATTCTTTCCTCTTCCGTCTGCCTTTTTGGTGACTCTGCACTGAGTGACAAACCAAATGGTTTCCTGTACACCAGGAAACCACTTATTGCTCTGGGTGGTAACCATATAACCAAATTATGGCGCCTGGTGGTTTAGTGGGTAATTAAGGCGCTCCAGTCGGATTGAGCCTGTGTAGGTTTATATCCAAGGGGTTGTTTGGGTTTATTGCTCACGTATTGCCACTCAGGGATGAGTGAGGCTGGTCACTTTCATCTTAAGGGGAGTTGATGCCAGCAGGGACCGATTTTCGACTGACAAAGGCAGTTTGCGAAAGTTACCCCATAAAATAGCTCCGAGTATCACCCATTCTCTGTAAAAATATGACAGCCGTACGACAATACTTTCCGCTTCAAATATATGTATATATATATAATATATATATAGCTTCAAATATATATATATATATAATTACAAAACATATATATATATATATATATATATATATATATATATATGTTTTGTAATTCCAATTTTGAGGTCACTTCCCTGCAGAAATCTCCATTTTCAATGCAATATATAATATGACCACTTTTTTTCCGTTTTTTTTTTTTTTTCTGCGAAAATTTTCATACGTCTGGCATTGGGAGTGTGAGCTTGGGAGGGTGGCAGTGGCACCATGGCAGTGAAGTAGGGAAATGCCCGTCCCGCGGCTCGCCAGAGGTGATATGGCACCGGGAGGGGTGGGATACGCCAGCCTTGGTCTCAACCTGTTCACAGTCTGAGCTAATCTTGGCCATTTCTCATCGTTTTTGCACACTTTTTGAAGATGGGGCAACCGTCTAAGTAGCTACTGCAACGTCAGAAAGTGGCAGAGAAGAATTTGATGCCATTTCGAGGGGAGAAAACGTGTTGGAAGCAGCAGTTCTTTTCTCCACCAGCGCCACCTCCTCTCTCACCTGCCCCTCCCAACCGCCACCTCACCTGACGACCCCAAACCTTCTGTCTTTTTCTCCAACTTTGTATTCTCCAACACCCTCTACCTCTTCATAACCATCCCTAATCCTAACTCACACACACACAAAAAAAGGTACTTGTTCCGAATCGTACAGACACTGCAAGTCAACAAAAAACGAGTGGTATCTCAGAACTAAATTTATTGTCCTTTGGAGTGATGTAACTCCATTAGTTTTGAACATACCTACAAAAAGAGGAATGAAAGAGGAACATTTTGTGCATATAGTGTATATATATATATATATATATATATATATATATATATATATATATATGTATATACTGTATATATATATATATATATATATATATATATATATATATATATATATATATATATATATATATATATATATATATATATATATATATATATATATATATATATATATATATATATATATATATAATATATATATATATATATATATATATATATATATATATATATATATATATATATATATATATATATATATATATATATATATATATATATATATATATATATATATATATTTCAGAGACTGACAAACATGACTGTAATAATTTTTTTGAACATAGCAAAAAGGGGGTAAAATTTGGGATAAATACATAAGCATTTTGGGATTTTTTTTTGTTCAGCAATGGCGAAGAATATTAAAAAACTTTTAGGGCAATTTATTAATGAGGGTTTTATTAGTAAAACTACCGAATATCATAGATTCCAGATGAACACACTTCCCCTGGTTTCCCATTTCTCGCATTTTTTTTTTTTTTTATAAGTATTACGTATATATTTTTATCTGTAAAAACTAATCGACCAAATTTACTTAAACGTAGAGATGTTATTGCTCATATAAAGTAACAAAACATGTAATAAAAGCAGACAAGTATAAGAAAAACAGAATATGTACAGTTGCTGACACATCAAACAAAAACACCCCGTCCACCAGCCACGTGGTGTAATGCTCTCCGCATCTTATAACACTGACAGTCACGGAACTTCACCTGTTTCGTTCGGTCGCAAGGACGAACCGAACGCGTTGATCACTGCCGCTTTGCGCAGTTAATGGTTGTATATAAACAATGTTCCTCCTGACATACATAAAAAAAAAAAAAAAGGTTTGTGAATATGGTAATAAAATAATTTCACACCATACATATTCGTATTTTATTCACATGAAACACAGGTTACGTAAGTGTGACCTTGGACAAACATCACTAACCATACAACATTTACCGACGGCCAGCAGATAAGCCATGATAACATTATCCGCCTTCCTGCACCTATCATAATAATCACAAAATTACCGTGACCCCCCTCCTTGACCGTGAACCTGAAACTGGTAGACATCTTAATAAACGCATTTTCATAGGTGGCGCCACAGTAAGAGGCAGGATGAGGTGCCTGGGAGACAGGAGGAGGGAGTTTGTCGAGGGGGGGAGGGTATTGTGGTCTGGCTTGTGGGAGGGTGGGGGATCTCGATAGGAGACGAGTGATGGGGTAGGGGAGAGTGGACTGTGGCAGGAAGCTAGGATGGGATGGATAAATGATTCGCTGGCAACGTGGTGCCAAATCAGCTATGGCTTAACACTGATTATGGACTTTGATAATCAGGCCGATAAAAGTTTTGCAGATTGGTGCGTCATCCAATCAGAATGTTTTGTTATATCGTCTGTCGGACGACCTATTCCCTAGGGGATGGCACACTGCACAAACCCTGCATTATTAGTGTATGGTGACGTCTGTCATCACATGATAATTTATGAAACTTCCATAGAATGATGTAACCCTGTTGTCAGAGCGACTAGGAGCTATAATTGTTGCGTTCACATAGTCACATCATGGATGACGACTGTGATATCGAAAGCAGAGGAAGGGGGGGGGGGGAATTTTCTCATGCTACAATACATAATAGCAGTAGTGATTCATGTCTATGAATCTCTCTAATATCTGTATGGCACTGATATAAAGAAAACGTGATTAAAGGTGGGGGGGGGGGATGAACTGGGTCCTAGAACGTTGGCGGCGATACTGGGGTGGGCTAATAGGTGGGTAGAGAGATGCCTTGTCAGCTGTATTACATGATCTTTATGTTGGATTACTGTAAGCCCTATCCTGATAGAGTAAATCGTGGTATGACGGACGTGTAACTTATGCAGTCTGATCCACAATCTCAGTATCCAGTTCACTGTCTGCCCCATCCTCTTCCCGACAACTGCGTGCACTCACACGTGGGCACTGGTGGGGAGGGGAGATGGCTGTACCGTAATGACTGCTACACCATGAACAGCGGATCGCATGTTTATACATCAGCGACAGTGGTTCACCTATTTTCTGTAATGGATTGCAATATGCACCGTTACTTAGCCAGGGCAACAGCTCCATGTTCGGACACTGCTGAGATGCGTGGCTACATAGGTGCTCTCCGTGAACAGGGCAGTGGTCCTTGTATTTTTTTGTATCCTGTCAGTTTCACACTGTGAACTCTACTCGGTTGTTTTGCATAACAAAAGACACTGCAGATAAAGTGCGTGTTTGCATTTAATACAAGCAATTTCTGTAACTAATGGCATAGTTGATATAATAAAATGCACGTGCTCAGACTGGACAACTGGAGGCATTACACCCTTGTTCCACCATTATTGACTTGAGGATTTGTGAAGGAATACTTAGGGCATGTGACAGCTGCTCAGTATGAACCTAAAGATAACTAATAACCACTGGCAATGTTTAAAATCAACAGCCAAACACGGCATACAGAAAAGGGTAACATAAACCTTTTATTTTACATCGATGCCATACAGATATTAATGAGAACCATAGGGACCACCATTCTTTTAGATTTCATATTTATTGGTGATAAAGGAAAAAATATACATAGGCCTATCCTTTCTTTGCCCCGTTGTCATGAGGGGAATAAAATAGAGGAGGTTTAGCGATATTCATTATCATTGTTATATTTATTCCAAATGCTTGTTGTGTGAAATGAATAAGCATGAGTAGGAGAGTGATATATATATCGTATGCTTGTGTGGAACAATGTAAACAGTGCACCGAGTGTTCGTATTTGTACAAATTATCATCTGCAAGACATGAGGTAGTGCACATGTGACCTACAGAGCATGTTCATATAGCACAGTGTTTGAAATATAATGTGTATCTCATAAAACTGATGGATTGGGTTATGTCTTGTGAAATAAACAACGTAGAAAGTGCACCATGCGCTCGTCAGAAAATATCATCTGCGATACCTGAGGTATTGCACATGTGACCTACAGAGCACGTTCATGTACTGTGGTGCTGAAACATACTGTGTTTCTCATAAATTGATAGATTTGGTTATGTTTAATGTGAAAAGAAAATGAAAGAGCGCACTGTGTGTTCGGAAGAAAAACATCGTCTGCTGCACCTGAGTTAGCGCAAAGGTAGCAAACTCCAATGTGTCCTACGGAACACGTGCATGTACTTTAGTGGTGAAGTGTTTCTCATAAATTGATAGATTTGGTTATGTCCAATGTGAAATAAAACCATAAACATTGCAGCGTGTTCTTGTAAGAAAAATATCGACTCCTACACCTGAGTTAGCACAAAGGTAGCGAAATCCAATGTGACCTACGGAACATGTGCATGTACACTTTTTAGTGGTGAAATATACTGTGTTTCTCATAAACTGATAGATTTAGTTATGTCTCGTGCAGAAAAACAAAACAAAACATAAACAGTGCAGTGTGTTCTCGTAAGAAAATTATAGTCTCCTACACCAGAGTTAAAGCTAAGGTAGCGAAATCCAACGTGACCTACGGAACACGTGCATGTACTTTTCAGTGGTGAAATATACTGTGTTTTTCATAAACTGGTAGATCTAGTTATGTCTCATTTGAAAAAACACACGTAGTCTGCGCAAAAACAATTCATAAATTTAAGGAGTTGCATGATGAGAATGGTTTAAGACACGGGACAGTACGAGCTTGACTTATTCCTGAAAAGATACAATTAGATAAGAACACACACACACACACAAGTCCGGCACGTCCAACATCGGCGCTCCGTACTGAACCAACACGGCCAGTGGCATTACCTAAATTAGTATCTTTGTATGAGTCGAGCTCTGTACCAGGTTAGACTAAATAATTTCTCATTATTAAAGGGAAAAAAAAAAAAAAGTTTAAACAAGACTTGTTAAAACAGAAAAGAGAACTAAGAGGAAAAAATGAGCTGAGTCAGCTGAGGTTTGTTTAGACTACAGCAACACGGGGAAAGTGTACATACTCTGTAAGTACATACTCTGTTCTTTTAGTATTGCAAAATGGATACATACTTTAGTAAAGCAAATTTGGAAAAGAAAAGGGATAAAGGTATAAAGCAAAATGATGATTTCTACCAAGAACTGGTTGAAGTGGAGACTCACAATAGACTGGTTGAACGTGTACACAAAGTAGAAATGGCTTTCAAAAATGAAATTGATGAAATAAAGAAGCAGATGCACTTGCAAAAGGAAGAAATAGAAAAACTAGGAAGGGAGGCCAATAAGAAAGACACAACCATCAGTGAACTAACAGTGGAATTGAGTACACTTAGGAAGAAAATGAGTGAAATGGCAAGTACAGTAGTCAATGACGAGAGTGTTATGGAAGAGTTCAAAAATGACACAGAGACAATTAGGCAAGTAAGCAGTCTTATAGACCAGAGCAGTGATATTGAGAAGATAACACAGGTGAATGAAGCTGTTCAAAGCTACAAAAATTATGTGGAAACCACGTATGCTGAAATGGTGAAAGTAAAGAAAGACTTAGAAACAAGAGTGGAGGAAAAAAGCATTAAAAAGGAAGTGAAAAGAATAATCCAAAACAATCCAAAGTTAATCAGACATTCAGTAGATATAAACAAATCTATAGTAATCACTGGTATAGAAGAGGAAGAAGTAAAAAACAAGATCACAAGAGACAAAAAGGAGATGGCAAATGTAATGAGCTTACTGAAAGAAGTATCAGAGGAAATCTGTAGTAAAGACATAGAGGAACACAAAAGGTTAGGGAAATACGAGAAAAGCAAGACAAGACCTCTAAAGGTGGCTTTCCAGAGTGTAAACACTGTGGAAGAGATACTAAAAAATGCAAAGAATCTTATGGAAAAAGAGGAGTTCAAAAATGTATGGATAAAAAGATGCCTAACAAGAGGAACTGGAATTACTGAAAGAGAAAAGGGAGGAAGCAAAAACAAAAAATGAGGGAAGATCAGAAGAGGAGAAGATTTTTTTTTTTTTTTGTTGGGTCTGGTTAGTACTTGGATGGGTGACCGCCAGGGAACACCAGATGCTGTTGGCATCCCTACGTCAAGTGGGGTTGGTGGAGGATTAGTGCCCCTCCCTGTAAAACAATTAACTCTGAGCCCTTGGCCACCCTGTCTGGGATGCATGGCGTCTGGTAATGAATGAATGAATGAATAGGAGTGCGGTACGAAAGTGGTACACAAACAGGATGGAATAATAAGGAGGAACGTAGTAGAACAATGTCATGACAAGTATATAAACAAGATGATAAAGTTGATGTACTCAAATGTGGATGGAACGGTATCTAAATTACTAGAGATGAATGATTATGTCAGAGAAAATGAACCACAAATAATATGCCTAACTGAAACAAAATTAACACCAAGGATATCCAATGACATACTAAACTTAGAGGAATACAATATATGGAGAAGAGACAGAAATTTTAAAAAAGGAGGAGGAATTATAATATTAACTAAGAAAAATCTAAAGTCAGTGAAATAAAACTAGATATACCATCACAAGTAGAACTGATTGCAGTAGAGATCAACACATCTGAAGGTAAAGTAATTGTAGCCAATTTGTACATGCCACCCAGATCAAACACATGGGAAAGAGACGAATATGAGGACCTGGCAGAGAGTACAATTCAGAGTTTAAGAGCATTACTACATAAAATGGAAGAAAAATCGGAAAGAATTATACTAACTGGGGATTTCAATACAAATATAAATTGGAATACTCTAGATATAATTAGCCACGAAAGCTGTTGGGACCAAAAGCTCCTGGATCTCGTACAAGGGTTTTTCCTAACGCAACATGTGAGGGTAACCACCAGAAAAAGAGGACTTGATGTACCTTCAGTGCTAGATCAAATATTTACTAGGCAAGAAAATGATATTGACAGTTTAATATATCACCCTCCACTCGGCAAAAGCGATCAAGCAGTACTAAATTATAACTTCAGGATAGCATATGACATAGTAAACAGCAATGACAGTTACAAAAAGAGCCTAAACTATAAAAAGGGAAATTATCAAGACCTAAAGAAGTATTTCTTAGAAGTTGATTGGGAAAATGAGCTTAGAGGACAAGATTTAAATGGTGTATATAAAAAATTCTGTGAATTTTATGAAATAGGAGTCCAGAAGTACATCCCACAGCACAAAGAAGCAGATAAGAAAATACAGAAATGGTTCAGTATAGAATGTAAAAAATCAAAAGAAAGAAGAGATTTGTTGTGGAATAGATACATAAGACACAATAGTGAAAGGGCGTATAATAATTACAAACAGGCAAGAAACGATTATACAAGAATAAGGAGGGAAGCCCCAAAACAGTTTGAGGAGGATATAATAAATAAAAGTAGTGATCAACCAAAGCTGTTTTACAGCTATATCAGAAGCAAAACCAAAGTAAAAGATATAATACAATTCATTACGGACGAGGGAATCACCTATACACAAGAGAAAGATATTTGTGAAGCACTAAATAAGAATTTCCAATTAGTTTTTACAGAAGAAAAAAATTTTGGAGGGACTATGTGGAACATGCATGTCCAGACATATTACCAGATATACAAATAGCAGAAAAAGTAATACAGGAGGAGTTAAGTAGATTAGACAGAGGAAAAGCAAGTGGTCCTGATGAAATTTCATGTTGGTATTATGAGAATGTGCAAAGGAGGTAAGTAAACCATTATTTTTAATTTTCAAGAATTCCTTGAGTCAAGGTAAACTACCTGATATTTGGAAAAAAGCAAATATTGTCTCCTTATTCAAGAAACGAAATAGACAAAATCCACTCAACTACCGACCAGTATCACTGACCAGTGTTGTAAGCAAGGTATTAGAAAAGCTTATAAGAAAAGCTTGGGTAAATCATCTAGAAGAACACAGTATGATAACAGAAAGACAGTTTGGTTTCAGAAAAGGAAAATCATGTGTTACTAATCTGTTGAGCTACTATGACAGAGTAACAAACACAATACAGGAAAGGGAAGGATGGGTGGACAGTATCTATTTAGATTTCAAGAAAGCTTTTGACACAGTACCACACCACAGACTGTTATGGAAACTGTACCATCAAGGAGGAATTCGAGGCAAACTGTTTTGTTGGATGCAAGACTTTCTCATAAAAAGAGAAATGAGAACAGTACTAAGGGGAAACTACTCATCATGGAAAGAAGTGACTAGTGGAGTACCACAGGGTTCAGTGCTGGCACCAATCATGTTTTTAGTGTATATAAATGATATAAAGAGTAACACTGGAAATGAGAGCTATCTGAATATGTTTGCTGATGATGCAAAAATACAAAGGAGAATTACTAACACAGACTCTTGTAAAGAGCTACAAGAAGAATTAAATATACTTCATGAATGGAGTAATACATGGCAAATGGAATTCAATGTGGACAAGTGTCATGTAATCAAGTTTGGTAAAAGTGGAAAAAGACCTGATTGGGATTATAAGTTAGGAAATACAACCCTATACACATCAGAAAGAGAGAAGGACCTAGGTGTGATTATCAATAACAGACTATCTCCGGCTGACCACATCAGCGAGAAGGTACGGAACATGTATACACTGCTTGCAAATATGAGAATAGCATTCACATACATAAATGAAGACATGCTAAGAAGGATAATAACATCATTTATTAGACCAACCCTGGAATATGCATCAGTAGTCTGGAGTCCTCATCTCAAAAAGCACATAGACAAGATTGAAAAAGTTCAAAGGGCCGCTACAAGATGGATACCAAGCTTAAGGGACCTAAGCTACGAAGAAAGACTAAATAAACTGAATCTACGAACACTACAGGAGAGAAGGAAAAGAGGTGACATGATAATGCTATATAAGTGCATATCAGGGAAGGAGAAAATAGACAGATGATTACTTAACATATGGAGAACCATCAGCAAGAGGACACTGCAAAAAACTGCATAAGAAGAGAGGTGATAAAGACGTAAGGAAATTTAGTTTCCCAAACAGAGCAATTGATCAGTGGAATGCACTACCGAATGAAATAGTGTGTGCCAAAACAATTCACAAATTTAAGGATATGTACGATAAATATGGTTTAAGACACGGGACAGTACGAGCTTGACTCATTCCTGTAAACATACAAATAGGTAAGAACAATTAGGTAAGAACACACACACAGGGAAACGAAACACCGAATGAGTGGATGATGGACACCGCCACCTGCCACTGAATTTATCATAATCAGAACTGAAGAAGCCTTAAGGAAAGGTGAAAGCTTGAAAAAAAAAAAAAATGGAGGTTTGGTTTAGAAAGAAACCAAATGTTTGGTGTCAGAGATTCTAGCATAGAAATAGCGAAGAACATCAGCGACGTGATCATAGTAGCAGGATTTATACAGAATTTTACAACGGCTTCGTTGTCGCCCTTGAGTCAATTCAGGGTGAAGAAATACTGGAGACAGTGATCCTCAGCATTAAATGGACAGAGGAAGTAAAGGAACTGAGAGGAATGAAGATGGGCGAGAGAGGTGATGATGGTCCCATCAGCGATCTTATTGTTGTGCAGATGTCTTTGCATTAAATGAAAAAACAAAACTACTTATGAAATGTTTAGAGGTCAGGCTGTACCCCGGTCTTAGAATATACTCCTATTAATCTTCTAAACAAAATGGCATTTAAGACCTACCACGAGATTAGCCCTCGCCATGCTGTACACTTACTTTACAAAAATGTTTTAAGACCTAATTATTCTTACGTTTAATGAAACTAGCTAAGGGAACTTAATAGCAGACTTCATTCAAGCTGTTGATCAGGCGACTGAAAAAACTTCATAATGTAAGAAACCAATGTTCACATCGATTGCTGGTTATGGCAAATCAGTTGTTTCTGTTGAAAAACCTGCAACGATAGAACAATACAATGACAAGGTATAAAAAAAACTTTTATTTATATACTGCAAGATATTTATAGTATGGCCGTTATAATACTCTTTATGGGTAGTTACAAAATATCAGTAAAGAGCCATACTAGACAAACATACACAAACTTACCCAAGTTATTCAATGCATGTCCAGAGGATGTTAAAAATGAATGACGAGGGAATTGGGATCAATGGTGAGCAATCAGTATACAGGACTGGAAAATTATGTTTAATGGACATGTTTATTCCTTACAGTAAAATCAGGATGTAAAAAAATCAAATGCGGAATGCACATACCTAAGAGAGGCAGTTCAGGTAGGCTATACTGTACATGGGAAAGTAGGTAAACGTATAACTGGAATTAAATGGTGAGCTTTTGGCAAACTAAATAACAACAACAATGATGACAAAGGAGTTGGTTATATAATTAATGTGCCCTTTCTTTTCCGTCTTAAGAACTGGAAATGTGGAGCCTAACCAAATCCTTGGAACAAATATTTAGGATCGCCTTGAGAGGAATGGAAAGGATCATGTTAGGTATCACGTGGAGAGGTAAAGAGATATTCGTGGAAAAGGAACTAGATGGAAGTAGTGAATTTTATCACTATAAACAAAAGGCTAAAATGGATGTGGGTAGGTCACATCCTTCGTAGAACAGATAATAAACAGACAACCTAGGGGAACTGAGTCTAGAGACTGAATGAGAGGAAGAGGAAGACAGAGGACAATATGGCGAGTTGAGATTCGGAATCAACTGGGATTGGATAAAACACGCTAACAGAGGACTTTATCCTACAGTGGATGATAATGGTGTGTGTGTGTGTGTGTGTGTGTGTGTGTGTGTGTGTGTGTGTGTGTGTGTGTGTGTGTGTGTGCAGGGAAAGTGTTCAACTGATGATTCACACCCGACCTCTTCCTCATATCCTATTAATTATGTTAGAGTATGTTTTATACGTAACCCCCCCCCCTTTTTCAGCACAGCAGGAGTATGTCGAAGCAATTCTTTCAATAATCAATAACATTTTTTTTCCAATATTTACGTAAATATCATTCTCATTTTACTTGCTTGAGGGTGCGAAAGTTGATGTATGCGGAATAACTGAAACGAAATGGAGAGGTGAGAGTGTGAGAGAATGGGAGTATGGATGGGGTATATGTGCAGGAGTAGGTGAGAATGAGAGGGCAAAAGAAGGAGTATGTATAGTTGTGAGTAAAAGATGGAAGAAGAGCATAAGAGAGTATGGATCAGTTAGGTCAAGGATTGTGTGGGTAAGTTTGAAAGTTGGAATACAAATGTGGGCGATTGTGTGTGTGTATGCACCAACGCAAGATCATGCAAGCAGAGTGAGAGAAGAGTTCTGGACAAATGTGGAAGTGTGCATGGAAAAGCTTGGAAAGAATGAGAGAGTGTTTTTGATCTGTGATATGAATGGTAAAGTAGGGATGTGAAGGTGGATGGAATAGTTGGTGAGTGGGGTGTGCCTGCTGAGATAGATGAGAATGCAGTGCGTTAGTGGACACATGTGCTGGGAGGGGGTTGGTGATAGCCAATACCCTCTTCAGGCACAAGATGATTCACAGGTATACATGGCGACTGATGAGAAGGGTGGGTGGTGAACTGAATGAAAGGAAGGCAATAATTGATTGTGTGTGTGTGGATGAAAAGATGCAAAAATGTGTAATGGATGCAAGAGCTTATAGAGGTTGGGGGAGTGGACTTTCTGACCACTATTTGGTGGTGGCCAGAATTAAGGTCCAATTAGGATGGAGAAATAGAAGAAGGGAGGGACGGGAAGAAGGAGTATTTGTAAGGAGAGTGGAAAGGTTACAAGAGGATGAGAAAAAGACAGAGTATAAGAGAGAAGTGGAGGAACGATTGGGCAAATATGAATTGGAGCAGATGGGGGACGTGGAAGGTGTGTGCAGGATAATTACAGAAGAAATATGTGCAGCATGTGATGTGGTGTGTGGGATGAAGAGAAGTCGGAGGGGTGTGCAAGGAACAGCTTGGTGGAATGAAGAGGTGAGACAGGCTGTGGCACAAAAGAAGAGCACATACAATGAATGGATGAGAAATAGGGGCATGGAAGAAGTTGAGATGCGGAAGAGAAAGTTATATGTAGAAAGAAACAGAGAGGTGAAAAGATTAGTAAGAAGAGAGTGGATAAGGAATTTGGAAGGAACTTGAGTGTAAAGTGGAGGGACTGTAAGAAAATGTTTTGGAAAGAGGTGAAAAGAGTAAGACAGGGTGGAAGTGAAGTTAGCAGGGGAGTGAAAGATAAAGATGGTAGATTACTAGTGGAGAAGGGAGAAAAAGTGAGCAGATGGAGAGAACACTTTAAGGAATTGTTGAACATAGAGGATGGAAGTAATGCGAGTATAAGTGGCTGGGGAATGGCTGGGAGGAGGAGGGAGGTGAGAAGACAGGAAGAAATCAGTAGGATAGTTGTGGAAGCAGTGAAGAAAGTTAAATTCGGAAAAGCCTCAGGAATTGATGGAGTGTGTGGTGAAATGCTGAAGCATGGGGGAGAGGTAGTAGTAGAATGGATATGGAGAATGTGCAGATTGGCCTGGGAGGAAGGTAGAGTCCCAGAGGATTGGAAGTCAGGTATAATTATTCCCTTATACAAAGGAAAAGGGGAAAAAGAAGTGTGTGGTAATCATACGGGCATCTGTCTTCTTAGTATAATAGGAATAGTGTATGGTAGGATACTGATTGACAAAGTTAGAAAAAGAACAGAGGAATTAGTTGGAGAAGAGCAGGGAGGATTTAGGAAGGGAAGAGGTTGTGTAGATCAGATATTCATTCTTAGATCTTTAGTGGAAAAGTTTCTAGAGAAGGGAAAGAAGTTGTATGCGGCTTTCATGGATTTGGAGAAAGCATAGGACAGGGTGGATAGACAAGGATTGTGGAAAGTATTAAGAATATATGAAGTAGATGGGACGTTGCTGAATGCTGTGAAGAGTATGTATGATGGTGCTGAAGCTGCAGTGCGTGTGGATGGTGAACTGAGTGAATTTTTCTCTTTGAAGGTTGGGTTGAAACAGGGATGTGTCATGTCTCCATGGTTGTTCAATCTGTACGTGGATGGGGTAATAAAAGAGGTACAAGGTAGGGTAGTGGATGTTGGAGTGGCCCTGGTGAGAGAGGGTAGTGTTTGGAAACTCCCTGTACTGTTGTTTGCAGATGATACTGTGTTGTTGAGTGAAGACGAAGGAGAGCTGCAAGGCTTGGTGGATGAGTTTGGGAGAGTGTGTAAGAAACGGAATCTAAAGGTGAATGTAGAGAAGAGTAAAGTGATGGTCTTTGAGAGAGGTGAAGTCAGTGAATGTACAGCGAGGTTGGATGGTGAGGAATTGGAAAATGTGAGTACGTTTAAGTACTTGGGTAGTGTGATGAGTAAGGATGGAGGTTTGGAGGGTGAAGTGCTTGAAAGGGTACAGCAGGGAAGAAAGGTTGCTGGTTCCTTGAAAGCAGTGATAAGAAGCAGGGAAGTGAGCATAGAAGTGAAAAAGTTACTACATGACAGTATTGTGATACCAACTCTAACGTATGGAAGTGAAGCTTGGACGTTGCTGGAAGGACACAAGTCAAGAGTGAGAGCCGTGGAAATGAGTTATTTAAGAGGAGCCTGTGGATTCACATGGAGAGACAGGCTGACAAATGAGAATATAAAGGAGCGTTGTGGTGTGGATGTGGATGAGATAGGAAGCGTTAGGAGGAATACACTAAGGTGGTTTGGCCATGTGGAGAGGATGGAGGATGAAAGACTGACGAAGAGAGTGTATGTGAGTGAGGTGGAGGAGGGAAGAGGGAGGGGGAGGCCGAGGATGAGATGGAGGGATGGGGTGGAGAGGTATATGAGAGAGGGGGGGGGTGAGTTGGGAGCGGGGCAGTGAAATGGCGGGGGACGGCGACGTGGAGGCGATTTGTTTGTGGCCACCCCGAACGGGAGTGAGGCGTCTGGCAATAGATAGATAGATAGATAGATTTTACTTGCTGGCAGTTGTTGTCACTGAAGCTGCTTTGATACTTCCTGTTCTTTCCATGGTGATGAAAAAGAGCTGTGCCACCACACCATACAGGCCCTAAAAGATACCAAAATGTACATAAACCAAGCTTCCTCAACCTGGTGTTCTACGGTCATGTTCCGTGACCATTACAATAGCATATTTGTACAGCATCAGGATTGATGTTACAAGGCCATTGCATATTGCCTATCTTATTATCAATCAACCACTTTTGCAGGGCAGCATCCTGAACGCCGTGGAAGTGTCCGTTCACCATGACCCACGTTACTGGAAGGACCCCCACCAGTTTCATCCCGAGCGGTGGCTTGATGAAGAAGGACGATTTGTCAGCAAGAAGGAAGGATTTTTACCCTTTAGTGTTGGTAAGGCATATTTTGCAAAACGTACATTTATTGGCTATATTACCAACACTGAATAAGCGAAGATGCAAGGAAGCCTATAATATTTGGCTATCATTAATGAAACTCCTGTAGTTTTAGGAGTGAACAGTCTGCATCCAAATATATAGAATGT
>NC_136955.1:30424092-30441592 GCF_032717465.1 Coenobita brevimanus
ATGGCTTGTGAGAAAGACTATAAGGTGTTTGTGGCATTTATAGATCTGGAAAAAAGCATACAACAAAGTTAACTGAGAAGGATTGTGGAAGGTTTTGCGCATGTACGGTATAGATAGTAAGCTGCTAGGTGCCGTCAAGAGTTTTTATGATGATGGTGAGGCATGTGTAAGGGTAAATGGGCAGCTAAGTGTATGGTTCACGATCGGTGTGGGCGTGCGACAAGGTTCTGTCATGTCCCCATGGTTGTTCAATATATATATGGATGGGGTGGTGAGAGAGTAAAAACACGACTAATGGAGAGAGGAATGGCGTTAGTAATGAATGGTGATGGATGGAATATCTCCAATTTGTTGTATGCTGATGATGCACTACTTCTTGCAAATACCGGATAAGAACTTGATAGACTAGTGCAGAGTTTTGCTGATGTCTGAGAGCGTCGTGCCTTGAGAGTAAATGCAGAAAATAGTAAAGTGATGGTTATTGAGAGAAAAGGTGACTCCCTGTGAGATGTTACAGTGAACGGAGAGAAACTGGAATTGGTAGAAGTTCAAATACCTAGGTACAATGATAGAAAAGAGAGGAAAATGTGCAAAAGAATTGGAAAGCAGAGTGACACAAGGAAAGTAGATGGTGCTATAAAGGCCTTGATAAAAAAACAGAGGCTTGAGTGTTGCAGGTGTGCGAGGCTTTCATGGAGGAGTGTTAGTGCCAAGTTTAACATATGGATGTGAGACTATGGTGTGGCATGAAAATGAAAAGTCAAGAGTATGGGCAGTGGAGATAGGACTGCTGAGGAATGTATGTGGAGTACAGAGAGTAGATAGGATACGAAGTATTATGATTTGTTAAAGATGCGGAGTGAGGAAGTCTGTGGAGACCAGAATAGAAGCGATTGTACTGAGATGATATGGCCGTGTGAAGAGAATGGATAACAATAGAATGGTGAAAAAGGTATATCTGAGCGAATTTGAAGGAGAGAGAAGGCGAGGTAGGCCAAGAAGGTGGAGGAATATGATGGACGAGTGTGTGATGAAGGGAGGTATGGAAGTCGGTGAGGCTAGAGGACTGACAAGAGATCGAGCTGGCTGGATGAATGTTGTGAGAAGTGCATGATTAGGGATTTGGCACTCTATTTTAACGTGACAGTGTCCAGACTGACTCTATCAAACATGTTTATGCGACGCTGCAGAATGCGGTGAATGCTTTTGGCGTACCAGATAGAACCAGGATTCCGGGGGCTTGAATGATGAGTGAATGGAAGCGTGGCCCATTGAATTCGGCAAACCTGAGCTGTCTGGACGTTGCTACTCCTCAACTTGCCCTAGGGTGGACAAGGGGGTCCGGATGATGATGATGATGATGATGATGATGATGATGATGATGATGATGATAGACAAGGCGGTATTTTATCTGCCAGTTTATTTAAGCTGTACATGACGATTTGCAGCATGAAATTACAGGGTTGAGATGTGGCTGTTCGCTTGGTGTATTTAAAATAAATATTATGACCTATCCTGATGTCTTGGTGCTGGTAAGAAGTAAACAAAGTGATTTAGATATTATATATGGTAAACTTAAAGATTCGGTGAGAAATTTAAAGCTTTGTATACATAAGTCCAAGTCAAAATGCATGATTTTTGGAAGAGAGTTTGGTAAAAAATGTCGTACGGTTGTGGTTGACTGTTCCAAATATCTAGGGCATTATTGATAGCGTAACAAAATAGATCATAAAGATGAGTTTAGGTTGAATAAGTTTTATTTAGTTTAATTTTGTTTATAGAAACTTAAGGGTGTATCAGTAGAAGCTCTCAATTTTCGTTTTAATGCATATTGTCAGCTGGATTATGAATTGGCTTTATGGGATGTAAACAATATGGCAAGGACGAATACCTTCAGAACCTTTGAAGCTGCATACCATATATCATTAAAGATAAATTTAAACGTATCATCAGACACGAGTAATCATATTGTCGCTGAAGCATGCACAGACGTTCTCTTTAAGCATCACATTGCTGGAATTTAAGGGAGATTTTTCTGGAGAATTTTAACTTCATCTAACCCTCTTCTGAAGATGAGTATACCATGGCTCAGACTAGGCCACGTAATGAGTAGCGTTAAATAATACTTTTGAACTAGATACAACAAATATTCTAGATTGTACAACTGATATTATTAAAGCAAGAATATCGTGGGTACAGACTCACGAACAGCGGAGGCGATAGTTTCCTATTATAATGTGTATAAAAACCATTCATTCTAAGTAAAAATTTTTAATACGATCTAGTACATAGTATGTCAGGATATTTTAGTACAGTATATGCACATTTGTTTATTGGATCATTCTTTCCTCTTCCTTCTGCCCGTGGATGACTCTACACTGAGTGACAAGCCAAATGGTTTCCTGTACACCAGGAAACCATTTACTACGTTGAGTGGTAACCATATAACCAAATTTTGGCGCCTGGTGGTTTAGTGGGTAATTATTGTGCTCCAATCGGATTGAGCCGGTGAAGGTTTATATCCAAGGGGTGGTTGGGGTTTATTGCTCACGTAATGCCACCCAGGGATGAGTGAGGCTGGTCACTCTCATCTTAAATGTCAGGACCAACCGCCTAGCCCCGGGCTCCTACAATCCTCATGGGGCAATGTAGGATTGGATGATGGATGGATGGATGTTTATTGGATTGTATTTTACTGTATATGTACAGTATAACAGTATATTGATTTTAAATTCTGAACTTTTTACTGTTTCTGTAGTGTTTTTCTATACGATATAAAGGATGATTGATTGATAGATTGATTGACTGACTACTACTACTACTACTAGTAGTAGTAGTAGCAGTACCAGTAGTAGTAGTAGCAGTACCAGTTTGGTGAGGGATCATGGTAACATTGATGAAAGGATGATCCAGGTTTTCGGGACGCAACGTGATTGATTTTTTCTTTGAAGTTGTTTATTATTGGACTGGGATCCTACAAATAACGATAAGAGAGTATACCTTGATATCTCTTACGAATGGAAATCTTTCATTCCAGTAATAACCAGTGATTCCAGTGGCCAGAACAGAAATATTCAAGATGGGTTTCAAAATCTGTCAAGATCAACCAAAATTTTTCAAGGTAGAGAAATAATGAACATTTTTTTATATAACTTAAATATTTTTAATAATTACAGATACTTATACATTTAAGTTCTTGGTTCTAATTTACATAAAAGGAAACGATTTTTTAAAAAGTGGGTAAACGAACTACTTTTTATTACAATAAAGACATTGTGAGTAAATTATGCTGCAAATGAAGTAATACTGTAATTTAATTCCTTAAGAAAGTGAAATCAATAGTAGCCTAATGAGTGAATTCTTACCTGCCTTTGGTTAACCATTTGAAAATTTTAATCAAAATTTTCCAGGTTAAACACTAAATAAAAGAAAACGATTTTTTGGTAAAAAGAGGGCAAAAAAAAAAAAAAATAAATAAATAAATAAAACTAGTTGCTTTTATTATGTACTACAAACAACATAACATCTATATGGTCACCTTAAATAAATTTTTTTAAAAAGTATATTTGGACGTGAATATGCCAAGAAAATGGCATGATTATGCATTATGATAGTGTAGCCTACTATTTAAGGTAAGCTTGGACTACCACATCTGCCTTCCCACTTTCCGAATCTCTGAGTAAAATTACCTTCCTTTCTTTTTCTTTTTTTCAAGTTCTGGAGATATTCATTGTACCTTCGATAGCATCGTCCTTGTTTTACATCCTCATTGATACAGTTTGGAGGATCCATGAAAAACACTCAGCATTTTGGCTAGAAAATGCATGCATGGCCAGTAATCTAAATTGTCAGATTTTTCAGCCTGTTTGATACAAAATAGACCTCTCTCTCTCTCTCTTTAATATTTTTAATTTGTCGAGATAAATATATTATTTTTCAAGATTTTATATATTTTCATTTTTTTCTTTCAAGTTTTCAAGCTAGGTGCTAAAATTTGAAGATCTTGAATAATTTGTCAAGCACTGGAATCGCTGCCAATAACATCTCGATATTATGTCAAGAAATTTGTATCTCTGTACTGATGATTATCGTGTTCATTATAGTAATAATTGTAGATTATGTCCTCAGACCTGCAGTTACTGATGATTGGAGAGGGTTAGTGGTAGAGTAGTCCTTAGAAATGTGATTTCTGGTGGCTTAGAAATGGTTCATGATAATATCAATGGGCTATTACTTATGGTGATTGCTGGTCGTTGGACAATTGCAGTGGTAGATCACTGTCTAACTTAATGTACAATAATGTGTAATCTGTGTAAGTTAGTGTATTGTGTAAAAAGTCTGATTTGCTGCTGAGACATGTTTAGTATTTGTGCAACCAAACTTACTGGATACACAGCTAACTTTTTATTCATTTACTGTCTTAGGGTCCTGTAAATGAACTGTGGTTTGCAAAATATACTTGTCTTCGGATCAGACAATATATATATATATATATATATATATATATATATATATATATATATATATATATATATATATATATATATATATATAATATACCTGTGATTCGCGAACTGTTAGGTTTTGATTGCATGCCGGTTTGTGTGTGTGTGTGTGTGTGTGTGTGTGTGTGTGTGTGAACAAATGGACCCTTATTGAGTTTATCTGATTTTAAGTGAATTTGGTAACAGTGGTGCTGGTGAGGCAGTAATTTTATTTATATTTTATTGTTTAAAGAAAGAGCAGATTAAAGTAAAAAGAGCCAATGGTTTGTTAATGAAGGGGAGTGTTTTGGGTGTGGTCTGATATGTGTCATAGCTTCTCAGAGTGTTACCGCGTGGGTCGTCGACAAATATATGATAACTACTGCCTTACTACATGAAAAAGAATAGTGTTATGAAGGGAGATTGCCTGTTAGGTAGTCTCGTACCTTCGAGACGTTTCTGGTACCGTAAGTTCCGGTACGAGTCATCAGAGTTGCCAGTTTGTATGCTGTTTGTGAGCTTAGTTATTTCGTAAATTATGCACTAACTTTTCTGCTCTTTTTCTTTAAAATATTTTATTTAAGTGATTGCTTGTTAATTTTTGTAATTTAAGTTCGTATGGTAAATGATTTAATGTGTTATATAATGTAAGACAACACTGGGATGTTTTGGGCTGTTTCCGAGTTGGCAACTGTTGCCCGTCGAGAGTAAACACGAAGTTTCGAGAGTAATGCAAGCTTATATAAGATGGGGTAGAGATTATTACAAGTTTAGTGAGGTGTCAAGTCAGTCTGAGTAAAGTACAGTCGGGTTTTGGTTCAGTTTGAGTGTACTGCTGTTAGAGAAGTTTGTGAAGAGTTGCGGGCAATCAATAAGTGTAATTACTGTCAGTGAAGATTGTGTACTTTCGGTGGCAAAGAGCGACGAGTTATTAAAGTTTGTATATCATTGGAAGTTGAGAAAACAGTGAAGTGTCAAGCGTTAAGTGTAATAACTTTGAAGTGTTGTTAAGCATTAAGTGTAATAGCAGTTAGTAAAGTATGTATAGCTCCACTGCTTGTGAGAACAGTGAAGTTGGAAAGAATTAAGTGGAAATATTTGGAAAATAAAGATAGTGAACTTTAAGGAGGCAGTGTTTATTTTCGCCTCAGCTGATCTTGTGTATTGTACACCTAAGGCTGACCATAGGAAGAACAACTCACTGGGCTACGTCCTTCCTATACTGTACTACTGCTGTTGGAGCCTGTGACAGTGTGGCGACTGGGACGTAACAATAGAGAGAGAGAGAGAGAGAAACTTTATGTAACTTGCAATACTTTGGTGATAGAAACTCCGTGTACAAACAGCTAGATAAGGAGTTTATTACAAGCTCACAGTAAAATAGTCTGCCCGTCTAGGCTGCCTGCTATCAACTGACGCAGTAACGCCTTCTGCCCAAGCTTGGGCCCTGGGAAAGCGTGCTGACCTAGCAAGTTTAGTGGGGGCATGTATGCATTGGGGGGGGGAGACATATATACATCGGGGGTAGACATATTGTGGAGGGGATACATATACCCTGGCCAGTATCGAGCACCTGAGGTACCAAGTTGTCACGAGAGGGCTTTATGATGATTTAACACACCGACCCTTAGTTAAAGATATGCTTTACCACTTCACTCTGATAACGTTTTACGTATTCTGTTACTGTTACTACTAGACTCATTCAGCTCTAGAAAGACGTTTCAAACTTTAGGACTTAAATATAGCCTTCATTATCCTCTTCACAAATAGAGGTAATTCCTAAAATGAGTGTTGTGGTGGTAATAAGAATAAAATAAAAAGTCCGTTGCTACTCTGAAAAGGTTAACATTATGTAACTTAGAGGCAATCATTTTCTAACCCTATCAGTCCTAAAGATATTCTCGAAGTATAATTGAAGTGTCTGTAGAGAGAAAGAAAGAGAAAATACTTCAACAGAGTCATGAGGTTTTTCTTGCAGACTTATTTCTGAACGTGACGCGTTAGTATTCCCTTGTATGTGTTATATGCAAATTATATCTATGAATGAAATAAACCACATAAAGGGAGAAATCAGTATGCAGCAAGGCAAGTAAATCTCTAAGGATAAGCTGCTAGGGAACTCTTTACTCTTTGTATCCCCCCCATTTCCTCGCTCGTTGTTGTCATGGGGGGTCTTCAGAGACGTTGATTGGCTCTTGATGGGTGGGGAAGCTGTGGTGGGGTCTCTACTCTACCCTCTCCCCTCTCTTTGGGTCCCTGTCGCTGCCTCAACTAATTTTGCGAGGTTCTTTTCCTTATCCTATTGCTACTTCCTCTTCCCCTATCATCACCAAATAGTGGAGGCCTTAGTTGATGATACTAGTCTCCACCCCTTCTGTCATCACGGGTGAGACTACTCGCTCCCCACGTGTTTGCCGTGCGTGGCAACCCGTATATTCCCTGCGCCACTCTATCTGGGAGTTGAGTCCACCATGGGGCAGGGTGTAGTTCCCCGTGGTGGGCAACACGCTCCTTTGGTAGGGGGGTTGGGGTAAGACGGGCGGTCCAGTGTGGCCCCGCTGGGCAAATCGGCTGGCCATGGGTTGACTCAGTCAACCCGGCTAGGGTCAAGAGGGCACTGTTTGGTGGGCACCGCATTGGTCCGCGGCTGCCACCCCACACCAACCTATGTCTGCGTACACCTCTTCCGCTCTCCCTGGGGCTGTTGGGTGAGTTGAACCCAACATCAGCCTCCCCTCGTTGGACTCCGTGGTGGGTGGGGGGTGGGGTGGTGAAGTCTACCAATTCACATTATATGGAAATAATTACTTCTCACCCGATTATGGTGACGACCCAGGACCCCCTTTCAACTATGGCCTCGATCTCCTCCCCTCCTCCTACATGCTCGATTGTATTAAATACCCTATCCTCCTCTCCTACTGTGTCTTCCACTCATCCAGCTTCTGCTCCGTCTACTTCAGTCAGCGCTTCTACTATTGTCACACTTCAGCCTTACCTTCCCCCTTCACTTCCTGCCTCTAATCCTTCCATGTCCTCTGTTTCCCTATCCCGACCTCGTCCTTCTTCCTATATCCCTGCCCCTTCCCTCACCTCCTCAATTTTCGGTAAGCAGACATGGTCTAAATTTTTCAACGTATACGACATGACCGACGACCTCTCACTCCACCTCTATCTCCTTCGACAAGTAGGCAGGGATGTCACCTTCTCGGCCCGTCCGAATGGTTCCCCGCCTCTTTGTCGTTCACAGTACTGCCCAAGCCGAGAAGGTTACATCCCTGGTCAGTAATGCAGGAGAACCCATCTCCGTGTCCCCAGACATCCAGCTCAATTCTACCACAGGCACTGTACATTTACCATCTTCGATGTCCTTTGGCCAGAGGGCTTTCCCGGATTGTACTAATGATACTGAACTAATCCTATCAGAACAACATCACCCAATATGATCAGTTCATTGCTATACAATTCCTCCTTGTGGACGACGCCAAGAGCCGGCTAATATTGTTAAAATAGTTTTTGCCTCTCACTATCTGCCTCCCACAGTCGTCATTGGAGGCACTGTTCTCCCAGTACGCGAATATATGCCATCGCCTCGTCAGTGCACATCTTGTTGGCGTTTTCGCTATGCAGCCAAGTACTACCGATCATCAGCAGTTTGCGCCAACTGTGCACTGGCCAGTCATACCACCTCTGACTGCATTTCCATCATCCAATGCTGCCCAAATTGTCAAGGTGACCATTCTGCCTCCTACCGACATTGTCCTGCCTACCTCTTTGAAGCAGAAGTGTCTAGCGTCCACTGGAAAACTGGCCTCTCCCTTCGTAAGGCTCGTCGCAGAGTTCGCAGTCTCGGTCATCACTCTAATGTTACTTATGCACGTGTAGCCCGTCCTCCTCCTGTAATAACTTCTAATCCCAGAACTATTTCTTCTTTCCCTTCTGCATCTGTCCCCTCTTTATCTCCTCTCTCCTCTCGCCTTCCCACCTCTCACTCTATACCTACTCCTGTAACTGTTGTCTCCTCTTCCCTTCCTCCTAGCGCTCCTATTTCCACCTCTCCCTCCTCTCTACCTAAACCGCTTTCTACCTCAATCCCCCCCTTACAGACTCCTCTTGTTCCTGTCTCTAATTCTTTCTCTGTTTTAGATTCCTCTACCCCTACCTCCTCTTCATCCCTTTCCTTACCCATTCCCTCTCCTCGTCCTTCCCCTCATTCCCAACCTCGTCCCTCCTTTCACTCCAATTCTGTCTCTCATACCGGCCGTTTGAAGCCTCTGGCCCAACGTACCATCCAACCCCCATCCTCCTGTAGTGGTAAGCGCAGACTACCCATTGTGTCAGACTCTAAAACCTTTCATGTCCATCATCCTGCTTCTCTGGCTCATAAAGTTCTTGCAACAAATACCTGCCCCTCTCGATCGATACACTCTCCCGCGTCAAAGTCTACATCTCAGCAGTCTCCTTAGCCACGTCCCCGGACTAATCCACAGCCGGCAAATTGTTCCACAACACCCTCTGGAGATGACGATAGTGAAACGATCCCCAAGATTATGGATTACATATTAACTTCTATGCCAGATTCAGCAGACAATGCTGTTACCTCTCCTTCCACCCACTCTGTTGAAGTTCATCCTGTGCCACCCGACCTCCCTCCTACCCCTCTCCCTAATTCATCTCCCCCTCCTTCACCTTCTGTCTCCTCCTCTTTACCCCCCTCCTCTTCTACTTCCAGTAATCTATCCCCTCTATCTCTCCCCATACCTCCAGGCTATTGGGACCGTAATGCTCGTTCACCAATTCCACCTCCTACTCCTATTCCTACTATCGTAACGACTCGATGATTTATTATTCTGTAATATATTTTACTTCCAGTGTACTATATTTTACTTCCAGTGTACTATATTTTACTCTGTGTAATTTATTTTATTTCCTATGTATTTATATTTTACTTCCTGTGTGTTATATTTTATCTTTAGTATTAATTTCCTTTTATCTTTCCTAGACACTATTTCTCTTTTAGGCTTTACTTTTATTTGGTGTTTTAAAGTTTTAGTAACATACATAGTCGTACGGCCCACTGCAAACTTCCTGACAGACCTCGTTCTTCCAAACAGTTATTAGTTTTTATTTTACACAATGGCTTCCATCATACAATGGAATGTCCACAGTTTTACTACACATCGGCCAGACCTGCGGTTTTTAATTTCACAATATAAATCCCCGATTCTCTGCCTACAAGAGACACGCCTCATCCCCCCCCCCCACCCCATTCCATCTTATTCATATCTAAGTCTACCACATTCCCAGTATGATACCTGTCTCCTGATACATGTTGACGTTCCTTTTCAAACCCCTTTGATTACGACTACTATCAAATGTACCTTCGCCAGAGTGTTTCTATCTCGGTGGATTACAGTGGTATCACTATATCTCCCCCCTTCAGTGCCCATCAGTTTTACTGACCTCGATCAACTTTTATCTGACCTTCCCCCTTCTATCCTGCTTTTAGGTGATTTTAACTGTCGGAACCCCCTCTGGGGTGACTCTGTTTTAACTGCACGTGGGCGCTCCTTGGAGGATTTCCTCCTTGCCTACGATTTATACATTTTTAACATTGATTCCCCAACCCATTTTGACAACCGTACTCGAACTTTCTCTGCCATTGACCTGTCCCTCTGCACCCCAACGCTTTCCTTGGACTTCACTTGGTCGGTCTTGAATGATTACTGTGCCACGGATCATTTTCCAATTCTCCTAACTCCCACGTCATACTATCCGGTCCCCGGCCCTCCTCGATGGCTTTTTGATAGGTCAGATTGGGCAACCTTTACATCCCAAGCTGTTCCTCCCACTCCTCTCCCACTCTACCATGATCCAACTGCTATGCTTTCCTGTTTCCGTGCCTTTCTCCTTACGGCTGCCCGAGCCTCTATTCCGCGTACCTCCCATCCCATGTCATCGAAACGTGTGCCATGGTGGAATAACCAATGCAATTCAGCCCTCCGGGTCAAGAGGGCCAGGTGGAAGAGCTTCCGTAGGAAAAAGGTCACTGTGTTGGAGGTCCAAGCATTTATACTTTTTCAGCAAGCTAATGCTATCCTTCGCCACACAATCCGTCGAGCAAAAAAGGACAGCTGGATGTCTTATGCCTCTACTATTGTCTCAGACACACCCATTCCATGGATATGGTCTCGCATTAGGAAACTAGTGGGTAAACGGTCACGAACCCCGACTCCAGTCCTTACCACCAATGATGGAGCCATAGGCGATGTTTTTCAGGTTGCCAATCTTCTGGGTCACCATTATAGTCAGATTAGCAGTGGGTCCCATCTCCCCTCAACATTTTGAACAACCAAAAGACTTCGGAACGGACACCCTTACAGTTCACACTGTCGTCAGATGCGGAGTACAATGCCCCTTTCTCCAGCTCGGAACTCAAAGCGGCTCTAACTGCTTGTGGTTCTACCTGTGAGGGACCTGATGGCGTACACTACAACATGATAAAACATCAGTCCCAGCTGGCCCTTCACTTTCTGCTTAGAATATATAATACTATATGGTCCACTGGAAACTTCTCTAATGAATGGAGACAAGCCTACCTCCTACCATTCCTTAAACCTGGCAAATCTGGGTCGTCACCTGGAGATTACCGCCCTATTGCTCTTGTTAGCTGTCTATGCAAACTGATAGAACGTATGGTAAACTCTCGCCTAAGGTGGCATTTAGAATCACGTGGTGCGATCTCGCCCTTACAATATGGGTACTGCAAGGGGCGGAGTACCCTAGATCCCCTGATGAGGCTAGCAACCTTCATCCAACAAGCCTTCACTAACTCAAAGATGGTCATAGCTGTGTTTTTTAATCTCAAAAAGGCCTATGATACGGTCTGGAGGTATAACATTCTCAGTGTTCTACGACACTCCGGAATTAATGGCAATATGGGGGTCTTCTTACAGAACTTTCTTTGTAACCGGACCTTCCGTGTACGCCTTCAGAATGTCTTATCCTGGTCTTATGTACAACATGAGGGTGTCCCACAGGGATGTGTGCTTAGCACTACTCTTTTTATCCTTGCAATAAATGATATCGTTTCATCTCTCCCACATAGTGTTCGTGCTTCATTGTATGTAGATGATTTTGCTATATATGCCACTGGAGCAGATGTCTTGGCCTTACGAGCCCTGCTTCAATCAGCTATAGATTCCGCTGCAGGGTGGGCCACGGATCATGGCTTTAAATTCTCCCCCACAAAATCCTGTGCTATAACTTTTACGACCCATCATTCAATCCCTCAACCCCCTCTTACACTATATGGTACCCCCCTGCCATATCGATTATCAGCCCCTTTCCTTGGCTTTGTCTTTCATTCTCGACTGACTTGGTCCCTGCATCTCACTTCCCTTAAGACCTCTGCTTCCCTCAGACTTCGGTTATTACAAACTCTTAGTCACATGTCCTGGGGTGCAGACTGTACAACTTAGCTCCGTCTCCATACTGTCTTAGTTTTGTCGAAGATTGATTATGGCTGTCAGGTTTATGCATCTGCCTCATCTTCCTCCCTTCAGCGCCTAGATTCTGTTCACCATCATGGTTTACGTCTGGCGTTGGGTGCTTTTCGCTCCACCCCGGTTACGAGCCTGTATGGTGAGTCGGGTATACCCACTCTGTCCTCCAGATGTGACAGGCTAACTCTCCGTTACCACATTCGCCTTCTTCAACACCCATCTGCAGGTTTCCCTTCCTCTGTTATGCGCCTCTCCCCTCCTTTTCCGCTCTCATCAGCTTCATCTTTTCCTTGTAGGGTCTCCAAATTACTTGCATCCCTTTCTTTCCCTGCTATTTCTGTTCTCCCTCTGCGAGATTCTATGTTTCTGCCTTGTCTTCTTCCTCGCCCTATTGTTTGTGATGTCCTGCTCTCCCACCCAAAGTTCTCTTCCATCCCACATGATCTCCATCATCTTTTTATGGATCATATACAATACGTTGTCACTCCTCAGCGACCCCAGTGTACACAGACGTCTCTAAGTCTTCTGTGGGCTCGGGTTTAGCTGTTCTTTTCCCAGACCATACCTATCAGATCTGCCTTCCACCAGTTGCCAGTATTTTCACTGCCGAACTGCTGGCCATTTTACTGGCCCTTCGTGTTATATACCGTTCCAGTTTATACACTTTTGTTATTTTCACAGATTCACTTAGTGCACTACATGGTATTCAGTCTGTCCCGGCCAGCAACCCGCTAGTGTTGGAGGTACAAGAATGGTTGCTCCGTATTACCACCAGATTGAAGTCTGTCTCCTTCTGTTGGGTCCCAAGCCATGTTTGGATACCAGGTAACGAGAGGGTTGACTGCCTAGCATGTACAGCTGTCACCTCTCTCTCTGTCACACCTCGGCCTATCCCAGCAACTGATTATTTCCCGATTGTTACCCGTCTCCTTGGCCAACGGTGGCAGGCAGAATGGACATCTACAACTGATAACAAACTCTGCGCCATCAAACACACTGTCATTCCCTGGCAGTCGTCCTCCCATCGCAACAGGAGTTGGGAAGCAGCCCTAGCCCGTCTGCACCTTGGTCACACGTGTATCACACATGGCTTTCTAATGTCAGCAGGCACTCCTCCGACCTGTCAATGTTGCCAGGCTCCACTCACGGTCCACCATCTTTTGCTTGATTGCCCTCGGTTCCACGCCGTGCGCAGACGGACTTTTCCGTTCCTTTACTCCCTTAGACGTGCCCCTACCTTAGCCGATCTTCTTGGTGAATCCCATGTGTTTTCCATCACACACCTCATGCACTTCCTATCTCAAACCCGTATCTTGCCTCACATTTAGTGTCTACCCCGCCTTCCCCTTTGCTTTTAGTGCACCATAGCACATCCGTCATTTTTATACATCGGTTTTAGTGCCATGGTCCTTCGTGGGCTTGGTGCTAGTTCATATTGCTTACCTACTGACTTACTCTTTGTATGTTCTATATAAAAATTGTATCTGTGTTAGAATGTGACAAATAACATAAACGGAAATTATAATGTGTAGTAAAACAAGTAAATCGCCAAGGATAAGGTGCTGGAAAGCCTCCCCAACCATCAAGAAAGCAGACCATGAAGGCTAACACGTAATTTCCAAGAGATGGGCAGTTACGTGATTGCAGGAGAGCGTTTGGGAGAGTTACTTATTATTGTGTTTACTGCTATTGGTGGTTAAATGTTTTTCACGTTCTGAAAAAAAATGTCCTTAAAACTCATAGAAGTGATATGAACTTGAACAGTTCCAGTGCTGCAACTGAACCCTTTCCGGTGTTTGCCATTAGAATCAGAATTCTCGTTTATAAAATAGATGCTTGTTATAAACAAATACATATATTATACTCGTATATATAATACACACAACGGCCTTGTTTTTGTTCAGTACCATTATGTGATTCCACACACAATCAGGACAGGGGAAAAATGACCCCATGGACAAAACATAGGTGGAATTTGGGGAATAGCTGACATGGGCAATTCAAAAATGGAAATGGGTTAATAAACTGTAAAACTCAAACTTAGTAGTTTCTTCTGAAATAAAATGAATCAATATAATAACACTACTTGACAAAAATGTAAATTCAGAGACAAAAATGGGTATCCCAAGGCAATAATGTGGTGCTAGTTTCAAATAGGATGTTCATTTTGCTGTAGCACATACTGTTTTTCTCATCTCACTACCCTCACACGCATCCCTATAGTACAATGGTCCTTCTTTTCATCGTTTTATTCATTCTCTTTATACTTTTTAATATGTATGTAGTGTATAATATTCAGCATATACTTTGCCAGTGTCTACATCCACTGTCTAAAGTATAGCTAGGTAAATTCATTATGCATAATACTTATTTCAGATTTATGGGCTGACAATGCCTCGCGGATGTGGGAATGATCCTAATGCTTTCTGTTATATATGGTGAAGTTTCACTTCAAAGAAGCAGAAACGGAAGATCACGTCCCTTGTAAAGACAGCTTATCTACATTTTTTTAGCATTAAGACTGGCGACCAAGATAAAGGATAGAAGTCCTGTATCTGCTGTGTGATTTGTTCCAACTCTCTTCACGAATGGCTAGCAGGAAGAAAAACAGGGATGCCTCTCGCAGTTCCCTTGGTTTGGAGAAAACCTAGTGACCACACAAATACAGCTACTTTTGCATAACAAAAGTTGAAGGATTCTCTTCAAAAAACAAAAACAGCAATTATCCAAATTTATCGTCGGCAAGAAGACCGGTAGATCACAAGGAGGACCTTCCCATTCCAAGGCCATCAACAAAAAAGTGTGTATTCCAGACTTCAGATAAGGATGCAATGGCTACCAAAAAAGAACAAAAAGTGTATTCCAGACTTCAGATAAGGATGAAGATGGAGCAGCATCTGGAGCAGCTTCCCTTGATTCTGACTTCGAATGTCAGCCGTCTGGCAAAATACCCAATCTAGTCACCTAGGGCAACCTTAATGATTAGATGACGTAAGTTTTTCAAAACAACAGTGAGAACTACTCGCTTCGAGATTGCAAGAATGGAACTTGCTGCATCCAGATTCAAAGGTCACGAGCATCAGGAACTGGCAACAAAATTATACATTTTTTTAACGAACCAGGTGGAGGTTATGCTACTGTAGCAATTTCGCAGTTCAGTTCAAAGCCTTGGAAAGGATTCATGATCCTGATGAATGGCGACATCTTATTGACTTCAGCAGATCAGGTCTGAAGGTTGTTTTCCTTCACAGTGTGAACATGTTACCCAGTATACCACTTGTTTTAGCTCCTAAAATGAAGGATATGTACGAATCGATGTAAAAACTTGTTTTAACTGAGTATGGTGAATTCCAGTGGAAATCTTTAGTGATTTGAAAGTGGTAGCCATGCTGCTCTGACTACAAGGAGGTTTCACGAAATACTGTTGCTTCCTGTGTTTATGGGACCGCTGTGATGTGCAGCAGCACCACATCCAGCATGAATGGCCTCCCCAAAGTTCCTAAGAAGCCGGTGTACACAACGTGTGGAACAGACCACCCATCCATGCGGAAGATATCATACTTCTCCCTCTTCACATCAAGTAAGGCTTGATGAAAAACTTCTTCAAAGCCTTGGATAAGACAGATGCAGGCTTTGCATGGCTGAAAAATATTCTTTCCCAAGATTTGAGAAATTCGAAGACAGAAAGCTTGAGGAAAAACATATTGCCACGAAAAACTTTATGGATTGCTTCACTCTCGCTTTCTTCAAAACTTTAATTGCCTTTGTGCTGAGCACCGCCCTCATGTGCGAAAAACTATTCACATACAGTTCTTTTAGACAGTGAAATGAAAAACTGTTCTTTTCATTAACTCCATTTTGTTGATCCCTTCCCGTTCTCCCTGTCGAGGGTCGTTGTATTTTTTTTTTTTTTAAATCTCTGTGGACATCCCTTTACCCGTACGGCGGGCACACCAACATCTTATGATTTTTAAAACGATCAGCGTCTAATGCAATAATGAACTGGTATTCTCTCTCACTCTTTTACAGAAGATTATTCTTCAAAAAGTCACATAAAATGAGTACAAAAATATACTCATGTTGCATATGTTACCTGCAGAGTGGGACACCCGTCATTATATAGAATGCATAGGTGTTCTGTTGAAATCCTAAAACTTCAAGACAAGATATAAAATAAAATCATCTGTACACATTTCCTAGGTATTCTGTACATTACCGAGTTTGTTTTAGGCAACCTGTGAAACAACCAAACTGTAACAAACAGGCAAACTGTGAAATCAGTCACTTTATTTACTTTTGGTTACTTTAGGCTCCTGTTAGGTTAGGCTAGGATAATCTAGGTTAAGTTTAGGTTAGGTTAAGTTTAGGTTAGGTTAAGTCTAGTTTAAATTACAGTAGGTTATGTTAGTAAGGCTAGGTTAGGTTAGGTTAATTAAGATACACGCATAAGTTAGCGTTCTTTTCAATTAACCTAACCTAACGTAATTTGACCTAACCTACCGTAACCTTACTTAAACTTAACCTAGATTATCCCAGCCTAACCCTATATTGTCTATTATATTACACTTTGCTAAAAGAAAAAGCTAAATATTCTGTAGAATACCTTGGCATTCAGCTAAAATCCCTAGGTAAAGTACTGTATGAAAGGTCAGAATGAAATGAGCTTATTTCATACTTTGCCAGAAAAATGCTAGACATTCTATAGAATGCCCAGGCAATCTATACAATATCTTAGTTTCACACAATGGCGGTAACATAATTATGAAAGAAGAACATAAGAAGAGGGTTAATGCAGTAGGCCAGTTGGTCCATGCTAAGCAACTCCTACAAGAGTAGCTCATCTACTAGAATAATATGAGGAAGGCAAAAAAGAAGGTTGTCCCCCACCCACCACACCCTCCAGCAAATACCAGCAGAAAAAAATGAGGAGGAGCACGACGCAGTATAGAAACAATTGGGGTAGACAATTTATAGGAAAGTGCGAAGGGAGAAAAGAGACTACCGTTGCAAAACCTGAAAAGGATAAAGAATGAATTAGTACCGGTTATTAGGAGATTTTTTTTTTTTTAATCCAGCCTTTACTTGTCATATGCTTAACTAGCGTATGCTTGAAACTCTCAGTGGAAGGGGCAGTAACTACATCACTAGGTTACTTATTCCATTCGTCCACTATCCTACTGTCAAACCAATTTCTATCCACTTCCTTACCAAAAACGGAATTTATCAAGTATAAAGCCATTAGCTCTAGTTCAGTTTTATATGCTTGCTTTAAGTACCTTGCTAATATCTCTCATTTATTCCCTTCACATACTTAAACACCTCAGTTATGTATGCCCACTCCCTTCTAGTGGGTGCAGATTTACGCTTAACAATCTATTTTCATTTTTTTTTTCAGTATATGTTTTTTTTAGTATATTTTCTACGAATCATCTATTTTCAGTAACGACACCAAAACTGCACGGCATATTGTAAATGTGGCCTTACTAATGCTAGATAAAGGTGCAGTATTACACT
>NC_136955.1:30446592-30771592 GCF_032717465.1 Coenobita brevimanus
GATAATCATGAATTTGCTTATGTGCATATGCAAATGCATATTCTATGGGGTGGATTGGAAATTGTTGAGTGCTGTGAAGAGTATGGGCTACGGTGTGGATGGATGATGAGCTGAGTGAGTTCTTTGATCTATATGTGGGACTGAAACAGGGATGTGTGATGTCTCCATGGCTGTTTAATATATTCATGGATGGGGGTGTAAAGGAGGTGCAAGGTAGGGCAGTGGATGTGGGAGTGGCTCTGATGAATGAGAGTGAGGTGTGGAAGATTCCGGTGTCGCTGTTTGCTGATGATACAGTATTGTTGAGTGAAGATGAATGGGAGTTGCAAGGTTTGATGAATGCATTTGGGACAGTGTGTAAGAAAAGGATTCTGAAAGTTAATGTATACAAGAGTAAAGTTATGGTGTTTGAGAGGAATGAAGTCACAGAATGTACAGTTAGGTTGGATGGTGAGGATATGGAGAATGTGAGTGCATTCAAGTACTTGGGCAGTGTGATGAGTAAGGGTAGAACTTTTGGGGATGAAGTGCTTGAAAGGGTACAGCAGGGAAGGAAGGTTGTTGATTCACTGAAATCAATGATGAGAAATAAGAGAGGTGAGTATGGAAGCTAAGGAGTCATTGCATGATAGTACTGTGATCCCTACCCTGACGTATGGAAGCGAGGCATGAAACTTCCAAGAGGGGAACAAGTCAAGAGTGAGAGCAGTGGAAATGAGTTACCTGAGAGGAGCATATTGAGTGACATGCAGGGACAAGTTGTCGAATGAAGAAGCAAAAGAACGTTGTGGGAAGGATTTGGATGTGATTGAGAGAAATAGGAGAAATACTCTGAGGCGGTTTGGACATGTGGAGAGAATGGAGAATGAAAGACTGATTAAGAAGATGTATGTACAGGTGAAGTGGAGGGAGGGAGAGGGAGACCAAAGATGAGGTGGAGGGATGGAGTTGAAAGGTATATGAGGGGGGGGGGGAGTGAGTTGGGGGGAGGGCAGTCAAATGGTGGATGACAGTGACTTGGAGGCGTTTTGTCTGGGCCACCCTTTGCGGGATTAAGGCGTCGGACTATGGATAGATAGATATTCTAACCATTTATGAGCGTAAGTGCATATTCCTACTTTTTTGTTTAATACGGCATATTCTTTGAAATTTCCTGGGTATTATAACTTCTTCAACCTGTATCAAGTCATAATACCCATCAGATCATAGTGAATTATATACCGCTTCATTGGCTGTGGTTGGGAAGGCCGTGACTTCATGGTAAGTAGACAGCAGCTGCATGAGATGGATTCGTGTATTACCACTTGACTCACCATAGTCTGAGACCATGCGTGGCTTGTGACTAATACTCATATATATATATATATATATATAAGAACGACCATATATATTTGAGAGGAGCCTGTGAAGTCACATGGAGAGACAGAATGACAAATGAGGATGTGAGGGAGCGTTGTGGTGTGGATGTGGATGTGATAGGAAGCGTTAGGAGAAACACACTGAGGTGGTTTGGCCATGTGGAGAGGATGGAGAGTGAGAGACTGACGAGGAGAGTGTATGTGAATGAGATGGAGGAAGAGAGAGGGAGGGGAAGGCCAAGGATGAGATGGAGGGATGGGGTGGAGAGGTATATGAGAGAAGGGTGTGTGAATTGGGAGAATGGCAGTGAAATGCCGGGGGACAGGGTGACGTGGAAGCGATTTGTTTGTGGCCACCCCATATAAGGGATTAAGGCGCCTGGCTATATATATATATATATATATATATATATATATATATATATATATATATATATATATATATATATATATATATATATATATTATGCGAGGAAGAAGGAACTAAAGGCCATGAGCCCGCAGTTACAGTTCCCTCCAAGAGAAAAACAAAATACAATAGAGAGCCAAATTCAAGATCCGATCATTTTGAGATGCCTGGACACACTGCGTTTGAAAGACTGGAGATCATAGGCAGCAGGAAATACAGACAGAGAGAGACAGTTCCAGAGCTGACCTGTTGCATAAATAAAAGACTGGGAGTAACGGTTAACTCTTACATTAGAGAGTTGGACAGAAAAGGGATGAGAGTTTGCTGCCAGACGGGTACTACGAGCCCGTCATAGAGGTGGAGGAATGCAAGCAGACAGTTCAGAGGAGCAGTGACCATTAAAGTAGCGATAGAAAAGAGATAAAGATGCAATAGTGCGGCAAAGAGACAGAGGTTGAAGGGAGTCAGTAAGAGGAGGAGAGTTAATGAGACGAAAAGCTTTTGACTCCACCCTATTGAGAAGAGCTGTATGTGAGGAGCCTCCCCATTATTGAGAGTTATACTCCACACAGGGGCGGATAAAACCCCTGTATAGAGTCAACAATTGTGCAGGGGTAAAGAAAGAGCGGAGTCGGCTTAGCACACCCAATCTCTTGGAAGCAGATTTTACAAGAGATGTAATATGATCTTTCCAAGATAAGTCCCGAGTAAATGAAACCCCAAGCATGTTCAAGGATGATGCAGGATTAAGCTGAATGTTATTAAATATTAGTGGGTATACCTGTGGAAGATTTTGTCGGGTTGATAGGTGTAAGAACTGAGTCTTAGATGCATTAAAAACAACCATATTATTTTTACCCCAGTCAGAGATACGAACCAAGGCAGACATTAGGTGTCCCATAGCCTCATCCCTTGTTTGTTGAAGTAACTGTTGAGATGGGAGTTGCGGGAACCGAATGGAAAGGTGAAGGGTGGAGTCATCAGCATATGAGTGGATAGGGTTAGATGTACAGCTTAGAAGATCATTGATGAATAAAAGGAAGAGAGTAGGTGATAGGACAGAGCCCTGAGGAACACCACTGTTGATAGATCTAGGAGAAGAACGATGGCCGTCTACAACAGCGGCTATAGAACGACCAGAAAGGAAGCTAGCGATGAAGGCACAGATAGAAGGATAGAAACCTTAGGAGGGCAGTTTGGAAATTAAATATTTATGCCAGACTCGATCGAAAGCCTTTGAGATGTCAAGTGCAATGGCAAAGCTTTCGCCAAAGTCCCGAAAGGAGGATGACCAGGAGTCTGAAAGATAGGTGAGAAGATCGCCAGTGGAGCGTCCCTGACGGAACCCGTACTGACGATCGGAAAGAAGGTTGTGATAGGAAAGATGTCTTAAAATTTTTCTATTGAGAATTGACTCGAAAACTTTTGAAATACAGATATATATATATATATATATATATATATATATATATATATATATATATATATATACAGTATATATATACTCCCGAGGTGGATGGAAAGCTGATGACAGGGAGTGCTGGAGCTCCCGTTTCATCAGCCCTCAGGACTAGTTCCTGACCATCCTCCTTTGCTGAACTTTTTCAGTGTCTCAGTTACACAGAGAATAGGCCAGCATGCTCTCCAGTACAAATTTCTCTAATTATCTACACCAAACTACATGCACAGTACACACTACACTTCCTATTCAAAATTAATTTAAAATGGCGTCTCTTCACCAAGCCCCGGAGTCCCCAGGGGGGGGGGACCATAAATGCCCCCATCATCCGCCCCTCTCCCGGTGACGACTCGAGGTGCCTGGAACCACTGTCTGACTCTCTTCTTCTTCATTTCTGCAACATTCGTGGCCTTTCCTCTAACTTTCGCTCTGTTGAGCACCACCTCTCCTCCTCTAAACCTCACCTTCTTTTTCTAACGGAGACTCAGCTGTTTGAGGCAACTGACAGCAAACCCTTTTCTGTATCCTCCTACTTTCTCTATACTCATTTCAAAGCCAAAGGTGGCTGTTGTGTATATATACGCAACGACTTAAATTGCTCTCGTGTTCCTGAACTCGATTCTTTTGAATTCTCTACACTCTGGCTTCGGCTTTCGTGTCATTCTCTGACTAAATATATTTGTGCTGTTTACTTATCCCCTAATTCTACTGACTATCAAAAATTCTTCGACTATCTTACTTCTACGATGGAACACATTCTATCCATTTCTCCTTTCTCTGAAATCTCCATTCTAGGAGATTTCAATGTTCACCACCACCTTTGGCTCTCCTCTCCTTTCACAGATCCACCTGGTGAACAAGCCTACATCTTTTCTATCCTTAATGACCTAGAGCAGCTTGTACAGCACCCTACCCGTATCCCTGACCGCCTTGGAGAGAGCACCAACATACTTGACCTCTTCCTCACTACTAATCCTTCTGCTTACTCTGTTAATCTTTTCTCTCCGTTGGGCTCCTCCGATCACAGCCTTATTACCTTAACCTGTCCTATCACTCCGGTACGGCCTGTGGACCCTCCAGGGAAACGTCGTCTGTGGCATTTTGGAGCCGCGGACTGGGAGGCCCTCAGGCAGTACTTCTTTGATTTTCCCTGGAATGATTATTGCTTCCATGGCCGTGAGCCATCTGAGTGTGCCTTGTGCATTACGGAGGTTATTCTCTCGGGCATGGAAGCATACATTCCTTTCTCATATCCTTTGACTAACGCAAGAAAGCCTTGGTTTAATCACGCTTGTTCTAATGCTGTCCGTAACAAGGAGAGGGCCTACAAAAGGTACCAGAGCCAACCCACCCCTGAATCACATCATCTTTACGTTTCTGCCCGGAATCGTGCTAAGTCTGTTCTTCGCTCTACTAAAAATAATTTCGTCCATACTAAATGCTCTCAACTCTCCAACTCGAATTCTTCCCGCTCCTTCTGGCACCTTGCCAAAAATCTTTCTAACAACTTTACCTCATCATCCTTCTCTCCTCTTTTCTACTCTGATGGTTCTGTAGCTATTTCTTCTAATGATAAAGCAGATCTCTTCGCACAGACTTTCTCCTCCAATTCCACCTTAGACGATTCTGGTGCTGTTCCTCCATCTTTTCCACCCTCTGACTTCCTCATGGCTGACATTAAAATTTCTTCAGTTGATGTATTTTCTGCCATTACTGGCCTCAGTATTAACAAGGCATATGGGCCGGATGGGGTCCCTCCTGTTGTTCTCAAGAACTGTGCTTCTGTGCTTACACCCTGCCTAGGCAAACTCTTTCGCCTTTGTCTGTCAACTTGTACCTTTCCTTCTTGCTGGAAATTTGCTCTCATTCAGCCAGTCCCAAAGAAGGGTGACCACTCCCAACCCTCCAACTATCGTCCAATTGCTTTAACGTCCTGTATTTCAAAAGTTTTCGAGTCAATTCTCAATAGAAAAATTTTAAGACATCTTTCCTATCACAACCTTCTTTCCGATCGTCAGTACGGGTTCCGTCAGGGACGCTCCACTGGCGATCTTCTCACCTACCTTTCAGACTCCTGGTCATCCTCCTTTCGGGACTTTGGCGAAAGCTTTGCCATTGCACTTGACATCTCAAAGGCTTTCGATCGAGTCTGGCATAAATCTTTAATTTCCAAACTGCCCTCCTACAGTTTCTATCCTTCTATCTGTGCCTTCATCACTAGCTTCCTTTCTGGTCGTTCTATAGCCGCTGTTGTAGACGGCCATCGTTCTTCTCCTAGATCTATCAACAGTGGTGTTCCTCAGGGCTCTGTCCTATCACCTACTCTCTTCCTTTTATTCATCAATGATCTTCTAAGCTGTACATCTAACCCTATCCACTCATACGCTGATGACTCCACCCTTCACCTTTCCATTCGGTTCCCGCAACGCCCATCTCAACAGTTACTTCAACAAACAAGGGATGAGGCTATGGGACACCTAATGTCTGCCTTGGTTCGTATCTCTGACTGGTGTAAAAATAATATGGTTGTTTTTAATGCATCTAAGACTCAGTTCTTACACCTATCAACCCGACAAAATCTTCCACAGGTATACCCACTAATATTTAATAACATTCAGCTTAATCCTGCATCATCCTTGAACATGCTTGGGGTTTCATTTACTCGGGACTTATCTTGAAAAGATCATATTACATCTCTTGTAAAATCTGCTTCCAAGAGATTGGGTGTGCTAAGCCGACTCCACTCTTTCTTTACCCCTGCACAATTGTTGACTCTATACAGGGGTTTTAACCACCCCTGTGTGGAGTACAACTCTCATGTGTGGGAAGGCTCCCCACATACAGTTCTTCTCAATAGGGTGGAGTCAAAGGCTTTTCGTCTCATTAACTCTCCTCCTCTTACTGACTACCTTGAACCTCTGTCTCTTTGCTGCACTGTTGCATCTTTATCTCTTTTCTATCGCTACTTTAATGGTCACTGCTCCTCTGAGCTGTCTGCTTGCATTCCTCCACCTCTACGACAGGTGCGTAGCACCCGTCTGGCAGCAAACTCTTATCCCTTTTCTGTCCAACTCTCTAATGTAAGAGTTAACCGTTACTCCCAGTCTTTCATTTATGCAACAGGTCAACTCTGGAACTGTCTCCCTCTGTCTGTATTTCCTACTGCCTATGATCTCCAGTCTTTCAAACGCAGTGTGTCCAGGCATCTCAAAATGATCGGATCTTGAATCTGGCTGTCTATTGTATTTTGTTTTTCTCTTGGAGGGAACTGTTACTGCGGGCTTATGGCCTTTGGTTCCTTCTTCCTCGCATAGAAAAAAAAATATATATATATATGTTTATATCTATCTATCTATCTATATACCTATATATTTTATATATATATATATATATATATATATATATATATATATATATATATATATATATATATATATATATATATATATATATATATATATATATATATATATATATATATATATATATATACAGTAATATTATCGTTGCCTTAGAGTCTTAGACCCTGGTGGGCTCGGCCGCCCTTAAGTTTTGTCGTCAGTAAGTTCTGTCCACTGCATCCTCTTCCTGCAGGCCTAACCGCTTCATTTCTTTCTCATTTTCATCTCTCTATCTAATCCTTTGTCATCCCCTCGTTCTTCTCCCTTCCACCTGACTCTTCCATGCCACCTTCACAGGATCAACTTCCTCCATCCTGGTCACATGCCCATACTACCTCAAACGTGCCTCTCTTGCCTTCACAACAGACAGAACTCCTGCCTCTGCTCTGATGACATCATTCCTCCTTCTCTCTCTCTGACACTACCATCAGCCATCACAGCATCCTCATCTCTGTCATCTGCAGCTGTTTCTCTTCATTCTTCCTCAACGCCCAAGCTTCTGCACCATACAGCAGTATAATAGCAACTTTTTGAAGAAGGCTTCAGGTCATGCCGCCATCTACCTCACACACCCCAAAGGAGGATGCGTTCCCCAGTTTGGAAAGCACTGGCTTACATGAAAAAAGAATATTGCCAGCCGAGTGCTAACCCAACATAGTCATTGGTATTGACACATTCTATCAGTGACGTTTTTTGCTCTTGGTTCAGTTAATAATATTTGTTTATCCAGACAAATGTTGGAACGCGTAGTACTACATTGATGCATGAAGTTTACCAGAAATTCAGTAGAACAGAATAGCTGGGTTGAGAAACACTTCTTGTTTAAATGTAATGGGACAAATAAGTCCTTCCTTTGACCTAATTCCCAGAAATAATTATTATTCAGCTATATTCTACTCAACTGTGAGTTGTATGAGTCAGTAGGTATGTGATATTATCTCTTAGTGTGTGTGGAAGGAGTGAGTGGAGAGGAGAACTGCCTGCCAAAAGTTAATGCGTTTGGGTGAGTGTGTGTATTGCACCGGGTAGGTCAGAATAATGTGACTGGCTTGATCATCAGCTCATTACCCTCCAGAAAGAGAGCTGAGAGCTCATATAGTTCGATCTAGGGCAAGGCTGTGACCTTCTAACACGCACACAGCCATTCCCTCCCTGAAGAGGAACAGTAACCTCCCACTTCGTTCGTGAAACATTTCGCACCCGATCTGGCGCGAACCCCCGTGTTACTAGATGGCAGGTGAAAACAATACCACTACGCTGGTTGGGTGTGTGTGTGTGTTCTTACCTAATTGTTCCTACCTAATTGTATCTTTACAGGAATGAGTCAAGCTCGTACTGTCCCGTGTCTTAAACCATATTTATCGTACATATCCTTAAATTTGTGCATTGTTTTGGCACACACTATTTCATTCGGTAGTGTATTCCACTGATCAGTTGCTCTATTTGGGAAACTAAATTTCCTTACGTCTTTATCACCTCTCTTTTTATGCAGTTTTTTGGAGTGTCCTCTTGTTGATGCTTCCCCGTACGTTAAGTAATCATTTATGTCTATTTTGTCCTTCCCTGATATGCATTTATATAGCATAATAATGTCACCTCTTTCCCTTCTCTCCTGTAGTGTTGGTAAATTCAGTTTATTTAGTCTTTCTTCGTAGCTTAGATCCTTTAAGCTTGGTACCCATCTTGTAGCGGCCCTTTGAACTTTTTCAATCTTGACTATGTGTTTTTCGAGATGAGGACTCCAGACTACTGATGCATACTCCAGGGTTGGTCTGATGAATGATGTTATTATCTTTCTTAACATGTCTTCATTTATGTATGTGAATGCTATTCTCATATTTGCAAGCAGTGTATACATGTTCCGTACCTTCTAACTGATGTGGACAGTCCGAGATAGTCTGTTATTGACAATCACACCTAGGTCTTTCTCTCTATCTGATGTGTGTAGGGTTTTATTTCCTAATGTATAATCCCAATCAGGTCTTTTTCCACTTTTACCAAACTTGATTACATGACACTTGTCCACATTGAATTCCATTTACCATTCATGAAGTTTATTTAATTCTTCTTGTAGCTCTTTACAAGACTCTGTGTTAGTAATTTTCCTTTGTATTTTTGCATCATCTGCAAACATATTTAGATAGCTTTCATTTCCAGTGTTACTGTCTATATCATTTATATACACTAAGAACATGATTGGTGCCAGCACTGAGCCCTGTGCTACTCCACTAGTCACTTCTTTCCAAGATGAGTAAGTTCCCCTTAGTAGCCTACTGTTCTCATTTTTCTTTTCATGAGAAAATCTTGCATCCAACAATACAGTTTGCCTCGAATTCCTCCTTGATGGTACAGTTTCCATAAAAATCTTTGGTGTGGTACTGTGTCAAATGCTTTCTTGAAATCTAAGTAGATACTGTCCACCCATCCTTCTCTTTCCTGTAATGTGTCTGTTACTCTGTGATAGTAGCTCAACAGATTGGTAACACATGATTTTTCTTTTCTGAAAAAAACTGTCTTTCTGTTATCATACTGTGTTCTAGGTGATTTACCCAAGCTTTTCTTATAAGCTTATCTAATACCTTGCTTACAACACTGGTTAGTGATACTAGTCGGTAGTTAAGTGGATTTTGTCTAATCCCTTTCTTGAGTAAGGGAACAATGTTTGCTTTCTTCCAAATATCAGGTAGTTTACCTTGACTCAAGGAGTTCTTGAAAATTAAAAATAATGGTTTACTTAACTTTTTTGCACATTCACGTAACACCCAACATGAAATTTCATCAGGACCATTTGCTTTTCCTTTGTCTAATTTACTTAGCTCCTATACTTCTTTTTCTGCTATTTGTATATCTGGTAGTATGTGTGGGCATGCATGTTCCACATAATCCCTCTCAATTTTTTTTCCTCTGTAAGAACTGATTGGAAATTCTTGTTTAGTGCTTCACAAATATCCTTCTCTTGTGTATAGGTGATTCCCTCGTCCGTAATGGATTGTATTTTATTTTTTACTTTGGTTTTGCTTCTGATGTAACTGTAAAATAGCTTCGGTTGATTACTACTTTTATTTATGGTATCCTCCTCAAACTGTTTTTGGGCATCCCTCCTTATTCTTGTATAATCGTTTCTTGCCTGTTTGTAATTATTATATGCCCTTTCACTATTGTGTCTTCTGTATCTATTCCACAACAAATCTCTTTTTTCTTTTGATTTTTTACATTCTGTATTGAACCATTTATTTATTTTCTTTTCTGCTTCTTTGTGCTGTGGGATGTACTTCTGGACTCCTATTTCATAAAGTTCACAAAATTTTTCATATATAGCATTTAAATCTTGTCCTCTAAGCTCCTTTTCCCAAGCAATTTCTAAGAAGTACTTCTTTAGGTCATGATACTTTCCCTTTTTGTAGTTTAGGCTCTTTTTGTAACTTTCATTCCTGTTATCTATGTCATATGCAATCCTGAAATTGCAATTTAGTACTGCATGGTTGCTTTTGCCGAATGGAGCGTGATATATTAAATTGTCAACATCGTTTTCTTGCCTAGTAAATATGAGATCTAGCATTGAGGGCACATCGAGTCCTCTTTTTCTGGTGCTTTCCCTTACATGTTGCGTTGAAAAACTCTTGCACAAGATCCAGGAGCTTTTGGTCCCAACAGCTTTCTTGGCTTATTATATGTAGAGTATTCCAATTTATATTTGTATTAAACTCTCCAGTTAGTATAATTATTTTCGATTTCTCTTCCATTTTATGTAGTAATGCTCTTAAACTCTGAACTGTACTTTCCGTCAGGTCCTCATATTCGTCTCTTTCCCATGTGTTTGATCTGGATGGCATGTACAAATTGGCTACAGTTACTTTCCCTTCAGATGTATTGATCTCTACTGCAATCAGTTCTACTTGTGAGAGTATATCTAATTCTATTTCTTTGACTTTTAGATTTTTCATAGTTATTATAATTCCTCCTCCTTTTTTAAAAGTTCCTATCCCTTCTCTATATATTATATTCCTCTAAGTTTAGGATGTCATTCGATATCCTTGGTGTTAATTTTGTTTCAGTTAGGCATATTATATGTGGTTCATTTTCTCTGACATAATCATTCATCTCTAATAATTTAGATACCATTCCATCCACCTTCGAGTACATCAACTTAATCATCTTGTTTATACACTTATCATGATTTGGTTCTACTACCTCCCTCGTTTTTATTCCCTCCTGTTTATGTACCACTTTCGTACCTGCAATCCAATTACTTTGTTAAAAAATGTATTCTTCTCCTTCTCCTGATCTTCCCTCATTTTTTTGTTTTTGTTTTTGCTTCCTCCCGCTTCTCTTTCAGTAATTCCATTCCCCTTGTGTTAGGCATCTTTTTATCCATACATTTTTTAACTCCTCTTTTTCAATAATTTTTTTTTGCATTTTTTAGTGTCTTCACTGTGTTTACAGTTTGGAAGGTTACCTTTAGGGGTCTTGACTTGCTTTTCTCGTATTTCCCTAACCTTTTTTGTTCCTCTATGTCTTTACTACAGATTTCCTCTGATACTTCTTTCAATATGCCCATTACATTTGCCATCTCCTTTTTGACTCTTGAGATCTTGTTTTTTACGTCTTCCTCTTCTATACCATTGATTACTATAGATTTGTTGATATCTACTGAATCTCTGACTAACTTAGGATTGTTTTGGATTATTCATTTCACATCCTTTTTAATGCTTTTTTCTTCCACCCTTGTTTCCAAATCTTTCTTTACTTTCACCATTTCAGTATAAGTGGTTTCCACATCATTTTTTTAGCTTTGCACAGCTTCATTCACCTGTGTTATCTTCTCCTCAGTATCACTGCTCTGATCTATCAGACTGCTTACTTGCCTAATTGTCTCTGTATCATTTTTGAACTCTTCCATTATACTCTCGTGTTTGACTACTGTACTTGCCATTTCACTAATTTTCCTCCTAAGTGTACCCACTTCAACTGTTAGCTCATCTATGATTGTTTCTTTTTGACATCCTTTCCTAATTTTTCTATTTCTTCCTTTTGCAAGTGCGTCTGTTTCTTAATTTCATCAATCTCATTCTGAAAAGCCGTCTGCAACCTATGTACTCTTTCAACCAGTTTGTTGTGAGTCTCCATTTCAACCAGTTCTTGGTAGAAATCATCATCCTACTTTCTACCTTTATCCCTTTTCTTTTCCAGATTTGCTTTACTAAATTATGTGGTCATTTTGCAGTACTAAAAGCACATATAGTACTTACATTCCCTGGGGCAGATTATAGACTAAACAACGATCAGCTGATTGTGGACATTCCTGGGCTGCTTGTTTACTTTTCTGTTTGATCAAGTTTTACTTAAAGCTTCTTCTTTTTTTTTTCTTTCTATATTAGAACACCATTTAGTCTAACCTTGTACAGAGCTTGACTCATATAAAGATACTTATTAGGTAATGCTGCTGGCCAAGTTGGCTAGGTATAGAGCACTGTCGACGTGCGTTTGCTCTCTCTCGGTGCCTCGGTGTGTGTGTGTGTGTGTGTGGAGGCTGGTTAGAATAACTGTGTGGACGGGGCTACTGCTACTGCAAGCACATTTGTAGATATTACATTACGAAAATTTCGTAAAACGTTAGGTGTATGCACAATTTGTAGCAATGCAAATCTTACATATTGCTGGTAATTTTGTGTGTGTCGTATGTATTTTGTCAAATATATCAACATCTTTTAATAGCGACATTATGTCCGTGTTCACTTTAGATGACAACTGAAAAATAGACTGACTATCTCAGTCCTGCCAACCGAAAGGTTACCAATGTGACTGTAAGGTAATCTACGGCATGTCAGAGAGAGAGAGAGAGAGAGAGAGAGAGAGAGAGAGAGAGAGAGAGAGAAATTATTTACGTTTAATACTTGTATAATCACACACGTATGCACATAAGCATAAAGTTATATAGGCCTCTAAGAAAGTGTTGACTGGAGTATGCTTAAATTTATAGTCTGGTATGAAGGGCAGGCTCATCCATCAGTAAGCAGGTTAAGTGCCTATACGACTATGAAAGGATAACAAATTACGCCGTCAGTCTATAGGATGTATTTTCCTTATTCTGCCAGTGTTCAGTCTTAAGTTAACAGCAGTTGATTTATACAAATATAAAATGGACTATTACTGGATGTTAGATTCGGTATTCATACATGTTGCAATGAAAGTTCAGTATCTTTGTTAACCCCTTAACCGCAGGGTTGTTGGGAGTGTGCCGTGTGTGTCACGTGGGGATATTCGCGCTCCAACTGACTTTTTAAAAGTATTTACCAAAATCAGTTGTTAGTCCTAGAATATTATAATTATATAAGCATGTGGCACATACCTTCAGCTTTCTCCTGGGATGTTTGTTGAGCCTTTGTCGTCTACCGTAGGACTTGTGGAGACTTCTGAAGTTGGGTAATGAAGTCTCCACTTTACACTTCCCGATACCCCGTAATATGGTTACCACTGCATGATATTATAACTACAAACACTATATTTTGAATTTCAAGTAGTTTGGAATCCATATTAAAAAAAAAAAAAAATGTGAAAGCAATGTAAATTACGAATGCATACGAGCTTTCCTCCCGTGCTCGTTCCCCGATGGTATTCTGAGGCGGAGCTGTCATTTATTATTGATAAACACACTCACACTTTATATTCCTAGTACTTTATTACACTTATTTATATATGCGATAATTATCTATAAGTTTCTTTCAATACTAGTAGTTTATTTTCACTCTAGGCATTCACTTTCTCGTTCTGTAAACTAGTGTAGAGAGCGAAGCTGTCATTTCACTTTCATTCCTCCCAGTATTTATACATGCTAGAGCGAAACTTTCACTTTCACTTTCATTACTCGTAGTATTTATACTCGTATTCTTATACTACTACTTATTTACATTTCTATTTACGTTCTCTATTTTATTTACATTATTTACATTTCTATTTTGTTTACACTATGTTATGCACTGTCACTTGCACTAACTTATAAAACCATTTTCCACTGTTCAGTTATATTTACATTCATTGCTTTCACTTGCTGTTTATACATTATTTACATTTCCACTTGCACTGTTTTCGAGTCACCAGAAAGATCGTAGTCACTGTCCATCATTATCATTGATGAATTAGCCAGTTCACGTTCCACAGCAGAGTCACTCAGCCTTTTACTCCTTCCCACACGAGGTTTAGTAGGGGTAGAGGTCACAGGGCCCTTTGCATGGGACTAAAAAGCGGCGAAGTTGGACAGGCGCGAATCCGACGTGGTTTCAGCTTGAAAGATGACAGTAAACTAAATGCTGGTGCCTAAGGGCAGTGAAGGGTTAACAATGACAGTGTGGTGACAGCTGCTAATTTATACGGTATGAAATGGTTGGCAGGAAATCTAGACAATACATAATAAATTAGGTAGTTCCAGGTGAATGTAAATATCGCTTAGGCTTCTCCCTTCCTTTCTTATATATTTTTTTATTATGAGACCAGGTCATGCGGCATATTCAAGGAGAAACATACGGAAAATTAGCGAACGAGTGCACGTGAGGTGTTTCCAGGTGATAATTAGCCCATTCCAGATGTATGGCAGTATCAATTACCATTTCTCTTTCTTTTAGATATTATTTTGTATAAGAATAGGGCATAGTGCACATGTCAATGGATAAAATAAGTGGAAAAATCTGTCCAGGATTTATGTAGCGCAGCGCAGCTGGTCAGGCGGGAGGAGAGGGTAATGGAGGGGAGGTAAAGAGGGATGGAGTCAAGGACAGGAGAAAAATGGCTAAATTGTCAACAGTGGCTGAGAGTACAGATGACATTAGTAGAACTGAGTATAGCTGGACACTGGTAGTACTGATAGATGATACAATTCACCACTTGAAAGCCCAGACGAATTAAAAAAAACACAGAATCACCAAAGTGATGCCCTGCAGTATGATCCTTTGTTCCCGAGCGTCATGAAAGTGATGCCCCGCGGTTAAGGGGTTAAGCAGCTTGCATGAGAAGCAAATGAAATCAATTCTAAATATATGTAAATTCTTGGTCAACAATAGAAAGCTTTCTGATGAGGTGATGGAATGACGGTGGTGAAGGATAAGGTTACGGATTGGCGATACCTGTTTGCTTAGATAGTGAACTTATTCCATCAAATAGTGAACCATCATTTTATTATTAAAAGAAAAGTTGTATTGGAGTGATTATCTACACAGAGTTTGTTGACACAGTTAATGGCTACTTAACCTCTCCCTAACACTCACCTACCCCCACCACCACCCCTCCTTTCCTCCATCACTCACCTTCCCCACAGCTCCCACCCCCTGCTTCACCCCCTGTACTGTTACCAGATCATTTCTGTCTGTTGCTGCTGCTGCCATCTACACAGTGTCCCGTACGGAAATTTCTCCAACTGTATCACCCAGACTACCGGTAGACCCCTCACATTCCCTATCACTCACGTCTCTCTCCTTGCGTTCGTCACACAAAGTTTTGAATGCATTTTTACACCTCAAACTCGTTTGCTTTTTACAAGTGAACTTAGTTCCACTCTTCTTAACAAGATTTCATCCATCAACCTTCGTCTTATCATTCATTTCAGGCAAGTCTTCTACTAAGTCTCTCAACTCTGCCTTCTTTTGCCTGCGACTTTGCATTTCCTGCTTTAAGAAATTCCTTCTTTAAATCAAGGTAGGTTTTCCCAAAACTAGCAGAGGAAACAATCTCTCAGGAGCAGAAGCAATCTCTCTTACTAGTTCATTCACAAGGCCAAATTTACTAGATCTCTACACGCAAAAAAATCTCACCAAGCACTAGCTATCAGCATTCCGAAGCACTTTACCACCACACGCAGCGCTCGAACACACTTTGTTAAGACACCTGCTGAACACTTTAGCACAAATATAACAGGTCACTAGATTCATTTAAACAATTCTAACACCAGAAAGGTACAACAAGGTAAGCCAGGAGCACTAAGAGACTCGTCTGAAGCGAGTAGGTTACCTACAGTCTTCATAATTTACTCAGCTTTACAGTGACTTTATATGAAATGGGGGAGGGGGGTTAAATACAGCCTTCATATTTTACTGAGCTTAGTAGTGACTTTTTATCAAATGAAGGGGTTAAATACATCCTTTATAGTGTATTCAGCTTAATAGTGACTGTAATAATTAATGGATTAGGTACACCCTACAAATTCATATTCTTTTAATGCCGACATGGATTGCACAACTAGTTTTCAAGATGATATTGATGTATTACAAGCAGAAATGATCAGGAAGAGGTGCCAGAAAGCAGGGTAAGCCAGGGAAAACACGGCCCAGTTATGGCACCTTTAAACATGTCCATCAGTGACTGGGTGGGACGAGAAGTGGAGCGGCAACCTCTCACGCCATTGTACCATTTTATGACTCGCTGAATCCGTTGAACTATTTTTCATGTAATTCTTTGCCATTTCCATCCATTTTTCTAAAGCTTTCAAGAGACTTCCCGACTGGATGGGTTAGAAATACTTTCCATTTGCCCCTTCACTACTGGACGCCACCCCCCTCCCACACACACTGAATCCCATCGTCTTGAGGTAGCAAGAATTGACGAAAAAGGTCATCGGATTGAAAGGAATAATGGGCGTGAGAACAGTAAAAGCTTTCTACAGTCTGACCTACCATCTTCAAAAGGGTGACGTTTTTTCACACCAGCACTCAAACGAGGGTGGTTGTTATGTTTAGACAGGTGCGTGTGTGTGTGTGTGTGTGTGTGTGTGTGTGTGTGTGTGTGTGTGTGTGTGTGTGTGTGTGTGTTTAAACTAAGCAATTCAGTTTTTATTTCACTTTAACGGAACCTGGTGGAAAGGATGTGGGTCAGCCAACGACTAAACCTCTTTTTCTTTTTCTTCCTTTTCTTCTTCTACTTCTTCTTCTTTTAGATCAATGGATCAGAGGTCAAGGTCTCAGGGGTACGTCAAAGTCTGACCTAACAGAATTTACTTGAAGAGTTTTTACTCATTTTATTTTCTTTAACCAATCCTGGGGATAGGGTTGAGGGAAAGGCAAGAATAAAGTTATTCAGTTTTCACGGTCATCAGTCAAAGATCAAGGTCACAGGCAAGGTCACATTTTGACCCATGTGTGTCTTGTTACAAAGTACCTCAGTTTCGATCAGAGTTTAAACTTGTTAGAAGGGTTCTGAATCAATCAAGGAAAAAATATATATTAGAGAACAAGTCAAAGGTCAAGGTCACAAGGCAAGATCAGCTTAAAGTTTTTATCCTATTTAGACGAATCTTTGTGGCAGCGCTAAGGATAAGGCACAAATAAAAGGATTCGATTTCGAAAATAGTCAAACGTGAAGGTGACAAGGAACAGTCGAATGACAAACTCACAGGGCAAGTTTGGATCAGTCCTGATATGATCTGAATCAAAATTAATCGAAGGGTTAGGGACCAGGTAAGAAAATAGGGACTAAGCTTTAACATCAGAGTTCAGGGTCACAGAACGAGGCACAATTTCGTCCCGTGTGTCTGTGTGTGAGAAAATTTGCTAAAACATTTTCTAATTTTGATCAAACTTGACGAATGAGCCAACTATCTCCCATGAGGCTGACCCATTATTTTTTGGAACAGTTGGTCAGGGGTCAATGTCACATGGCAAGGTTATCTTAAACAATTTTTATCCGATGTAGACTAAGCTTTGTGGAAGGAGTCAGGTTTAAAATAGAATGAAGAGACTTGATTTGAGAACAATCAAAGTTCAACGTCATATGAAAGTCCAAAAGACAAACCAGCAGGGCAAAGTCAACTCAAACAGCTTTGATCTTATATAAACCAAAGTTACCGGAAGTATTAAAGGTTAAGCAAGCATGATGCAATTCGTTTTTCAGATTAATCTGTCGGATTCAAGGTCAAATAGTTAGCTATTACACTTTGGGCAGGCTAGGGTGTTGCATTTTGAGTGCTCCTTCTTGTCTGCCGCTTTTCCTGTCTCCAGATGATTCAGTCAACTTAGGAAGCGCCTGTCGTATTGTAAGTGACAAAGAATTATGCTTTTGCCAGTAACACCTGGATGAATTCATCTTAATCGAAAAACATCTTTTGGAGAGAGGAAGAAAAAACAAATAAAATACTTGTTCTGATTCATGAGCTTAATACTATTTAAATTTACGCAAATCTGCCCTTCCATTGGCCATTATTCAATTCAATTTCAATTTCTTTCGTATATTCAACCCGATCCCCTCCTTTTAAAAATCTCGTCTCCTTCCATGTGCTATATATATATATATATATATATATATATATATATATATATATATATATATATATATATATATATATATATATATATATGGGTCTAACGTATAAAAAGAGAAATCGCACCACCATCGTCATCAAAAATTCATCCACACCATCCATGAACCACGCGACATAGAGTGGTACGGGATTGCACATTTTTCTTTAACTCTTTCACTTCCAAGATGATATTTTTCTACTTATTCTCAGTTTCTCCGGACGATTTTGTTCAGCATTAGGGAAGATTCCGTACTGGGATAATTAACCCCAGCCATATTATACCCATTTGGTGCCAAACCACTGTCCTTACCTTATTATTAGCGTTGTCCCTGGAAAAAAGGAAGGCAAAGGGAGTAAAGAAAATATTAGTTCTGCTTCCAGTGAAAAGTTTTCATTGATTTTTATTTCAATCTTAAAACAAGGTCATTGGGCTCAGTAATAAATCTGTCTGCCTTTCTTTCTGTTTATCAATTTATCCTTCTGTCTCTTATTCTATTTGTCTATCTGTCTCTCTCTATCTATCTGTCTGTCAATATGTTTATCACGTAGTTCATCGCTGTCCATGATCATAATGACAGATGTAAATTATTTTAATCTACATGTGCAAGGAAAGACGATTCATTCAGCATGAAGATCCTACTGAATGTATGGATGCAAAGAAAGTCCTAAGAATTTTGGCCATCTCGGTTTTGTCGTTGGCATGCACTCATTAGTACAAGTGCTGAGTGGAATAAAAGGAGAGAGAGAGAGAGAGAGAGAGAAGGAGGGGTAAAAGGATACACAGACCAATTAATAGAAACATAGATACATAGACCAATACCCAGACACAGATAAAGGCAAATAGACAGACAGACAGAGAGAGTGATAGATTGGTAGTTTCCTGACCTCATTTGCCACGGACTGATACACAAAACATGGTGTGAATGACATCCTCTCTCATCTCTGTAACCAAGAATATCAAAGTCATGTCCCAGTGTAATGCTCTCCTTGGCTCGTATTCGCAGTGGTAAGGGAACTCCCTGACACAACTTCCTCGCCGAATTATTTTTGGATACGGCTAGGCAGTATCATTTTGTACGATACTTATATAAAGAATAGTGATTTCTGCATGTCATAAGTAAAGTAAATCGCAAAGGAAGAGGTGTTAGGGAACTTCCTTATCCGATGAGAATAAGGGTCCGAGTTTCTTCCTACAGTGTTTTACTATCGATCTTCTTTACTGTTCTTTAATATCAGTTTTCCTTACTAATTTTTTGCTGTCGTCTTTACTTTTACTGTCTGCTTTTACTAACCAGTTTTCTATCTTTTACTAGTTTCTTTTACTATCTCTTTACTATCTTTTTGACTATATTGTTTTATTATTTTCTTTTTACTATGTCTTTACTATCCTCTTTACTTTTACTGTCTATCTTTACTTTGCTGACCCTTGGAGACATCGGGATAATGTGGTTGAAATAGTGATGCTTGTATGGAAGAACCTGAGATCGATCCCAGGCTGGGGATGGGAAGTCTGTTAATCCGAGTGATGTCCAGACAGATTTTACTGTTGTTCCACACGACCCCAAGACATGTCATTAATAATAAATAAATTGCTCCTGCAAACACAGTTACACTTGTTTTGAAATGAGATAGCCTCAGCACGGGATGAGGCTACGGCACACATGACGCCTGACTTGGCTCCCACCTCTGGAGTAAAAATAATCTTGTTTTTAATGCATCAATGAGTCAGTTCTTACACCTATCACCGACAAAATCTTCCACAGGAGTACCCGCTAATGTTTAATAATATCCAGCTTAATCCTGCATCATCCTTAAACATACCTGGGGTTTCATTCTCTCGGGACTTATCTTGGAAAGATCATATTACATCTTTTGTAAAATCCGCTTCCAAGAGATTAGGTGTGCTAAGTCGACTCCGTTCCTTTTTTTACCCCTGCACAGTTGTTCACTTTATACACGGGTTTTATTTGCCCCTGTGTAGAGTACAAGTCATGTGTGAGGAGGCTCCCCACAAACAGCTCTTCTCAATAGTGTGGAGTCAGGGACTTTTCATCTCATTAACTCTCCTCCTCTTATTGGCTCCCTTCAGCCTCTGTCTCTTCTCCGCACTGTTGCATCATTATCTCTTTTCTGTCGCTACTTCAATGGTCACTGCTCTTCTGAACTATTTGTTTGCATCTCTCCACCTGTACGATGGGTGCGTAGCACCCGTCTGGCAACAAACTCTCATCCCTTTTCTGTCCAACTCTCTAATGCAAGAGTTAGCAGTTACTCCCAGTCCATTATTTATGCAACGGGTCAGTTCTGGAACTCTCCTTCTGTCTGTATATCCTATTTCCTATGATCTCCAGTCTTCCAAATGCAGTGTGTCCAGGCATCTCGAAATGAACGGAGCTTGAGTTTGGTTCTCTTTTGTATTTTTTGTTTCTTGGAAGGAACGGTTTGTAGGCTCTTGGTCTTTGGTTCCTTCTTCCCTGTATTTAAAAATAAATGTATTGAATACGGATGGCGTGTTCTAGCGTCGTGCTGATGGCAAGTCAATATGCGTGACACTTACAAGAGCTGCTTAACCGAGAGTTGGACACATTAAATTTTTAAAATGTGTGGTTTCTTCCCATACATTCAGAGAAACGTGGAAACTACATACCTAATCCTGCAATATTTATGCTGATTTTATTGAAGCCCGTGTCTTTCCCATGTTTTTGATCGCTTTTATTTTTGGGAGGGAGCTTACTCCCCAAGAGTCACTGGAGGGTCACGCTCTCCAAATATCTCAATACGGATGAGAGTCAATCGTACAACATGTAGTAGAACGAATTCTCCTGAGAAGTTTCATTCAGATCAGACAATTAGCAATGGAGAGATAAAAGCACACACACACACACACACACACACACACACACACACACACACACACACACACACACACACACACACACACACACACACACAGTGATCTCGTGCAAAGGGTTGAGGAAGATGATAACATCCTGCTTCGCAGGTAAAAAAAAAAAAATCCATATTTGTCTCTACTTTGTTTTCTTGCACAAGCAACTTTTTAACCTCTTTAGCCCCAGAACAATTTTTGTTATCTTCAGTTTTTTTTTTTTTTTTTTTTTCATCTAAGAAGAGTCTTTCCAATAGGATGTTTTGTATACAGCCGTCACAGACCCAATCGTAACGGAAGGTGTCCCTGAGGCAGCGCCGGATAGTAGCAAAAATGAAATGTATACAACAGTGACAACGGTTTCAGTCATGCAAAACATTTCCCAGAGTCAGTTTGTGGTGTAATATACCCTTATTGGCTAATGGCAAGAAACGTTCGAAGTGATCTTGCTTCGTACCATTACAACGTTGGAATCTAACTGAAACACGTGTTAATACTGGAATGGTAGTTGTGGTGTTTGATGGTTCCCTGCCCTGGTTTACACTTGTTAGGCCGGGTAGTTAGTTAGCTTATAATGTTCAGCTAATAATCTGAGAATGGTGTGTGAAGGCAAGAGGCCAAGGTGCTGTACATGCATGGCATTTGTCAGGTCAATCATCCATCACCACCCTCCATTAAAAAAAAAAATAATAATCCTAAGGCATTACAGTAAGAGTCTGTAAGAACATCATGTCAACAAGAAACAGAGAAATGACACCATCTGCGAGAAAACAAATTCCTTTGGAAACTATCGATATGTACACTTCTAATACAGGTCCACCACCTTTTTCACACTAGCTCCTTTAACCAAAGGACGCGTTTTCTCGTTATATTGCTGCGACCTTAAGACGAATTTTTTACCTTTGGAAAGATCTTAAGAAATGAAGGGGTTAGTGAAGGATGTGTCAAACCTTTCCAGTTCGAACACTCCATACCAAGCTTAATGAAACCATCTGAAGGTAACAAGAATAGGATACATATAAAAATATCCCTTCCCGGAGAAGTGATTAAGCTGTTTTTTTTTAATTTATACTCTTCAGTTTCGTACCCTGCTATCCACCCTTATTTCTGTGTTCAGGCATGTCTCACACATTACCATTATATCAGTTTCTCAGCACATAGCATGTCCTTTACTGCAACCATTAAATTTTCTGAACTCAAACTCTTTGCAGTTGACATGGACACCTGCATCTTATTTTTCAACATATTCTGTTCTGTTCTCCTTCTTCTCTTTCCTTACCTATCTTTTATACAGTACTTCCCTGCCTGCTGAGACGATAGAATGGGTTTATATGTTTGGCAGCACATATTCGTTTCATGTTTCAATTAATATAACCATACGACTGTTTTACGTGCGAAAAAATTATTCTCAGCCACTTAGTAGACAGTAATAATGTATGGGTATTTGAAGCACACCTGTCAGCCTTGCCATACAATGGCAGCAGAACACAGGCTCATATCATAGTGGGAATCGTGAAGCAAATTTTTGTTGTCGAATGTATAGCTGCTGACAAAAGTAACACATACACTGCCCTAACGTTGGAGGACAAGACTGGGTCATTTCTGGCAGATGAGTTATAGTGAAGAAAGTGGGGGAAACCAGGTAGGGGTAAGTGAGGGGAAGATACTACCACACCCCTCTCCCTCCTCCCTGTAACTCATCATCCAGAAATGACCCATTTCTTGTGCACTCAGACTAAGGTAATGTCCTTGTTCTTTTTAGTCTCTACCTGTACCTTTCACAGTATAAAGAAATGAAATGCCGAGAATTCGAGTCCCGAGCTGTTGACGAAAAGCGTCGCTTGACATGCCTCCGCCAAGCCATGTGCACAGACTCGCTGTACAACCTCCATGACAGGGTTCATTGTGGATTGAAATGAGACCAAAAATAAAATAAAACGTCAACCCCATATGACCTTGACTTTGACTTCTTGATCTTGGTGACCTAATCAGGTCATCGCCCCATATGACAGTATCAATGACAAAAGTGTGGTCGAAATCCGTCGAAAGGTTCAGGAGATATCGCGTCCACAAGGATTAGCTAAGTCGACCCCATATGACCTTCACCTTTGACCCCTTGACTTAGCTGAAAAGTTCATGATCTCCTCATACTGCACTGGCAAAAGTTATGTGGAAATCCGTCGATGAGTTCCTGAGATATTCCTCTCAAAAAAGCGTTACGGACGCACAGACACACGCACGATAAATATCTATTGAAGAATATCACCAGCTCTTCAAAAACCTTTCATAACGTGAAGGAATATCAAAAGTGGGTGTTACTATTGTGCTCAGTAGGGTTGGGTCACAGTTACATACTTCACGGTTAGGTTTGATCGGTCAGGTTAAATAGCACATCTATGCAAGAATATCACAGTCTCATATGACCAAATCTTCCATAACGTGAAGAAATAATTGACATGGCAGTACTGTAAATATCAGTGTCTGAGTTATATCGCTTTACGATTAGGTTAGGAGCTCTAGCTTGTGTCTGAAAGGATTATCTCAAGGTTTCGACAATGGAGAGACGGACAGACAAATGAGATGAAATTGCGTTGTGGTGCTGATGTGTATGTGACAGAACTCGTTGAGAAAAATACTCGGAGATTGTTTGACCCTGTGAAAATGAAGACTGAAAGGCTAACTAGAAGAGTGTATGCTTGTGAATGTGGTGGAGGAGAGAGGGGGAGACCGAGGATTAGGCAAAGGAATGGAATGGAGAGATGTATGAGAGAGTGGTGTATGAGTTCAGCAGCCTAATAGCGGAAGACAGGACAATGTGGAAGTGTTTTGTTCATCACCACCCCTTACGGGTTTAATGCGTCTAGCCAGAGACAATTCTGAGGATCCCGTGATTTACCACCACATCCATGAATTTTCAAAATGAAGAAAAATCTATCACTCACACCATATCCAACAAACAAACTTGTCCTACCACTTAAGAAGCGTAACAGCGCCTTAGCTCTTCTCAGACCCATATTTACCAGTAAGTTATTTTTTTCCCTTCACATTTGAGAGGGCCAACGAACTTCCATCTTCATTTCTGGACCCTGCCAGCGGCAGGGACCAATCCTCTATCGCATTAGTCTCTGAGTCACTCATAGTAACCAGGAGAGAACTGGGCCAGACTGGAACCCTCAGGGCGGTTCCAGCAATCTTCCCTGCGTCTATTTGGCTGCTAGGCAATGTGTCCCAGGGATTTCAGTCACAAAAATTCTTAAGTTGAGACATTTTACTCACTGGCTGTAACCAGGAAAGAACTGGGCTTGACTGGAGAACGCAGGTTAGTGGTATACGTTCTTCTTCAGCCATTGAGAGAACTGCCTCTGTGCTACATTGTACCAGTTTCTCATCAAACTAGAAGACTCACTGACACTTTTCCACTAGCACTTTATTTAGGTGTGCAGTACCATTACAGACTACGTACAGCTTAAAGTTAAACCCTCAGCCTTACATAATATTATAAAAACGTTGAATTTCTACAGTCTCATAACTAGGTTTCGAAATTCATTGCTTACTCTTATTTAAGTAATGAAATGAATCACTATGTATGTCCTCTGCTTTTTTTTTTTTTTTTTTCACATATTTTTATATTATGGCAACTGCCTCATTAGCCTTTTATTTGTGTCTCCTGTGAAAAAAGAAAAAAAAAAAAGAGGTCAACAACACATCGGAAAGTTTAGGTAAAATATGTTACAACATACCTTCCCGTCATCTGAGAACCAGATAAACTGTAATAATACTGTTAGACTATTATGTATCCATCCTGGATGACTCCCAGTGCTGGTCGAGTGACACGTGAACTCAAGTTGTGATTCTAAACATATTTTATTAATAACATTTCCTTCTACTATCAATACTTTCTGAGATTTGAATTTACGACACAGACACATACAGATACATTTCGTACATAAATAATGAACATCGACTTCGCCTACCTGGCTAAAAAATCTCCAAGGAAAAAGTGGTAGGTAGCAGCTCAGGTCTCTACGAAACTACAGCTCAGAATTAATGTACTTCTCACTCTCTCTCTCTCTCTCTCTCTCTCTCTCTCTCTCTCTCTCTCAACATGGAGATATTAATAAAACCAATGTCATGATGGGAAAGCAAATTCATATTTCCTTTTTCGTTTTACATAATTTTGGAAACAAATGATAGATAATATTAAAAGTCTTCTGTACCTCCTTGATGACTGATTTATGTAGACTGTAGCACCAGTCGAACAAGGCGGTACTTCCAAGGTGGATGGCAAGCTGGTGAAAGGGAGAGCTGGAGCTCCCGTTTCATCACCCCTCAGGACCTGTTCTGACCATCTCCCTTTGCTGACCATTTACAGTGTTTTCATTAACACAGAGAGTAGGCCAGCATACTCTTATAATACCTCTACTTCCAATTGTCTACACCACACTACATTCACATCAGATATCACACTTTTTATTTCCATCCCCTCTTAGCAATGGCCTCTGCATTATTAGCAGCAAATTCGGTGTTGTCTCGGATTGCCACCACCGGTAGAGTCAGGCTGGCGGCACAGGACGCTACTGGTCGCTATGAAGCAACTGTGCCGACAGCGGTTGTTGTAAAACAATGTTGATGCTCGTCAGGGGAAAAGCACAGGTTCTGTCTTATATTTCACTAATATCCTTGGTCTTAGTATCAGTCTAAGATCTGTTCAATTTTTCCTCAAATCTATATTCCCTCTAGCCATATTCTTCACAGAAACCCAAGTATCTCCCACCACAGGCATATCCCCATTTTGTATTCCTGGTTACTATCTCCTCACAAACTTCCGGAACAAGGGTGGCACCTGTTATTATATCAAATCTAAATTTGTAGTTGAACTTTTTTAAACTTTACTTCAGATAATTTGATTATTCATTGTGTAAACTAAATTATCTAAAGACTGCCAAATATCTATGTATAGTTAGATTATCGCTTCCCCAATGCTTCTTCATAACCCAGTACTAATTTTAACCTCATCCTTACCACTAAAATTACCTTTTTGGGTGATTTTAACATTCATAATGTACAATGGTTATTGCATTCTGCCAGGACTGACGATGCTGGTAATGAAGGCGAACTTTTTTTTTTTTTCATGCTAGGAAGAAGGAACCAAAGGCCAGGAGCTCGGAAACTGTTCCTTCCAATAAAAAAACAAAATACAAAAGAGTGCCAAATTGAAGATCTATTAATTTCGAGATGCCTGGACACACTGCGTTTGAAAGACTGGAGATCATAGCTAGCAGGAAATACAGACAGAGGGAGACAGTGCCAGAGTTCACCTGTTGCATAAATGAAGGACTGGGAGTAACGATTAACTCTTGCATTAGAGAGATGGACAGAAAAGGGATGAGACTTTGCTGCTAGATTGGTGCTACGCGCCCGTCGAAGAGGTGGGGGGATACATTTAGACAGTTCAGAGGAGCAGTGACCATTGAAGTAGCGATAGAAAAGAGATAATGATGCAACGGTGTGGCGAAGAGACAGAGGTCGAAGGGAGCCAGTAAGAGGAGGAGAGTTAATGAGACGAAAAGCCATTGACTACACCCTATTGAGAAGAGCTGTATGTGGGGAGCCTCCCCACACATTACAGTTGTATTCTACACAGGGGCGAATAAACCCCGTGAATAGAGTCAATAGTTGAGCAGGGGTAAAGAAGGAACGGAGTCGGCTTAGTACACCTAATCTCTTGCATGCAGGTTTTGCAAGAGATGTAATATTATCTTTCCAAGATAAGTCCCGAGTAAATAAAACCCCAAACATGTTTTAAAGGATGATGCTGGATTAAGTTGAGTATTATTAAACATTACTGGGTACTCCTGTGGAAGGATTTGTCTGGTTGATAAGTGTAAGAACTGAGTCTTTGATGCATTAAAAGCAATAAGATTATTTTTACCCCAGTCAGATATACGAGCCAAGTCAGACATTAGGTGTCCCATAGCTTCATCCCTTATTTGTTGAAGTAACTGCTGAGAAGGACGTTGCGGGAACCGAATGGAAAGGTGAAGGGTGGAGTCATCAGCGTATGAGTGGATAGGGTTAGATGTACAGCTTACAAGTTCATTGATGAATAAAAGAAAGTGAGTTGGTGATAGGACAGAGCCCTGAGGAACACCACTGTTGATAGATCTAGGAGAAAAACTATGGCCGTCTACAACAGCAGCTATAGAGCGACCAGAAAGGAAGCTATAGATGAAGGTGCAGATTGAAGGATAAAAACCGTAAGAGGGCAGTTTGGAAATTAAAGATTTATGCCAGACTCGATCGAAAGCCTTTGAGATGTCAAGTGCAATGGCAAAGCTTTCGCCAAAGTCCCGAAAGGAGGATGACCAGAAGTCTGAAAGGTAGGTGAGAAGATCGCCAGTGGAGCGTCCCTGACGGAACCTGTACTGACGATCAGAAAGAAGGTTGTGATAGGAAAGATGCTTTAAAATTTTTCAATTAAGAATTGACTCGAAAACTTTTGAGACATAGGATGTTAAAGCAATTGGAAGATAGTCAGAGGGTTGGAAATGGTCACCCTTCTTTGGGATTGGCTAAATGAGAGCAAACTTGCAGCGGAATCGTTTAATCTCACGCAATTAGTAAAACAACCAACCAGATTACCAGATAATCCTGACCCTAACGCCTATCTCTTGGACCTATTTCTGACAAATAATCCAGATCAGTATAGGATAAAAGTACTGTCACCACTTGGACCCACTGATCACAATCTTATCAAAACCTCATTAGTCAGTTGTCTCAAACCTCTCCTTCCTGAACAAGGCAGAGTGACCAAATGGCACTTTGACAGGGCAGACTGGGATGAATTTAGAAATTATTTGGCTGATATTCCATGGCAGTCTTTCTTCTGGAGTGACAACAGTTCTACGCAGTCCCATATTAATTACTTAATACAAGTTGGTATGGAATTATTCAAACCCAATATCACTAAACGATCGGACTCCTCAAAATAGTCTGACAGCAATTGTGCCAGAGCAAAGACCCAAAAGTCCTTACCATGAAACTTTGATTTCAAATCAGTATAATCTGAATCACTCAATCAATTCAAAATTGCTAGAAACCATGCAAAAGCACTAACATATCTCGTTAAATCAAACTGTCTTCACAACCAAGCATCTAAAGAATTAAATAATCCTAATGACAGTAGAATGATCTGGCCATCTCTCAGGTTTTTCAATAATAATTTTAACAAGTCAGTACCCATTCCCCCACTAAAATCTGATGATAACACTATAAATCATCCTCGTGATAAAGTGGACATGCATGCCAGTACATTTGCCAGAAACTGTACCTTAAAGGAAATCAGCGAGAATGTCCCTGTAACTAGACCCTGACTCTCCCGAAATTTCTCCACTTAAGATACGGACTAGATGTGTAAAATCTATTGTAGACAATTTACCAACGAACAAAGCTCCAGGTCCAGATGGAATTCCTCCAAATGTTTTGAAAAAGTGTTCCCCAGAACTTGCTTCTCTTCTAGAAACATTATTCAGACTATGCATACATACTTCTTCATTCCCTAATTCTTGGAAAGTAGCATATATCCACCCAGTTCCAAAGAATGGAAGTTCTTCTCACCGATCTGATTACAGACAAATAGCTATCACATTTTCTCTTCATAAAGTATTTGAGATTGTAGTTAATATGCACATTGTTAAACATCCTGAGTTCAGCAACTTAATTAGTGACAGAGTGTATGGTTTTCACCTCGAAAAAATCCACTGTTGATATACTCAAATCTCTGGACTCATACCATCCATCAGTCAATTGTTGAACATGGAGAAATTCATACAGTAGCCCTTGATATTTGTAAAGCTTTTGGCAGGGTTTGGCACCGTTCTCTGCTATCAAAACTTCCTTCCTGTGGCCTGTCCTATTTTGTTCCTCTGATTTCCTCATGCCTGAGTGACAGAAAGATAAGATTAAAGGCAGGTGATGTCTGTTCCAGTTTCCACTCAGTTAATGCTTGCGTGCCACAAGGATCAGTTTTGGCTTCAGTCCTATTCTTAATTCATATTAATGATCTCATATGTCACCCACAAACCCATTCATTCATATGCACATGACTCAACTCCTCACAGTTCATTCACACCTAAACACCCATGTACAAAGTTCAGCAGTCTCCATAAATCAAGGCTTTTCTAAGATCGATGAACGGGGACAAAATAACATTGTATCATTTAACATTAAGAAAACCAAATATATACAGTTTACTAGAACACAGATATTGCCTTCAGTGCTACTAATATTCCTATCTCTAAAAGTACTGAAATTCTCAGTGTATCACTTAACAATGCCCTTAGCTTTACCTCTCATACTAGATCACTTGCTAAATGCCCATCAAAGACTTTGAATTATTGTATTGAGTCCGTAACCTCGTCACTGACGAGCAGTTAGCCATAATTAACAAGAGTTATGGCGTCCTCTGCCGGAATACTGCTCATCCTTGTGGAATAGATGTGGCAAGGTTGCGCAAAAACAACCGGACAAAATTCAGAACCCTGCTATTACAAATGAACTATCTCCCCTACAGGTAAAAAGGAATGTTGCCTCCCTTGCATTATTTTACAGATACCCTTATGGCAACTGCTCAGACGAAGTTGCATCCATTGTGCCACCTCTCCACGCCTTTCCCCACACTACATGTGCATCTGGTAGCGCTCATGAGTGAACTGTCACACTACCATATCACAGAACTTCTGCCTACCAGAATTCTTTTCTTCCCTGAACTGCATCTCTTTGGAACTCACTTCTCCAGAGTGGTTTCCCCCAAACTTCAACCTATGGCTGTTCAAGTCCAACTGTTACAGATTTTTAGGAATGGAGGACACCTGTCTTCTGGTGCAGGGATTTTTTTCTTACGTTTTTCCTTCCTCTGTTTTGTTATTGTAAAATAAAAAATCAACTGCTATTCTTAGAGGTGCTTTGATACTGACCATTATGGAGAAAGGGCTTGGCTGCACCTTCCCATACACTCTTTCAATAATTCAGTCAACAATCACACCCATGCGAAAGCGCCTTTATTGATATTGAAATACAATTATTTAATACAAGGAATTTATTACATCTGAGGGCAGTGCAGGCAAAGATACAAATACAGAATAGAAGATAATAAAATTCAATATGCTGAAGACTGATACACAAGTAATCTCACTTCTCAGCAGGAGTAGCCTGTATCTGCACCACTTTTATTCCAATGTGGCTTAGAAATGACCTCTCTCCATCTTTAATGTTCAGTTGTAACAGTGGATTACCACTAAGCTATGCTAGTCACAAAGACGTGCTATGGGAAGGACGTTGAGCTGTAGTATTCTCCTACTTTGCTGTCGAACTATCTGAAATTAGCAACAAAAGGACGAAAACCTGGCCCATATTAGAGTAAAAATAGTATTATCAAGGTCTGTGATTCCTTTACACGTTTAGGTTCTAACACTATATAGCCTCATGAAAAAATTTCATTTTATTAAGATCTGTCATAGAGAACAAAGGACCTACCTACCTGGATGCAGCACCAGCACATCATTCACACCAAATCTTTAAAAAAGTAAATGATTCTTTAGAGTTTTCAAAAGGAAAACTTGCGTTTTATAACCTGATTGATTTAATATTTTAATGAAATCTGCAAGTGCCTTGCACTGGGTAAATGAAGGAACACAAATCAAATGTAAGCAAAGTTCTACAGAAGTTTCAAACAAATTCAAATGATAATTACAGTTATAATGGATTTACTGGTTTGATTTCCTTCAGATTTGGTGATTAAAATATGAATGAATATTAGAATATATCCCGCGTTTACATCAATAATGTGTGTGTTTAGAGTATATATATATATATATATATATATATATATATATATATATATATATATATATATATTTATTTATTATCCAAAGGACTCTCATCACCACAGACAGCAGAGCATAAATCATGTATGAATTAGGTTTGGATACATCAACCGGCATTATTTGTAAATATTTTGTCATCAAAATGTTACATAAAACAATCATTTATTACCGAAAACAGCAGACTTTCATTAAATTCTGGTAGAAATATAATTAAATCATACGAAATCAAAAAAATAATTTACTTTTTTTTTTTTTTTTTAACATCAGTTACCACAAAACGTTTTCGGCATACAGGGCGATGGTGTTGTCGTTGCTCTACTCTGGTCTACCTAGCCAAGCAGACCTATCGACCATGAGCAAGCAGCTGCCTTCCGGTGGCAGACAGCGCCTCGTCAGGGTCGAAACAGATCTTACTTCATGGCAAGATGCAGGAAATTTGGAGGAGGCATTGCCCCCAAGAGGATGACCTGTGTATGGGATATACGTATGAATAGTAGACTGAGCCCGGACACCAACAACTTGGTAAATGTGGTTGATTTCCCCGCTTGGGAGTGTGGTATAAGACCAACTGTGTAGAGGAGGTACGTATAAGCCGTTGCCTCACCCCAGACTTTGACTACCAGTACTTGGTAAATGTGGTTGAGTCTCTTGCCGGGGGGTGTTGTTCAAGGCCATCTACAGGGCCATGGCCCCACATCATTCCTATGGTTGTACCTCGTGATACGGTGGGAATCATCCACCTACTACCTTTCTCGTAGGCTAAAGGGTACTACACTTTACACAAGGGTGACCTGGAGTTATGCAGGGTAGGGACGTCCATCTTCCCAGAGACAGACACATGCTACACTCGCATACTTAGCCAGAGATATACTCGTAGACATGTTAGCAAATGTGAAAGTGTATTTAAGAAAAAATAATATGAACACTAAACAGAAATCAACAAATTTGTTTATAGAATCAGTTGCCAATGGCTTGCTTTGCTTTAACTTACATTATCTTAATTTAACATTAATAACCGTGAAGTTCTGCGAACATAAGAATGCTACCAAATAAAAATTTTACCAAATTCAATTGGTAAAAATAAAAGCACTATGCAGATCGGATGACAAAAATTTACACCACAACTCTGATGAGTTTTTTTTTTTTTTTTAATGCAAGGAAGAAGGATCCAAAGGTCAAAAGCCTGAAAGACTGTTCCTTCCAAGGACAAAATAAAATAAGTCAAACTCAAGTTTTGTTTATTTCGAGATGCCTAGACAAACTGCGTTTAAAAGACAAAGAGACAAGTATTTTGCTTATGTCTGGCGAATACATAGCAGAACAATCAAACCATCTGAGACATTTGGGATAGGTTTTTCACTGTGTTTCGCCAACTGTAAATTTTCTTCTGATGGAAGTGGAAAGATAGATGTTGCTCTGATTATACATCTAGAAGCGCCAGCCATTACTTTGTAACTTAGACAATATTTCTCTTGTGGAAGGTTTAAGGGAAACGTTAATTTTCAATATTTGTGGTGGTCTAGTGCTCTAATGCATCAGTCAGAGTGAAGGTCAGGTGCTCTGTGTATAGGTATAAATCTACTGGTTGCTGCTCAATGGTGTTTACTGTAGTTTCATAATGTCACCAGTGCCACTAGGTCAGTGATTTACACAATGTCCCAGAATACAGTACTTTCTCTACCTATAGGCTAAGGCACACATGGAACTGAATGTTAATTAAAAGTCATTATCAAGGGTAGTCTATAGATTGTCTAATACCCTATACACACAGTTATTGACTCTGTATAGGGGTTTCATTTACCTTCACGTGTAGTATACCTCCCGTGTGTCAAGGAGTTCACCACGTACAGCCCTGGTATATGTAGTGGAGTCAAAGGTTTCATATCTCATCATTATTTTAAATCATCTCATCATTCTTTTTTCACCAGTAATCCTCAAGACAGCACTCCTCTTTACAGAGCGTCATCACTTTATTTTAAATCACACTTACAGCCGCGTTCATAAGTAGGGATACACATCTGCTCGTACTATCTACTGTAGAGTCTACTGCTGGTGAAATTTGGAACCGTTTAAGTTACTGCACTGGTCATCAATGCGACAATAAGGGAAGGAATTAGTTCCAAATCTTACCCGCAATGGATACTGCAGTATACTACAGTGTACTACAGATACTACAAATGTGTAGCCGTGTATCGTTTCTCCTGAACGCGACCGTACAATGGATACTGGTCTCATGATTTTTTCGTGTTTTTTTTTTTTTTTATATAGTTAGGTGGAAACGTGGCACTAGTATATCTACAGTCTAAACATATTGTACGTCCTGTTCTTTGGTAGAATCCTGCGAAATGCAGCAGTCCCTGTTTTTGGCCGATGTGAAGGGGTGGAGCAATTAAGACCTTGTTTAAAGGTTTCATACTCAGCCCAGGACACGAACCCGGGACCTTTCCTTACGGGCATGGGAAGCTTCCGGGTATACCATTGCCACCCCCAGCTAAAATGTCTTAATTTTTTACACACACTAATAGTCAGCTCTGGAGCAATCTTCCTCAGTATATATTTTTCTCATGTATACTACCTGTCATCTATCAAGTGTACTGTGTCCAGTCCTCCGAAACTGAAGGAATAATTATTTCCGTTATGATTTTTTTTTTAATGCAAGGAAGAAGGAACCAAAGGCTAGGAGCTCGCAAGCCGTTCCTTCCAAGGAATAACCAAAAACAATACAACACAGGGCCAATTTCAAGATCCATCCATTTTGAGATGCCTGGACACACTACATCGAAAGACTGGAGATCATAGAAAATAGGAAATGCGGACAGAAGCAGACAGTTCCAGAGATGACCTGTTGCATAAATGAAGGACTGGAGGTAATGGTTAACTCGTACATTAGAGAGTTGGACAGAAAAGAGATGAGAGTTTGTTGCTAGACGGGTGCTACGTGCCCGTCGTAGAGGTGGAGGGATGCATGCAGACAGTTCAGAGGAGCAGTGACCATTGAAATAGCGATAGAAAACAGATAAAGATGCAACAATGTGACGAAGAGACAGAGGCCGGAGACAGCCAGTAAGTGGAGGAGAGTTAATGAGATGAAAAGCCTTTGACTCCACCTTGTTGCAAAGAGCTGTGAGTGGGAAGCCTTCCCACACATAAGAAGTGTACATTACACAGGGGCTATTAAAACCCGTGTATAAAGTCAACAACTGTGCAAGGGTTGACTCGCTGTAGGAGACTAGTTTTCAGTCAGATATAAGAATGGAAATTCAGTGATGGCATGAGTGAAATTGTTGATTGATGCCTTAATAAACCTCGACGTGGCTAATCTGCATACTTGTGGGCGACATTATCTGAACGGACACAAATCTGGCCATCACGGGTTCGGTGGAGTACAGGTCAACTTCCTTTCGGGGCGTTGCTGGTCCGGGGTAAAAACCAAAGAGGTAGTAAGAGGATATTTCTTCAGGTGCCACCACAGGTGAGGTCCCCACACGGACCTCAATATCATGCATGTAAACGTCAGCTGGGCCCTTCGGTTGCGCCATAAGAATTACATGACTGAAACGTTTTGCCTCTCCAAAATCCAGCATGAACCATCCATTAACGCCAGATCCGGTGAAAAAGGTCTCCTCAATATTCCACCTGTAAATGCCGTCAACTAAGTTCTCTTTCACTCTCTGCCAGTACCCCGACTTGTTACCGCCTGTGATGCTGGCGTTGGTGGCGTAGTCTTTGGGTCTGCGTGTGTAGCAGGTGATGGCGTCGGCCATGTTGGTCTCCACGTAGGTTGGCATAACAATAGTGCTGGAGAAAAGGCAGGTGGTGGTGGAGGGGTGAGGGCACCACAGGTTGCACCAGCCCAGACGTGTGCAGGTGGTGCAGCAGTAGAGGGCCTGGCTGGCGCCCGGGGACACGGCGCGACTCTCCTGCACTGCAGTTGACTTGTTGACTTCCGTGAGGGAGACCTGGACTGATCGCCACAGACGCAAATGAAGGTGGTCGCCCTCGACAGCTGAGGGTGACAGCAGCACCCACAGCCACCGCCACCACCACACTGGCAATACTGGAGGCATCCTTGTTCCTTTCGTTAGGCTGTTAATGGACAGCCTGCAGTAAAGCAGCAGCTGTAGCGGCGTCCAAACAACTACTGCGCAGCCTGAGAGGGAAGGGATACTACAGCCATCATGACAGTGCGTGACCAACAATACTGCATGTCAGTATAACAGTTTCGGTGAAATACCTTCATTACGAATTTATATAAATTTACCGAATATATATTATGGATGACATGTCGTTCAACGATATGTAGGAGGAGAAAAGGTGGGTTTAAATTCTTGCACGAGACTAAGGAACAGAAATCGTTACTCCCTGACTCCATTCAGTACGATGTAGTTTTTTCCATTACATTTTTGCTTCTGCCGAAACATACAATTCATTTTACGAGACCTTATCAGTAGGAAGAGGATTACTAAAGGCGGAGTAGGCCTAAAATCCTTTGTTCAGTTGCGGCTAACCTGCACAAAATCGCAAAGAAACATAAAACATAAAACAAAATATATGACACTCATTGGATAACCCCCTCACACCAATTACGTATTTTTAATTTAATTCTTAATTCCCACAGGCGGTTTTAGGCAGCTTTGGACACTTTCCCGAATGAAGCCGTTAGGTACATCGCATCAACCCCATTAGTAAATGCCTGGAAAAAAATCTGGAGTCACCAAGAATAATGCTAATAACGTTGATTATTATAAAAATCATAATAGAAGTTTTAGTATTTTTTGTTGTTCCTCAAATATTAAGAGTGGTATTTGTAGCAGCAACAGCAGCAGCAGCAATAGTAGTAGTAGTAGCAGCAGTAGTAGTAGTAGTAGTAGTAGTAATAGTAGTAGTAGTAGTAGGAATAGTAGTACGGTAGTAGTAGTGCCATATCAGGAATGGTAAATTTCTAAAGTGCCAGCATTACCTTTCAGTGAGAATAGCTTTATAATGTGGTCTATTGATTCCAACTCCCCAGGCGGAGTGGCGGCCATCCACAGGTTTAATCCCATGAAGTGACTGGGCGTTTTTCCATCATGTCATGCCATCAAAGGAACCAGGCTGGTCATCTACCCTTAGGTGAACGGGACTACCCAAGTCTAGGCTAGGGCACTTACACCTTGGAAAGAGTAAATGGGATTGGCTACATGTTCCTTTGTTTAATATTCGTTTAAAATCTTTCACATGGTACTCTAACGTTCGTATCTAATCTTTCACATGTTCGTCCAATTTCTTCTTAAATCATTTAATATTCGTCTTAAATCCGTAACATGTTATTTTAGTATCTTAAATCTTTCACGTTACTCTGATATTCGTCTTGAAACCTTCACGTGATACTCTAATATTCGTCTTAAATTCTCCATAAGTTACTCGGATATTCGTCTTAAATCCTTCAAATGTAACTCTAATATTCGTCACAAATCCTTCATATTTAACTCTTAATATTCGTCTGAAATCCTGTTAATCCATGTTATCTTTTTCCTTTTTATCCTATTATTGTGAGACGATAATATTTGGCAGATGGGAAATCACACCACTTCTATATGCAGATTCCCTGATTCTCGCGAAGTACTTTATTGGTTTGCTTCTGTCATTTCATTACCTTATTCTTCTTGAGAAGTCTCTTATAGCGAAAGGATAAATGAAGCCTATACCTAACCTCACCAGCTGAAAAAAAAGAAAATTCTAAACTAAATAAAATAATCTACGGGCAAGTTGAATTAAATAAAAGCCACATTCTAGCGGTGATGTAGTTCGGACGAATATGGTGAAATTATTATATATATTCCCTTCAATATCTTGACGTATAATCCATTTATTCTTGTTATCGCAAAAATATTTTATTCAACTTAAATAACGTCAGTCATACTGAGGGGCTTAATGAAGGGGTATGTAATCAGTCCAGCTCTTAAAGCTTGTCCTAAGCTATATAATGTCCCCTCGAAACAGCACAAGTAAAGAAGGAATAAAAAGAAAGAGGTTGAATGAGTTAGTAATATCTTCGTTAACCTTCACACTCAGTGATGTCTTCTCTGCCTGCATCGTGAAAAGACAGGTACATGAAGGCCACTCTTGTTATTTTTTTTTCCTCTCTTTGTTTTCTGCTTGAAGAAATGTCTAACATAACCCCTGCAAGACGCTACAGTCTTTCTTTATAATTATATTCTCTCTCTCTCTCTCTCTCTCTCTCTCTCTCTCTCTCTCTCTCTCTCTCTCGACAATTTTATTCAACCCTGGAGACACTTCTTAAAACAAAGGAAAAAAAATGGAAGCTGTAGTTAACCTCTCATTTCAAACAATCCCCCGGAGAAAGGAAAGAAAAGATTAATAACTTCGCCGTTGGATACAAAAGGTTAGGTCCAATTTGCAAGGGTACTTTGACGATTGTTCTTTGTGTGTGTGTGTGTGTGTGTGTGTGTGTGTGTGTGTGTGTGTCAGTCATATAGAATTCCGTTTAGCTATCCTTAAATTAGAGGTTGAGGCACTTAGCTGATTGAACCTTGTGGCGTGGAGTAAGAAATGTATTATTATTTACACTGCACTGTATATATCCACTTTATACCCAGTGGTTTATACACTGCAGGCTCCTTTTAATTTACGTGTGTGTTCAGGGGACCTATGTTTCCCCCATGGACCTATTTTCCCCATTGACCGGTTTCCACCATTAACCGACTTTCTCCCATGAACCTGTCTCCCAAGGAACAGTTTTACCCCCATGGACCTATGTTCTCCTATGGACCTATTTTCCCAAGACTTAGTTTCCCCATGGATCTATTTTCTCCATGGACCTGTTTTCCACCAGCGACCTATTTTCCCTTGAGTGACTAATGTTCCCTATGAAACTACTGAACAAACCCTTTTCTTCTTAACTTGGTCCAGATTTTCGTCGTTCTGTAGCACATTTCATGTAGTTCAATGGCAGAATTAGACCATACTACAGCTCTACATCCTTTCCATAACACCTTTCCGTGACAAGCATGTTTGCCTGGTGTTAATCTCACGATACAACTCAGCATTCCAGTCAAGCAGTAGACATTTCTAGTCCAGGCTGGAGTAAAAGGAGTGTAGCAGTAACTGCAACCCCAGGCTCATATGTTTTTTTTTTTTTTTTTTTTAAATAACAGAACGGAGGAAGCAAAAACAAATAGGGAAAAAAAAATAATCCATACACCAGATTACTGGTGTCCTCTGTTCATAAAATATCTGTAACAGTTAGACTTGAACAGTTGTGGGTTGAAATTTGGAGGGAAACAACTCTGGGGAAGCGAATTCCAGAGAGATGCAGTTCGGGGAATGAAAGAATTCTGATAGGCAGAAGTTCTGCAATATGGTTGAGTGACATTCCAGTCATGAGCGCTACCAGATGCCCGTGTAGCACGAGGGAAGGCATGGAGAGGTGGCACCATGCACGCAACTTCGTCTGAGCATTTGCCAAAAAAATATCTGTAAAATAATGCAAGGGAGGCAACATTCCTTCTTACTTGCAGGGGAGGTAGTTTGTATGTAATGGCAGGGTTGTTAATGATTCTAACAGCTTTATTCTGAATTTTGTCTAGTTGTCTTAATGCAACCTCTCCACAACCATTTCACAAGGGTGAGCAATATTCAAGCTGAGAGCGCACATGACTCTTATAAATTATAGCTAACTGCTCATTTGTGAAGAAGTTACGGACTCTGTACAATAATCCAAGTTTCTTTGAGGCGGTTTTAGCAAGTGATCTGACATGAGAGGTCCAGCTGAGGGCACTGTTAAGTGAGACACTAAGAATTTCAATATTTTTGGAGATGGGAATATTAGTAGCACTGAAGGTAATGTACGAATCTGGTAATATCTGTCTATTAGTTAACTGTATATATTTAGTTTTACTAGCATTAAAAGAGACGAGGTTGTTTTGTCCCCATTCACTGATTGTAGATAGGTCTTGATTTATGGAGATGGCTGTACTGAGTTGAGAGGTAGAGATATTAGACTTCGTAAATGGATGTCTGAGTGTGAATGAACTATGTAGTGTTGAGTCATCTGCATATGAGTGAATGGGATTGTGAGTGACAGATAAGAGATCATTAATATAAACCAGAAATAGGGTTGGCGCCAGAACTGATCCCTGCGGCACGCCGGCGTTAATTGAGTGGAAATTCGAATATAAATCATCTACTTTTACTCTTATTTTCCTGTCACTAAGATAAGAAGAAATCAAAGGAACAAAAGACGTTAGTCCATAGCAAGGGAGTTTGGACAGAGTTTGAACCCTGTTAAATGAGGGTCGAAGTTGCCCATCTCCCACCATCATCTTTCCTTTAGGGGTGTAAAGAGGGAACTGAAGGATGTTTGCATACAGGACAGTGGAGCCGCCCACTCATATCAGTGCCACCATATGAAGGCGTCCCTCTTCGGTAGCAGTACGTGAATAAATGTAAATAACATTAAATATGCAGTGCAGTCAACAGACCGTCGCACCACGCCACACAGTTCAATAAGCTAAGTGCCATGGTGTCTACCACAACCCCTGCAGCCCTAAGACCTCCCGTGTTAGTTTTACGAATACTAGCAATTTACGATTATTTTTCTTCTCAGCTCATGGGTGATATCTATACCTGGTTTAATCTAACTTGGCCTAAAATTGCCTTATCTCGATCTTGATTGCCAAGCAATAAGAGATCAAACCAAGAATGTGATGCTGGTTACAAAGAAATGCTATGTAAAGGATGTAGAGGTGTAGTATTGTTTGATTCTGCAACTGAGCTACGTGAAATAAACTACAAAAGGAAAAGAATGTGTGCCACGATAAGGCAGGAGGACTACAGTACTGAATGGGTTATTGAAGCCCGTATCTACTTCCAGTTCACACCCTTCACCAGAATGTCGTTTTCTCGTTTAATATTGGTAGTCATTTTATCATTAATGAAGTAGGGAGGATCTGTAGTATTCATTTGACTAATGAAAGCTCTACTTAACCTTCCATTTCAACCCCTGGATACTGAAGACGTCATTTTGTTTTATACTTGCTACCAATAGACAATTTTTACACAGCTATGGAATAACGAACCAATATGGTGAAATTATTATATTTCTTCCTTTCAATATGGTTGGTCTTCCTCAAACTTCTCGGTTCCTTGGAGACGTCCCAGCTGTACTGTCCTGGCCCATGGTACAGCCACAGCAACGATTCACGTGTGCCACCTTTGGGCGAGACTTCTGCCTCCCTGAATCTGATAGGTGGTCCAACACACTATAAGGCCCGTCCCACTGGCTCTGCGGCTTCAGTGACTGTTCCTACTTTCACTGAGGATTGTATAATCAAACTTCGTCACCAGCCTTGAGGCTCACCTCACTTGCCTTGGCATCATACTTGCACTTCATCACTTCACCTGAAAACTGTAGAGGTTCTCGCACTTGATGATGCACCTCAGCAGGCCTTTTCAAAAGATGCTTCGCATAGCTGGAAGTGTCCATAGGCAGTGCCTCACCAGGTGGTCTTCCCATTAATGAGTCAATAGGTATATGTAACTTGTGGCCCAGCATCAGTTTTCCAGGGGTGTAGCCAGTGGACTCATGGGATATGCCATCAGTAATGCAGGCAATTTCTGGTCCCATTCCATCTGTCCCTCCATGCAGTACTTGGCCAGTTCTTGTCCCAGGGTCAAGTTGAATTTCTCCACCATCCCATTTGACTGTGGCCCTTGTGGGGTTGTCTCGGTCTTCTAGATTCCCAGTATTTTGCAGCACTCACAGAACACGGCAGACTTGAAGTTTCTACCCTTTTCTGAATGTAGCTCCTGTGGCATCTCAACACAACATAAAAATTGGTCCACCAACACCTGAGCATCAGTCACGGCCCCTTGATTGAGAATGACATATGCTTCTGGCCACTTTGTGAAGCAGTCCATGGTGGCACATACTGTATATGCTGGTTTCATCAGTGAGTGGCCGAGGTCTAGCAATGTTCACTCACTTGGTACTGCTGAAGAGGGGTGCAGCCATGTTTCTTGGGTCCCTTCTTGGCACAGCATACATCACATTCCCAACACCACTCTTCAACATCCTGATGTACGCCAGTCAAGTAGAACCTCGCAGCTAACTTAGAGTTTTCTTCACTCCCAGGTGCCCACTAGAGATCTGGTTATGGAACTCATCCAAGATCTCAGACCTCATTTTCTTCGGAACCACTAGTTGCCAATAATTACTGAGGTCATCAGGTGTCTCCTGCTGATGCTACAGTAGTCCGTGGTTCAAACAAAAAAAGTTCCGTTGATTTCAGTAACTCTCGGTCACAGAGCTGAACCTGGAAACTTCTTCCCAAGATGGTCACACTGTACACCACTGCAGCCACTCTGGCACTGGTTGTACATTTGCATCTACCATCTGCATCCTCTTCAGGTCTTCTTCATCTGTCACTGACCTGTCTCTGCAGTATGGCTGCATTTCTTGCCATGATTCTCATTCCTACTACACTGCTTGCTGTCTGTTCTTCTGTCTTCACGCACACTATCAACCAAGGTTTTCTTGCATTTCCTCAGTGGTGGGGTTTCCTGAAAAAACTGGCTGGTTGTTGCCTCTTGTCACCAGCCTTTACTAATTTACCCTCATCCTTCTGATTTGGACAATCACAGTTCAAGTGTCCCACCTCTCCACATATCCAACACCCGTTTGTTGCAGTCGTGGGTTTCCTTGAACTGTTCCTTTCTTGTTCCTTCTTCCACCTTCTTGTGTCCTGGCTTCTTGCAGAACCAGAAACCTCCTCTGATCTACTTCTGTTCTCTCTTCCACTTGTTGCAATCCACTTTCAGATGTCCTGGCTTCTCACAGTACTAGCAACGTGCTCTGCTCTCCTGTTCCTTCTTCCACTTGTAGCAGTCCTTTTTACTACGTCCTGGCAGTACCAGGAACTCCCTTAAAATTTTTCTGCCTCACATACCTGCCCCTTTCTTGCCTTGAATCCTGCACAACGACCTCCCATAAAAGTGTTCCTGACATAGGACTCAATTTCTAGACCCCTAGCTAGTGCTTCTTGCATGCTTCCGGGTTGTTTCTGCATCACTTGCACATTCAACTCTACACTATCAAGAACATCGATGAATTGGTTCCTCAGAAGAATAGCCAACAGGTTAAGTGCTGCTCCAGGGTACGCCTTGTATGCCACACTCTCCAGGTCATGAGCAAGCTGCTGTAGGGATTTGCCTCAAGCCCGTAAACAGGTCCAGAATCTTGCTTTGTAAACCTCAGTCGTTACATGGTCCAATATCTGCGCTCCAGTACTTCTACTAAGGACTGATAACTGTTCCTCCCCTCTACTGACATCTGGCCCTGAACTTAGACTGCGGGACTCTTGAGGCTAGTAGCAAGCTGCACTGCCTTCTGCCTGTCATCCCAACCATTCTGATCAGCAAGTAGCTCAAACTGCACACGGTAAGCTTCCCAAAATAGGCTACTCTGTTATCAATTTCCTAAGGTTTCATTTTAACTGGACCTTCATTATAGCCATGCACTTCATTATTTTGAAGCCTAATAACGGGAGCATCACAGTTAAATCCAGGACTTAAAACTCCTACATTCTGATTATTCAACCCTGTAATACTACCTTTAGATGTGTGGGATCTGTCAAGATTCACCACATACTGTCCATTCTTTCCGTATGCCTCCCTGTACACTAACCTGAGGCTCAGCAGTGTAAGATTTCTCTACAGCCTCAATTTTTCACTAATTACATTCACATGGTTGACTATACGCTTCAACTGGTTATCTACATGCTGTTTGCACTCCATCACCATTCCCTCATTAATCTACAGCTGGTTGTCTACATGCTGTCTGCCCTCCATCACAATATTGCTTACCTCATACTCCCTGGGGGTAGGGGGGTTCAAAAATCTTCCCCCAGTATCCCTGCTTGTCGTATGAGGTGACTAAAAGGGTTGGTGGTGGGTTAGTGCTCCACCCCGTAAAAAGAACTAACTAAACATGCGAACAGAGTGCCTTGGACCAGGACGGACCATACGTTGACGACCAAGGAACGGACAAAGGAAATTCTAAGGATGGGAATGTGGAATGTGAGAGAAGTGAATGATGAAATGAAAGACAGAGAGACAGGTGCTTGAGGATGCAAGAGTGGATCTATGTGGATTAACTGAAACTAGATGGGAGGGTGAAAGGATGAGAGAATGGGAGTATGGTTTAGGAATATGTGCAGGAGTTAATGAGAATGAGAGGACAAGAGAGGGAGTATGTCTGATGATAAGCAAGAAGTGGAAGGAGAATATAAGATAATATGGAACAGTGGGTGCAAGATTGTGTGGGTGAGGATGAAAGTAGGTATAAACGCTTCATCAAGTGAATGTGCGTATGTGCCGCCGGAGGACCGAGTGGGAAGAGTGAAAGATGAGTTTTGGGCGAGTGTAGAAGCATGTATGTTTAAGTCTGAGAGGAGTGAGAGTGTTTTTAATTGGAGATATGAATGGCAAAGTTGGGAATGCACGAGTGGATGGACTGGTTGGTCAGTGGAGTGTGCCAGCAAAAGTCGATGGAAATGGCAGTGCTTTGGTGGACATTTGTAATAGTAAAGGGTTGGCAATAGCCAACACCTTCTTCACACATAAGATGATCCACAGGTGTACATGAAGAGTCATGAGGAGGATGGACAGCTAACTTGTTGAACAAAAGGCAATGATGGATTACATGTGTGTGGATGAGCAAATGGGGAGACAAGTGTTGGATGCAAGAGTGTGGAGAGAGTGAGGGAATGGAATCTCGGACCATCACTTAGTTATGGCCAAGGTAAGGCTGCAAAGAAAATGGGTGAAGAGACGAAGGGGAAGACAGGAGGAAACAGCTCCTGTGAAATGAGAGTAGAAGTTGCAAGAGAGTGAGAAAATGGCAAAGTATAAGAGCATAGTTGAAGAAAGATTGGGAAGGTAGGAGTTAGAGCAGATGGAAGGGGTGGAAGAAATATGCAAGATAATTATAGAAGAAATAGGCACAGCGTGCAAGTTGGTTTGAGGAGTGAGGAGGAGATGCACGGGTGTGCAAGGGACAGCATGATGTAATGATGAGGTGAAATGAGCTGTGGAACAAAAGGAGAAGGCATGTAGTGACTGGCTAGCTAATATACTGTAGGTAAGGGAGATGAGAGAGAGAACAGAGAGATGTATGCAAGCAGGAGAAGGGAGGTGAGGAGATTGGTGAAGGAGAGTAAGAATAGAGTGGATGAAGAGTTTGGGAGGAATCTGAGAATGAAATGGAGGGAGAGTAAGAAATTGTTTTGGAGGGTGGTAAATAAAGTAAGACAGTGTGAAAGGGGAAATAGTAGGGGAGTGAAAGATGGGAAAAATAAATTGTTGGTGGATAAGAGAGAGAAAATGAGGAGGTGGAAGGAGCAGTTTGAGGATTTTTTGAATGTGGAGAGTGAGAGCAGTGTGAGTATAAGTGGTTAGGGAATGGTTGGGAGAAGAAGAGATGAGAGGAGGGAGGAAGAGATCAGTAAGGCGGAAGTAGTTGAAGCAATGAAGATCAAGATGGGAAAGGCCCCAGGAATTGATGGAGTGTGTGGTGAAATGTTGAAGTATGGGGGGTGAGATTGTTGTGGAGTGAATATGGAAGTTGTGTAGATTGGCTTGGGAAGAGGGAAGGGTTCCAGAGGACTGGAAATCAGGTATAATTGTTCCTGTATACAAAGGAAAAGGGGAGAAAGACGTATGTGGTAACCATAGGGGTATTTGCCTTCTTAGTGTGATTCAAGAAATATCTGGTAGAATGCTTATTGATAGGGTTAGGTATATAACAGGGGAACTAGAGGGATTTAGGAGGGGAAAAGTGTGTTGATCAGATATTTGTTCTAAGATGTTTAGTGATGTATTAAGAGAAAGGAAAGAAAGTGTATGCTGCCTTCGTGGACTTGGAGGAAGCATATGACAGAGCAGATAGCAAGTTATGTGGAGGGTATTAAGAATATATGGAGTGGATGGGAAATTATTGAGTGCTGTGAAGAGTATGTATGAGGGAGCTAGGGCAACGGTGCAAGTGGATGGTGAGCTGAGTGAGTTCTTTGATCTAAATGTGGGACCAAAACAGGGATGTGTGATGTCTCCATGGCTGTTTAACCCCTACAATATACAATTCGATCAATCAAACTTCCCTGAAAACCTGTACAGTATATGGAGCCGATTTTTCGACTCTTACAGAAATAAATAGTTTTATGCCCAAGGTTTAGAGTCTGAATTTACACACCTTATGCCACAAACCAGAGCATTTTAGACCAACTGGTTTATGAGGTATAGCCCATGAAAAAAGTCACTCTTCCAGGCGGGATGACTCCAGTTTCACATGCTCTCCCACTCTATCTCTCCCTCATTCCTCCCCTCCCATGACCTTTCTCACCCATTCCCATCACCTCCCCTCTATTCCTCCCCTCCGCCTTCCCCCTAACCCCATCCTTCAGAATTTTCCAGCTCATTTTTTTTTTTTTCAAACAATAGGATGCACAATAATTATGTCAGTGTTCCTCACTCACTCCCAACACCCTTCCCCCCCCAACACTTCTCCCCTCCCCACCTTCCCTCCCCCCGTCCCCTTCCCTCATAGCTGTGTAGCTGTCAAAATAAAAAAAAACATAAATGAAAAAACATACGTTCTATGTTTCGTGCATCGGTGTATGAAATTACACAAACAATAATCTGGTACTGAAAGAAAACATGCGACATGAATAGTAACAATGACGTATAATACTCTAGGCAGGGGGGGGGGGTAAGCGGATGGCATACCACAGGGGGTGGGGTGGGGGTGGGGTGGGGAGAGGCCTGAAGGGGTGGATGACAAACACCGCAAGACAAAGAAGACAGGCACAGAGGGAGTACAGGGGTGTGGAGGGTGGGTAGAGGGGATATAACCCTCCCCAGGGAGACAGGGACGGAGGGAAAGGGGGGAACCACGGTGGCGTGATAGAAGATGGTGGGGAAGGGCGAGGGAGGGAGCATGGGGTGGCCAGAGGCGAGGGAGGGGAGAGGGAACAAAGGTATTGGGGTAGAGGAAGGTGGTGAGAAGGCAGTGGGGGAATCATCCCCCCCCACCATGGGTAGGGGCCTGGACCCTCCCCCCTCCCTACTGAGGACTTATTTCTCATTGTTTACATTAATATACGTCACAATTGGGCCGAAGCCTAGCGTCTGCAGTTTTTTTTACAAAGGTTCTTCTATCGATCACATTCGGCATCTAGCGTAATCCTGAAGAAGGATCTATCGATCCTGTCAGTACTTTAGGGGTTAATATATTCATGGTTGGGATTGTACAGAAGATGCAAGTAGGGCAGTGGATGTGGGAGTGTCTCAAATGAATGAGGGGAGATGAGAAAGATTCCGGTGTTGCTGTTTGCTTATGATACAGTATTGTTGAGTGAAGATGAATGGGCGTTGCAAGGTTTGGTGAATGAATTTTGGACATTGTGTAAGAAAAGGAATCTGAAAGTTAATGTAAACAAGAGTAAAGTTATGGTGTTTGAAAGGAATTAAGTCACAGAATGCGCAGTGAAGTTGGATGGTGAGGATATTGAGAATGTGAGTGCATTCAAGTACCCGGGTAGTGTGATGAGTAAGGATGGAAGTTTGGGGGATGAAGTGCTTGAAAGGGTACAGCAGAGAAGGAAGGTCGTTGGTTCACTGAAAGCAGTGATGAAAATTAGGGAGGTGAGTATGGAAGTTAAGAAGTCATTGCATGATAGTATTGTTATCTCTACACTGACGTATGGATGTGAGGCATGGACCTTGCTAGAGGGGAACAAGTCAAAAGTGAGAACAGTGGAAATGAGTTATCTGAGAGAAGCATGTGGAGTGACATGGAGAGACAGGTTGACGAATGAAGTGAAAGAATGTTGTTGGGTGGATGTAGATGTCATTGAGAAAATTAGAAGAAATACAATGAGGTGGTTTGGACATGTGGAGAGAATGGAGAATGAAAGACTGACTAAGAGGGTGTATGCAGGTGATGTGGAGGGAAAGGGAGGGAGAGACCGAGGATGAGGTGGAGGGATGGAGTTGAGAGTTACATGAGGGAGGGGGGAGTGAGTTTGGGGGAGGGCAGTCAAATGGTGGGTGACAGCGACTTGGAGAAGTTTTGTCTGTGGCCACCCTTTGCGGGATTAGGGCATCAGGCTATAGATAGACAATACTTCTGCTGCCATAGCTCAGCATTACATCCTCCTTCGACTGTTTTTGTTCTTTTTTCATTCTCCCCATGAAAGCATCTAGCTGTCCTTGCATCATCAGTTGTAATACCCTCTGTTGCTCCTGTAATGCCTCTAGCTGTTAACTTTGTGCTTGATTTTGTTCCTTGATTTCGTTCCTGAGCACTTCCTGTTCTTTATTCTGTGCCTGTAATTGTTCTCTGATTACTTTCTGTCCTTCATTCTGTGCTTGTAGTTTTACATTTTGTGCTTGTAATAGCTTCATAATTGGAGCCAGTGATGCCTCCTCTTGTCTAGCTTGGCCTCTTGTCTGTACACCTTCTGCATCCATGTCGAAGGTTAGACTCACTACAACACTTTTCTAGTGATCCACACTCCTGACACCACTGTTATGTCCCCATCCCACACTGCCAAAGGCTCCAACTGCAATAGTTCAGTATAGGAAGGACATTGCCCAGTGAGTTGTTCTTCCTAGAGGCAGCCTTTCAGTGTACAACAGCAGATCAGCTCAGGTGTTGTAAAACAAACACTGGCTTCTTGAGTTTGCTGTCTTTATTTTCCAAATAATTTCACTTAATGCTTGCAAGCTTCACTTCACTGTTTTCACAAGTACTGGAGCTATACAATCTGCACCGACACTGAACTAAACTCAAACTGAAATGAAACTCTAGTCCCTTCCCCATCCTTATATGAGCTCCCTATGTACTAGAATAATCTACTAGGTTATCGGGAAAGCAACAGTTGCCAACTCGGAGACATCCAAAATATCCAGAGTTCTCTTACTTTACATAGCACTGTAAATTCTATAGCATACAAACTTAAATCAAATTACATAATTTAACAAAGAATCACATAAATAAAATGTTATAGAGAAAAAAGAGCATAAAATGTAACCCGTCACATCCTGGCAGATTTTTCACCAATGACACCCCCCCCCCATCCCGGCAGATTTTAGAAAATTTTTTTTTGGCTCAAACCTCCGTTTGTTATGAGAAACGATGAAAATACCAAAAAAGTACTTACCTGAGCTTATATGTGCACTATACAGGTGTCCCACCAAACATCTGTTACCATCTTCTCTGGGCACATGCTGCTGCTGTCACATTTTCTATAGTAGGGGTAACTATTGGAAACCACTTAGAATAGGAAGATATTTGTTCATTTGGCACGAATTTATATGTAGTACAAGAATATATTGGTTTTCACACAATAATATGGGCGATATAAGTGTTGTTTCACTCACCGAACACATCAACATACCGCGCCTTCCTTGGCGACAGTATCCCTCATCACTGCTGCTTGTTTCTTCCTCCAGTGCCACGTAATCTTTGTCCTCCACATCGTCATCAATTGGGGAATCACTCTCTCCTGTGAAGGTACAAAGGGCGGCTTGAATTTCGTCATTGGAGAGACTGTGGCACGACATGTCTTTACTGGCTGGGTCACTGCTAACAGGTAAGTTGCTGAGACAATGGCATGTGGATGTCATGCAAGGTCAGGCAGTGTCATCGCCTGGCGGCTGGTAGAGGCAGGTCTCCCACATATGCCTACCAGAAATCACCCCCGAAACTTGAAAAATTTGCAAATGACAGACCTCGCAATTGCAGAAAATAACAGTTTAGGGTTGGGTCTCAGCGTGAAAAAAAGTTGTGACGTACCCATACGTCATCAGGACGTGACTGGTTAATGCATAAATTCACAAAATAACCACTCACAAATAACAGACTAACTGGCAACTCTGATGCATAGAGTAAAAATTCAAGAATCGTTGGGAATACTCCAGCACTACCTACCTGGCAAAATCATGCTTCTCGACAGTACTAGCCTTTTCCTGGGAGGAAATGACATTTATGAAGAAGTGGAAGCCTAATGAAGTTGTTCATATTATTTTGGCCATGGTAAGAGCAATTGAAGATTCATTTAAGTCCTTGGGAACCATAACCCTCCTTGAGTCTAAAAACCTGCCATATGATGCACCAGCTGGTTATAGCACATATAAATTAGTTAGCAGGGCCGTAAATAGGAAGTTGTAGAGAATATGTAAAGGAAAGGATTTTATCCACTTTAATGCTTTACTTCCAGGCAACCCTAAAGGCCAGTGGCATACACTGGAATCACCAAGGCAGAGAGGTGGTTCTGGCAAAATTTACAAACTTTACAGAACAAAAGAACGGAGACTTCAATATTGTACCAGCTATGGGACGGATGGTCCAATGCTGTATTAAAATACAGGGTGTTCCCCCAAGAAGGTTTATTTTTATTTTTCTATAGCACAAAAGATATCAAACATAGAGGTGTGAAATTTTGACTACACATAAACAGCACATTAGAATTTTATTTGCAATTAGAACTATGTCAAGATCTTGATTATTATGGGCACTGTGCAGCATGAATGACATGCTCAGTGTGAGCACCATGGCAAGCAAGATAATTCCTAACTCTCACAGCAAAGTTCTGGACTACTGCCTTGCATGCGTCAGCAGTAATGATTCTCATGAACACCTTGATCTCATTCTTGAGCTCAGGGATTGAGCCAGGGTTGTTCCAGTACACACTGTCTTTAGCGTAACTCCACAAAATGAAGTCCAATGGGTTGAAATCAGGCAAATGTGGAGCCCAGATGTGAGGAATTTTCAGGTAAATGATCCTGTCCCTAAACTTAGATGATGTCTAGTTTCAGTTGCTCTGTGGGGTGTCGCCTCATCTTGCTGAAACCACTGCATGTTCAAGGTCAAGCGATGATGACAAAGGCAAGCACAAAATTTCCATATGACATCACAACAGTTCACCTGGTTAATCATCACCGTAATCTCGTTGACATCCTCAAACCAGAAGGGTCTGATGATCCCTTTAGTGCTTAGTGCACACTTCATGCTATAGAGTGTCCTTGTGCTACAAAATCAGGAGGTTCAATCCCCCAAAGGCGACAGTTCTGGCTGTTCACTACGTCATCCAAATGATAATGTGCCTCATCTGAGAACCAAACCTTTTTTACCCATTCTTCGTCCTCTTGCAGCATTTGGTTAAACCATTCACACATTTGAACATCCAGGGCCTTGGCATTATCAATCAGAGTCTGTCTTATTTGAATTTTATACGGAAATGACTTGAGGTCCCGTCACAGAATTCTTTGGACAGAAGATTTTGACATGCCAAGTTCTTGCAAATGCCTATGAAGCGATTTCTTCAGACTTCACGACACAGAGTCATGGACCAACTCAATTTTTACTCCGGTACGAGCAGATTTCTTTCTTGAAAAACTTCCACGATGTCTGTTCTGAAAGGTTCCATGGCTTTCAAATTTCTGGACAATTTTCTTGATTGCTGGTATAAATGTGGCATCTCTAACACCAAAGTGTTTCCGGTATTCTCTCTGAGTCTGTACCAGTTATTTAGTCTCTAGGTAAAATTTTACAATATTTGTTGGCTGCTCGACTGAGTTATGGTTGGGCTAGGATGATGAAACTTTTAGGAAAGAAACTTCCCTATGTCTAGAACACAATCTGAGAGAGAAAAATGTTCTTTAACGAAATACATCATAATTAATTCAAAAATAAAAAGCTAACCTTATTTGGGGGGACACCCTGTACCAGCTGGTTCTGAGGTCAGGGCAATTTAGTTAAGTTAGAAATATGATTGTGGGAACAAAGAAAAACCCAAGCGGTTTAACAACCCATGTGAACAGGTCAAAAGGAAAAACCCTTCCCTACAATCATCAAAATTTAAAATGCAATTATAGGATTTTACATTGTAAATAAGAAATCACCCAAAATATCTATTTCCTTGTTAAAGAAGTTAACAAGTAGTAAGGCAGGATGGGTAACGAGAGCTCTAAATGACTGTAAGAAAGTATTAGAGGAAATACTCTGTCACGGGAGAAATAAAGTAATCTTTTGAACATAATAAAAGACAGTTGGACTAGGTATGAAGAAAGTTATAGTAATACATAAGCACCTATAGTTAACCCCTAACGCTGGCTGACGTGAATAGCCATCACGATTTAGGGCGTGGAGCACCACCGGCTGACGGCATATACCACACTCGCCTTCCCCCCACCCTTTGAACTCGCGACCATTTTCTGTGATACCCTCCAGGTAGGTAGGACCTCCAGGTACCCCACAGGTACAGTCGTGGCCATAAATAATCACCTATCCTCCAGTACCCCATGCCTCAAACTGGCTCTTTTATGCACGGCAAGTCACATGGGAGTAAGAGGGGCTGAGAGGGAGGGGCCAGAGAGAGAAGGGAAGGTGGGTGGGGGGACGAGCGATGGTGCTCGAGTGGAGTGAGGGAGGGGAGGGAGGGTAGGTAGGGGAGGGAGAATGAAATGCGAAGTTGTGGCCACATGATTTGTCTATTTTCATTCAGGGTATCATATAAAGGAGTTACTATTCAGCAGATAATGCTGCATTTCACCTTGTATAGAGGCGTCAGATAACAAACTTTAGATAGGTGGTGATATCAAAGACTGGCTCGTGAGAAAAGTATACTGACGTGACAAAACAAATATTAGTGTAGAGCCATCGAGATTGTGTGGGCCCAGATTGTCAATGCGTGGAAGTCAGAGAACGAGAGGACACAGGCCTGCCTCCTCCAGCACACTAAGGACGAGTGGGAGCTGTTCAGACGAAACCAGCAAACCATCAACAACATTGTTTTCCCGGTGCCGAGAAGCCTGCGTGAGGTTTTTAAGGCATGAGGCCACTGGACTACTTACTAAGGCGTTCCTGGTTGCTTTGGCTTGACCAGTGTTGGTAAACATTGACTTAGATATATTTTGGGAGTTTGGGTAGGATTTTGTTTCATTTTACCTCTAACAGATTTTGAGAGATACCGTTATCATATCCACCCATGAGTAAATTTATTTACCTTCTCTGCAGTTATTTTAATGAACCTTTTCATATAGAGATATCATTAAATAATTATTGAACTGACATGATGGCGACTGTATAGACAAGTGATTCTCAAACTATGGGTCGTGACCCAAAGGTGGGTCACGATAGGAATTTCAATGGGTTGCAGGGACATAGAATAGGCCTAATGCTTTCAAGGTAAATTGTAATTATCCTTATTACACTATTACCATACTCATAATAACGATAAAGTACCTCTCTCTCTCTCTCTCTCTCTCTCTCCTTTTTGACCCTGTGGGTCAAGAAGTCTTAAAATATTCCAAATAGGGTCACACTCCAAAAAGTTCGAGAACCGCTGGTATAGACGGAATGTATACCGAAAAGGTGATCATATTTACTGTGGACACAGCTATGTCAAAGGTTGCATATAATATTTAATTCCAAAAATTAATTACATATACAGTAAGGGTAGAGGATGTTTCTTAAACAAATATTTCGGAAGTCAAAGCCATCCAGATTCCAGTCTGCGTCTGAAGTCAAAATACTCGGATAAACACAAATATCTGGCTCTGCACTAATGTTTGATCTGTCACGTCAGTATATTTCTCTCCTGGGGCAGTCCCTGATATTACCACCCATCTAAAACTTATCTGACGCCGCTATACAAGGTGTAACGCAGCTTTATCTACCGATCTTTAATTTGGGTCTCCGTTGTATTGTTTTTTATTTCTTGGAAGGAATAGTTTGCAGGCTCCTGGCCTTTGGTTCCTTCTTCCTTGCATAAAAAAAAAAAAAGACTAGTAACTCCTTTATATGATGCCCTGAAGGAAAATAGAGAAATTATGTGACCACCACTTCGCATTTCATTCTCTCTCTCCTCTACCTACCCTCCCTCACTCCACCCCAGCACCATCGCTCTTTCCCCCACCCACCTTTTCTTCTCTCTCTGGTCCCTCTCTCTCAGTCCCTCTTACTCCCGTGTGACTCACCGCGCATAAAGGAGCCAGTTTGTGGCACTGGGTACTGAAGGATAGGTGATTATTTATGGCCACGACTGTACATGGTTCAATCTGTACACGGCACTGGTAGCGTTAGGAGCCATGTCTTCTACTTCATCATCATTCGATTCCGCAACGCCACATTAAGGGACAATTGCCTCATCATCTCCAGTGAAAGTTCCGCCATTAGTGCCGGGGAAAGGGCTAAGTGATAGTGCTACTGGCCGTGCCTTGGATGACACCAAGTCCTCAAGGACATTTAGTGAGAGCACGTCCTCGGAGGAGAGGAAGAGCTACCATGTGGAGAGCGACCTCTCTCACCCTCCGACCCCTAGCCACTCTCAGGTGCCAGAGAAGGCTCTGAAACTCCTGCAGGAGGAGGGAAGGGCCTTCGACAGTGATGAGTTCAAGAAGGAGGAGGAGATGGATGACCCAGTACACCGGACAGGCAAGTGTGGAGCTAGCGGTCATCAGCGAAATATATGCCAAAGAGCCATCTCTCCTACATTCTCACTGCCAGCTCGCCGATGTCTCGCCCTACAACGCTCACCAGCACCTCAGGCTAGCACCTAAAGGGCAGATTCATCATAACCGGGCCCGTCAGGAGTCGTATTTCCCCACAAGCACCACGTGGTGATACTCAGCAACGAGCATCTCCCCAGGCAAGTCCTGTGTCAGGTGAGTCATCACCTACTTATTCGCCACTTCCCACACCTCACTCTCTCCTTCCCCCTCATCCCCGCCTGTGGGCATGCAAGTGGGCATGCACGAGCGCAGAAGGAACGTCCTGCACATGACAGATGGCCGGCTCTACCACGTGTGGGTAGAGTCGATGTCTTTGTGTGGGAAGATGGAGCTGGCTTTGAGTCATCTGTGCTAGTGTTTGACAAGGAGGGAACAGATGTGCAGGAGGATGAGCTTCCCCCAAGGCCCTGGACTATTAGCGGTATTTTCAGGACTATTTTCACGACTGCTATCATCCAATACCCGGTGGAAGAAATATATTTCCACCAGGCCATGTGTGTATGGTGGCTGGACGTGGCGGCCAGTGAGAGTATGCACATGCGTGACAGGATACCTGTGCAGGTGGGGGAGATGTTTGCGTAGCTAGCCCTTACCATGTTGATGGCGCATGTAAGAAAACACGTGCTCCGTGACTATTGGTCGGTTGATGTACTTGTGGGCACACCTATCTTCAGTAAGTAAATGGCCCGTGACAGGTTCCTTAGGTTCCTTCATTTCAATAGAAATTATGGGCCTGCATCAAACGACAGGTTGTGGAAAATGAGACCAATCCTAACAATGCTCAATGAGTCATTTGCCAGGGTTTTTGGTCCGTTTCAGAAAGTGGTAATTGACGAGTCACTGGTGTTATTCAGGGGCAGGCTGGCATTTATTCAGTATGTGCCACCGAAGCATCACAGCTTTGGCCTTAAATTCTTTGTCCTTTGTGACTGCAAAACTGGATATTTGCTGGATGTGATAGTTTATTCGACAACAGATGTTGATGTACCTAGTGACTATCCTCACGATTCCTCAGCATCAGTAGTAGAGTGCTGATGGAAAGGTATTTCAACAGGCACCACATTCTGTATACCGATAATAATTACACTGCCCTGGTGTTGACCAAGTGTTTGCTTGACTATGGTACTGGGTCTTGTGGAACTGTTAGGGCAAACAGAATTTCCCTGTATTTCTAGCAAATACTGAGAAAGGAGCCCTTCTGACCAAGAAATGTGGCAACATCTTAGCCCTTCTCTGGCATGACAAGAGATGGGTTAACACGTTGTCTACAGTACATAAGGATGTGTTTGTGGAAACTGGAAAAACAGACTACAGGACCAGGGGACCCGTGGGTAAAGCCCGATGCTGTCAACGATTATAACATCAACATGCAGCTTGTTGGTAAATCGGACATGCAAATTGGTGAGGTTGATTGCGTACGTAAGTCGTGCAGGTGGTACAAGGAGGCGTTTTTACACTTTCTTGGTATAGCCGTCCTGAACAGTTTCATACTGTTCAGGGAGCTCGTCAGGAAACCTCTCTCTCGATGAGAGTTTGAGAGAGAGCTTGCATGCGAACTCCTTGAAGAACATTCAAGTGCACAGGTGACAGGTGCTAAGTGGGGGACAGCGACTAAAATGGACAGGCAAAGCTGTGCCGCATATTTCCAATGGCACAGGCTGGTAGAGACTTGCCATACCACAGCAGGTCGTCAGGCCTACAGGCGGTGCCACGTCTGTCACATGACCAAACGCTGTCCCCCAGCACAAAAAGAGACCTCATATCAATGTGCAGAGTGCAAGGTGCCCCTATGCCCTAAATGTTTTTCTGAGTACCACTCCAAGCGTAATTACTGAGCAGGTGTGTGGAAAAGTGAAAATACTGTACAGGAATGCACAAGTGTGTGTTTTTTTAAATAAGTGAAATGTTGGATATTACAAGTGATTTATAGTAAGTGCAATGATATGTTTTATAATAAGTTCTACAAGTGCAATGCAAAACTGTTACTGTTCATTGGATATTGGTGAAAAAATTATTGGAAATACCTTGCGTTAGCCTACATGTTACCTGAAAGAAAACCAATTGTGAGCGGACCAGAAAGAAAATTACTTGGTTGGCTATAACTAAATTATTTCACTCGATACTACATGAAATTGTGCTGAATATGAGCATCAGTGTACTTGTGATGTGAAGTACAAATTATGTAAGTTGTGTATAACAAGATTTTCACAATGCCCCTGATTAGTACAAATCAGCCTGAATAATTGCCTCATACTCCACGATACTGCATGAAACAGCCACAGCACTTACTTGTCAAAGTGCAATTACCTGTAATTGTGATGTCAAGTTTAATTATGAGTGTTCTTGCAAAAAGGAAATTATTATAAGTGATGGAAGAAGTGAGTACAGAAAAACGAAGAGATATTTGCTTTTCCACACACCTACGGGGCAGAGCGGCACTATGAAACGGGCGGAAAACCCTTTGGGGTGCCACATGGACAGTGTAATGACTCATTCTTATGACGGTGACTAAGGAGAAGTCGAAACAAGACTGGAATTATTCACATTCCATCCAAGGACGCCCGGGCAGTGTTACAATCATCACTCCGGTCAGTGCTGCCAACGCTAGCCACCGAGGCCAAGGCCACGGCCAGTGGCGCGCGCTCGGATCCTCCCCGCCAAACGTGAAAAACCACTCATGTTCAACTCATCCTTACTCATTGATGGAACCACCTAGTAACCTCGGGATAACTTTTTTGAAAGAGGAGGAGTTAATGAGTGTTATGAGTTTTTATTTGCTTCTCTAGGTGTTACAGTTTGGCAAATATTAGAGTTTGAAGTAAGGGTATTTTTGCCAAAATCTAGGAACTCTCCCATGAGGAGGAATGGGCGACGGCCGGAAACCCTCGCGGCTAAGGGTTAAGGAAACTAATAAAGATCTGTTGGAATCAGAGACTAACGAATATGAAAGTATCTTAGAGGAATATATAACAATCATTAAATTGTTTGAGGCAATATTAGCTAATACCACCGCAGAAACTCGAGTTGTGGAACTGCAGAGTAAAACTTCACTACCAGAAATTGTGCTCCCAGACTCTGATGGGGTGCAAAATTGGAGATCCTTTTGGAATCAGTTTAAATACTTATTCCATAAGAGAACAGACCTCTCTAGTGTGAGTAAACTCTCCTATCTGTTAGGACAGGTCAAGAGCACATCTTACAAGCTGATAAGTGAATTACGTGTTGAAGAATATAATTATGAGGCGGCTTTTACTATCCTTAGACAGAATTATGAAGATAGGGAGCAGGTTATTACCCAGATACTGAAGACTAATTGAATTACCCATACCTGAACATGATTTTGATTCCTTGCAAAATTTTTGGATTGCTGTGAGTCGTAATATAAAAGATTTAGGTACTTACGAAGATGTTAAAGCAGCAGATTGGGTGATTTCTAGAATGATATCCTTAAAGCTGCTACCTAGAACCAAGGATGCCCTGTATGGTAGGTACCAAAAGAATAATTTCTCCCGTGAGGAGATTGAGGAGAGCTTAATGCAACTCTGTGAACATTTGCAAGGAACAGTAAAGCCTGCTGAAAATAAACAGAAGGCTGAAATAAGGAAAAGAACAACTAACCACCTGGCTGTGAAACCTAAGTCAGGGACGGTTAAGCCTACAAATAAAGGAGAGGTTGGTACTTCTCTTGGCTCATTTAAATCTGAGAAGGTACTAAAGACAAGTAATGGACAAGCAAATGGTAATAAAGAGGTAAAAACTTCCATGATAAAGGACAGGAATATTTGTGTGTTTTGTAGTGAACAACATTCCAATGTATCTTGACGGAGTTATCCTGATTACGCTTCTAGAATAGTGAGACTGAAGGAATTGGGGTGTTGTATGATTTGCATGAATTCAGGGCACACTTCCACTGACTGTAAAAGCAAATTAAATCTATTTCAAGCGCAAAAGAGATAATCACCACAATGCTTTGTGTCCAAGGATGATCAGTTATGAGGTTCCAAAACCCTGAAGTGTGAATATGACGGTTGCGAAAGCAAATACTTCAATAACAATGCCAGCTGCAGTTCCAACTGCAGATGTGAAAGTAATGATAGAAAACAAGTATATCAGCATGTACTTTTTTTTTTTTTATAGGTGCACAGAAAGCCTTCATTTCTGCAGATATTGTGGATAAATTAAAGTTACCTATTACCAACAAAGTAAGTCTAGCCACTACAGGGTTCTTAACTGCTAAGGAAACACATTCCTTTGATTTAGTTAGACCTTTAATACAACTTGGTAGATATAAATGCTGCATAACAGCAGGTGCACTGGATGAGATGGAAACAAGTTTATATACATATAATATCTATCTATCTAGCTGTCTATCTGTCTATATCTATCTATCTATCTATCTATATCTATCTATCTATCTATCTATCTATTTATCTATATATAAGACTGAAGAAAACCTCTGATCATCTACAGAGCTCAGGGATAATGTTGGCAAAACAGAATGTGATATCTGATACTGTGGGTCCCATGAAAATTAGTATCGGGTCCACATTACTGTGGAAGTTTCCTACAGAAAACTTTCAAAAAGAATAAAGTACAGTTGTTCAAGAGCCCAGGAGGTAGCCTTATTATGGGCCAGTTGCCTTTTCCAAAGGAAGCCAGAGGAGTGGCCAAATTGGTAAACTCAGTCATTGTTACCTCCACACAGTCATTAATGGTAGCTAGAATAGGTGCAGAAATAGAAACTACACAGATAAATGGCTTGCTGGATGAGAGAAATTGAACCTGTACACCAATTGTGGGACCTAAATTGTGTAGGAAAACACTTGAAGAACCAACCGCTGAAGACAAAATAACTTTGGATGTGAATGATCAGTATGCCGAGTTTAAAGATGGACAGTATTAGGTAGCATTACCATGGAAACTAAACCATACGTAGTTACCAACAAATTACCAAGCAGCTGAGGTTCAGCTAAATTCACTTCTAAAAAAGTTAGGAGACAAACCAGAACATCTAACAATATCAGATAATATTACAAAAGATCAATTGAAGAATATATTTATTGAAGAGGTAAATTACCTTTAATCTTAAAGATGGACAATATTTACATCATAATGTAAGCAAGGACTCATTAACAACCCCCATAAGGATAGATTTTATTTGTAGTAGTAAAGCGTCCAATGATCAGCTAGCTTGAACGATTCGCTATACTGTGGATCTGCTCTAACAGAGAAGTTGGGGAATATGTTACAAAGGTTTACAGAAAAACCTTATGCTTATATGGCAGACATTAGAAAAGCTTTTCCCAGAATACAATTGAGAGAAGAGGACAGGAACTTTACAAAATTCCTCTGCCCTCATGACCCTCAAAATGAGAACAGTCCTTTGAAACCTTACTGTTTCCGAACGGTGCTCTTTGGTTCTTGTGCTAGTCCTTTCCTACAGTGCAACAATTTGAAGCATCATTTTGAAAATGTCAGATGCCCAAAAGTAAGACAGACCTTCTATATGGATAATTTACAAGGTGTTGCTGATACAGAGACGTAAGCATTGAAGGCTTATCAAGTAGCCAACTGCGAATGTGGGAAGGCAAATTTTCCATTACTGAGCTGGAACACAGATTTACCGCTTTTAAGGAATAGAATACAAGAGTACTATCCAAATATTCACATTCCCAAAACTCAAAAAATGTTGGGTCTTAACTGGGATACAAGGGCTGAAGAAAAAAGTTTGAAACAAATTAAGTTTTCTGATGTCACTCTCCCCAAGAGGTCCATGATAAGCCAGGTCTCTATGTTATTTGACCCATTAGGATTAGTCAGTCCTATAGTTATTAGGGGCAAATATTTAGTGGATGAGGCTTGGCGAGAAAAGGTGGACTGGGACACTTGGGTGAGACATATGTTGAACAATGGGAACAGATTAGAAAGGAATTTGAAAAATCATCAAGCATACATATTCGCATGCAGATATACAGTAATGAGAAGTCACATTTGGATATATTTTGTGATGCTTCTCAAAAGGCATATGGTCAGTAGTTTACTGTGCAGGAGAGGATAGTAAAATTATTATGTCCTAGTCAGAGTTGCACCAGTTAAAGGAAAGCCCTTACTCAAATGGAATTGGTTTCCATAGAAGTGGAGCTAAATTGACCACTACTCTTGATACTCTATTTGAGGATATTTATATATGGACTGACAGTGAGATTTGTGTTTACTGGATAGGAAAGGAAGACAGTAAAATTCCTCTCGTTGGCAATAGAATGAAGACTATAAAAGAGCTGTCTTCCAAACTTAAACTTATGCACATATCCTCCAGTGAACACCGAGCTGATCTGCTCTTCAGAGACTCGACAATAAAGAGACTGTTTAAAGATGACTTGTGGTTAAAGGGTCCTAAATGGTCACTTACTTAAGAATGGCCTGAGCAGAAACAGTATAGTATTGCTGAGGTTAGTGTTGTACTGTAAACTTGGATCCTGTGGTACCTGAGCCAACTCCTTAACATTGCAAAAATTTATTGTAAAATTTTTCAGTAAGAAGGAGATGTTTGAGAAGTTTGATCCCACTGGGTGAAAAAAAAACAAAAACAAAACTATATATATATTTTTTTTTACCATTTGTGCCAAGGCACTAGCAGCAATAATAAGTTGGTAAGAGATTTAGGATCATTCTTAGATAGAGAGGGGTCTAACCAGATGCAGTGGCAGAAGAGTAAAGGCTGATTTGCCTCTCCAAACTAGACATCCTATACTGGTACCCAGGAGTGATTATTTTGTACAACTGACTATTAAGGAAGCCCATGACCGCAGACCTTGGCTTGAGCCCGGGAAAGGTATTGGATTCCTAAGGGTAGACAGGTTATAAAGAAATATCTCAAGATTGCATTATATGTAGGATGTATGAACAAGGACCATATGACTATCCAGGACCACTTGCTTTACCAATGGATAGGGTACGTATAAGTCGACCCATCAAAGCCACTGGAGTTGATTACACAAGGTCTATGACTGTTACAGGGGAGGGAAGGAATTCCCCATAAGGTGTACATATGTTTGTTTATTTGCACCTACACTAGGGCTGTCCATCTAGAAATAGCAAAAGATTTAAGTTCATAGATATTCCTGAACATATTCAGAAGATTTGCAGCTAGACTGTCTCGTCTTAATAAATTAATAAGCGATAACAGAACCAATTTCTTTGGAACATGACCTCTAATTTTAAACATGATGAACTACCCAAAGGTTTGGTTGGTGCTGGGAATCAAAAATTGTTCCTGGCATTTCAAAGCTCCAAGAGCACCATGGCAAAATGGATTAGCTGAATGAACGTTTGGTACTGTGAAGAACTGCCTTAGGAAAACCTTACACAGAACTAAGATCAATGGAGAGGAGCTGAGAACAGTAATAACTGAAACTGAGGTTAGAATTAATGATACACTGTAGACCTTTAACCTATCTGGATGATACTAGTGTATCAATTGAAGCCTGGACACCAGCTCATATGTTGTATGGCAGAAAGCACCATCCGTTGCCTTGTGTGGATAACCAGGTGGAAGTAGATGATTCCACGATAGAGAATAATGAACTAGGACAACATCTGCGTGAGGGATATCAACGTTTGAATAAAGTATTTGACATCTGGAATAGATTTTGGGGTGAAGATTATCTTCTGAGCCTACGAGAGAGAGAGCGGTTATTGGGCTCAAGCTGCCAGCAACAAGTCAATCATCAACTTAGGAGATGTGGTCTTAGTAAAAAGAGACCAACCAAGATCCCAGTGGCCATTAGCTAAAGTCATCTTCACACATCCAAATTCAGTTGGGGTGCTGAGACTTGTAAAAATTAAGGGGACATATCAACATAAAAACCACTGATAAATTGGCGCCCCTTGAGTTAGCTGCTACCCCCAGAGACTGTGAATGGTGGAGAACAATTGGGTCAGGATGTGCGACCTAGAAGGACCGCAGCACAGGGTTCTCGAGATATATGGAGAGATATCCTGGCTAGGGGTTATATTACATGATACAGCGTATTATTTTTCGCCCGGCCGAGAAAATGTAGAAAATATTTTTCCCCAGTGAGTGTCTTGTGTTAGCAGTAATTGCACTCGTTTCCTTTTTAAAATAGTTGTCCCTGTGAAAGCAGAGGAAAATCCCAGAGAATGATTATTACCAATTTGAGTGGTTTATTAACCAAGAGATTTAGCTCTTGTTTTCGTTAATAGTTCTTATTAGTAATAAATTAAGTGCTGCTGCATTTAACCTTTGTGGGCAACTATATTGTAAATACCTGTAAATACCTAGGAAGTTTCAATTTTCATGACTGCACCTGCATGGTAGGATGACATGGTATCCTGACGGAAAATGGAGGAAGGTGTAACATATCTTGACCTAGATAAAGTGACTATTTGGCTTTAATTTTATTTAAACTAAGTATAACTTGTTAAGTTGGATTTTCCTTGTAAATTTCGTGAGGTAATTCATTGTATTCAAGAACTGTACCTAAGTAATATTTGGAATCTCTGAATCCTGTGAGGGGAAAAAGACTCTCCATTTTTCATTCTGTTCCCAAAGCTCGTTCAAGCTGCACATTGTAAATAGTTGCACCAAGGACACTTGGAAAGGCCAATCCAAACCGACTGAGACCTCAAGCCCGTCGTCATCTGTTATTCCGACTATATCTAGCTAAATAACCTTTATGAATTTGGGCAAATTGAGGGGATTAGCTAGGATATAAGGAGATAATTATGGGTGAGTTGGAATATTAATTATACCCCAAATTTTCTTAGAGACTCCCATTATTAACATTTTACCTTTGTTGTTAGACTAACAGTCGTTAGAAAAGGGTGCAAAAATTTGTGACCGACCTATTTTCCCCAATGGCCATTTTCCACCATTAACCCATGAACCTATGTCTTCCAAGGACCAGTTTACCCTATGAACCTATGTTCCCCTATGGACCTGTTTTTCTCGAGACTTAGTTTCCCAATGGATCTGTTATCTCCATGGACCCATTTTTCCAATGCTGACATAGTTTCCCTTCAGTGGCTAATGTTCACTATGAAACTACTGAACAAGCCCTTTTCTTCTTAACTTGGTCCAGATTCTCGCCCTTCTGTAGCATATTTCACGTAGTTCAGTGGCAGAAAAAGACCATACTACAGCTCTACACCCCTTTCACAGCACCGTTCCGTGACAAGCACGTTTGTCTAGTGTTAATCTCATGATACAACTCGCATTCCAGAAGACGAGTTGACAATTTTAATCTTGGGTGGATTAAAAGGACTATAGATGTAACTGCAACCCCAGGCTCATCTGTATTTGACCTCTGTGAAATGCCAGCTGAAATTGCTCATTTCCCACCATCCTCCTTTAGGAAGATAAAGAAGGAACTGAAGAATGTTTGCATACAGGGCAGTGGACCCGCCCACTCATATCAGTGCCACCATATGAAGGCGTCCCTCTTCGGTAGCAGTACGTGAATAAATATAGATAACATTAAATATGCAGTGCAGTCAACAGACCGTCGCACCACGCCACACAGTTCAATAAGCCAAGTGCCATGGTGTCTACCACAACCCCTGCAGCCCGAAGACCTCCCGTGTTACTTTTACGAATATTAGCAATTTGATTTTTTTTTCAGCTCATGAATGACATCTATACTTGGTTTAATCTAATTTGGTCTTAAACTGCCATGTTTCCATCTTGAGTACCGATCAGTAAGAAAAAATCAAAAGAACTGTAATGCTAAATACAAAGAAACGCTATGGAAAGGATGTAGAGCTGTAGTATTGTCTGATTCTGCAGCTGAACTACGTGAAATAAGCTACAAAAGGAAAAAAAATCTGTGCTAGGATAAGGCAAAAAAAGACTACTGTATTGAATGACTTAATGAAGCCCGTATCTACTTCCAGTTCACGCCCTTCACCACAAGGACGTTTTCTTGTTTAACATTGCTAGTCATTTTATCATTAATCATGTATGGAGGATCCGTAGTATTTAAATGACTAGTGAAAGCTGTACTTAACCATTTCAACCCCTGGACACTGAAGACATCATTCCTGTTTTAATTTTGCTGCCAACAGACAACTTTGATACAACTTAATAATATTTAACAATGAAACGGTAAATGAATCTATATCTAAAGTTTCCTGCTCGAGAAGTCTATTCTAGTAAGAATGAAATCATCTGGAGAGAAGAAGCATATAATCTAAAAGCTACTGCCGTTCTGTGAGGGAAGAGAATTAATAAACTGAATTCTATGCGACACAGTTCACACTCAAAGCTCAAAGCAGGAACATTGTGATTGAAGAGCTCCTCGAGAATGTTCCAGAAATGTATTGGTTCATATCACATACTACAGTATACCCTGTCCTAAAATTATAATCTCTCCATCCTGAATGGCCAGTTGTAACAATGGATTTACAAAAGATATGACGATAGACATAAAGAAGTGCCCTGGAAAGCATGTAGAGCCACAGCCCTGTCTTTTTCTGTCACTGAACTTCGTGAAATAAGCTGCAAAAAAATCTGGGCCAAGGCAGATTGAAAACAATATAGATCGGTAACTGTAGTGTTAGAGGCCTGGTAAGACATGTGTATAGTATTTGCATTAAGTAGAGCAAGGATGTGATATGGACTTTAAGGTACTTCTGGCATTTTTGTGTCAGCAAGACGCTTAATGTAAGGCAAATAGGATGGAACTATTTAAGGTTTTACGTATCAGAGCTTTGGCTTGCATCAAATTTTTTTTTTTTTTAATGTTATAAAGGGTCATGTTGGCAGTGAAACAACCGTAAAGGTCCTTTAACTTTTTAGAATCCAGCGACGTATATTTCATTTGATTACAGTTGCTTATGACCATTTTACTTAACTTAGGAGAGGCCTTGAGACCAGACAGGGTTAAAATAGTCTTTATATACATCTTACGGTACAAGAGACCCTCCTTTAGTTGACAAAAATCGTCTGGAAGCAGCAAGCATAGACTATACCCATATTTGTTCTAACTTGACCTAAAATTGCCACATCTACATCATGAATACTGAATCGTAGCAGTAGAGTAATACTGGAATATGATGTTAGGTACCCAAGGAAATGCCGTGGAAAGGATGCAGAGCCGTAGTATTGTATTTTTCTGTCACTGGGCTTTGGGGGGTAAAAAGTGAAAAAGGACGAAAATCTGAACCAAGTTAATGTGAATGAAGTATAGAGAGGACGTCACCAGAATTCAGAGGGTTAATTTCTACCGACTACACGAGGGCGGTTAAGGCAGGCATTTACTTTTCATTCAGTGGTAATCTTATACTAGAACACGAACCACCGTATTCAATGTTACATCCCGATCCCTAATTTACTACTGGGTGAACAGGGACAAGTGGGAAACACGAAAATCTTAACATGACTGTTGGTAATGAGGCCTCGAATGCCTCAAGACCTGTGTTCGTGCGTCTGTTGCCCTGTTGTGAACTTCAACCCTGGGACCTATTATTCCTGATTTTATTAAGCCTAACAGACATATTTTTTTACTTGGAGGGGTTAGACAAAGTTTAGATTAACCCTTTCACTACAGGAAGTGACCAATAGGTTGAATAAATTAAGCTGATCCTAGCAAATATAGAAACAAAAATAATACTCCCAGCATCAAAAGTCCTGTCGCCTCTTCTTCGCTTCTCTCCTTAGACCTTCAAAACAAGTACGATGAATTCCCAGCAGCCGATACTGATGATTTCATTTGACCTCAGATCAGTGTCATAAACGTCGTTTGCTGCAGGTCCACCTCGCTGATTTTCAAAGACCGTGGAGAGAGAGGCAGGAGAGGCGACATGACTTTTGATGCTAACTGTACACTCTCCTAAAAAAGTATTGGCATCTTTTGGTGCGATGGTTGTGAAGATGAGTAACTTACGCAGACACACATGAATCTATAAATGTGGTGCCTCGAAACATATACCACCCAGTAGGTGAATCTGTTTGCAATTTTGAGGTCTAATAATTACCAAAGATAATATTTGACTTATAATTACAGGATGCCCCATATTTCACAATGCTTCATTCGTGTTTCAGAATGATACGTGCTGTAAGAGTGCCGATACTTTTTGGGGAGGGTGTACGTCATTAAACGGTAGGTGATTAATTAATGCGATCCTCCGTCCAGAAAAGTATTCGGTTCTCACTTTAAGGTCGGCTGAGGTGGGCCTGATATTATGGTTTAAGAGAAAGTCGGTAGTGCATGGGTTAACCCATCCAGTTTGCAACCAGAAAATTCTGGTTTTGTTACCCGGGCTGGTCAGATTGTCGAGTAAAGTTTGTTTTACCACTTCGTCCATTTTCATCTAGCAATACAACTGGGGACCTGTATCTACCACGGACTGTTTTGAGTTGTATTCAAAATCTAAGGGAAAATTATCACTTAGCAAAAATGCTTGTCATAATGACTCTCATCAAGTCCGGAGGTATCAATCATTAGCATTTTTCTTATGGGTGTACAATCAAATACAAAAGTGTTCGCCTCCTTTGCCTCCTATTACTGGATTCAGAGATGCTGATATGAAATGTACTGGACAAAGGCGCATATTATCGTCTACAAATCAATAATAACATACACCCAGCCCAATAAGTCATATTTAAGCGTCTTTTAATCCAACAGCGAAAGCGAAGCGAAGATTTTAGTATCTGACTGTACAATCTGCGTGAATCGCCCACTCGTTTTTCTTTGGCCGTCATGTGTTCTTTCTGTTTTGTGAATGCCTACGTGTTTCTTAGTTACGTTTCTTTTTATTGTGTGCCCCTAATTCGGAATTAGAGCCACATGGCCTCCGCTGCCTGACGCTAGAGTTTTGTAAACTGTATGCAGTTAAAGAAAAAAAATTATCGTATTCGACAAACGTTTGTACTGAATTATAGGTTCTGTCCCATTAGCCCCTTTACAAGGATGTATTTTAATAGTATTTTGACACTTAAGCACTTTCAGCTCGATGGCATTTTCTATTAACCTTGCTGTCCTTGCATTATAATTATTTACTTTAACCCCTACACCGTGGGCTTGTTTACCAATGACTTGCGTGTCCCGCGGGGTTATTTGGGCTCCGACAGACTCTCAAAAAATATTTGCCAAAAATCAGTTATTAGTCCTAGAGTAACAAAATTACATATGCTTATGGCACATACCTTCAGCTTTCTCCTGGAATGATTGTTGAGCCTTCGTCGGTTACCGTAGGACTTGTGGAGACCTCTGAAGTAGGGTAACGAAGTCTCCACTTTACACTTCCCGACAACCCGTAATATGATTACCACAGCCAGATACAAACACTATAAACACTATTCTACAATTTTCAAGTAGTTTGGGATCCATACTCAAAAAAAAAAAAACACTGTGAAAGCAATGGAAATTACGAGCGCGTCTGATCGTCGCACTGGCACTAGTTCGCTCTTGGTACTCTGTCATTTATTATTCATAAAACCCCTCACACTTTATATTTCTATTACTATATAACACTTATATATATCTACAGTCTTTATCCATAAGTTTCCTTCAGTAGTATTAGTTTATTGTCACTGTAGGGATTCAATTTCTTTCAGTAAAATACGTAGCATTCACTTTCTCGTCTTGTATACTAGCATTGAGAGTGAATGTCACTTTAATCTTCACTCTCATAACTCATAGCATTCAGACATGCTAGAGTGAAACTTTCACTTTCATTACTCCTAGGGTATATACTCGTATTTTTATAATACTACTCATTTACATTTCTATTTACGTTCTCTATTTTATTTACGTTATTTACATTCCTATTTTATTTACACTGTGTTATGCACTGTCACTTGAAGTAACTTATAAAACTATTTTCCATTGTTCACGTATATTTACATTCATTACTTTCACTTGCTGTTTACACATTATTTACAGTTCCACTTGCACTGTTTTACTCAATAGAAAGATCGTAGTCACTCTTTTATCAATTGTCAGCCCTTTACCTCTTTCCACACGAGGTTTAGTAGGGGGTAAAGGTCACAGGGCCCTTTGCATGGGGGGTGAAAAAGTCCTTGAAGTCAGCAAGAAGAAACATACGTACCCTCACTTCGGAAGATGAGAGTAAACTGATAATGGAGGGCCGGGGTGGAGGCCTACTTAGGGGACATTCAGAGCTACCAATGTTAGCTCTTGAAACAGCTATGTCTAGCACTGAAATGATTGGCAGGAAATCTAGACAATACATTATAAATTAGGTAGTTCCAGGTGAATGTAAATATCACTTAGGTTTCTCCCTTCCCTCCTTATATGTATAGTTATTACGAAAATAGATTATACGGCATATTTCAAGGGGAAAAAAACAGCGAAAATTAGCGAACGAGTGCATGTGAGGTGTTGTCAGGTGATAATTAGCCAATTCCAGGTGTATGGCACTCTCACTTACTTTATTTCTTTCTTGTATATATTATTTGGTATAAGAATAGGACATAGGGCTTATTTCAATGGATGAAATCAGTGAAAAATTCCAGGGAAGATTTACTTAGCGTAGCACGGCCGGGCAGGCGAGAGGATAGGGTAATGGAGGGGGGGTAGGGAGGGGAGTCAAGAACGGGGAGGAATGGCTAAATTGTCAACAATGGATGGGAGTACAGATGAGATTAGGAGTGCTGACTAGTGTTGGACATTGGCAGTACTGATAGATGATACAAGCCCCCACTTGGAATCCCGGGTGAATTCAAAATAACACAGAATCACAAAAGCGACGCCCTGCGGTATGATCCCTTGCTCCCAAGCGTCACGAAAGTGACGCCCCGCGGTTAAGGGGTTAACACATATTTTTTTCCTGGTACAGTTTGATCACAGCCTTCATTAATCATTTCAGATGAAAATGCTGTCTTTAAACTTAATAAAATCATCTGAAAATATATATAAAAAATAACCCTGAAAGTCATCACTAGCTTCAGAAAATTAAAGGCAGGTTTTTTTATGAAACACTTAAAAAGTTTTCCTGTACTACCTCAGAATAATGATGTCAGTTAGCCTGCACTCCGGCGAAATATTTTTCATTGTATAATTGACACCTATAGACAGTATTATTCACCTTTGGAACAGGAAGGGTTACATAATTATAGCCTTCCTTTATTCCTTCAGTACAGAAAGTCTTCCGAAAGCTGAATAGAATCGTATGGATGTTGCAGGACTATATAGATTTTAAGAAGTCAGTCGATGTAAAGAGGATTAATTATTGCCACAACCATAATGTTTTTACTCTAATTTATAGGAGTCATGTGCGCTCTCAGCTTGAATACTGCTCACCCTTGTGGAGTGGATGTGGCGAGGTTGCATTAAAACAAGTAGACAAAATTCAGAACAAAGTTGTTAATAAATAATAACCCTGCTATTACTAATAAACTACATCCCCTACAAGTAAGAAGGAATGTTGCCTCCCTTGCGTTATTTTACAGATATTTCTGTAGCAAATGCTCAGACGAAGTTGCGTCTATGGTGCCACCTCTCCATGCCTTCCCTCGTGCTACACGGGCAGCTGGCAGCGCTCATGACTGGAATGTCACTCAGCCATACTGTAGAACTTCTGCATATCAGAATTCTTTCATTCCCCGAACTGCATCTCTCCGGAACTTGCTTCCTCATGTACTGTCACCTTTGCGACCCAGACTTTTACATGGTCAAAAGAGGCAGAAAACAAGTCACTATTGATGACCACTGTGTGCTGGAACGATCAGGAACTCAGACTGATGGAGACTCCCTCTCATTAGCGGCCTCTTCGGTTGCGTTTATTATATTTCAAGTGGTCAAGTTAAGAGTAGTAGCATACCAAAATGACTGGGCCAGTCTCCAACTAGGCCAACCCAAGCCCAACCTTCACAGTTTCCCAGAATGCTTCTAAGTTGTACATTAATAAACTACTAGGTATGCTCTACACGACCAGTTCTCAAGGGTTATACAAACAATAAAGTTCGAGTGGGAGGGAATGTGTATTAACAAGACCAAAAAGTAGAAATCTTCCCCAGCTACTTGCTTTACAGATTAAACATGATTCAGTTGGCACATTGTTCAAAAAATATATCTCTATATGGTCCTAATATCAAATGCACAAAACTTAGCTCCTCTGTCCCAGTCCAATGTGTTTCTTCATAGTCATCCCTCTGAGCACAAATTTCACTGGTCCAGTCCTCTGCCACTCCCGACCTTAACTTCCACAACTGGGACCTTGATTCACTGGGACTTCGACCTCCACGCTTGGACTTGGACTCACTCACTGGTACTTAGACCTCCTTACTTGGATTTTGACTCACTGTAATTTCGACCTCCACGCTTGGACCCGCTCGAAGTTAATATGAATAATGGATAACTATTCTCCCCATGCAAGTAATCCCTTCACATGATCAGGAAGGTCTAATAATAAAGAAACATGAGTTACAACACTCGGCATCAAGTAATAACAGAATAACACATGGCACTACAGACACACAGGTCTGCTCAAAATAATACTTATTGTAGGGATAACATGGAAGAAAAAGTACTGTAACAAATACAATAAGCATGAATAACTGTAACTCTAACCATGAAAATCATCACCGCATCAATATCATTGTGCATCAGAAAGTAACAACGTGAACATTTACTCACAACATAGCCCTAATAAGTACTGAATTGCAAAGTCATTTCAACACAATAATAAATAATTCACAGTCCCTGGGCACCTGATACTTGGCCTACAAAAGTCACACATTTATTTGAGGCTCAGACAGAACTAGCTAGCATTCTCTTGCTTCAGTTACTAAATAATAATACTATACAGTACAGTACACAAATATATGGGAAATACCTCACTATCCAGCTCAAAAATGTAGGGGAGGTGAGCGGGAACACAGGACTCGCTTGGCCAAAGGCTAATGGCGTCACCGTTACATTTCCTGAGGACGGACAACACGATTCTACCCGAGTCTGTTTCTCTATTTCGTCACTATTATCACTAGTGAGATATCACTATTCGCGCTTCAACATATCAGACATCATTAATATCAAATTACTTACAGAATTCCTTGGAGGGGGGGGGGAGGAGGATGACGACAGTACCGACCAACTGCCACCTACTACGCCCGGTGAGCAAGTGAGACGTCAAAACTGCGTGTGATGCAAAGGGGAGGGGGGGATGATGGCGTACATAAGATTTTAATTATTACAGACTCGAGATAGACTCAGTGTGATGTCTTTCCCCTTACAATCGATTACTCAAAAAATATAACATTCTCTAGTTACAATAATTACTCAACATCACCTCTCACTTTATACCCTTACATCGAAAAATAATGACAATTATCGTGCTTTACATCACTTTGCGCACGCATACATTATGCTGGATTATGTGAACAAAGGCACATGTTCCCATCGACTTGAGATATTATATTATAAAGAGACTTAATACTAGTGAATTACAGTAGGAAAAAAAAAAAGTGACTTAGCCACGAGGTAATTAAAGACTTAATACTAGTGAATTACAGTAGGAAAAAAAAAAGTGACTTAGCAACTAGGTAATTAATCTATGTTCTGGACACGTCCGCATGGTAACAGCCATGCCTCAGCCACTCTCTCTCTCACTTAACCGAACTTTTGGTCATATAAAATAAACTAGATACAACTCATCACTTCCGGGCACTACATCCGCCCACGGTTAGGGAAGACCAAAAGTTCGGGCGACTGGACCTGAACTCCTCCGAAATGCTCAGTACCCATACTTAACACACACTGTACGTAAGTTCACCTATTTGACCAGTCTCCCTCAGTACTGCTACTGTGGGGTGTTCCACACGCTCCTTGCTCGTGAGGGGAAACCAATCTACACGCTTCCAAAACACCAGCCAACGTGTCCTATACTGCGACTGTGGGATATTACATAAGCTCCATGCTCGAGAACAGTTGGCGGCTATCATGTCCACAAAAATAAAATCCTCTAATGCGAGTAAATTTTCTCCTGCTACTCACTATATGCAACTGACGACGTATGCCACTCACCAGGCATATTACTTACAAGGAGAATGTCCTGCTACCAGGAGAAACTTTGTGCTTAGTTAAGAGTAACACGAGTCACTCCACTGCGTTCTGCCCAGAGAGACCGAATGAAACCTACCTACCTCTCCTAACATGCGAGAGCCCCATAGTTCAACTTCTCCAAGCCCTATAGAGAAACTGGAAACTTCCCCTCTCTCTCTGAGCAATCCTATACTGCAGTTTGGGTATTACATACACTCAGTGCTCGAGGTTCTCAAAGCAAGTAGGAAACCTCCAGGTGGAGACCTTCAGGTAGAACTGCCCCTCACATGTACAGTTCCCTAACTCTGGGAAAAAAAAAAAAATTAAAGTCCTAACTGTGAGAGCTCATTTTCCCTAACTAAGCCTAACAATCTAACCTAAAGAAAAAAAAGAATCGAGGTAAGGCAAGAACGACGGTCTATACACCACGGAGTACTCGATTTGACAAACACGCAGCTTCCACGCCTCATCTCTCCAAAAGCTGGACATACCCTAAACTACTCAATCCTATTGGGGCTAAGATGCGAATGAATGTGTTTGAATGGATGAGTAAATGGAGAGTGAGTCGTCCTGTCTCGGCTACCTCCCTTTCCTTGGGGGAAGCAGCCTAGGTATATAGATAGATAGATAGATTAATCCAAAATTACAACATCATAGGTACTGGTAGAAAAGATGAATACGCAGGTACAGTCCGGAGAGACCTGGAAGGGCATACCTGACTCCATGTTCCCAGCCAGTTAAGGCAAGGACAAGATGTGTTCAGAGAGAGAAAAAAGATGAGTATATACAATATATACATCATACACCCATCATCTACGAGTACTGCAACCTCTCAGGCGGTCTCCGAGATCTTACACTAGGAAGTATCTCTTCCTCTTCCTCATTGGTCAAAAACTTGTGATCCACCGCACTCAATAAGGCATCTCTTTCAACATATCTTTTGACCTTTTCAGCTGCCCTACTCAACATGGTGCCATCAAACACATTTTCTAACGCATAGGCTCTACCCTGATCGATAACTCTGACAATCTTGTAAGGACCCTGCCATTTTCTATTTAGGTTTGATGCCGTACCAGGCAAGCACTCTTCGACATAGATCCAAACTAATTCATCTGCTTCTAGAGAGTCATACCTACGTGTCTCATTTGCCCTGTTAAGGTATCCTGCTGTCATCCAACGTTGTTTCTCCTTAAGCATCTGTTTGACATCTACCTCGCGATTTGGATGATGACCATAAAAAGCAAAGAATGGTGACGTACCTAGGGACGTATGCACTGCTTCGTTCAGCATTTTCTCAGTGTCGCATAGGTGCATGGGTCACGTATTCGGGTGTTCTTGGCTCAAGATTGCCAGTACTGTCTTTAAGGTCCTATGTGCTCTCTCAATAACTGAATTTCCTCGGGGATTGTAGGGTAGACAGAATCCTTGCTTAATCCCAGCTCTCCTACAAAAATCTCTAAACTCTGCACTGGTGAATTCTCCTCCATTGTCCATGATAACTACCTGCGGCTTACCATACCTACATATGTCCTTCTTAAATTCTTCAGCTACAGCTTTGGTGGATTTTGTACGGAGGGGGTAGATACGTAGGTACCTAGAAAAATGGTCTATCACCGTGAGACAATACCTGTGACCACTCCTACTATCATGTAAATCTATGAGATCTATTGCAACTCTCTGACCATTGTCATCTACTGGTGGCAATTCCTTAAAATGGTGCACAATCTTCCCGTGACCCTTGAACTGCTGACATGACTTGGTCGATTTAACATAATGTCGCACATCGGTCAGTAAAGATGGCCAATAGAAAAACTGTCTTGCCTTGGCTGCCGTCTTGCGTTCTCTTAGGTGTGAAGGGTTGTGAACAACTGAACAGGCATTAGCAACTAAAGACTTGGGTACTACCAGGCACAACCTCGACTTTCCCATTTCTTCTCTTCAGACATACAGAATCTGCTCATTCATTTCGAAAGCGTAAATGGGACGATTACCAGACAACTTCCTGGGTAACTGACCTCCTTCTAAATACTGAATTACCTGCCTCCACCTTGGGTCTGCTCTCTGGGCTTCCCGGACCTTGTCTACCGTAAGACCCAGCCACCGAAATTCTGCATCTGACTGTGTTATATCTGAGGCCTCCTCGATTGCTCCTACTGGTCTACTCAAAGCATCTGGGACATAATGATTCACACCCTTTTTATACTTTATCACAAAATCGTAGTCTCTCATCTCCAACAAATAACGCGACATACGTGGGCATTTAGTCTTTTTCTTAAAGATCGTGGTTAATGGTCTATGGTCAGTGACAATGGAAAAGGATTTGCACCATAAATAGTGGCTGAAAAATCTACATGCACTCACTACTGCCATAGCTTCCTTGTCTGTTACTGAGTATCTTTTCTCTGTTGGGGTAAGTTTCTTTGAAAAGTATCTAATAGGTCTCAGATCTTTCTCGCCCTCCAGCTGCATAAGAGCTGCGCAAATGTGCGAGTCGCTAGCATCTGTGTGTAACTCGAACGGTTTAGTTAAATCTGCCTTTACTAGTACTGGAGCTGACACTAACTTTTGTTTAAGAATTAAGAATGCATTCTCACACTCTTCTGACCATTCAAATTTTGCGTCCTTCCTAATCAAATTAGTGAGAGGACTGGCAATGGCAGCAAAGTCAGGAATGTGTTTGTGATAAAAGTTACACATGCCCACAAAGCGTCTCACTTCCTTGGCCTTCGTTGGTCGTGACATCTGTTCAATGGCTTCGAGATTCTTACTGTCAAGGCGTACTCCTTTCTCCGACACTACATGTCCCAAGAACTTAATTTCTCGCTTTATGAAAGAGCATTTACTAACATTCAGTTTCATTCCAAACTCGGTTAATCTGCCAAAGGTAATCTTCAATCGGTCTAGCATCTGATCAAAAGAGTCTGCCCAAATCACAACATCGTCTAGGTAGTTACGGCACCAACCTTCTTGAACTAAAGGGGCTAACACTTGCTGCATTTTCCTCGTGAATATTGCTGGACTCACAGACAATCCAAAAGGTAAGCACTTGTATCTGAACAAATTAACTCCATCAGAAAAAGTTGTCAGGTCTCGAGAGCTTTCATCCAACCGAACTTGGAGGTAGGCGACTTTCATATGAAGAGTGCAGTAAAACTTTTTCCCTGCACTTTCCTCTACTAATTCGTCTAATTGGGGTAGAGGTTGGATATCTATCTTAACCTTCTTATTAAGAGCCCGATAATCAATACACATCCTTTTACTGCCGTCCGGCTTGCTGACTAAGACTATGGGGGCTAAATATGCAGCGTTCGATTCCTCAGTCACATCCTTTTCAATCATCTCGTCAATCATCTCGGAAATTATCTTCCTTGCTTGCTCAGGATGTCGATACAAGGGCATGCACACGGGTTCAGAGTCAATGGTATTAATGTGGGCTTCAGGTACTTTAAGGGTGCCATTTTCCTTCGGTCCAAGAATGAACAGTGCATTATTATCCAATATCAACTCTCCCTTGTACAAAGGAAAAGGGGAAAAAGAAGTGTATGGTAATCATAGGGGCATTTGTCTTCTTAGTATAATAGGAAAAGTGTATGGTAGGATACTTATTGACAGAGTTAGAGAAAGAACAGAGAAATTAGTTGGAGAAGAACAGGGAGGCTTTAGGAAGGGAAGAGATTGTGTAGATCAGATATTCATTCTTAGATCTTTAGTGGAAAAGTTTCTAGAGAAGGGAAAGAAGTTGTATGCGGCTTTCATGGATTTGGAGAAAGCATATGACAGGGTGGATAGACAAGGATTGTGGAAAGTGTTAAGAATATATGGAGTAGATGGGAAGTTGTTGAATGCTGTGAAAAGTATGTACGATGGTGCGAAGGCTGCAGTGTGTGTGGATGGTGAACTAAGTGAATTTTTCTCTTTGAAAGCTGGGTTGAAACAGGGATGTGTCATGTCTCCATAGTTGTTCAATCTGTATATGGATGGGGTAATAAAAGAGGTACAAGGTAGGGTAGTGGATGTTGGAGTGGCCCTGGTGAGAGAGGATAGTGTTTGGAAACTCCCTGTACTGTTGTTTGCAGATGATACTGTGTTGTCGAGTGAAGATGAAGGGGAGCTGCAAGGCTTGGTGGATGAGTTTGAGAGAGTGTGTAAGAAACGGAATCTAAAGGTGAATGTAGGGAAGAGTAAAGTGATGGTCTTTGAGAGAGGTGAAGTCAGTGAATGTACAGCGAGGTTGGATGGTGAGGAATTGGAAAATGTGAGTACGTTTAAGTACTTGGGTAGTGTGATGAGTAAGGATGGAGGTTTGGAGGATGAAGTGCTTGAAAGGGTACAGCAGGGAAGAAAGGTTGCTGGTTCTTTGAAAGCAGTGATAAGAAACAGGGAAGTGAGCATGGAAGTGAAAAAGTTACTACATGACAGTATTGTGATACCAACTCTAACGTACGGAAGTGAAGCTTGGACGTTGTTGGAAGGACACAAGTCAAGAGTGAGGGCAGTGGAAATGAGTTATTTAAGAGGAGCCTGTGGAGTCACATGGAGAGACAGGCTGACGAATGAGGATATAAAGGAGCGTTGTGGTGTTGATGTGGATGTGATAGGAAGCGTTATGAGGAACACACTGAGGTGGTTTGGCTATGTGGAGAGGATGGAGGGTGAAAGACTGACGAAGAGAGTGTACGTGAGTGAGGTGGAGGGGGGAAGAGGGAGGGGGAGGCCGAGGATGAGATGGAGGGATGGGGTGGAGAGGTATATGAGAGAGGTGGGTGTGAGTTGGGAGTGGGGCAGTGAAATGGCGGGGGACAGGGCGACTTGGAGGCGATTTGTTTGTGGCCACCCCAAACGGGATTGAGGCGTCTGGCAATAGATAGATAGATAGATCAAACTCTCTCAATTTGTCCCTCTGTGACTGAGACAAATGTGTTCACTTCAACTCTCTGAGAATTGAATTAAGCACAGCACATCAGTCACTCCCATCCTGTGCCTGATTCATGTGTGGTAACAATGCATTATCGACCCAAACTACTGGTGCCACAAGGGCACCTTCTGCCTCACCTACTGGTTGCACTAATTCAAGTGGACTTCTGTTCTGTTCCTTGGGGCTAAGATAAGTAATATTCGACTCATCAACAACATGGTATGTCCCCAACACTTGTCCTGGGTTTAGCTTCACTTGTCCCTTGGTTACATTGGCAATGTGTAAATAGCATGTCCCGTTCTCACTAACTCTCATGCAACAATTTGGTGCTAATGAAGCTTTACCTCTGGCCTTCTGAAATTTACTAACATGTAAGACATCTCCGGGTTTTCTGTCTTTCAACGCAATGGGTACTGACATCAATGTCTGTGCAAGTACCACGGTCCTACACTTCACTTGTACTAGCTTTCCTTCTGCCTTTCTTGTATGGTTAGTCTGGAACTTTATTCTGTTCACTGTCTGGCAAAGCTTATTTCGGACCTCGTACTGCTGACCACCCCAATGCATTACCTGACCTTCTCCATCCCAAGTGAAAATCGCTCTACCAATTAAGTCCGCACCCATGAGCACTTCGGTTGACAAATAATAGTCCGGGACCACAACAATCACTGCACTATGCTTGTCTCGGGGGCAATATGCACTACCGACGAAACCTGGCCAACAACAGTTAACTAATGGTTGGATACTGAATGCAATGAACGTCGGCACTTGCTAATCTTTAATCCTAATCTATTTGCTGTACTTTCTTTCATCAGTGTCGCTACACTACCAGTATCTACAAAATCTGAAACCTGATACTGTCCCAAAATCAAGTGTATCACTGGAGTGTCTACTTCACCTCGAACTTTTCGGACTTCCTCCACCTCACCATCTGAAAGGTTCTGACAGCCCTCATTCTGTTTTACATCCTGTACACTACACACAACATGACTGGCAGCCTGCATTACCTCAGGGGCCTCTAGTCATTCCCTAGGCGGTTGGGAGTCTGAATGCAATTGAGAATCCTGCTCTGGAAGGGGGTTAGCTGTTGCGGGAGGTATACATGGCATGCTTCTCTCCTATTTTCTACTCAAGTTAGGTCTACCAGGGCATCCCTCATGTCCCCTTCTAGAGTTCACTTTCAAGCAATCAAAACAACTTCCTTGCTCTGGCTTCCTTGGACAATTCGCCCTGTCATGTTTACTGCCATTTGCACACCACCCACAAGGCCACATTGTAGGTCTAGGTTTAAAGGGTACCTGACGTACGGGTACTCGTCACTGGTCGAGCATTGTCGCTAACAACTGGAGGTGTGATTTTGGTAGGGGTTTGAACATAATTATCATGAGATCCTTGTTCACCCACAACTTTTGCCACTCTACGCCATTGTCTATAACCCCTTTCTCTAATTCTGAAATAAAGGTCTCCTCCATTCCCAGGTCTTTAAACAACTCTAATCGTTCCCTTACTTCCTGTGGTACATTACGTATCACAGCTTTCTTCCACAACTGCTCCACATTGGGAGGGTTAATATGGGGATGTTCTCTACAGATTGCCCTGAAGTTACGCCTGAACTGTCTAACAAATCTCTTAGGTGGATCCTCAATGTTATACTCCATTTGGGCTAGCTCATGGAATGCATCAGCGATCCCTTCGGGACCTCTGAACTCACAGTGCAACAATGACTTAATGTCCCCATAAGTACCACCAGCCTCACACAAGCTTAACTCTCCCAGAACATATGTACGCAACTCTGTGTCCATACGAGTAAGTGCTACTGCCTTCCCCTGTTCTAAGTTAGCAGTCACCGACTCCACCTGCATCAAAAAGTGATCCACCAGGGTCCTAGTATGTAGCCTATACGTTTCGCTCATCTTGAGAACGTCAACATCCTTACACTCTAGTACTACTGAATTTCCCTGATAGCTCTGCATACCTCCTACAGACAAATTTGACCACTGTGGAGTTGACTGCCTAAATGGATTTCCGAACTTAACAGGAGTATACTGTGATGGACCTCCAACCTTGGTCGGGATGAGTCCGGGTGGGTCTAACATCTCCTCCAACGTTCTAATACGCTCAAAACACTCATCAGTTGCGGAGGGTTCCTGCTTCACCTCTACTCCCTGAGGCATTTCAGTTTCAATGTCAATCAAATTTTCAACACGGGACTCCATCATGAATTATACAAACGTGAGCAACCCCAGGAGGTGAATGCTCAACTACGAAAATGCCTCAACTGCAACTTGAGCAACCCCAGGAGGTGAATGCTCAGCTGCAACACCAAAATAGTACACACTACAAATACACATACCTTATAATTCTACACATAATGCTAAGTACATATACCTTTGAGAACTGAGGGATGAGCTATTACCTCAATTTTACGTTAAATTACCCTCTCATTAACCCCTTAACCGTGGGGCGTCACTTTCGTGATGCTCGGGTGCAATGGATCATACCGCGGGGCGCCACTTTTGTGATTCTGTGTTATTTTGAATTATCCCGGGCTTTCAAGTGGTGGCTTGAATCATCTGTCAGTACTGCCAATGTCCAACACTAGTCAGCACTCCAAATCTCATCTGTACTCCCATCCATTGTTGACATTTTAGCAATTTTCCCCCCTTCCTGACTCCCCTCCCTACCTCCCCTCCATTACCCTGTCCTCTCACCTCACAGGCCGCGCTGCGCTGAGCAAATCTCCCCCGGATTTTTCCACAGATTTCATCCATTGAAATAAGCCCTATGCCCTATACTTATACAAAATAATATATACCAAAAAAAAATAAGGTAAGTGATAGTGGTATACACCAGGAATTGGCTAATTATCACAACACCTCACATGCATTCATTCACTACATTACCACGGTAATTTCCCCTTTGAATTACGCCTTGTAATCTATGTCTGTAATAAAAATATATATCAGAAAGGAAGGGAGAAGCCTAAGTGACATTTACATTCACCTGGAACTACTTATTTCTTTATGTATTGCCGAGATTTTCTACCAATAATTAATTAGCATGTAAGTTAGCAGCTGTCATCCTCATTGTCACTGTCAACCCTTGCCTTCTCAGATAAGCTGCGGCATTTAGTTCCTTGTCCTCCGCTGTGGTCAAAACATGTCGCACTCACGCCCCGCCATTTCTGCCACTTCTGCGCCCATTGCAAAGGGCCCCGTGACCTCTACTCCCAGAAAAAGTCGTGAGGGAAGCAGGAAAGGACTAAGTGACTCTGCAGTGAACGTGAACTAGTGGAATAGTCTATGGTGATGATGGATAGTGATTTTGACCCTTCGGGGGAATCGTGTGATGAGCCGGGTGAGGAAATCATGCCAGAAAGTGCTAGTACAAGTGCTTCAGTGTTGAAAGTTATCCCTAGCTCCAAGGGAAAGGAGCCGTTAGTGCAGCAAGGGAAGGAATTTGGGAAGGGAGTGAAAAGGCGGCATGTTAGCCCCAGAACAATGGCCCCGCGTGACCCAGCCCACCATGAGTCCTGAGTTGATTCACCTCCCCGTTCCCTAAGCCCCACTTCACTCATTTCTTCCTCTTTGTCTGCTGAATTATCTCCGGAGTCTTCATTGTCAGAGTCACCACCAGCATCAACAGTGAAGGCAGGCAGTAGAGGAAGAGGTAAATCCCTGACCAGTAAAATTAGAGTTGCTACTAGAGTAAGGGCTGCTAATGCTGTACGGCAACTCAGGGTCAGTGCGAGTGACCTTGAACGGGGTAAATCTCCCTCACAGCCAACCACCACCCTCACCCATCCTACACCGCCAAGACAGGAAATCCTGGACGCCTTTGTGTGGACAGAAAGGTCCGATTTTGTGCCAGAACATTTACTTTATGATGAGAGTTCCTCAGGAGTACAGCCTGCCTTCACTCTTGACGATGATGCTGAGTGTGTGGACTTCTTTTTGGCCTTCCTAGATGATGAAGTCATGCAGCACATATGTGATGAGACCAACAGGTATGAATCACAACGTGCTGCAAGTGGTACAGGTGCAGCCAAGATGCAACAGTGGTCCATGCTGGAAGTGCAGGAGCTGTATGTGTTCTTTGCCCTCATGCTTCTCATGCCAAACTCAAAGAAGCATGAGTTGGAAGAATACTGGTCCATGGACCCCTTATTACCCTCACCCACCTTCAATAAGTACATGGCCAGAGATCGCTTCCGGAACATCATGGGAAACCTGCACTTTGCTGACAACGATGTACCTTCCCAAACCGACCCACTCTGGAAGATCTGGGAGATTCTGAGCAGAATGAAGGATAAGTTTATGTCATTCTTCCACTCCTTTCAGAAGGTTGTCATTGACGAATCCTTGGTTTTGTTCAAAGGACGTCTTCGGTTTGTACAGTACATTCCAAGCAAACGCCATCGCTTTGGAATCAAGTTCTTTGTACTGTGCGACTGTAAGACGGTGTACATGCTTGACTTCGTCATTTATTCAGCCAGCACTGTCGATCTGGATAAAACACACCCCCTTGGCTTCTCAGGCTGTGTAGTGAAAGTGCTCCTTGAAAAGTATTTTGGTGGGAATCATGTGCTGTATACAGACAACTATTATACAGCAACGAAAATTGCCAAATACCTTTCTGAGCACGGCATTGACTCCTGCAGCACTGTCAAAAGTAATCGTGCCCACTTCCCTAAATTCCCAGAGGCAGGAACCTCGCAGCGAGGAGACGTGCACCTACGCAAGTCTGAGAAGATGCTGGCAATACGGTGGCATGACAAGAGGGTCGTGCACATGCTCACCACCGTACATAAGGGGGAAATGACAGACAGTGGGAAGGTCGGCCGTAGGACAGGCGAACCTGTGATGAAACCTGATGCTGTGTTAGACTACAATATCAACATGCGGCTGGTGGACAAGTCCGACATGATGATTGGTGAGATCGACTGCCTCAGGAAGAATACTAGGTGGTACAGGAAAATTTTTCTGCATCTCATAGATATGACGATGCTGAACGCCTTCATCCTGTACAAGATGAAGGTCAAGCCACCCAAGTCCTTCTCCCTGAGGTTGTTCGCCAGGACTTGTGTTCAGCAGCTGCTGGATAGATATGGTAGGGTGACAGCAGCAACTCCAAGGTGCCATCCAGTAACACTTCCCGACCGACTTGAGCAGAGGGCGTATATGGATCGGCACAGACTGGTGCTAATGCCTGCCACAGGCAAAAGGAAGGCTGCGATCCGCAGGTGTCAGGTGTGTGCACATACCACCCGACGCACACCTGAGCACAAACGCACCTCTTGGCAGTGCGCTGAGTGCCAGGATCCCCTCTGTTACCTGCTTCTTTGATTACCACAGCCAGAAGCAGTTCTAAAAGTGCAAGTGGGAAAGGAGAGTAATGTGAAAATAATGTGTAAATAGCAAGTGAAAGCAGTGGATGTTCAGTACATATGATTGAACAGTGTATTATAGTTTTATCTTACTGAAAGTGACAGTGAATAACACAGTGTAAGTAAAATACAAGGGTAAATATTGAAAATACAATAGAAAATGTAAATAGTAATGTAATTAGTAATATAAGACTATGAGTACAAATACTTTATGTTATAACAGTGAAAGTGAATCCGTGGCTCTCTACGTATTATACTGAATGAAAAATTGAATGACTTCAGTGACAATAAACTAATACTACTGAAGGAAACTTATGGATAAAAACTCCAGATATATATAAGTGTTATATAGTAATAGAAATATAAAGTGTGAGGGGTTTTATGAATAATAAATGACAGAGTACCAAGAGTGAACTAGCGCAAGTGTGAAGGTCATACGCGCTCGTAATTTTCATTGCTTTCACAATGTTTTTTTTTTTGGAGTATGGATCCCAAACTACTTGATAATCATAGTGTTTATAGTGTTAATATCTGGCTGTGGTAATCATATTACGGGTTTTCGGGAAGTGTAAAGTGGAAACTTTGTTACCCAACTTCAGAGGTCTCCACAAGTCCTACGGTAACGATGCTCAACAAACATTCCAGGTGAAAGCTGAAGGTATGTGCCATAAGCATATATAATTTTAATATTCTAGGACTAATAACTGATTTTTGGCAAATATTTTTTGAGAGTCTGTTGGAGCCCGAATAACCCTGCGGGACACGTAAAACATTGGTAAACATGCCCGCGGTGTAAGGGTTAATAGGTCATCCCAACGCTGTGCCACCACTTGTACTGTCACCTCTGCGACACAGACTTTTACATGGTCAAAAGAGGCAGAAAACAAGTCACTATTGATGACCAATGTGTGCTGGAACGGTCAAGAACTCAGACTGATGGAGACTCTCTCCCATTAGCGGCCTCTTCGGTTGCGTTTATTATATTTCAAGTGGTCAAGTTAAGAGTGGTTGCATGCCAAAATGACTGGGCCAGTCTCCAACTAGGCCAACACAAACCCAACCTTCGCAGTTTCCCAGAATGCTTCTAAGTTGTACATTAATAAACTACTAGGTAAGCTCTATACCACCAGTTCTCATGGGTTATACAAACAATAAAGTTCGAGTGGGAGGGAATGTGTATTAACAAGACCAAAAAGTAGAAATCTTCCCCAGCTACTTGCTTTACAGATTAAACATGAATCAGTTGGCACATTGTTCAAAAAATATATCTCTATATGGTCCTAATATCAAATGCACAAAACTTAGCTCCTCTGTCCCAGTCCAATGTGTTTCTTCATAGTCAACCCTCTGAGCACAAATTTCACTGGTCCAGTCCTCTGCCACTCCCGACCTTAACTTCCACAATTGGGACCTTGATTCACTGGGACTTCAACCTCCCCGCCTGGACTTGGACTCACTGGTACTTAGACCTCCACACTTGGATTTTGACTCACTGGAACTTCGACCTCCACGCTTGGACCCGCTCGAAGTTAATATGAATAATGAATAACTATTCTCCCCAATGCAAGTAATCCCTTCACATGATCAGGAAGGTCTCATAATAAAGAAACATGAGTTACAACACTCGGCATCAAGTAATAACAGAATAACACATGGCACTACAGACACACAGGTCTGCTCAAAATAATACTTATTGTAGGGATAACATGGAAGAAAAAGTACTGTAACAAATACAATAAGCATGAATAACTGTAACTCTAACCATGAAAATCATCACCGCATCAATATCATTGTGCCTCAGAAAGTAACAACGTGAACATTTACTCACAACATAGCCCTAATAAGTACTGAATTGCAAAGTCATTTCAACACAATAATAAATAATTCACAGTCCCTGGGCACCTGATACTTGGCCTACAAAAGTCACACATTTATCTGAGGCTTAGACAGAACTAGCTAGCATTCTCTTGCTTCAGTTACTAAATAATAATACTATACAGTACAGTACACAAATATATGGGAAATACCTCACTATCCAGCTCAAAAATGTAGGGGAGGTGAACGGGAACACAGGACTCGCTTGGCCAAAGGCTAATGGCGTCACCGTTACATTTCCTGAGGAAGGACAACACGATTCTACCCGAGTCTGTTTCTCTATTTCGTCACTATTATCACTCGTGAGATATCACTATTCGCGCTTCAACATATCAGACATCATTAATATCAAATTACTTACAGAATTCCTTGGAGGGGGGGGGGGAGGATGACGACAGTACCGACCAACTGCCACCTACTACGCCCGGTGAGCAAGTGAGACGTCAAAACTGCGTGTGATGCAAAGGGGAGGGGGGGATGACGGCGTACATAAGATTTTAATTATTACAGACTCGAGATAGACTCAGTGTGATGTCTTTCCCCTTACAATCGATTACTCAAAAAATATAACATTCTCTAGTTACAATAATTACTCAACATCACCTCTCACTTTATACCCTTACATCGAAAAATAATGAAAATTATCGTGCTTTACATCACTTTGCGCACGCGTACATTATGCTGGATTATGTGAACAAAGGCACATGTTCCCATCGACTCGAGATATTATATTATAAAGAGACTTAATACTAGTGAATTACAGTAGGAAAAAAAAAAAGTGACAGCCACGAGGTAATTAAAGACTTAATACTAGTGAATTACAGTAGGAAAAAAAAAAAGTGACTTAGGAACTAGGTAATTAATCTATGTTCTGGACACGTCCGCATGGTAACAGCCATGCCTCGGCCACTCTCTCTCTCACTTAACCGAACTTTTGGTCATATAAAATAAACTAGATACAACTCTCATCACTTCCGGGCACTACACTCAGAGTTATTTCCCTCCAAACTTCAACCTACTGCTGTTCAAGTCTAACTGTTACAGATATTTTATGAACAGAGGACACCAATTATCTGGTGCATGGATTTTTTTTTTTTTTTTCATTTTTTTCCCTTCGTCTGTTGTTAAAAAAAAAAAATGCTCCTAATTTTCGTCCGTTTGCAGCTTTTTTCACGCATTTCAGTGCCTGAGAAAGACAATGCTACTGCTCTTTATCCACTCCATTATCCCCACTTTGTGACCAGCATCATATTCTACTGTTAATCTATTGTTACAACTCAGCAGTGAAGAGTGAGAGATGGCAATTTTAGGGCAAGTTAGAGCAAAAAGAGTGTAGACGAATTACGCACCTTAGAGAGGACTTATGCTGTGTCTGTTACGGTGTTGCATCTTTAGAATTGATTTTAAACTCTTCTCTTGTACCACATGAGGTTGGCGCGCTTTGGCCATCTCACCACCGGGCATTATTGAAGAAGTGAATGGGTGAATATAGAGCATAACATATAAACAACTGATGTCCGACGTGACACCAAAACTTAGAGTTGCTGATAAAGCGCCGGTCATTATATTTCTGGAATCCCTTGATGTGTCGGAAAACCCGAATGTGAGTGTATGTTGTATTGTTTATTGTAGTCTGGCACGACGTACACAATTCAAGGTTAGGCTTCATACTTTGATCATTCTTAAGTGTATTATTATTTGGACAATAGTAGTCGATATGTTTTCATACATTATATTGTTACTTAAAGCAATAGGCTGTGTATATTTAGATATGAATGCATATGAATTTTCATATTCTTACAGATACATGCATGAATACACGCGTGTGTTGGCAGATAAATATATACATGCATGTTCGCCTAATATACATGATTGGATTTATTCATTGAAATAAGTTTGGCCATGTGGAGAGGATGGAGAATGAGAGAGTGACGAGGAGAGTGTATGTGAGTGAGATGGAGGTGGAGAGAGGGAGGGGAAGGCCAAGGATGAGATGGAGGGATGGAGTGGAGAGGTATATGAGAGAGGGGACAGGGTGACGTGGAGGCGATTTTTTGTGGCCACCCCTAATGTGATTGAGGAGTCTGGCAATAGATAGATAGATAGATAAGTAAAACAAAAAAAGTTAAGAACATCGTATAATTAACACGGCATTCATATAAATATAAAAGACTACCATCTAAACTAAGAATCAAATAATTTTTTATTACTTTAGCTAATGGAAACCTCAATACCAAGTCAGTTTGTGTTCAGGTGTCGGTGTTTCAGCTGTAAAGAGTGGCCTTCAGTACCACAAGCGACCAAGCAAGACTCAGGCAAATAAAGTAAATGTAATGTTAATATCTCCAATGGGTCTGCCACTCACATTTCATTTTCGCCAGAACCATAAAAATGTATTCTATTTCTGGAAGATTTTTCGAATTAGAAGGATATTATGTCTCCTTCAATAACCCCTGTAATACAAGTTTTTCTCAAAGGTAATAGAATCGTCTGGAAATTGTTAGAATAAACTAAAGCTAAGGCACTGATAATATGTCATTGTAGTGAATGGGTCAATACCGCCTTCAGATATGTGGTAACCCAATGGGCGAAGTACTGAAAGAACGATTAACAGGAGAGGGACAGGGGAGGTATGGGATAGAGGGGGGGGGGAGGCACAATGCAAGAGGGAACGAGGTGGCGGTATGAAGGAATGATGGGGCGGGGGACGCATAGATGAGTATGATGGGAGGAAGGAGAATGATTAGGTAAGAAGGGAGGGGTGTGTAGGAAGATGGGACGGATGGAGGGAACGTTGTGTTGGAGGGAGGGATGGGAGCGATGTGCAGGGAAGAGGGAGGGGCCGTTTGTTTAGCAGAGAGGGAAGGGACAGTGAGTTGTTGGGAAGGATAGGGCGGTGTGAAGGAGGGATGGAGGGTACTGTGTGCAGGAAAGAGGAAAAGGAGAGTGTGCAGGTGGGAAAGGAGGAAAGAGGATGAAGAATGTAGATGCGATGGAGGGTGTAGTTTTGTACGAGGCAGGGAGAAGGCGGTGTGTTGGAGGGAGGGAAGTGGTGGTTGAGGAGGAGGGAGGGTGCGCTGTGATGGAAAAATAAACGAGAGGGTGTATTATATAGGAAGGACTGATGGGATAGAATGGAGAGAACGGCTGTGCCTTACTGCAACATGGCCTCATGTAAGTCGGCGAGAAATACTATTCTGATGAATAAAATGTATTTATCACAGAAACACAAATGTTATAGCCTGAGCAGTACTGCTGTTAATCTACGGCTTCTTAGTATCGGAGAAGGGGCTAATCCCCCTGCACCGCTCCCCTATCAGATTTTGCAGTGTTGCTTTGGGAGTGTCAGTGTTTGCTAATTTCAGAGTAATACTGTAGTATCAATAGCACTTCAAAGAGGCTTTAGCCATGTCATCCTCAGAATCCTTGTGTTGGTGGTAAGTGAGTGTCATAGCAGTGGCTGTGTGGTTGCTGCTGCCACTACCAGCTGTGGAGGGCGGCCACCTGGGTCTGTGGCGCTCAGTCCAGGTCTCCATGACTAAGGTCGAGAGGCAGGAGAGCCACACCGAGCCCCCGGGCGTCAGTCAGGCCCTTTACTGCTTCAGCACCTGGACACGTCTGGGCTGGTGCAACCTGTGGTGCCCTCACCCCTCCATCCCCTCCACCACCACCTGCCTCTTCTCCAACAATTTCGTCATGCCCACCAACATAGGGACCAACACGACAGACGCCTTTACGTGCTACACACGCAGACCAACGCCAATATCACGTGCTATGATGTTTCTCCCAATGTTCCAGACCAGATCAGAGGAAAAACCTGGTCGGTGGCTTTGATAATTTTGATGTCAGTCACAGTTCCATGAGTATGAGCCAACTCTCTGAAAACTGGTTTGCCTTAAACTTTGGCCAGGTGGTAATATTCATCCACGTTTTCTTGTTTGCATCGTGTTGTAGCGCTGGCAAACGCTTCACGGATATTAAAGTTCGTACCGGCATAACGACCGTGTCTTCTCATGACGAAATTTCATCTCATGAGCTTCTCGGTTACATTCCGGGACCAGGTGAGTTTACTATGCTAGTTGAGTTCAAGTCTCCCCAGACAGTTTCGGCCAGATTTGCTTATGTCTGAAAGAAACTGCTCAACAAAATACAGTTTCAGATTGGTTTTACTGAAGTTTATTAATTCCTTTAAGTTTCCGGAGTTTTCCTTAATTAGAAATTTATGGAATATTTGTAACAAAAAGTAACAAACTATTCAATATTACTCTGGGACCCAGGAGTACAAGGTAAGGTACCGAAGATCAGATCTACGTCCCTGACAGTAGCCTATTTACTTGAGAGAAAGAAAGAAAGAAAGAAAGAAAAAAACTCCAGTCATCTCTTGTATACGAGCAGTGGATTAACGTAAATCCATCTCCGATCGACGAATTCTTTAACCAGGAAATCCAACCAGTAGCAATATTACACGAGATACGGTTAAAAAGTTAAGATAATGGCCTTAACAGTTTGGGATGAGACGGCAGTTGTTCGTACCGTTATCTAGCCTAGAAAAATATTGATAAGTCCCACATTCACCTTATTCACCTGATTAAACGTTTTTGATTCCTGTTTACTCTGCAGTCAGAGACTTCTGATAAAAAGACATTGGTCTGACAAGTATGGAGACATTCAGTCTGAAATGGCGTACGCTATAAAGAACAGCACGCTACGAGTTAATGAAAAGTTCCAGCGATGCTTCCGTCATTCACAGAAACGTTGTAATAAGTGTCTGGATGCAGAACGGGAGGATTTTAAATGAGGTACATTATGTATGTAATGCTTAATAAACATTAATTTGCCACCCATTATCCACGTTTTTTTTCTCCTTACCTTGGAAATAGACTTTAAACTGCTGGCTACTGTTTCAGACTCTTTCATTAGGGGAGTTCTATCCTAAAATGAATTCTAATGTCTGGCATTGGAAATATGCAAATAAACCCCCTTCACAACAATATGGTATTGTTTGATGCAGGAGCACTTTTACGAGCAGCTGGTCAGTCAGTCTTACCCTAATGACTCCCTCTTGTCTTGGCTTCTTTAGGCCTGCACAGTTGTTGACCTTATGCAAGGGTTTTATTCGCCCCAGTGTGGAGTACAGCTCTCATATCTGGGGAGGCTCCCCACATTCAGCCCTTGTCAATAGGGTGGAATCAAAGGCTTTTTGTTTCAGTAACTCTCCTTGTCCATTGTGGTAGGTGAGGGCGCTCACCATCCACTCACTCGATGTAGTGCAGCTCTCGGGTGTCTGCCCTTTCCTCTCCATCCTTCTTTCCTTCCATTCTCTTCTGTCTTTCATTCCTTCATTCTTTCCTTGTTCTTCTGCCAACGGGTGACTTTACACTCCCTCTTGTCTTTCTTTCCTTCATTCTTTCCACTTCCTTCAGCCTGTGGGTGACTACACTGAGTGACAAGCCAAATGGTTTCCTGTGCACCAGGAAACCATTTACTACACTGGGTGGTAACCATATAACCAAATTTTGATGCCTAGTGGTTTAGTGGGTAATTATTGCGCTCCAATCGGATTGAGCCAGTGAAGGTTTATATCCAAGGCGTGGTTGGGGTTGATTGCTCATGTAATGCCACTCAGGGATGAGTGAGGCTGGTCACTCTCATCTTAAATGTCGGGACCAACTGCCTAGCCCCGGGCTCCTACTCTCCTCATGGGGCAGTGTAGGATTGGATGATGGATGGATGGATGAACTCTCCTCCTCTTACTGGCTACCTTCAACCTCTGCCTCTTCGCCGCACTGGTGCCCCTTTATCTCTTTTCTATCGCTGCTTCAATGGTCACTGTTCCTCTGAACTGTCTGCTTGCATCTCTCCACCTCTACGACGGGTGCGTAGCACCCATCTAGCAACAAACTCTCATCCCTTTTCTGCCCAGCTCTCTAATGCAAGAGTTAACCGTTGCTCCCAGTCCTTCATTTATGCAACAGGTCAACTCTGGAACTGTCTGCCTCTGTCTGTATTTCCTACTTCCTAGGATCTCCAGTCTTTCAAACGCAGTGTGTTCAGGCATCTCGAAATTAACGGATCTTGCACTTGGCTCTCTTTTGTATCTTCTCTCTCTCTCTCTCTCTCTCTCTCTCTCTCTCTCTCTCTCTCTCTCTCTCTCTCTCGGAAGGAGCAGTTTTCGGGCTCCTGACCTTTGAGTCCTTCTTCCTTGCATAATAAAAATAAAAAAATAAAAATAAGGGCTCGCATCTGTCTCGTACTTCTGTACTTATTAAGTTTACTCAGGCCACTAAGAGACGATTCCATTCGGATTAGGAAGGACCTAAAATACGGAATCACTGAAGGCCGTACATTGTTTGATGGCTGGATTAGTTCTTAGGATAGGTTGTGTAATGTTCATATATATACCTGTAGGTGCACAAAAGTCAGTAATCATGAAAAGAGAAATGGGACGTAATCAAACTGACAGAATCTAGATTATTTCTGAATCATGGAGGAAATGCACGTATATAAAGAAATCATTTCAGGTAATTTAAATTTATCACTAGCGCTGAAGAATGTTCACAAAACTGAAGTGACAGTAAACTTTGTGTCATTAGTGCCACCCGACCTTCAATCTTTTGGATTGTTGAGGTTTATAATTCACTATCACTACCACTAAATGATTTTATTTAGCTTGGAAGAGCCCCATAGTAGTAGGGGGATTATCGATGGCTATACTAAACCCTTCTAGTTTGATTTAACCCGCCCCATCCCGACCACTTTTCCACCACTGACTCCCCCCAATCCCGACCATTTTTGGAAATTTTTTTTTTGGCTCAAACCTCTGCTTTTGGTGAGAAACATGGAAAATTCATAGAGAAATCGCTCACCTGAGGTTTAAAATACTCGATACAGGTAGGAGTACTTCCTTACCTTACTGGGTTTTCTAACAGGCTAGCACCAAAGAAAACGAGTTCTATGGGAGGAAAACTATTTCACACCACTCATAAACGGTATTTATTTACTTGGTACGAATTTATATGTAGTACGAGAGTATATTGGTTTTCAAGCAGTAATATAGGCATTATAAGCACTGTTTCACTCACTAACTCATCACCATACCTGACCTTTTTTTGCTACATTACCTGATCATCATTTCTGACTGTTTCTTCCTCTAATGCTATGTAAAGTTTGTCCTCCACATTGTCATTGATTGGGGAATCACTCTGGCCCTGAATTTCGTACCGTGGCATGACATGGCTTTACTGGCCAGGTCACTGATAACAGGTGAATTGCTGAGACAATGTCGTGCAGGGGGGGGAGGAGGTCATGCTGGGTAAGGCATTGTCCCTGCCTGGCATCTTGTAGAGGAAGGTGTCCCGTGTATACGTACCAAAAATCACTCGCAAAAATTGAAAATTGTGCAAATTAGGGACCTTGCAATTGATTCGCGTTTATGTACGTCGACGGGATTGGCAGTGACAAAACGTGTGGACGTTAAAGAATGTCGACGGGATGCAGCGGGATAAAGAGTCTGGTCTAAATAAAATCAAAGTGAGACAAAAAATACCTTTTCATGCTGAATGCATTAGTTACCGATAAAACACACACACACACACACACACACACACACACACACACACACACAAATATTGAACTTAACATGTTTTCCGGTGGGCCAAATTGGTCATGTACTGCTAAAGCTTCCAGTCATGGGTAAACACTACCGTATATGTGTATTCTGATTAGCCAGTGTTTATTTGTAAGTAGTAGCTGTCTACTTCTAATCAATTTTCATAGATCCACAGCAGTAGTGTGGCCTCCAATCACTGTGTCTCTCTCATGCCAGACTCTGCAGTGTTATTGTGGGAGTTTCTACCATTGTCAGGGTTTGGTATGTAATGATACTAATAATACACAACATACAGCAGGCTTTATGTAACACTCAGGAGCTTTGCTGTTGTCCTTGTGTGTGTAGGTCACGGTTTTTGTTGACTTACCCCTGACTGTCTGGGCGAGCAGGTCCATTAACTGCAGGCAGACGACAACCCCTGTAGGGCCGTCTCATACAGTGACCTGCTTTCCCTTGCGGCAGACAGTACCTCTCGATTGTGAGATTTTTTTTTATTTTTTATATGTCCGACTCTGGGCACAGCTTCACAGCCTGCTATCAAGGCCCAGCAGTCCTCCTACAAACCATACAGCTCTACATGTCACCACTTCGGTGCTAACACCCACCGTCCATATTGAATACATGCTAGGACTATCTCATACAGGACTAGTGTATTGGTATTAGCAGGGGTATTTTTACGACATGTCGGCTGGTCTTCCGATAGATCAGTAAAGCCTGATTTTAATGTAATTCAAATCCTTACACTGTTCCCTGCCCCAGCCGGGATTTGAACCTGGGTCCGCTAGGACTGCAGGCCACCTCTTTACCGATTGAGCCACCGCTGGGGAGAGTGATGAGGTTTAGTTTATGGATGGACGCAGCACTTGCGTCTCTCCACATGCTCAACAGGGGGACCATATTAGGAACCACAAGACCCCATTATTTGATTACATGGTTACCACCCTGGGTTGTAAATACTTTCCGGGAATACAGAAGCCATTAGGCTTGTCACACAGTGTAGAACCAACTGAACTGTAGAGAAGAGTAACAAACAAGACAGGGTGGATGGAAAAAATGGGAGGAAGACCGACAGAGAACACCAATTATAAAGATGGAGAAAAAAGTAGGCAACACTGCATTAAGTGAGTGGATGACTGTCACCATCCAGTGGTGGCTGTATATGTATTGCATGTGTGTTCCTGCCCCTGTCAACCGCTGAGGTCGGCCGTCTGCACCTATGACGCTCAATCCAGATTTCGGTAACTGAGGCTAGATTCAACCGACTTGTTAGTAGCCCTTCGTGCCTATGACGACGTCGTGGCACTATCGGGTCAACCTCTGGGGAAAATGATACGGTCTAACATTCTATCACCCTAGCCTCTGGCCTCTGGTGCTCAGCCTCTGAACATTTTTTTTTTTTTTTTTTAATTATGCAGAGAAGAAGAAACCAAAGGCCAGAGTCCAGCAAATTGCTCCCTCCAAGAAAAAAACAAACACAAGATAACAGAGAGCCAATTTCAAGAACAATTCATTTCGAGATGCCTGGACACACTGCATTTGAAAGACTGGAGATCGCAGGCAGTAGGAAAAAACAGACAGAGGGAGACAGTTCCGGAACTGACCTGTTGCATACATGAAAGACTAGGAGTAGAGGTTAACTCTTGCATTAGAGAGTTGGACAGAAAAAAGTTTGTTGTTAGACGGGCATGCCGTGGTAGTAATGGAGGGATGTAAGCAAAGAGTTCAGAGGAGCAGTGACCATTGAAGTAGCGATAGAAAAGAGATAAAGATAAAACAGTGTGGCGAAGAGACAGAGGTTGAAGGGAACCAGTAAGAGGAGGAGAGTTAATGAGACGAAAAGCCTTTGACTCCACCCTATTGAGAAGAGCTGTGTGTGGGGAGCCTCCTCACACATGAAAGCTGTACTCTACACAGGGGCTAATAAAACCCGTGTATAGAGTCAACAACTCCGCAGGGGTAAAGAAGGTACAGAGTCGGATTAGCACACCCAATCTCTTGGAAGCAGATTTTACAAGGGAGGTAATATGTTCTTTCCAAGATAAATCCAGAGAGAATGAAACCCCAGGTATGTTTAAAGATGATACAGGATTGAGCTGGACATTGTAAAAAATATAGGGTACTCCAGTGGTAGATTTTGTCGGATTGATAGATGAAAGGACTGAGTATTTGATCCATTAAACACAGCATGGCTATTTTTGCATGGTATGTGCCGGCTTATAGACTGCCACATAGCCAGCATGCTGCGTAACTGGCAAAGTAATGGAAAACGTGATGAAAATTAATGTAACTGAGAGAGCAACTAACCCTCGGCACAGCTCCACGTTTCTTATTCCAAAGAAATGGAGAGAGCTCGGCCCAGTGGTTGATTATGGTCGTGTAAATATAAATACCGTCCTTGATCAGTATCCCTTGCCAGTACATTAAGATTTACTTGAATCAATTACAAAGTGTGAGAGGTGTGAACGTTGATGGTAAGAGTTGCATGAGATAGTCCGAAACAAACTTTGAACGAGGTCATCAAGTGTAACCTCAGGATTGATGAACTGAATAGAGAGGCTGCTACTGACTGAGCAGCTTGGACAGCTGCTATTGGGTGGCCAAGGCCGATGAAGGCAAGCATGTTAGAGCCTTTGTAATCGAAGTGAACTAAGAGAAAGGAACTTTTCTCCGCCCAAAATATTCTAGTAATTTATTAAGAGACACACGGTCACCTTATTTTGTGGTTTTCTTTGTTTTTTCCTTACTTTAGCTTTATCATGGGGTTTTAACTCCGGTTTCAAGTTTGATTTGTTAAAGTGGTGAAAAACCTTTCTAAAACGATGTTTGTTTACAGGCGGACACCATCTTTCGGTACGTGAAGACAGACGGACGCCATCTTAGAACGATATTTGTGAACGAAATTTATCTCATCAGTGCCTAGTTTTCCAGACCTAACCGAAGTTTTTTTTTTTTTTTTTTTTTTTTTTTTTTTTTACTAATGTTATTTCTCTTAACCTAACCTAACCATTTTTATGCCAGCCTAACCAAACTTACCATAATCTAAACTATCCTCGATTTAATCATATTTTGCTTCTTTATTGATGGACCTCCTTCATACTCGAAAACGCTCTTCTGTATACCTTTGTAAGACAGTGAATCAGTCCAAAGGGAGTTTTTTTTTTTTTTTGATGAGGGAAAATGAATTTTCTCTTCATCTTACAATATTTTGTATACCTTCGGGTAACTGGCAACTTAAATATATTTTTTTATATGGCTAATTCATTAAGTATACAGCTATGGTCAGTCATTCATTCCCTCTTTGCTTATCACGACGACAATATTGCAGTCATTCGTGCGATACCTGAGCCCCTCACAACGATCAGGTGTTCGGCAGGTTACAGAAAACGGAATCAAAGGGGAAACTGACCAAATATCATTTCCTTAACGTTGCTTGGTCATATGGTAGACGCTCAGGGGATTCGTGGTGGTGATGCACTGTCCGAAACAACCATGTAGGCCTACAGTTATAACCAGTACATTTATTTAAGATTAATATATATGAAAATTATGAGACTCTTCAGCACATCCCAGACAGGACCAATAAATGGACAAAATATGTTGATGTATCCACCCTGTACTTGGTGTAGGGCACAAATATCATAGTATGTGGCAGCGTTCACCCTTCAGTTTAGTTCGAAACACAAAATTCTTGACTTGGCTGAGGGTTTTCCATTGTGTCTCCTGAGAAAAGAATTTTCATGAGAGGGTGTCCTCGAAACACATTGCTGTAGATGATGGTCCTTTATTAACTCGCTGTATCTCCATACATATTAGTTGATACCAGAGAGACTGGACTTGTTCCAGGTCGGGGCAAGGCTTGAAAAATACTTGAAAACTAGACAATGGCCGTGCTGAACCCAGTTTCAGAAGTACAATACAATGCAAGATTGGTTGAGGTCTAATCCCAGAATTGTACTGCTTTAAAAGGTTTAGAAGTCGATGTACTAACTCATAGTGGGGCTAGGATAAGGAAAATCTCCAGGCTGCAGGACACGGGGTCGCCCCTCAGAGAGGGAGAGAGACAGAGAGAGAGTCACTCCCTTTCTCTTCCCTTCCCTCGAGGGATCCTTATGATAAAACTTTTATACTCTCTATTATATTTCCTTTTGGGAATGTGGATAAATATCACAAAATATATAAGAATACATTGGTAATATATTAATCTCAAGTGTCACTGTTCAGCTAAAAAAAAAAAAAAAATACTGAATTAACGTAAATAATAAATAACGTCATGACAAAAGTGTATAAAGAACATCTGATATTATGGCGTAAAGTGTAAAAATATTATGAAGATTAATTTTATTACCAACCTATACCATGTACACCTGGCCATCCTTCCCCCATTTTTTTTTTTTTTTTTTGTTTGCTTGCGTGATGACACGTTGAAATGGAGTGACTGACAATATGCACAGCATCATTACTGAGGTATTCAGACAAAAAACTCACAGTGATGTTGGGCTAGACGATATTTGTACAAAGGAAAATGTCCTTACAAAAACAACATGGGGAGATAATGTACAGCCAATGCAGAAGCAATTTTCACACTAAACTGGCTTGTTGTCTATCATAGTGCACAGTGTCCCTTAGAGACATATCATGGGGATGCCCTAGTCTGATTTTCCCAGGGTGCCTGTGTCCTTTCCCAAAGTGAGCTTCCAGACAAGGCAATTAGTGCACACTCAGAAGACTGAATTGAGCCTCAACTAATAAACCTTATACAATTCCATTCACTATTCATACTCTCTATAACATATTACCAGTCACAAAAAAGTTTCCTAGTGGAAATAGACAATTCTCTTCATAAGGATTACTCAGATCAGCCCACGTCCCAACGGGCCAGCGGGAAAAAGGCTAGCAGCGTTTAAGTGTAACCTGCCTCCCACAGATTAGCAGATAAGAGAAAAGACTATGTTTATCACAAGTGATGAAACCATCACTCAAATAAAAACTTGAGAACAATTTCTCACTTAAAATCAAGGTACACATCATTACCTGTAAAGTCTCATGAGAAGAAAACAGCATCCTCATAATGGCATTAAGGTCCTGTCATTAATTACAGCCAATAGATTCTGAAAAAAAATAAGTACCTAAGTAGACTGAATATGCAACTGCATTTTTTTTTTTTGGGGGGGGGGAGGAGGGGGAACAATTACTACCACAGTCCAGCACACCTCATGCAAGAATCCCATATTGCCTTAGAGATATTGGCCTTCCTTTACAAATGATTTCCGTGCAGTCATACATCCAAGGGTTCTCCTTTTAAAGTTCCTCAATTAGTCCCACTGGAGGTTTCCTCATTTTGGGCTGAGATCCAATTGCACACTGCACAGTCCTCCATACATACTTACATATTAGTTGACACTGGCGACATTGGGCTTGTTCCAGGCTAGGGCAAGGCTTGAAAAATACTTGGAAACCAGACAATGGCCGTTCTGGACCCGGTTTCAAATGCAGAATACTCTGCCCACCACTGCCACCAAAAATATCGTAGCCGTAGCCGAGGCGATTCCAAAAATGTTAGATTGTAGGGTTGTAAGAGGAGAGAATTTTCAAATTGGTCTGTGGATGGCAGGAGAAAGATAAAGAGGAGTATAGGGTTGATTGCAGTTTTATTTTCAAGAGGGTGTTATCTTGACAAGAGCAGTACTAAGGTGAGGGCGGTTTATGCTAGCTAACGTCATGCCCTCTACTCCTGCCTTTGCACCGTGCCTCTCCTGTTTCCTATCGTGTCCCAACCCCATCTGCTCCGTCTCTCCAATTTCACCTGTAGCCTATATGACTGGTTGGGTCATGTGTGTGGGCACGTGATGAATCTGTGGTGATTTCCCTCGGGTGTGTGATGTAGCTCTGCATGACGTCAGATGTGCTGTGGGCGACATTCCCCAGCTAGAATCTCCACACTGTTTCCTCCAGCTCTCTCGAATTTATGCACGACTTTCCCCAAACCTCTAGTTATATTAACAGCATATATGTCACTTGCTATTATGTAGTGTGTTATGATATTTTAGTGTCCTGGCAGTTGAAGTCCACCCCCTAACTTGCACTCCTTTTAGGGGTTTCGAAGTCATTGTACTCACTCAGAATGGAGCAAGGAGGAGTCGAATCTCCAGGCTGGAGGACACGGGGTCGCCCCTCAGACAGACCAAAACAGAGAGAAAGAGTCTGTCCCCTCAGGGAAGCGCATTACCCTCCCTTTGATGGACCCTTATGATAAAACTTTAACACCGTCTACCATATAAATTTTCCTTTTGGGAATGTGGATAAATATCACAAAATATATAAGAACACACTGGTAATATATTAGTCTCAAGATTCATCGTTCAACTGAAAAAATTAAATAAATACTGAATCGATGCAAAGAATAAACAAAATCATGGGAAAATGTATAAAAACATGGGATATTATGGTGCAAGGTTTAAAATTTTATAAATATTTATTTTCAACCTGTACAGTGATGATAAATTACGAGCTGTTCAAAAGTTCCCTCTCCTACTGTTGTGCTTCCCCCTTAACGTGGTCCAGATTTTAATCTTTTTTATAACTTATTTCGCGAACCTTTACGGCAGGAAAACAAAATACTGTAATATAGCCCTACATCCTTCCCGTAGCACATCTTCGCGACTATTATCATATCTGTCTCTTGCCACACGCCTTAATTATATACTATTGTAGTATTAATCTATTGTTACAGCTCAGCATTCAAGACGGATAGATGGCGATTTCAGGCCAAGATGTAATAAAGATTAAAATATTGATGGTGTTCGTAGCTTTGGGTGACTCATTTGCCGTTACCTTAAATCAGATTTTCGTGTGTGCAATTAAAGGGTTAGATACAAACTCTTTCGGTATAAGACTTTTCTAGATTTGATTAAAATTATCTATTAGGTAGGAAAACACGCAAAAAGGTCGTCACATAGCTCCAGCATCTGCAGTAGACAGTATTTACATACCTCTTAGTCTTGATCTTGCCATTAGTTCACAGTTTATTGAATCTGGTAGGGTGCAAGGTCATTCATGTCCTGAATCCCGAGATGATTCTTACCGAAGTCGATGGTACCGGTTTCTGAATTGGTTTTGGAGAGAGATACTTTACATGGACAGACAATACTTCCTGGCAAGGACGTATCCTGCAGAGAATTGTTTCAACAATAGTTGGTCACCTTAATTTGGCCCAGACATTCATCCTCTTGTAGATTATCTCACGTAGCTCAGCTGAAAAAAAAAAAGGACAATGCTACCGTTCTATATCCTTTCCATAGCACTCCTTCGTGGCTATCATCATATTCTACTATTAATCTATAGTTATAACTAGACATTCAAGATGGAGATGATGGAAAATTTTAGGCCAAGTGTATAGCTATTCTAGATTACATAACACCCGTCGTCCTACATATTATTCATCGTTCTATTGGCCGACCATTTGTAAAGAGGTCCACTCTCCCACTGACTCCTGTGTGTCTTACGCCAGGTTTCGCCTGGCCCTCTTGCTCCTCTCATGCAATACCCAGTTCCAGCGCATCCAATAGGAATGTGTCCTTAATTTACTCAGTGCGGTGACACCCTCTATAACTTATTCGTGCTGCTTCCAGATAATATTTTCCTCAACTCAAGAAATATTACTGAAAGGGTTAATGAAGGATATCCAACCCATTCAGTCGACAGTTGTATTTTAAATGGAATATCGTCTGCAGATAGCATGAAATAAACAGAAAATACATCACCGGATTGAAGAGGTTAAGCTGCCACTCGTCACTCCAGGTCTGAATACCTGTTCGCAGCGGTTGACCACTTTTCGCGTTTCTGCCTCCTCGTGCCACTCAGATATAAGTCAGCGAAATCCGTTGCCCATGTCTTTATTGATTCTGTAATTTCCTCCTTCACAGCTGCGGCCACAATATTTACGGACAATTGTACCGATTTCAGTAACACCTTGCTTCGAAAAATTTGTCGTCAGTATGGCGTTTTCAAATGTAGTTTCCCATTATCCTGCATCAGATATTTTGGTCGAGAGGCAGAATCATAAAGTACTTGTGTTGTTACGGCATCTGCTGGGATGTCGGAGTACTGCCTGGGATGAGTAGATTCCTCTGCCCCTGTCAGTGGGTCTCGTAATATGTCTGCCTCTTTCAATGGAAATATTAAGTCTGCCTTTGTCATTTGGTCTCATAATAAGTTTGCCTCTGTCAATAGGTCTCTTAAGTTTGCCTCTGTCAATGGGTGTCTTATGTCTGCCTCTGTGTGGGGGTCTCTTAATAAGTATGCCTTTGTTCATGGGTCTCTTATTATATGCGTCTCTCTACAAATCTGCCTCTGTTAATGAGTCTCGTATAAGTCTGCATCTGTTCAAATGTCTATTAATTACTCTGCCTCTGTTCATGGGTCTCTTAATATGTCTGCCTCTATTAATGGGTCTGTCAATATGTCTGCTTTTGTTACTGGGTCTCTTAATAAGCCTACCTCTGTTCATGGGTTTCTTAGTAAGTCTGCCTCTGTTAATGGGTGTTTTAATAAGTCTACTTTGTTAATGGATATCTACATAAGCCTATCTCTGTTTATGGGTGTCTTGATAAGTGTCTGCCCCTACAAATGGGTCATCAGTCAGAGAAACATCGTTCTTTTTTATCGATGAGTTTAATGAATGTCTTTTCTTTCTCTGTCAGAATCACCATCTGAACCTGTTTGTAGCTCGGATGATCTTGTCAGAGTGATGTTGGTTGATTTTCAAAAGAATTAGGAATATGTTCAAGATAACATACCATTTTTTATATGGACCCTACATATTTGTGTATGCCTTTGTGCTTGAAATGTGAATTACAAATGCATAGCTTTCTTTCCTCAATCATGTCTTTCAGATGTAGGCCAATATCATTCTTTCCTGATACTCCTCTTCGACTTTTACATTATACACTGGACCGGTGTCAACTCTTCTATTCATGTTATCACAAACACGCTTTAACACCTTGGTATTTTTTTCCAGCCATTGCATCTAACAGGTCTCAAGTTCGGCTCTTTTCTCCCTCACTCTTATCGTTGCATGGTGTATACGCAAAAATCACCTCAACTTTCACTCTCCCTAACTGAAATTACATATACCTCTTTCTCGGCCTGATACAGTAAACATCCTTCATTCTCCTGTGCCATGCATCATTCATCAACAGACCAACTCCTTCCTAACATCGCCGCACATACTCGCACCTGACTATACACACTTCACACCCATGTAACCCTTGACTTTACACACTTCACACCCTCGCACTCCTTGACTTTACACACTTCATACAGTAGCAATCCTTGGCTTCACACCCTGTCACTGATGATAAGAACATGAAGTACCTAAGTCAAGTATATTTTTAATATGCGGCATACCCATGATCCTGAACTTTACTCCTGCCCAAGGATGGGAATCCAGTAAAAAGAAAAGAGAAAGCATCAAAGAGGCAAACAGAGGTAGAATTATCTACAACATGCCCATAATAAACTAGGTATATTCGTACTGACATCCAGTGGTCATGCGGCATTGTTGGCAGAGACTTTGGGTCTGCGTGTGTGGTAGGCGTCGACATCGTCAGAGTTGATCACCACGTTGGTGGGCATGATTGTGATATAGAAGAGGCAGAAGGTGGTGGAGGTGGTGGTGGAGGGGTGAGGGCACCACAGGTTGCACCAGTCCAGATGTGTGCAGTTGGTGCAGCGGTAGAGGGCCTGGCTGATGTCCAGGGGCACGGCGCGGCTCTCCTGGCTCTTGATCTTGGTGAGGCTGACCACCAGAGAAGCAGGTGGCCTCCCTCCAATGCTGATGGTGGCAGCAGCAACCACGTAGCCACTGCTATGGCCCTCACACACCACCACCACACTGGCGACATCCTCACACTAATCTGGGTGTTGTTACTCTCCATATCACATAACTTTACAGTATAAAAGAACAACAACAACGTCCACACATCGATAAATTCTAAAAACATATTTCTTTGTTGAGGCAAAGCCATTACTGAGTAACTAAAGCCATTTTCTTTAGTCCCTGTGATATGTGATACAAGCACAATACCGTTTTTTTTTTTTTTTTTTTTCGTGATTAGAGAACTGATAATTATGTTGTTAGTGCGAGTTCTTGTGCCACCAGTGGTAAGCACTTCACTTATTGGACTCCATTCAGTACTGACAATCAGTATGTCTACAGAAGGTAATGTGAGACCAAATACATTAAACACTAACCCCATTTACTTTTGTTGGTAACTAACTGAGAGACAAATAATTGTCTGGTGGCCTAGTACGTTAAGACGCTGGAAACTAATGACTTTGGATGAGTGTAAACCAAATGGACTTTAGTGCTTACTGTTCACATAATGGCACACAGGAATTGCAACCGGTCATTCTCAGTTTTTATTTGTGAATCAGATTACCAAGCCGCAAATGTTTACACTCCAGATGAAGCAGCAAAGGTGTGATGCTGTGAAATAAAACTTCTTCAACATAATTCATCCTGCTCTTTCCAGCATTTGACAACAGAATGCAGATCATTGTTCAAGGTATCAGTCACATGGATGCCAATGCAAAAGTTTTAGTTTTTACCATTACGTACTCATTACATGTTTAAAAAAAAATATTAGTTGACAATAAGTGGTAAAGTGGTAAAAAAAAATATATATATATTTTTTACAAAATTTTACCGCCTCTACTGGAATTTATAGAGCATCTGATAAACTACTTACCAGCGATGGGTCTCTGTGAGTTAAATGAATTCCCCTATTGTTATAAAAAATGCTTCAGTTCACCAGCATCAGGAAAAAGGTTACTCGATATGGTTATTTATACTTTTACCAGTAGAATTTATCGCAGTTGAATAAAAACGTCTGGTGTTACCCTGATAACTAATTCATTAACACGATCCGAAGAAAAAGGTTAGAATTATAAATATATAACCACATCAGTATCACTTAACATACAATATTCATCTTCGTTCCTTATATTTATATAAGGAACATATGTCACAGTCAAGATCTGCTCTACAAGAACCCTCAAGAATATCGACCGGGTAGATTACTGACAACATATCACAATAAAATTTTACTTCTAAAAGATGTTGTGTGGACGCTGCTCCTGCTGTACCAGCACCCTGCCGCTGCCTGGCTGCACAAATGCTGTGTGGACGCTGCTCCTTTTGTACCAACATCTTACCCCTGCCTGGATGTGGAGTACAGTTAATGTGTGGCCAGAGATGCTGCTGTACCAACACCCTGCCCCTGCCTGGCTGTACAGTCGCTGTGTGGACGCTCCTACAACAATCCCACATATCGTGCCTGAATGAATGGCAGCTGTTCGAGCGCTTCTGTTGCTGAATACAGTGTGATGAGGTAGCTAGTGTGGTAATGGTGTGGGAGGGTCACAGCAGTTGCTGTGTTAGTGTTGCTGCCACCATTAGCTGCAAAAAACAACGGGCTCTGTCTCCAGCAATCAGTCCAAGTCTCCCTCACAAAGCTCAGCGTTAACACTGTGCAGCGAGAGAGCCTCGCTCTTTCTTCTGTTGGTAACCATAGTACAATATCTACTACTTCACCAAATGTGCTCAGCGGGACTTGTGTATCTCGTGGTGTTTCAACCCCGAAACAGTAGACTGCTTCGGCTTTTCCAATATTATTGTGATATCCACCTAATAGGGACCAACAACACATCCGATGCCATCACCTGCCACACGTGCAAACCAGAGACTATACCAGTGGTTCCCAAACTTTTTCTGGTCGTTACCCACTTTTCATACATGATCCTTGTCCATGGCCCCCCTTCCCCAACCATAACCCATGACTACAGTGACTGTCTACACTACAGTCCTACACTCATCATGTCCATATAAAAATCACTCTAGCAAATCCTGTAATTTTATTGATTCCATTTGTTATTTTCTCTTTTGTTAAGTATTAATAAAGAAATGTGTATTTTGTCTTAGCTGAATCTTATATAAGTATTGAAATGGTACTAAAGGAATAATAAAATGCACATTTAAAAAATCCATACTTAGAGTAATTAAAAATTGCATTATTGCGAAAAGCTGATTCAGCAATAAAAAAAAATTCACTGGCAGCAAGGCATTGCACAAACCTGTACTGAACCTGTGTAAGTTCTCTCCACTGACTACCTACTCGCTAAACTCCTTCGGTTCAGATTATGGCCCCCAGTTTGGGAACCACTGGACTATACCATCAGTGCCACCATCAGCGCAGGACAACAGAATACAAATCCTAAATGATTAATGTGGAAATAAGAAAAATTATTTGATTGTACATTTGGTTTTAACTAAAAACTAGAGACCCTTCCCCAAGGGGAGAATCACACCAGCCGCGAACCGATACATATCTAGCGTGGCTAGGAATATGACCTTGACCCTGACCTACTTTCACCAGTTTCGAACTCGTAGGAGATTTTCATCCCTACTGCACACCTGTAATATTTTGTGATGATATCTTAAGCGGTCGCGAAGTTATCGTGGTAACAGACAATCAGACCTTGCCCTACTTTCACCGATTTTAAACTCGTAGATTTTCATCCCTACTACACACCTGTAAACTTTTATGATGATATCCTGAGCGGTTTCCAAGTTATTGTGCTAATAGACTCACAGACCTTGACCCACTTTTGTGATCGATTTTTTTTTCCCTACTATACACTTTCCCTTCTACACACTTTCTATTCCTCGTCCCCATCCTTACACACAGCAGAACTTGTATAAGAGTGGGAAAACTTTGAGTGATTGGTTGCCTGTGAGAGTGCAGCTGCAGCAGGGATGTTTGATGTCGCCTAGGTTGTTCAATATTTATATGGATGGTGTTGTAAGGCAGGTGAATGCAATAGTTTTAGGTGGAGGTTTGAGTCTGGTGAATGTTCCTCGTAGAGAGTGGAATCTGAAGCAGCTGCTGTTTGCGGTTGATACTGCACTGGTGGCTGATTCAGGGGAGAGATTGAGACAGGAGTTTGGAAGGATGTGTGAAAGGAGCAAGTTGGGAGTAAAGGAGAATAAGAGTAAAGCGATGAAGTGTACGAGGTTGGTAGATGATAGGAGGATGAATACATTTTTGAATGGTGAGTTGCTTGAGGAGATAGAGTGTCTTAAGTATTAAGTGTCACATGTTGCTGTAGATGGAAGAATAGATGCAGAAGTGAAATTCAGAATGAAAGAAGTAGGAAAGTGCTGGGAGGAATGAAAAAAGTGTTTAGATGTCGTTCACTTACATTGGATGTAAAGTGAAGGCTGTATGAGGGTGTTGTTGTACCAACTGCATTATATGGAGCTGAAACATGGAATATGGGTGTAGCAGAGAGGATAAGTTTGAATGTAATGGAGATGAGGTGTCTGAGGCGCATGTGTGAAGTGACGTGTATGGATCGAGTGAGAAATGATGAAGTGCGAAGGAGAACTGGAGTTGTGTGGTAGATGGCTGATTGAGTTGAGCAGATGGACGGTATGGAGAGAGCGATGGATGTGAAAGGGATGTCTGTTGTGCAAGGAAGAGTTGCTGTGCATGACTGGAATAATTGGAGAGAAATTGTGAATGAATAAATGGTGACTCAGCCCTGAGAGGATATTTTACCACATTTCATCTGATCAGCTGATCAGGTCAGGTGCGGGTAAGGGGATGGGTCCATTACCATGTGGCAGGGGTAAACCAGCTCTGCTGTGGGGCCCTGCTGTGGATGTCGCTGATTGCACCGTGCGGTTGACTCTTGCGCGGTGTGGTGTGGTGAGGATCTGTCCCTTCTTCTTTTGGGGCTATGATGCAAATGAATGTGTGTGAGTGTGTGTGTGTGTGTGGATGAGTAAATTGGGTGTCTCAGCTACTTTCTTTTCTTTGGGGGAAGCAGTCTTAGTATATACAGTAGCTTTAGATAGACTACACACTTGTAAAATTTTGTTATATCTTGAGCGGTTGCGAAGTTATTGTGCTAACACACACACACACACACACACACAAACTGAAAATAATACCAGCATCGCTATCATGGCTGGTAAAAGGAAAGTTTTACTCACTTTTTCTTGCAATCCAAAAGAAATGTGGCTTGTGCTGGATTTTAAAGAAACTGCGACTAGCAGCCACTTAGTTCTCTTTGCTCAACATCACGATCATTCACCTTCACTCATGTCAGACATGGAGGTCCGGGTGGTTAGGTCTGCCATCTAACCTACTGCAGGGTACTCAGCTGATAAATTCTTTGGATCGTTCAGTGGACCAGAAACACTGGATTAAATTGTGGGTTAATGTCACCCCGGCCACCATCAGCCAAGTTTGTGTCTGTACAGAGGCTGTGGGGGGGGGGGTCAGACTACAGCTAAGCCATATCGAGGTCTACTCAAGTGCTCTGTCTCCTTCCTCACTGATACTCTTAATTAAAGGATCATATTCAGGTCAGTTTAGAAATGTTCAACAAGATTTTAAATAACAATTAGTTAATGAAGCGGTATCCCGATTTCGCATTATTTATAATACCAACGAAGTCTATAAAGATTATAAGTTGCAGAAAAAGTATGTTGTGTGCATTAATTAACTACCAAGGAATGGTTCTAGAGAGCTTCCCGCGGCGTCCCGTCGACGTGAATTAACATCCACACGTTTTGTCACTGCCAATCCCGTCGATGTATATAAACGCGAATCAATTGCAAGGTCCTTAATTTGCACAATTTTCAATTTTCGCGAGTGATTTTTGGTACGTATACACGGGACACCTTCCTCTACAAGATGCCAGGCAGGGACAAAGCCTTACCCAGCATGACCTCTCCCCCCCTGCATGCCATTGTCTCAGCAATTCACCTGTTATCAGTGACCTGGCCAGTAAAGCCATGTCATGCCACGGTACGAAATTCAGGGCCAGAGTGATTCCCCAATCGATGACAATGTGGAGGACAAACTTTACATAGCATTAGAGGAAGAAACAGTCAGAAATGATGATCAGGTAATGTGGCAAAAAAAGGTCAGGTATGGTGATGAGTTAGTGAGTGAAACAATGCTTATAATGCCTATATTACTGTTTGAAAACCAATATACTCTCGTACTACATATAAATTCGTACCAAGTAAATAAATAAATACCGTTTATGAGTGGTGTGAAATAGTTACTCTTCCATAGAACTCGTTTTCTTTGGTGCCAGCCTGTTAGAAAACCCAGTAAGGTAAGGAGGTACTGGTACCTGGATCGAGTATTTTAAACCTCAGGTGAGCGATTTCTCTATGAATTTTTGATGTTTCTCACCAAAAGCGGAGGTTTGAACCAAAAAAAACTTTTTCCAAAAATGGTCGGGATTGGGGGGAGTCAGTGGTGGAAAAGTGGTCGGGATGGGCCGGGTTAAAATGCACGAAAATACAGTCCAGTGTTGTGTGCAGTCTCATGAAGGAAATTAATTCTTAAGGGACTCTTAGTGTGTGTTAATTAATGTTAACCCTATCTTGATTAATTTTAGAGCAGTCTCTTTCATAAGGGTGATTAGGAGAATATAACTAGGTATTTAGATAAATATAAGTTGTTGCAATCATACATGTTTGGACAACCTTTTGCTAACTAACATTATATATCAATCAATCAATCATTTCCTGTGGCACTCCACGGGATCCATAGGGCCTCGATGAACTCTCTCCACCAATATTTGTCTCTTGCCATCTCCTTCAGGTCCCACCAACACTCCTCTCCCGCTTCTTTTTTCTTTGTCCTCAACTAGGTTTCCCTCGGCCTACCTCTTACTCTTCTTCCTCTAGCAGTCCACTCTGGCACATCCTGTATTAAACTGCCTTCGTTTCTATATATGGGTCCCAGCCATTTCCAGCGAGACAGTCTCACATATTCATCAACTGGTTCCACTCTCATAATATCCCTTACTCTTTCAATTGTAACTCTGTCTTGCCACTTTACCCCAAGAATCCTTCTCAGTATTTTATTCTCAAATCCTAATACTTTCTGATCTGTTGTTAATTGCCCATAAAATAAAATTGGTCTAACCACAGACTTGTAAAATTTTTACTTCAGTATGAACCGAAAGCATATTGTTCCAAACAGATTTCAACATTCCAACAGCTCGCCAAGCCTGTCTAATCCGCTCCTCAATTTCATTGTTTAATGATCCATTAGATTAGATGATACAATCGTTCCCAGATATTTCAAATTTTCTACATTCTTCATCCAATTACATAATCGATTTGATTCTCCACGTTCATATTAATAATTTCAGTCTTTCTACAATTTATTACCAATCCAACTGTTTTTCCTTCCTCCACCAGACAATTAAGCACCCTCTGCATCTCGTCAATACTTCCACAAATCAGTACAATATGATCAGCATAGTTCAAATCCACCAGCCTCTTATTTTCTTTCCAGTTAATCCCTGCACCTGTTCTCCTTACAACCTTTCTCATAACATAATCCATAACCAAAACAAACAGCAAAGACGAAAGAACTCCTCCTTGAATCACTCCTGACCTAACTTCAAATGGATCACTCAAAGAACCACCCACCATTACCTTACTAAATGTACCTTCATGCAGGCTTCTAATAATATTTACGAACTTTTCTGGTATACCATAGACTCTCATAATTTTCAACATAGCTCCACGTGAAACACTATCAAACGCCTTTTCAAAATCCACAAAACACATATTAAGTGGCATTTGGATCTTAATAGCTTGTTGCATTAGATGCCTTACAATAAAAATTTGATCATTACAGCCTCGACCCTTTCTAAATCCCGCTTGTTCTTCTCTTAAAATTTAATCAATTACTGGCTTTATTCTGTTCAACAAGATTTTGGAAAAGACTTTTGCAACTACAGGTGTCAAAGTTATCCCCCTCCAATTGCCACACACACTCATATCTCCGTTTTTTGGTATTTTTATAATCACTCCATTTTTCCACTCTTCTGGAATTCCACCATTATCCCAAGCCACATTAAAAAGTTTCAAAAGCGCATTCATCAACTCATCATTTTCCACCTTAAGCATTTCAGGAAATATTCCATCTTCTCCTGGGGCCTGAATTTAACTCTTTTATATATATATATATATATATATATATATATATATATATATATATATATATATATATATATATATATATATATATATATATATATATATATATATATATATATATATATATAGTTAGCTTCCCCAAGGAAAGGGAGGCATCCAAGACAGGACGACACTCTCCCCATTTACTCATCCATTCAAACACATTCATTCGCATCTTATCCCCAAAGGGGAGAAGGGACAGATCCTCACCGCACCACACCGCACAAGGGTCAACTGTGCAGTGGAATCAGTGACATCTGCAGCAGGGCCCGACAGTAGAGACCCCTGCCACATCATAATAGACCCATCCCCTTACCCGCACCTGACCTGACTAGCTGATATATATATATATATATATATATATATATATATATATATATATTATATATTATATATATATATATATATATATATATATATATATATATATATATATATATATATATATATATATATATATAGTTAGGTCAGGTGCGGGTAAGGGGATGGGTCTGTTATGATGTGGCAGGGGTAAACCAGCTCTGCTGTCGGGCCCTGCTGCGGATGTCACTGATTGCATTGCGCAGTTGACCCTTGTGCGGTGTGGTGCGGTGAGGATCTGTCCGTTCTCCCCTTGGGGCTAAGATGCGAATGAATGTGTTTGAATGGATGAGTAATTGGGGAGTGTGTCGTCCTGTCTCGGCTACCTCCCTTTCCTTGGGGGAAGCAACCTAGGTATATATATATATATATATATATATATATATATATATATATATTTATTGTTATCCTAGGTGTTTTTAGGTCGACTTCTCGTCCTAAAAACACTATCTACTGAGCTGAGGTTCTCTTTCAAGACCGGGACTAGAATACAATACGAGAGGAACAGGGCATAAAAACTCTGGTCAACCAACTTTACATGTGTATTATCTTCGATTCGTACACCACTGAATATAATGTGAATAAAATTTGGTCACAATACATTATACAGGTTCAGAAGTACTGTCTGAATCAGAGGACTCTGATGGAGCTGCTGAAGTCTCGGGCTGCCTTTATGTGTGGAAGGGGTCCTGTCAGGTGTGCCTTCCCTTAGAGGGCACGGGACTACTCTCAGGGGCTGCGTCGTCTGGAATGGGCTGCTGGGCAGTGTGAAGAGGGGCCCTTCTCTAGTGGGGCCTTTGTGGGGAGTTCGGTCTTTAGGGCTTGGACCAAACAGCGAGATAAGGCATGATTGTCTGCACCCACTCTGGGGAGGAGGTTGTCATCCAATGGGGCTGGGAAGGTCACTCCCTGGGGTCCTGGGGGCTCCTGGGGGAGTCCGGGGACTGCTGTCTCCCTCACGTCGGGTTGCCATCAGGGATGGTCTGCAGCGTCCTCTCCTTTGGAAGTCTGACTGAGGGTAGTCTTGCCTGGTTGCTGGCTGCACTGCTTGAACCCCCAAGGTCACGATGGGGCCTTGCCAAACCTCCTCCAGGTGTACCTTCTCCTGGGGGCTGCCTCTGTGGGGAGAACAAGAGGGATGTCCCGCTCGGCCACAGGAGGGGCAGGCCAAGCAAGGAACGTCCTCCAGAGGGAAAGTCACAGAAGGCGAGAGACGAGTGGTGTCTGTGCTCTCCCTGACATGGCTAGTGGCCGTTGCCAAGGCCCCGAGGGCAGCAAGGGTAGGGTTGGTAGTGGCCGTCCCTCTCCTGCTGGTGCAGCTAATGGCCATCACCGGGTCCCGACTTCCTGATACGACAGAGGGCGAGATGCAGCTAGTGGCTGTCACCTGTCCACTGGTGTGACTAGTGGCCGTCACCGGTATCTTATTGGGGGAGGTGTGGCTAGTGGCCATCACCTGTCCTCTGATGCGGCTAGTGACCATCGCCAGGACCTCATTCCCCAAGTGGACGGTGGGCTGCGTGCGGATAGTGGCCATCACTCGCTAATAGGTGCAGCTAGTGGCCATCATCGAGGTCCTGTGAGGGGAAGGGATGGCAGACGAGACGCGGCTAGTGGCTGTCACCTGCCTGCTGGTGCGGACTGTGGCCGTCACCCAGGTCCAACTCCCAGAGGCATTGCAGAAGGAGAGTGGGTGGTGGCCGTTTCACCCCTAGTATGGCTAGTGGCCATCACTAGTTTCTGCAGAGGGGGGGGAATGGAGCTGTTGAGTGGCTAGTGGCTGTCTCTTGCCAAGTGCAGCTAGTGGCTGTCACTCGGGTGCTGTCTGGGACTGAGATATCAGCCCCACCCTTAACCTGGCAAGGGCTGGTCCAACTGGAGAGTAGTGCATCAGCACTGTGTAGTTCTTGTCAGGTCTGTTGAGAGGAAAAGGGGCACAAGGTAGTAGGGGACATAAGCCCATAATACCTGGGTATTGCACATGCCCTGAGAGCCTCTTCGTGGTCTCTCCCTGGGGCGGGTGTCACGACGTCCCTGTGGTTTCTCATCATGGTGGGCATTTCACCACCGTCTTGAGGAAAAAAAATTAACACCCCCATGGCTGGAGGTAGTAGGTGTCCATGGTGGTGGTACTGTGGACTGGTGTGAGATGATGGAGGAGGGCAATCGAGTGGGGGGTGGCTATGTCTGGGTCTTAGTGGTGTGCATATGTGATGTATAGGGTGGAGGTCTGGGATGTCTCCTGAAGGAGTTGGAGGAGCAGTGCATCCCATGAATGCGCCATTTCTTCCTGTGGGCTGGGGCCCAGGTGATACGCCATAAACAGTAGAACGTGTGTATGAGTGGGAAATACTGTGAGTGTTTGGTTTCCCGTGACAGTGGGGCTGCGGCAGGGATGTGTGATGTCGCCTTGGTTGTTAAATATTTATATGGATGGTGTTGTACGGGAGGTGAATGCAAGAGTGTTAGGTGGAGGTCAGAGTCTGGCGAATGTTGATGGTAGAGAGTGGAATCTGAAGCAGCTGCTGTTTGCAGATGATACTACACTCGTGGCTGATTCAAAGGAGAGACTGAGACAGTTGGTAGAGGAGTTTGGAAGGGTGTGTGAAAGGAGGAAATTGAAAGTAAATGAGAATAAGAGTAAAGTGATGAAGTGTGCGAGGTTGGTAGATGGTAGGAGGACGAATATAGTTTTGAACAGTGTGTTGCTTGAATAGGTAGAGTGTTTTAAGTATTTAGGGTCACATGTTGCTGTGGATGGAAGAATAGATGTAGAAGTAAAGTTTAGAAAGAATGAAGTAGGAAAGGTGCTGGGAGGAATGAAAAAAGTGTTTAGATGATGAAGTAGGAAAGGTGCTGGGAGTAATGAAAAAAGTGTTTCGATGTTGTGTGCTTAGAATGAATGTAAAGAGAAGGCTGTATGAGGGTGTTGTGGTACCGGCTGCATTATAAGGGGCTGAAACTTGGAATATGGATGTAGCAGAGAGGAAAACTTTGAATGTAATGGAGATGAGGCGTCTGAGGAGTATGTGTGGAGTGACGCATATGGATCAAGTGAGATATGATGAAGTGCGAAGGAGAACTGGAGTTGTTCGGAAGATGGCTGATCGAATTGGCCAGAGGGTGTTGCAATGGTTTGGGTATATGGAGAGAATTGATACTGAGCAATTGGTGAAAAAGATAACTAGGTCTGATGTGAGAGGTGTAAGGCTGAGAGGGAGACCACAAATAGGATGGATGGACAGTGTGAAGAGAGTGTTGGATGAGAAAGTGATGTCTGTTGAGCAAGGAAGAGTGGCTGTGCATGATGGAAATGAATGGAGAGAAATTGTGAATGAAAAAATGATGATGCAGCCCTGAGGGGATATTCTCAAGCATTTTATCTAATCAGCTGTCAGGTTAGGTGCGGGTAAGGGGATGGGTCCATTTTGATGTAGCAGGGGTAAACCAGCTGTGCTGTCGGGCCCTGCTGCAGATGTCACTGATTGCACTGCACAGTTGACCCTCGTGCGGTGTGGTGCGGTGAGGATCTGTCCCTTCTCCCCTTTGGGGCTAAGATGTGAATGAGTAAACTGGGAGTGTGCCCTCCTGTCTCGGCTACCTCCCTTTCCTTGGGGGAAGCAGCCTAGGTATATAGATAGATAGATTTATATCTGTCTATCTGTCCACTTCCGGGGCCCTGTGCGATCCGCTCGGAGGACAGAATCAGGTGAGGAGTTTGACTGGGGCGGTACATCAGTCAAAACTATCTGTCTATCAATTTATCTATCAGCCTATTTATTTATCTGTATATCTGTCTGTCTGTCTCTTTTTATCTCTGCCTGTCTGTCTGTCTGTCTGTCCGTCTGTTTGTCTGTCTGTCTATCTGGCTATCCATCTATCTGTCTAACTATTTGTCTATCTATCTATAATAAACTATTGGCTGCAAGCAGTAAAACTAGATCATTGTGCTGAAGGGGTCAGTTCAGCAGTATAGTCCTTTCACCTAAACTTGGCCCAGCTCGTTGTCCTTTTGTAGCTTATTTCACATAGCTCAGTGGCAGAAAGAGACATTATTCCGGCTCTATTTCATTTCCGTAGCACTTCTTCGTGACTAGAACCCTAGGCCAGTGTTAGATTCAAGATGGAGACATGGCAAGTTGAAGTGAACAGAGTATAACAGCTTACGAGTATATCACAAAACTTGAAGTATATTTTCGACACATTTAATATATTCATTTTTGTTCACATAAATTGCATGGTAGTCCATTTTCTGTAGGCATGGGGGGGGGTGAAGTTCACCCATTCAGTACGATGACGTCTTACATTTTAATATTAATACCGCCACTCGATTTTCTTAGGTGAGGAGAGACTTAACGAGAGACTCTTCAAGCTGTAGGTTCTTGTTTTTATTTTTTCTTGGAAGGAACAATTTGTGGGCATCTTGTCTTTGGTTCTTTCTTCCTTCCAAATAAACAATATTTGGCCTCAGTCCCTTCACTGCTGGAGTTGGACTAAAACGTTGAATGAAATCGTCTCGTGGTAGTGTGGTTAACCCCTTCAATTGATTTCCAATCAGATGCCCCTGGTAGATGAGTTAATAAAAGCTATTGGAGGAATTCTAGTGGCGCTATGAAGCTTACTAACACCTCTTTCTTACCGACTTACTTCTGATTCTGCTCCGTTACTATATTCTTGTACGGTTAGGAAGCTTATGAACACCCTTTCCTCACAGATTTATTTCTGATTTTGCTCCAATACTATATTGTCGTATGGCTTAGAAGCTTACTAAAACCTCTTCTTTAACGATTTAATGCTAATTCTGCTCTGCTACTATATTCTTGTGTGAAGCTTGCTAACACCTTTTCCTAACCGATTTATTTGTTTCTGCATCAATTATACTATAGCAGTAGCCGTGTGTCATTGTGTGTGTATTTTGGGCAGCTGAAATTACACATTCAAATCGCACCAAAATTGGCACAAAAATTGCAAAAAATTCCCTGATGTGAAAAAACTTGGTCCCATCACGATTGAAAAACTTTTACTCTATTTACTAAGCAATCAAATTCTGACCAAAGAACGCTGCTCCCGGCGCCCGGTCGGTTGCCGTGGCCGAGTGGTCAATATATCGGACTTGCGTGCGGACAACTTGGGGTCCATTCCCGAAGCTGCAAATAACACGATCAACTGGTTAGCTGCAAAAAATCCAAGTGACAATGTTATACTAGAACACCAAATAAACGTGACTTGGATTACCTGAAATGATCGCAACACGCACGCAGAAGCGCGAGGAAACGAGTGAGAAGCACAAGGAAACGAGTGAGAAGCACGAGAAACCAAGCGAGCAGGGTGATAGCCCTCCGCAGGAGCACTTGTCGTTACTATATCCTCCTATGGTTGGCAAGCTTGCCTAACACCTCTTCCCTACCATTTTATTTCTGATTCTGTTTCGTTACTATATTCCTCTGTGTTACTCGTGCAGTATATATAGATACTGAAAAAATAATCAAACCAGGCGATATTAAAGAGTAGTTTGGACAATTAATCGTTAAGAAAGAGGTGTTAAGGAAGCCTCCTTACTCGAGAACACAGTCCTATATCTAACCCCTCCAGCACCAATAGTCTCTCCTGGGCTGACTGAAATCATATGAGGGTAGCAAGAACAAAATAAGACGTTCTTGGCTAAGCAAGAATAAGGTAAGACGTTCAAATGCTAAGCAGAATAAAGTAACACGTTCAAGGCTATGCATGCATAAAGTAAAACGTTCTTGGGCTAAGCAAGAATAAAGCAAGACGTTCTGGGGCTAAACGAGAGTAAGATAAGACGTTCTTGGGCTAAGCAAGAATAATGTAAGATGTTCTCGGGCTAAGCGAGACTAAGATAAGACGTTCTGGGGCTAAGCAAGAATAAAGCAAGACGTTCTGGGGCTAGGCAACAATAAAGTAAGATGTTCTCGGGCTAAGGGTTACCTGGGCTATCTAACATGGCTTATTAATCTAGCCCTACCTGTGTAGCCTACTGTAGGCCTGTTTAATTATGATTTGCTCAGGTGAACTTGATTAATTTGACCTACGCAGGTAACCCCAACTAGCTCAAGCCTATTTAAGTGGGCAGGTTTTAATAGCAATGCTGATAGAGTGGTTTGATCTATCCTGTCTATTTGTTTATAACCAGACGTCTTAATCCCGTAAGGGGTGGCCACAAACAAATCGCCTCCATGTCGCCCTGTCCCCTGCCATTTCGCTGCCTTTCCCCCAATTCAGACCTCCCTCTCTCAAATACCTCTTTACTCCATCCCTCCATCTCATCCTCGGTCTCCCCCTCCCTCTCCCCTCCTCCCCTCCACCTCACTCACATACACTCTTCTAGTTAGTTTGCACGTCATACCGATACCTCGCCGGGACTGTCGCCTTACGAGTCCCAGTTCGTTTCGACCTATTGTGCTGACTGACTGTCTATGTAAGGTCTTTGAACGTATGATTAATAAAAGGTTACCTTTTGTTTTAGAGTCGAAGGGTGTGTTAAATGATCAACAGAGTGGATTCCGTAAATACAGGTCCACTCTGGATCATTTAGCGCACCTGGAGCATTGCATAGCCGAGGCTTTTGCCAATCGCGAATTCATGATAGGAATTTTTCTGGATATTCATAAGGCTTATGATATGACCTGGCAAAACGGAATACTACGTAAACTCTACGCTTATGGTTTAAGAGGTAATTTGCCCATTTTCCTTCAGAACTTCCTTACTGACAGAACGTTTTCTGTCAGGTTACCCTGTAACGTAAACTTCGGACATATTTGTCCAACAGAACGGGGTACCACTAGGAAGTGTGCTTAGCCCTACTTTGTTCAGCGTTGCCATTAATGACATTCTATCGTCCGCTTCCGTCCCCAGGACTATTAGATACTCACTCTATGCTGATGACTGTGCAGTGTGGCACTCTTCCCACAATGCACAATCCTCGGCAGAGCAGGTTCAACTGGCACTTGAATCTGTTCAGCATTGGGCCCTGGAGTGGGGATTTAAATTTTCCGTCCCTAAGTGTGTCGGTGTTGTTTTTACTCGTAAACTTAACGTACCTTCTTTGAATTAGACTTTAGATAATCAGCCGATACTTTTCAAAAATTCAGTAAGATTCCTGGGTCTACATTTTGACAATAGGCTCAGTTGGAGAACACATATTAATCATTAGCTTGTTTCTTGTAGTAAAAAAGTAAACGTCCTTAAGTTTCTTTCTGGTAAATCGTGGGGAGCAGACAGAACATCTTTATTGCTGGTGTATAAGTCCCTTATCCGTTCTAAGCTTGACTATGCCTCACAAGTGTATGGAGCGGCATCGGATGTTGTACTCCATAGACTTTATGTGCTTCAGAACTTGTGGTTGCGTATATGTCTCGGAGCCCTTCGACGTACTCGTGTGGAGCGGTTGGAAGTGGAGGCTAATGTGCCTCCCCTCCGTCTACGACATGACCATCTGCCATTTTCTTATGGCATCACCACCGACTGTAAACGCTCACTTGGCCTTCCGACTTGATGGATCCTCCTCCAGTGGGAATACCTGCTGTATGCAGCCCTCAAGCCAGTGGCTGTGAGACTTCACTTCCATTGTGAGGCGTTAGGGTACGACCTTTCTAATGGGTATCAGGTTTTAATATCAAAAATAGAGCCCTGGGAGTCTCTTGCTACCACATTTAATACTAACTGGCTCCCCGTGGCAAAGTACAAGGCGCCGGAGGTGGGGGTATGACAATTGTTCCGGATGATCCTCTTTAGACACCTAGCGTCATTCCACTTATACACCGATGGCTCTAAGATGGATGAATGTGTGGGTGCGAGTGTGTGGTCTATGGAGTGCCGCATCCGTTTTCGCTTGCTCCCCCATACGTCCGTATTCACTGCTGAATTATTTGCCATAGATCAAGCTATAGACTTTGCTTTACGTTAAGATCACGACAGTTTTGTCATTTTTTTGGACTCTAAGTCCGACCTTCAGGCAATTCATTCGTGTAGGACTGATCCACATGAGGTCCTGGGCCGCATTATCAATAAGCTGCACACATGTGCTAAATCCTTCTCTCTGATCTGGGTGCCTGGTCATTGCGGTATTTACGACAATGAGCAGGCTGACATACTAGCTAAATCGGTTGTAGAACTCGAGGAGACTTGGGACGTTCCTCGTGAGCTACAGTCTAGTCTCTCTTTCGGAAAGAAATCAATTAATCTTCTGCGGCAAAGTCAGTGGACCGGCCTGGCAATTCCATCTGTCAAAAGGACCATATGTGACTGGTCCAGTTCCTCCCGAGGAAACAGGCGGGAGGAGGTCGCTTTACCCCGTCTCCGCATGAATTCCACTCTATTGACACATATGTTACCGTATATTAATAGACAATTTCCACCGCGTTGTACCACCTGTGACGCGGTGTTATCTATTAGTCACATCCTTTTGTACTGCAGTAGGTATGCTGGGGAACGTACTTCTCTGGCTGCCTACTGTAGGACAAATGCGCTCCCTTTCACACTTGATTCTGTTTTGGGTGATGGGGACGTTGGTGTGACTAATAAATTGATGACTTTCCTGAAAGAGACCAGATTACTCAGAGAATTGTGATTTATTTTATGAACTTGGTTATGGTTTCCTTATTTATTATGTAGGTGTATGTATGTATATATGTATATATATGTATACATATGTGTATACAGTATATATGTATGAGTATGTGTATATGTAAGTATGTATGTACGTATATGTATGTATGTATATGTAAATGTATATGTATGTATATATATGTATATGTGTGTATGTATTTATATATGTATATGTATATGTGTATATGTATATGTATGTATGTGTGTATGTATGTATATATGTATATATATATATTTTTTTTTCCACTTTTTTGTATATAGGCATATAGATATTGTACATATGTAAATACGTCAATACACTTTTATATATTTGTGAATCGCAGGAGGAGGTTACATTTATATAAATGTGTATTTTTTTTTTCTTTTGTTCAGGGCCAGTAAATTTGTAATTGTGCCTTTTGTTTTTTTTAATATAAATTTGATAATTATTTGATTATTTTGTAGTAGTATAGTAATGAGTCTACATGTGATGTATAGATGGAAGTATTTGTCCTGGTACTATCCATGTATACTGATGTATTCTTTATTACTTATTGTGTTTCATAATCATGAATAATAACTTAATTTTGGTATGAAATAGATGCAAATTTTTCATATCATTATTTTGGCTTTCATGATTATCGATTCTTGCTGGCCTAATGCCCCTTCAGGGTAATGGTCAAAAAAAAAAAAAAAAAGTTTCGCACTGTCCATCCTTCCCACATGATTTGATGCGTAGAAGGTTTTTGAGAGGCTACCGGACAATTCTTTGTCGATCTTGTTAACCTCACGTATCCTACTCTCGAAATACTTGTCTCTCATTTCTCCAGCTTTTGTCTCACTTTTTATCACAGGCTATTTGAACGCAAAGAAATAATGGACTGCAACTGTTTTTTTTTTTTTTTTTTTTTTTTTAATTACACAGCCTTTACCATAAATTTTTTAAAATATCAGATTTGCGTCGTTGTAGCTACTTGAATAATTGTATCTCCCTCTGTAGCTTTTATAACTTCCTTTTTCCCTCCCTGTAACTTTTATCGCTTTTTCCTCCCTGTTTCTGCCTCCATATTTGTTATGTTTTTGCAAGGGACTCCACGACCAGGTATTATGTGTAATTTCCGCTTACGGCTGGACCAGGAATACTAGACTACTGTGTATATATTTGGACAGCGGTGGGAGCGGCTAGACATGAGTATGAAAGGAAGCCAGAGGCTATTGTGTGTGGAACTGTACATACCGATACCTCGCCGGGACTGTCGCCTTACGAGTCCCAGTTCGTTTCGACCTATTGTGCTGACTGACTGTCTATGTAAGGTCTTTGAACGTATGATTAATAAAAGGTTACCTTTTGTTTTAGAGTCGAAGGGTGTGTTAAATGATCAACAGAGTGGATTCCGTAAATACAGGTCCACTCTGGATCATTTAGCGCACCTGGAGCATTGCATAGCCGAGGCTTTTGCCAATCGCGAATTCATGATAGGAATTTTTCTGGATATTCATAAGGCTTATGATATGACCTGGCAAAACGGAATACTACGTAAACTCTACGCTTATGGTTTAAGAGGTAATTTGCCCATTTTCCTTCAGAACTTCCTTACTGACAGAACGTTTTCTGTCAGGTTACCCTGTAACATAAACTTCGGACATATTTGTCCAACAGAACGGGGTACCACTAGGAAGTGTGCTTAGCCCTACTTTGTTCAGCGTTGCCATTAATGACATTCTATCGTCCGCTTCCGTCCCCAGGACTATTAGATACTCACTCTATGCTGATGACTGTGCAGTGTGGCACTCTTCCCACAATGCACAATCCTCGGCAGAGCAGGTTCAACTGGCACTTGAATCTGTTCAGCATTGGGCCCTGGAGTGGGGATTTAAATTTTCCGTCCCTAAGTGTGTCGGTGTTGTTTTTACTCGTAAACTAAACGTACCTTCTTTGAATTAGACTTTAGATAATCAGCCGATACTTTTCAAAAATTCAGTAAGATTCCTGGGTCTACATTTTGACAATAGGCTCAGTTGGAGAACACATATTAATCATTAGCTTGTTTCTTGTAGTAAAAAAGTAAACGTCCTTAAGTTTCTTTCTGGTAAATCGTGGGGAGCAGACAGAACATCTTTATTGCTGGTGTATAAGTCCCTTATCCGTTCTAAGCTTGACTATGCCTCACAAGTGTATGGAGCGGCATTGGATGTTGTACTCCATAGACTTTATGTGCTTCAGAACTTGTGGTTGCGTATATGTCTCGGAGCCCTTCGATGTACTCGTGTGGAGCGGTTGGAAGTGGAGGCTAATGTGCCTCCCCTCCGTCTACGACATGACCATCTGCCATTTTCTTATGGCATCACCACCGACTGTAAACGCTCACTTGGCCTTCCGACTTGATGGATCCTCCTCCAGTGGGAATACCTGCTGTATGCAGCCCTCAAGCCAGTGGCTGTGAGACTTCACTTCCATTGTGAGGCGTTAGGGTACGACCTTTCTAATGGGTATCAGGTTTTAATATCAAAAATAGAGCCCTGGGAGTCTCTTGCTACCACATTTAATACTAACTGGCTCCCCGTGGCAAAGTACAAGGCGCCGGAGGTGGGGGTATGACAATTGTTCCGGATGATCCTCTTTAGACACCTAGCGTCATTCCACTTATACACCGATGGCTCTAAGATGGATGAATGTGTGGGTGCGAGTGTGTGGTCTATGGAGTGCCGCATCCGTTTTCGCTTGCTCCCCCATACGTCCGTATTCACTGCTGAATTATTTGCCATAGATCAAGCTATAGACTTTGCTTTACGTTAAGATCACGACAGTTTTGTCATTTTTTTGGACTCTAAGTCCGACCTTCAGGCAATTCATTCGTGTAGGACTGATCCACATGAGGTCCTGGGCCGCATTATCAATAAGCTGCACACATGTGCTAAATCCTTCTCTCTGATCTGGGTGCCTGGTCATTGCGGTATTTACGACAATGAGCAGGCTGACATACTAGCTAAATCGGTTGTAGAACTCGAGGAGACTTGGGACGTTCCTCGTGAGCTACAGTCTAGTCTCTCTTTCGGAAAGAAATCAATTAATCTTCTGCGGCAAAGTCAGTGGACCGGCCTGGCAATTCCATCTGTCAAAAGGACCATATGTGACTGGTCCAGTTCCTCCCGAGGAAACAGGCGGGAGGAGGTCGCTTTACCCCGTCTCCGCATGAATTCCACTCTATTGACACATATGTTACCGTATATTAATAGACAATTTTCACCGCGTTGTACCACCTGTGACGCGGTGTTATCTATTAGTCACATCCTTTTGTACTGCAGTAGGTATGCTGGGGAACGTACTTCTCTGGCTGCCTACTGTAGGACAAATGCGCTCCCTTTCACACTTGATTCTGTTTTGGGTGATGGGGACGTTGGTGTGACTAATAAATTGATGACTTTCCTGAAAGAGACCAGATTACTCAGAGAATTGTGATTTATTTTATGAACTTGGTTATGGTTTCCTTATTTATTATGTACGTGTATGTATGTATATATGTATATATATGTATACATATGTGTATACAGTATATATGTATGAGTATGTGTATATGTAAGTATGTATGTACGTATATGTATGTATGTATATGTAAATGTATATGTATGTATATATATGTATATGTGTGTATGTATTTATATATGTATATGTATATGTGTATATGTATATGTATGTATGTGTGTATGTATGTATATATGTATATATATATATTTTTTTCCACTTTTTTGTATATAGGCATATAGATATTGTACATATGTAAATACGTCAATACACTTTTATATATTTGTGAATCGCAGGAGGAGGTTACATTTATATAAATGTGTATTTTTTTTTTCTTTTGTTCAGGGCCAGTAAATTTGTAATTGTGCCTTTTGTTTTTTTTAATATAAATTTGATAATTATTTGATTATTTTGTAGTAGTATAGTAATGAGTCTACATGTGATGTATAGATGGAAGTATTTGTCCTGGTACTATCCATGTATACTGATGTATTCTTTATTACTTATTGTGTTTCATAATCATGAATAATAACTTAATTTTGGTATGAAATAGATGCAAATTTTTCATATCATTATTTTGGCTTTCATGATTATCGATTCTTGCTGGCCTAATGCCCCTTCAGGGTAATGGTCAAAAAAAAGAAAAAAAAAAAGTTTCGCACTGTCCATCCTCCCCACATGGTCTGATGCGTAGAAGGTGTTTGAGAGGCTACCTGACAATTCTTTGTCGATCTTGTTAACCTCACGTACCCTACTCTCGAAATACTTGTGTCTCATTTCTCTAGCTTTTGTCTCTTTTTATCACAGGCTATTTGAACGTAAAGGAACAATCGACTGCAACTGTTTTTTTTTTTTTTTTTTTTTTTTACTTCCACAGCCTTTACCATAACTTTTTTAAAATATCAGATTTGCGTCGTTGTAGCTACTTGAATAATTGTATCTCCCTCTGTAGCTTTTATAACTTCCTTTTTCCCTCCCTGTAACTTTTATCGCTTTTTCCTCCCTGTTTCTGCCTCCATATTTGTTATGTTTTTGCAAGGGACTCCACGACCAGGTATTATGTGTAATTTCCGCTTACGGCTGGACCAGGAATACTAGACTACTGTGTATATATTTGGACAGCGGTGGGAGCGGCTAGACATGAGTATGAAAGGAAGCCAGAGGCTATTGTGTGTGGAACTGTACAGCGTATATAAATTTACGTGTGTATCGCATATAGTCTTTGTTTATACTATTATAACTACTGTTATATGGGGGTTGGGTAGACTTTATTTTCAGAGGACGTTAATAGGATGTTGTGAGTGACCGTCAGTTACTTTTAGTGTCATAGTCTGCTATGTTAAACTACATAATCTCGGACACTGTATAGACCTGCCTCCTCCAACGTCAGTAATATTTAGGATTTATGTGTGCAGCCGGGTCCGGGTCCACCACAAAATCTATCCAGCTCTTCTTGACCAAGTGACCACTTCTCCACCAAATGTCACTGAGTTTCGATAAGTGCTTTTTAAGAGACCATGCACAGAAACGGATGAAGAGAAAGAGACAGGTCAGTGTATAACTTCCGTCCAGTGTCCTTGACGGGAGTAATAAGCTCACTTTTTCTTGATTTAAATCAAAACTCTTTTGACTTTTGGCATGAATGAGGAGATAAGAAGTAAATTAAACCACTTTCCCTGGACTCTAAAAACAAAAACTCACTCGACTTTTGGTTCTTGCAAGCGTTATGTTCCTTTGAGACGTCCAGCTTTAGTGTGGGAACACGTCTTTCTTTTTTATGCAAGGAAGAAGGAATCAAAGGCCCGCAAACCTTCCTTCCAAGAAAAAAAAATAATAATAATACAAAGGAGAGCCAAGTTCATGATCCGTTCATTTCGAGATGCCTGGACACACTGTGTTTGAAAGACTGGAGATCATAGGAAGTAGGAAGTACAGACAAAGGAAGACAGTTCCAGAGGTGACCTGCTGCATGAATTAAGGATTAGAATTAATGGTTAATTCTTCCATTAGACAGATGGAGAGAAAAGGGATAAGGGTTTGTTGTTAGAAGGGTGTTACGCGCCCATCATGGAGGTGGAGGGACGCAAGCAGAGAGTTCAGAGAAGTAGTAACCATTTAAGTAGCAATAAAAAAAGAGATAACGATGAAACAGTGCGGCGAAGGGAAAGAGATTGAAGGGAGCAAGTATGAGGAGGAGAGTTAATGAGACAAAAAGCCTTTGGTACTGAGAAGACCTGTATATGGGAAGCCTGCCCACTCAAGAGAGTTGTACTCCACACAGGGACGAATAAAACCCGTGTATAAAGTCAACAACAGTGCAGGGGTAACAAGGTACAGAGTCGGCTTAGCACAAATAATCTCTTGGAAGTAGATTTTACAAGAGATATAATATGATCTTTCCAATATAAATCTCGAGAGAATGAAACCCCAAGTATGTCTATGGATGATGCAGGATTGAGCTAGATATTATTAAATACTAGTGGGTATTCCAGTGGAAGATTTTGTCGGGTTGATAGGTGTGAGAACTGAGTCTTTGATGCATTAAAAACAACAAGACTAGTTTTGCCCCAGTCAGAGATATGAGCCAAGTAAGACATTAGGCGTGCCATAGTATCATCCATTATTTGTTGAAGTAACTGCTGCGATTGGACGTTGCGGGAATCGAATCGAAAGGTGAAGGGTGGAATCATGAGTGTATGAGTGATTAGGATTACATGTACAGTTTAGAAGGTCATTGATGAATAAACGGAAGAGACTTAGTGATAGGACAGAGCACTGGGGAACACCACTACTGATAGATCTAGGACAAGAAAGGTGGCTGTCCACAACAGCAGCTATAGATTGACAAGTAAGGAAGCTATAGATGAAGGCACAGAAAAAAGGATAGAAGCCATAAGAGGGAAGTTTGGAAATTAAAGATTTATGCCAGACACGATCGAAAGCTTTGAGATGTCAAGTGCAATGGCAAAGCTTTTGCCAAAGTCCCAGAAGCAAGATTACGAGGAGTCTAGAAAGGTAGGTGAAAAGATAGCCGGTAGTGTCCCTGACGGAACCGGTACTGACGATCAGAAAGAATGTTGTGATAGGAAAGATGCTTAATTTTTTTTTTTTTTAATGCGAGGAAGAAGGAACCAAAGGCCGGGGGCTTGCTATTATTGTTCCTTCCAAGAGAAAAACAAAATACAAGAGAGAGCCAAATTCCAGAAGCGTTCATTTCGAGATGCCTGGAGACACTGTGTTTGAAAGACTGGAGCTCATAGGAAGCAGGAAATACAGACAGAGGGAGAGAGTTCCAGAGTTGACCTGTTGCATAAATGAAGGACTGGAGGTAATGGTTAACTCTTCAATTAGAGAATTGGACAGAAAAGGGATGAGTTTCCTACTAGACAGGTGCTATGCGCCCGTCAAAAAGGTGGAAGAATCCACGCAGACAGTTCAGAGGAGCAGTGACCATTGAAGTAGCGATAGAAAAGAGATAAAGATGAAACAGCGCGGCGAAGAGACAGAGGTTGAAGGGAGTCAGTAAGAGGAGGACAGTTAATGAGACGAAAAGCCCTTAACTCCACCCTATTGAGAAGAGCTGTATGTGGGGAGCCACCCCACACATGAGAGTTGTACTCTACACAGGGGTGGATAAAACCCCTGAATAGAGTCAACAATTGTGCAGGGGTAAAGAAGGAACGGAGTCGGGATAGCACACCTAATCTTTTGGAAGCAGATTTTACAAGAGATGTAATATGATCTTTCCAAGATAAGTCCCAAGTAAATGAAAGCATGTTCAAGGATGGTGCAAGATTAAGCTGAATATTATTAAACGTTAGTGGGTATACCTGTGGAAGATTCTGTTGGGTTGATACATTAAAAATAACCAGATTATTTTTACCCCAGTCAGAGATACGAGCCAAGTCAGACATTAGGTGTGCCATAGCCTTATCCCTTGTTTGTTGAAGTAAATGCTGAGATGGACGTTGTGGGAACCGAATGGAAAGGTGAAGGGTTGAGTCATCAGTGTATCAGTGGATAGGGTTAGATGTACAGCTTTGAAGGTCATTGATGAATAAAAGGAAGAGAGTTGGTGATAGGACAGAGCCCTAAGGAACACCAATGTTGATAGATCTAGGAGAAGAACGATGGCCATCTACAACAGCACCTATAGAACGACCAGAAAGGAAGCTAGAGATGAAGGCACAGACAGAGGGATAGAAACCGTAAGAGGGCAGTTTGGATGTTAAAGATTTATTCCAGACTCGATCGAAAGCCTTAGAGATGTCAAGTGCAATGGTAAAGCTTTCGCCAAAGTCCCAAAAGGAGGATGACCAGGAGTTTGAAAGGTAGGTGAGAAGATCGCTAGTTGAGCGTCCCTGACGAAACCCATACTGACGATCAGAAAGAAGGATGTAATAGGAACGATGCTTTAAATTTTTCTGTTAAGAATTTACTCGAAAACATTTGAGATATAGTATGTTAAAGCAATTGGACGATAGTTAGAGGATTGGGAATGGTCACCCTTCTTTGGGACTGGCTGAATGAGAGCAAACTTCCAGTAAGAAGAAGAGGTACAAGTTGATACAGAAAGGTTAAAGAGTTTGCCTAGGCAGGGTGTAAGCACAGATCTTGAGAACAACATGAGGGACTCCATCAGGCCCATATGCCTTATTAGTACTGAGGCCTGTGATGGCAGGAAATACATCAGCTGAAGAAATTTTAATGTCAGCCATGAGGAAGTCAGAGGGAGGAAGTGATGGAGGAACAGCTCCGGAATTGTTTAAGGTGGAACTGGAGGAGAAAGTCTGAGCAGAGAGGTCTCCTTTATCAGTAGAAGAAATATCTACAGAGCCATCAGAGTAGAAAAGAGGAGGGAAGGATGATGAGGTTAAAGCTGTTAGAAAGATTTTTGGCAAGGTGCCAGAAGGAGAGGGAAGAATTCGAGTTGGAGAGTTCAGGGCATTTCGTACAGATGAAAATATTTTTAGCAGAGCGAAGAAGAGACTTAGCACGATTCCAGGCAGAAATGTATAAAAGTTGTGATTCAGGGGTGGGTTGGCTCTGGTACCTTTTATAGGCCCTCTCCTTGTTGCGGACAGCATTAGAATAAGCGTGTTTAAACCAAAGCTTTCTTGCATTAGTCAAAGGAAATGAGAAAGGAATGTATGCTTCCATGCCCTAGAGAATAATCTCCGTAATGCACAGGGCACACCAAGATGCCTCCCAGCCATGGAAGCAATAATCATTCCATGGAAATACAAAGAAGTATTGCCTGAGGGCCTTCCAATCCATAGCTCCAAAGTGCCACAGACGACATTTCTTTGGAGGGTTCGCAAGCTGTACCGGAGCGATAAGACAGGTTTAGGTGATAAGGGTGTGATTGGAGGAGCCCAATGAAGAGAAGAGATTAACAGTGTAAGCAAAAGGATTAGTTGTAAGGAAGAGGTCAAGTATGCTGGAGCCCTCTCCAAGGAGGTCAAGGATACGGGTAGGGTGCTGTACAAGCTACTCTAGGTCACAAAGGATAGAAAAGGTGTAGGCTTGTTCACCAGGTGGTTTAGTGAAAAGTTAGGATAGCCAAAGGTGGTGGTGAACATTGAAATCTCCTAGAATGGAGATTACAGAGAAAGGAGAAATAGATAGAATGTGTTCCATCATAGATCATCGATAGTGAAAGAAGTACAATTAGGAGATAAGTAAACAGTGCAGATATATTTAGTCAGAGAATGACAGGAAAGCCGAAGCCAGAGTGTAGAGAATTCAGAAGAATCGAGTTCAGTAACACCAGAGCAAGGTAAGTCATTGCGTATATATACACAAGTGGCAGCTCGAGTCTTCACCAGGAGAGGGGCAGAAGGTGGGGGCATTTATGGTCCCCCCCCCCCGGGGACTCCAAGGCCACGTGTTGCGCTGCCGTGATTTTTATTTTCATTTTGGAATAGGAAGTGTAGTGTGTACTGTGCATGTAGTTTGGTGTTGATAATTAGTGAAACTTGTATTGGAGAGCAAGATGGCCTACTCTCTGTGTTACTGAGACACTGAAAGAGTTCAGCAAAGGGGGATAGTCGGGACCTAGTTCCGAGGGCTGATGAAACGGGAGCTCCTGCTCTCCCTGTCATCAGCTTTCCATCTACCTTGGGTGTACTGCCCTGCTCGACTGGTGCTACAGTCTACTCCTCACAAAGAATAGACTTGAAAACTTTTGAAACACATGATTTTAAAGCAATTGGACGAAATTAAGAGGGTTGGGAATGGTCACCCTTGTTTGGGACTGGCTGAATGAGAGCAAACTTCCAGCAAGAAGGAAAGATACAAGTTTATAGACAAAAAGTTTACCTAGACAGGGTGTAAGCACCTGTTGAGGACAACAGGAGGAACCCCATCAGGCCCATATGCCTTGTTAGTACTGAGGCCAGTAATGGCAGAAAATACATCAGCTGAAGAAATTCTAATGTCAGCCATGAGGAAGTCAGGGGAGTGAAGTGACGTAGGAACAGCACCGGCATTGTCAAGGTGGAATTGGAGGAGAAAGTCTGAGCAAAGAGATCTGCTTTATCAGTAGAAGAAATGGCTACAGAGCCATCAGAGTAGAAAAGAGGAGTGAAGGATGATGAGGTAAAGTTGTTAGAAAGGTTTTTGGCAAGGTGCCAGCAGTGGGATGAATTCGAGTTGGAGAGTTGAGAGCATTTAGTACGGATGAAATTATTTTTAGCAAAGCGAAGAATGGACTTGGCACAATTCTGGGCAGAAACATAAACAAGATGTGATTCAGGGGTGGGTTGGCTCTGGTACCTTTTATACTCCCTCTCCTTCTTGTAGACAGCATTAGAACAAGCATGATTTAACCAAGGCTTTTTTGCGTTAGTCATAGGATATGAGAAAGGAATGTATGCTTCCCTGCCCAAGAGAATAACCTCCGTAATGGGCATGGCACACTCAGATGGCTCTCGGCAATGTAAGCAATAATAATTCCTGGGAATATCAAAGAAGTACCGCCTGAGGGCCTCCCAATCAGCAGCTCCAATTTGCCACAGCTGATGTTTCTTTGGAGGGTCAACGGGCAGTACTAGAACGATAGGACAGGTTAAAATGATAAGGTTGTGGTCGGAGGAGCCCAACGGAGAAAAAAGTTGAACAGTGTAAATGGAAGGATTAGTTGTAAGGAAGAGGTCAAGTATGGTGGAACTCTCTCCAAAGTGGCCAAGGATACAGTTGGGGTGTTGTACTAGCTGTACTAGGTCATTAAGGATAAAAAATTTGTAGGCTTGTTCACCAGGTGAATCAGTGAAAGGAGAGGAAAGCCAAAGGTGGTGGTGAACATTGAAATCTCCTAGAATGGAGATTTTAGAGAAACGAGAAACGGATAGGATGTGGTCCATCATAGAGGTAAGAGAGTCGATGAATTTTTCACAGTCAATAGAATTAGGGGATAAGTAAACAGCACGAGTATATTTAGCTAGAGAATGACAGGAAAGCTGAAGCCACAGAGTAGAGAATTCAGAAGAATTAAGTTCAGGAACACGAGAGGAAGATAAGTCGTTGCATACATATATACAATAGCCACCTTTGGCTTTGGAATTAGTATACAGGAAGTAGGAGGATACAGAAAAGTGTTTGCTATCTGTTGCCTCAGACAGGTGAGTCTAAATTAAGAAGAGAAAGTGAGGTTTAAAGGACGAGAGTTGGTACTCAACAGAGAGAAAGTTAGAGGAAAGACCGTGAATGTTGAAGAAACGAAGAAGTGAGTCGGACAGTTGTTCCAGGCAGCTCGTTGTGTCGTCACCGGGAGAGGGGCGGATGGTGGGGGCATTTATGGTCTCCCTCTCCCTGGAGACTCAAGAGGCTTGATTTTTAGACGCCATTTTTTTTTTTTTTTTTTTTGAAAAGGAAGTGCAGTGTGTAATGTGCGTGTAGTTTGATGCTGACAGAAAATTTTGAATTGTAGAGCACCCTGGCCTACTCTCTTGCTGGCCTGGTATGATAAGTGGATTAGTGCCTTACATTGCGGCAACCAGGACCACAGTTAGACCCAGAGAAAGGCACCATTTGCATGAAAAAGCGATGGTTAGGCCAAATGATTTGTATGTTGATGGATTGGTTTAGAGTGATTGTTATTTATTACTATAACTGTTGATAGATATAGATTTTTTGTTAGATATAGGCTAGGTAGAGGGCAGATTACAGTATAGGTATGGATAGGTGTGTGTGTACATATATATATATATATATATATATATATATATATATATATATATATATATATATATATATATATATATATATATATATATGTATATATATATATATATATATATATATATATATATATATATATATATATATATATATATATATATATATATATGAGAGAGGGCAGTGTTTGAAAACTCCCTGTACTATTGTTTGCAGATGATACTGTGTTATTAAGTGAAGACGAAGGGTAGCTGCAAGGCTTGTTGAATGAGTCTGGGAGAGTGTGTAAGAAACAGAATCTAAAGGTGAATGTAGGGAAGGGTAAAGTTATGGTCTTCGAGAGAAATGAAGTTACTAAATGTACAGTGAGGTTGGTTGAGGAAGAAACAGAAAATGTAAGTACGTTTAAGTACTTGGGTAGTGTGATGAGTAGAGATGGAAGTTTAGAGGGTGAAGTGCTTGAAAGGGTACAGCATGGAAGATACAGTAGGTTGCTGGTTCTTTGAAACTAGTGATAAGAAACAGGGAAATGAATAACTATCTATCTATATACCTAGGCTGATTCCCCCAAGGAAAGGGAGGTAGCCGAGACAGGACAACACACTCCCAATTTACTCATCCACTCAAACACATTCGTTCGCATCTTAGCTCCAGAGGGGAGAAGGGACAGATCCTCACCGCACCACACCGCACGAGGGTCAACTGCGCAATGCAGTCAGTGACATCCACAACAGGGCCAGACAGCAGTGCTGGTTTACCCCTGCCACATCATAATGGACCCATCCCCTTACTCGCACCTGACATGATCAGCTGATCAGACAAAATGCGGGAGAATACCCCCTAAGGGCTGCGTCATCATTTATTCATTCACAGTTTCTCTCCATCCATGTCTATCACGCACAGCCACTCTTCCTTGCTCAACAGAATTCACTCTCGCATCCAATGCTCTCTTCACACTGTCCATCCATTCTGTTCATGATCTCCCTCTCAGCCTTACACCTCTCACACCAGATCTAGTTATCTTCTTCACCAATCGCTCATTATCCAATCTCTCCATATGCCCAAACCATTGCAACACACTCTGGTAAACTCTACCAGCCATCTCCCGAACAACTCCAGTTCTCCTTCGCACTCGATCCATACGCTTCACTCCACACATACTCCTCAGACATCTCATCTCCATTGCATTCAAACTTTTCCTCTCTGCTACACCCATATTCCATGTTTAAGCCCCATATAACACAGTCGGTACCACCACACCCTCATACAGCCTTCTCATTACATCCATTCCGAGTGAACGACATCTTAACACCTTTTTCAATCCTCCCAGCACCTTTCCTACTTCATTCATTTTAAACTTTACTTCTGCATCTATTCTTCCATCCACAGCAACGTATGACCTTAAATACTTCAAATACTCTACCTCAAGCAATTCACCATTCAAAACTATATTAATCCTCCTACCATCTACCAACCTCGTACACTTCATCACTTTACTCTTAGTCTCATTTACTTTCAATTTCCTCCTTTTACACACCCTTCCAAACTTCACTACCAACTGTCAAAATTTCTCATCTGAATCAGCCACCAGTACAGTATCATCTGCAAACAGCAGCTGCTTCAGATTCCACTCTCTACCATCAACATTCACCAGACTCAGATCTCCACCTAACACTCTTGCATTCACCTCCCTTACAACACCATCCATATAAATATTAAACATCCAAGGCGACATCACACATCCCTGCCGCAGCCCCACTCTCATGGAAAACCAATCACTCACCGTATTTCCCACTCTGACACATGCTCTACTATTTACATAAAAATTTTCACTCCTTTTAGTAACCTACTGCGAAGTCCATACAATCTTAAAAAAGTCCACAAAGCTTCCCTATCAATTCTATCATACACTTTCTCTAAATCCATGAACGCTCCAAAGATATCCTTACCTTTCGATAAATACTTTTCACACACCTGTCTCACAGTAAACACCTGATCCACGCATCCCCTCCCTCTCCTAAAGCCACACTGCTCATCACGAATCACTCCCTCTGTACCCTCTCTAACTCTCTTAATTAACACTCTACCATACACATTACCTACAACACTCAACAGACTTGTACCCCTAAAGCTAGTACATTCATACTTATCATCCTTACCTTTACTGTATACAACAGGACCACACAAGAACTTGCCAAGTCAATTGGAACCATACCTTGCACAAATCACACATTCAGCAATCTTACTAACCAGTCAACAATAGTCATTCCACCATCTTTCAGACATTCCACAGCACACCCATCCATACCTGCAGTTTTCCCTGTTTTCATCTCCTTTACTGCTTCCTGCACTTCCTCCATCCTGATCAAAGAATCAACTCCCCCAACACATTTTATTCCTTGCACTCTTCCATCTGCCACAATCTCAGCCTCCTTTTCCTCTTCTGCATTTAATAATCTTTCAAAATACTCCACCCATCTCTTCCTTACTGCATCCATCTCAATTAACATCCTTCCATCCTCTGCTTTTACCCGCTCTTTCTTCCCAGACTCTGCCTTTCACACCTTTTTCACCTCCTTCCAAAACATTTTCTTATTCTGTTGAAAATTCTCGGTCATCCTCCTACCCCTGACAATCATCTGCTGCCACTATAGCGTCTCGCACAGCCCTTAATGCGCTATTCCTCTTTTCCTTATACCTCTCATAAGACACCTCATCCTTCCTCTGCAGCCACACTTCATAAGCACGTCTCTTCTCAGCCACAGTCATGCATACTTTCTCGCACAACCATTCACTTCCCTTTCTAACACCACCACCCACTTGTCTCACACCACACACCTCTTCCACATGCCCCACCACAGCACTCTTAAACAAAGGCCATTCCTTATCCACAATGCCATTCTCCCGATTTTTCACTGTGTTCCACTCATCTTTCAATTTCTCTTGATACTCTATCATTTTTTCTCTTTTATCCAACTCACTCACTTTCAAAACCTCCCTGCTACACCTAAGTCTCCTAGCTCTCACCCATCTCTTACCTACTCCCAACTTTCCCTCTACCATGTAGTGGTCAGACATACCTCCACCCTCCCCTCTCAGAACTCTCACATCCAACAATCTTCCTATTACATTTCTAGACACAACCACATAGTCCATCAATGCTCTACCAACAACCCTTCCACTCTCCTGTCTCACCCATGTATACTTATAAATATCTTTCTTCTCAAACAACGTATTTCCAATCACCATCTCTCGCTCAAAGCACATCCCTATCATTCGTTTCCCATTTTCATTTCTTCCAGGCACACCATGCATACCAACTACACATTCAACTGCTACATTTTCCACTCTAGTATTCAGATCTCCCATCATAACCACATTCACGTTCGTTACAAAACTCTGCAGACACTCATCGTCATTCCAGAAAGACTCCATCTCTTCTTCATCCGTTCACTACAAGGCCCATATGCACTCACAAATACCCACAACTCATGATAAAATTTCGCTTTCACCCACATCAGTGTCGAGGACACCTCCTTCCATTCAATTACACACTGCTGTACTTCCGGGCTCACTAAGAAGGCCACACCTTCTCTTGCCCTTCCTCTATCCACACCTGACAATCTTCCATTCACACTTCCAATCTTAGACTCACCTTTCCCTTTCATCTTTGTTTCATTTAAAGCTAACACATCCAACTTTCTTCTCACAAACACTCTCCCATCCCAAACTCCTCCCCTTTAGCCTAAATCGTACTACAGCCACGCACATTGGTAGACCAAATCTTCAGAATATATATATATATATATATATATATATATATATATATATATATATATATATATATATATATATATATATATATATATATGTGTGTGTGTGTGTGTGTGTGTGTGTGTGTGTGTGTGTGTATATATATATATAGATAGATAGGCTGTAGCACCAGTCGAGCAGGGCAGTACTCCCAAGGTGGATGGAAAGCTGATGACAGGGAGAGCTGGAGCTCCCGTTTCATGAGCCCTCGGGACTAGTTCCCGACTATCCCCCTTTGCTGAACTTTTTCAGTGTTTCAGTAACACAGAGAGTAGGGCAGCATGCTCTGCAATACAAGTTTTTCTAACTGTCAATATCAGTCTACATGCACAGTACACACTACACTTCTTTAACACACACACAAAAAAAGCCAAAGAATAACCAGGCCTCGGAGTCCTCGGGGGGGGGGGGGACATAAATGCCACTTTCCGCCTTTCTTCCAGTGACGACTCAGGGAGATGCCTGGAATCAGTGTCTGACTCACTTCTTCATTTGTGCAATATTCGCGGCCTTTCCTCTAACTTTCTCTCTGCCAAACACCACCTCTCCTCCTCTAAACCCCACCTTCTCTTCCTGACAGAGACTCAGCTGTCTGAGGCAACTGACAGCAAACCCTTTTCTGTTTCCTCCTACTTTCTCTGTACTAATTCCGAAGCCAAAGGTGGCTGTTGTGTATATGTATGCAACGACTTATCTTGCTCTCGTGTTCCTGAACTTGATTCTTCTGAATTCTGTACTCTCTGCCTTTGGCTTTCCTGCCATTCTCTGACTAAATATATCTGCATTGTTTACTTATCTCATAATTCTAGTGACTATCAAAAATTCTTTGACTATCTTACTTCTACGATGGAACACATTCTATCCATTTCTCCTTTCACTGAAATATCCATTCTAGGAGATTTCAATGTTCACCACCACCTTTGGATATCCTCTCATTTCACTGATCTACCTGGTGAACAAGCCTACATCTTTTCTATCCTTAATGACCTAGAGCAGCATGTACAGCACCCTACCCATATCCCTGACTGCCTTGGAAAAACCTCCAACATACCTGACCTCTTCCTTACAACTAAGCCTTATTCTTATGCTGTTAATCTTTCCTCTCGGTTGGGCTCCTCTGATCACAACCTAATTACCTTGACCTGTCCTATAGTCCCGGAACGGTCTGTGGATCCCCCAAAGAAATGTCGAATGTGGCGCTTTGGAGCTGCGGATTGGGAGTCCCTGAGGCAGTACATCTTTGATTTGCCCTGGAATGATTATTGCATCCATGGCTAGGAGCCATCTGAGTGTGCTTTGCGCATCACGGAGGTTATTCTCTATGGCATGGAAGCATACATTCCCTTCTCAAATCCTTTGACTAATGCAAGAAAGCCTTGGTTTAATCACGCTTGTTCTAATGCTGTCCACAAGAAGGAGGGGGCCTATAAAAGGTACCAGAGCCAACCCACTCCTGAATCTCATGTTTATGTTTCTGCCCAGAATCATGCTAAGTCTGTTCTTTGCTCTGCTAAAAAAAAATTCATCCATACTAAATGCTCTCAACTCTCCAACTCGAATTCTTCCCACTCCTTCTGGCACTTTGCCAAAAACCTTTCTAACAACTTTACCTCATTATCCTTCCCTTCTCCTTTGTACTCTGTAGCTATTTCTTCTGCTGATAAAGCAGATCTCTTTGCTCAGACTTTCTCCTCCAATTCGACCTTAGACGATTCATGTGCTGCTCCTCCGTCACTTCCCCACCTCTGACTTCTTCATGGCTGACATTAGAATATTTTCAGCTGATGTATTTTCTGCCATCACATGCCTCAGTACTAACAAGGCAAATGGGCCTGATGGGGTCCCTCCTTTTTTACCTAAAGAACTGTGCTTCTGTGCTTACACCCTGCCTAGGCAAACTCTTTCGCCTTTGTCTTTCAACTTGCACCTTTCCATCTTGCTGGAAGTTTGCTCTTATCCAGCCAGTCCCAAAGAAGGTTGACCATTCCCAATGCTCTAACTATCGTCCAATTGCTTTAACATCCTGTGTCTCAGAAGTCTTCGGGTCTATTCTTAACAGAAAAATTTGAAAGCATCTTTCCTATCACAACCTTCTTTCTGATCGTCGGTATGGGTTCCGTCAGGGATGCTCCACTGGCGATCTTCTCACGTACCTTTCAGACTCCCGGTCATCCTCCTTTCGGGACTTTGGCGAAAGCTTTGCCATTGCACTTGACATCTCAAAGGCTTTCGATCTAGTCTGGCATAAGTCTTTAATTTCCAAAATGCCCTTTTGTGGTTTCTATCCTTCTATCTGTGCCTTCATCTATACCTTGCTTTCTGGTCGTTCTATAGCTGCTGTTGTAGACGGCCATCGTTCTTCTCCTAGATCAGTCAACAGTGGTGTTCCTCCTATCACCAACTCTCTTCCTTTTATTCACCAATGACCTCCTAAGCTGTACATCTAACCCTATCCACTCGTACACTGATGATTCCACCCTTCACCTCTCCATTCCGTTCTATCTCAGCAGCTACTTCAACAAACAAGGGATTAGACCATGGCACACATAATGTCTGACTTGGCTCGTATCTGTGACTGGTGTAAAAATAATCCTGTTGTTTTTAATGCATCAAAAACTCAGGTTTTACACCTATCAACCTGACACAATCTTCCACAGGAGTATCCACTGATGTTTAGTAATACTCAGTGCAATACTGCATCATCCATGAACATGCTCGGGGTTTCATTCACTCGGGACTTATCTTGGAAAGATAATATTGCATCTCTTGTAAAATCTGCTTCCAAGAGATTAGTTGTGCTATGCCGACTTCGTACCTTCTTTACCCCTGCTCTGTTGTTGACTTTATACACGGGTTTTATTCGTCCCTGTGTGGAGTACAACTCTCATGAGTGGGCAGGCTTCCCATATACAGCCCTTCTCAGTACCAAAGGCTTTTCGTCTCATTAACTCTCCTCCTCTTACTGGCTCCTTTCAACCACTGTCTCTTCGCCACACTGTTGCATCTTTATCTCTATTTTATCGCTACTTCAATGGTGACTGCTTCTCTGAACTGTCTGCTTGCATCCCTCCACCTCTATGATAGGTGATAGCACCCGTCTAGCAACAAACTCTTATTCCTTTTCTGTCCAACTCTCTAATGCAAGAGTTAACCGTTACTCCAAGTCCTTCATTCATGCAACAGGTCAACTCTGGAACTGTCTTCTTCTGTTTGTATTTCCTACTTCCTATTAACTCCAGTCTTTCAGACACAGTTTGTCCAGCATCTCAAAATCAACAGATCTTGAATTTGGCTCTCTTTTCTATTGTTATTGTTCTTTTTCTTGGAAGGAACAGTTTGCAGGCACTTGGCCTTTGGTTCCTTCTTTCTTGCATAAAATAATACATATCTATCTATCTATATATCTATTTATCGATATATCTACCTATATCTACATCTATATATATATATATATATATATATATATATATATATATATATATATATATATATATATATATATATATCCCGAACATCCCCTTTTGCTGAACTTTTTCAGTGTCTCAGTAACACAGGGAGTAGGCCAGCATGCTCTCCAATACAAATTTCTCTAACTGTCAACACCAAACAACATGGACAGTACACACGCCACTTCCTTTGCCCAAAAAAAAAAAAAAAAAAAAAAATCATGGCAGCTCAACACGTGGCCTCCGAATCCCCAGGGGGGGGGCACAAATGCCCCCACCTTCCGCACCTGTCCCGGTGACGATTCGAGCTGCCTGGAATCACAGTCTGACTCTCTTCTTCTTCATTTCTGCAACAATCGCGGCCTTTCCTCAAACTTTCGCTCTGTTGAGCACCACCTCTCCTTCTCTAAACCTCACCTTTTTCTAACTGAGACTCAGCTGTCTGAGGCAACTGACAGCAAACCCTTTTCTGTATCCTCCTACTTTCTCTATACTCATTTAAAAGCCAAAGGTGGCTGTTATGTATGTGTATATGTATGCAACGACTTATCTTGCTCTCGTGTTCCTGAACTCGATCCTTCTGAAGTCTCTACACCTGTCATTCTCTGACTAAATGTATCTGCACTGTTTATTTATCTCCTAATTCTACTGACTATCAAAAATTCTTTGACTATCTTACTTCTACGATAGAACATATTCTATCCATTTCTCCTTTCTCTGAAATCTCCATTCTAGGAGATTTCAATGTTCACCACCACCTTTGGCTCTCCTCTCCTTTCACTGATCCACCTGGTGAACAAGCCTACACCTTTTCTATCCTTAATGACCAAGATCAGCTTGTATAGCACCCTACCCGTATCCCTGACCGCCTTGGAGAGAGCTCCAACATACTTGACCTCTTCCTTACAACCAACCCTTCTGCTTACACTGGTAATCTTTTCTCTCCGTTGGGCTTCTCCGATCACAACCTTATCACCTTAACCTGTCCTATCGCCCCAGTACGTCCTGTGGACCCTCCAAAGAAACGTCGTCTGTGGCACTTTGGAGCTGTGGATTGGGAGGCCCTCAGGCAGTACTTCTTTGACTTTCCCTGGAATGATTATTGCTTCCATGGCCAGGAGCCATCTAAGTGTGGCTTGCACATTACAGAGATTATTCTCTCGGGCATGGAAGCATACATTCCTTTCTCATATCCTTTGACTAATGCAAGAAAGCCTTGGTTTAATCACTGTTCTAACGCTGTTCTCAAGAAGGAGAGGGCCTATAAAAGGTACCGGAGCCAACCCACCCCTGAATCGCATCTTTCATACATTTCTGCCCGGAAATGTACTAAGTCTGTTCTTCGCTCTACTAAAAATAATTCCATCTGTACTAGATGCTCCCAACTCTCCAACTTGAATTCTTCAAGCTGCTTCTAGAACCTTGCTAAAAACCTTTATAACAACCATACCTCATCATCCTTCCCTCTCCGTTTCTACTCTGAAGGCCCTGTAGTTATTCCTTCTACTGATAAAGCACATCTCTTTACTCAGACTTTCTCCTCCAATTCCACCTTAGACGATTCTGGTGCTCTCCCTCACTTCCCCCCTCTGACTTCCTCATGGCTGACATTAAATTTTCTTCAGCTGATGTATTTTCTGCCATCACAGACCTCAATACTAATAAGGCATATGGCCTGATAGAGTCCCTCCTGTTGTTCTCAAGAACTGTGCTTCTGTGCTTAGACCCTGCCTAGGCAAACTCTTTCGCCTTTGTCTGTCAACTTGTACCTTTCCTTCTTGCTGGAAGTTTGCTCTCATTCAGCCAGACCCAAAGAAGAGTGGCCATTCCCAATGCTCTAACTATCGTCCAAGTGCTTTAACATCCTGTATCTCAAAAGTTTTCGAATCAATTCTTAATACAAAAATTTGAAAGCATCTTTCCTATCACAACTTTCTTTCTGATCGTCAGTATGCGTTCCATCAGGGTCGCTCCACTGGCGATTTTCTCACCTACCTTTCAGACTCCTGGTCATCCTCCTTTCGGGACTTTGGCGAAAGCTTTGCCATTGAACTTGACATCTCAAAGGCTTTCGATCGAGTCTGGCATAAATCTTCAGTTTCCAAACTGCCCTCTAACGGTTTCTATTCTTCTATCTGTGCCTTTATCTCTAGCTTCCTTTCTGGTCGTTCTATATGTGCTGTTGTAGACGGCCATCGTTCTTCTCCTAGATCTATCACCAGTGGTGTTCCTCAGGGCTCTGTCCTATCGCCAACTCTCTTCCTTTTATTCATCAATGACCTTCTAAGCTGTATAACTAACCCTATCCACTCATATGCTGATGACTTCACCCTTCATCTTTCCATTCGGTTCCTGCAACGTCCATCTCAGCGGTTACTTCAACAAATAATGGATGAGGCTATGGCACACCTAATGTCTGACTTGGCTCGTATCTCTGACTGAAGTAAAAATAATCTGGTTGTTTTTAATGCATAAAAGACTTAGTTTTTACACCTATCAACCCGACACAATCTTCCAAGGGTATACCCACTAATATTTAATAATATTCAGCTTAATCGTGCATCATCCTTGAACATGCTTGGGGTTTCATTTACTCGGGACTTATCTAGAAAGATCATATTGCATCTCTTGTAATCTGCTTCTAAGAGATTAGGTGTGCTAAGCCGACTCCATTCCTTCTTTACCCCCGCACAATTGTTGACTCTATACAGGGATTTTATCCGCCCCTGCGTGGAGTACAACTCTCATGTGTGGGGTGGCTCTCCACATACAAGCTCTTCTCAATAGGGTGAAGTCAATGGCTTTTCGTCTCATTAACTCTCCTTCTCTTACTGACTCCCTTCAACCTCTGTCTCTTCGCCGCACTGTTGCATCTTTATCTCTTTTCTATTGCTACTTCAATGGTCACTGCTCCTCTGAACTGTCTGCATGCATTCCTCCACCTCTACGACGGGCGCGTAGCACCCGTCTGGCAGCAAAGTCTCATCTCTTTTCTGTCCAACTCTCTAATGCAAGTGTTAACCGTTACTCCCAGTCCTTCATTTATGCAACAGGTCAACTCTGGAACTGTCTCTCTTTCTGTCTTTCCTGCTTCCTTTGATCTCCAGTCTTTCAAACGCAGTGTGTCCAGGTATCTCGAAATGATCGGGTCTTGAATTTGGCTCTCTCTTGTATTTTGTTTTTCTCTTTGAAGAAACAATAATTGCGGGCTCGCGGCCTTTGGTTCCTTCTTCGCATTATATATATATATATATATATATATATATATATACACTAGGTAGAGACAAGATTATGTGTATATTTGTCGATAGATACAGATTTTTTTGTTAGAGATAACCTTGGTAGGTAGGTTAGTTTTATTCGTTTAATACGGTGTCTTTAAGTAAGTGGATTAGTGCCTAAGTTACGGCGACCAAGGTCTCACTTAGGACAAGAGAAAGGCACGGCTGGCACTGAAAGATGATTAGGATGCGTTACCTAGACTGCAGTGGCGTAGGCCCAGTCTCGTGTGTTTGCAGTTATAGTAGCCGCAGCGAGAAATGAACGCTGTGGTGGGGCAGCCGGTCATCCGGGGATTCCCCCACTGTAGCCATATCTACATGTCACCGACCATAGAGGTAGGATGTCACCGACCATCGGCCACCGCTGCAGCCCCGCTCCATGATCCTTACCCTGTGTCTCTGGCTTTCTCTTTCTCTCTCAGTTTCTATATAAACTGCTGTATTTCCGAAACTAATTATGAAATTATTATGACTTTTGTTCCACACCACCACTGAGGTAAAAATCAAGGAGAGTTTTCTGTATAAAGGTTTCCCCCCCCTTGTCTGAGGGCAGGTCAGTTCTGGCGAGTGTATAATTATAGGTCAGGCGGAGGTATCGGCAAGGCCGCACTCCCCCGCTCATATGCCACATTTAGGAGGGGGGGGAAACCTTTATACAGAAAACTCTCCTTGATTTTTACCTCAAAGGTGGTGTGGAACAAAAGTCATAATAATTTCATAATTAGTTTCGGAAATACACCAGTTTATATAAAAACCGAGAGAGAAAGAGAAAGCCAGAGACACAGGGTAAGGATCATGGAGCGGGGCTGCAGCGGTGGCCGATGGTCGGTGACATGTAGATATGGCTACAGTGGGGGAATCCCCGGATGACCGGCTGCCCCACCACAGCGTTCATTTCTCGCTGCGGCTACTATAATTTAACGTTGTTGGGGATTGTGCTATGTGACGTCATGACGTCAGTCACGGCGAAGGTAAGTCGTTTTCCGATTAGTATGCTCTTGTTACCCGTATCTTAATTGTTAACATGTCATGTGTTGTATAGCTGCAATGTGACTGAAAACACAAACTTTAATTCCATGATTATATAAGCCACACCGTCTCCTACCATACCCAACCCTCCCATTCCCTTCAACTGTCATTGGGATGTGGGAACCCCAGGACTGATCCGAAGCTTTCTTTGAGTTCAACTACTGAAAAACGAATCATAATGTGCTGTTCTGAGCATCAGGTTTAGGGACAGGAAACAATAATGCTATAATGGATTAAATTAACTGTTCGTGAAAAACAAAAATGCTATAAAAGAATAAATGAACTACTCGTGAAAAACATTTCTACTACATACTAGGACAGTATGGGAGAAAGTAAAAATAATTTCGCTGTGTATTGAGAAATATGACCTTATACACGTTGTGCAGTCATATATCTTGGGTAAGATGCGTTTTACTTTCCTAACAGAGGTAGTTATATGATAAACATAACACCAAAGAGATAAGTGTATGTGCGTTCGTTTGTGTGTGTACTATACACTGTTACCAAAACAAAATGTCAGTGGGCCGGCGTGGTAAGGGAACGATATTTTCTGAGCAACTCTGCAATTTCAGCATGTTTACAGGTTTTAATTTCTGCTGTTAATCAACACAGTCCATGCAGGCAAGAAAAAATTTAAAACTAACATAGGTAAAATGAAACAATAAGCATAAATACACCAAAAAAATCTGAATTTCCCCAGCCAGTCATGGCGGTGTGATTGGGAAGGTGGGAGGTTCCCATTGTGCGTCTCAAGCTAAAGAGTTGGCGAGAGCATTTAAAGGGTGGGTGATTTATGTGGGTGATGAGGTGACGCAGGTCTCACCGGCTGACCTAACTCACACCAGACTGGTGAGGTGGCCACTGACTGCTGATTCGGACTGAGCACTGGGGTGGGTTTTGCGAATCAGCTGGGTGGCAATGGGTTGAGCTGCTGAACCTAACTGCTGCCCTTCATTAGGTGACAGAGGGTGGGACTAACTGTATGCTGCCCCTAACTCGGTTGCAGAGAGTGTAACTGCTGCCCTTAACTGGGACACAGAGTGGAAATAACTGCTGCCCTTAACTGAGATACAGAGAGTGGAATTAACTGCTGCCCTTAACTCGGTGGCACAGAGTGGGAGTATATGACTGTTGCCCTTAACTTGGTGACAATGGGTGTAATTAACAGCTGCCTTCAATTGAGCGACAGAGAGTGGGACTAACTGCTGTCCTTAACTGGGTGGCAGAGACTGGAACTAACTGTTGCCCTTAATTAAGTGACAAAGAGTGTGACTAACTGCTATCCTTAAATAAGTGACAGTGGGTGGAACTAACTGCTGCTCTCGATTGAGCGAGAGTTGAACTAACTGCTGCCCTTACTGTGTGGCAGAGAGTGCGAGTAACTGCTGCCTTTAATTAGGCGACAGTGGGTAGGACTATTTGCTGCCCTTAACTGGGTGGAAGTGGGTAGGACTAACTACTGCCCTTAACTGTGTGGGACTAACAGCTTCCCTTAATTGGGTGGAAATGGGTGGAACTACCTGCTACCCTTAATAAGGTGAGAGTGGGCGGGACTAAGCACGGCCCTTAACTAGGTGGCAGAGGGCGTGACTCATGGTTCTACTTGAAGTGAACTGATTGGACTGGACTTGACCTGATTTCGCTGGACATGATTTGGCTTCACTCCACTTGAATTGACTCGACTGGACTTGACCAGACTTGACTGGAGATGACCTGATTTAACTGGACTTGAACTGACTTCGCTGAACTTGACCTGAATTAACTGGACTTTAGCTGCCTTGACTGCACTTCACATGACTTGAATTGACTGGACTTGACCTTGACCTGACCTGACAACTTGACTTACTGCTGCCCTTAAGTGGGTAACAGTGGGTGAGATTCTCTGACCGATGATTGGCCATCAGGGTTTAAGTACAGCAGGACTGAACAATAGCCCATATCACAGGCCAAACATTATGGCACAGCAATGGCCTATAACATTAAATCGCTACAGAACGGGGAAGGACTACGAGGGGAAGGCGCCACCATGGATTCGAGACCTGGGTGTGTTCGTATCCCAGAGCACAGCGCTGCCCACGAAGTGGAGACTGGTTCACAAATTATCACAGCCATATCATTTATCAAATTTTACTGCATAATGTACTATTGGCCACAAGTATTCTTACACACCTCAGAGTTGCCTCTCCCAGATATCATATGGTAACACTGACTTTATGTCCAGATGTACGATGTCCTTTGTTCCCCACCTCACTTTCCGTTCACATATATTATTTACTTTACTTGGGACGATAATCTATGAATATTGTTATCAATCCCTCCAGTCACCAAAGTTTATTTACTCTGATATTACTTTTATATATGAAGGAAACTGGTCTCTCCTCCCTCCTCCCCCACCTCTGTCTGTCTGTCTGTCTGTCTGTCTCTGTCTCTGTCTGTCTGTCTGTATGTCTGTCTGTCTCTGTCTCTCTCTCTCTCTCTCTCTCTCTCTCTCTCTCTCTCTCTCTCTCTCTCTCTCTCTCTCTCTCTCTCTCTCTCTCTCTCTCTCTCTCTCTCTCTCTCTCTCTCTCTCTCTCTCTCTCTCCATTGCTTCTTTCCTTATCCTCCCCTCCACTCTCTCATTCTCCCTTCCTCATTCCCCTTATCCTTCCTTTTTTCAATCCCCCATTCTCTCTCTCTCTCTCTCTCTTTCCCTCTGTCTCTCTCTCTTTCCCTCTCTCTCTCTCATGCTTCCAGATATTTACCTGGCTTGAGACGATATTTCTCTCGTCTATTATGCTATTTTCGACAAGTAGTTTTTGTTCATCCCTCCATCCAGCCATTAATTTATATAAGGTATTTGCTCTTATATTCTGATATTAGTTAGCTGGAGTCGTGTCCGAAGGGTCTCGAAATCAGGCTTATGCCGGTCACCAGGACTTGTGGGATGACCTCCGCATTTACTCCTAGTCCATATAATTTCCTTCATCCCAGTCTGGCGACTTTGGCTAGCATTAGCGCAGCCAGGTTGGGCTTTGACTTTCCTAGGAACCTGTTCAGCCTTGATCAGTTGTGAAATAATAATAATAATAATAATAATAATAATTTAAAAATCACCAACTGGTCTCTCCTCGCCCTATCCCTCTCCTTTCCCACCCTTCCCTATCACTTCTTCTCCAAGTGTTTTTAACCCTTTCAGGTCTCCTGGCCATAATAGTGGCTTTCTCTGTAGGGGTCTCCTAGCCACTCCCGTGGCAGCATATTTAGGCATGAATGAAAACTGTTGCGTGAGGCTGGTGAATGAAATAAGGATACAACCCGCTCCCCAGACCCCTCTGCTTCTACCAGGCATGCGCAGATCACAATATTATAGTTTACACAGTCTGGGAAGAGCTAATCATGGAGGGGGGTTGGGTTGCACGTATCGGTTCTATTATACTGTTGATCTGGCAATATTTTTTACTATTTTGGCATCAGTTCATTTAGCAAAAGAATATTGTTTGCAATATATTTTTACTGCTCTGGAGGATACATAGCTCTCACCTCCCTCCTCCCTTTCATATCCCCCATCCTCCACCTCCGTACCTCCCACCGATCTCCCACCCTTCTACCTCCCATCCTTCCACCCTCCACTCTCCCTCCAATCCCCCATCCCCTACATCCTCCACCCTCCAGCCTCCCACCGATCCCCCACCCTTCTACCTCCCACCCTCCACCCTCCACTCTTCCTCCAATCCCCCACCCCCTGCCTTCCGCTTAAGCACATAGCTACCGCGTCACAGGCAAGCAAGAGATTTCTGCATTGTATGTCTCAATATTTATTCATTTCCTGGGTGTTAGAGTGTCTGATTGAGGGAAAATATATACAGATTTAAGATTTTAGGTTTTTAAGGTTGTTTCTGTAGCCATTTATACACATACCATGCATTTATTTGCTACCAGACAGACATACACCTGCAGCAAGTGTTGCCTTTTTCACTGACAAGTGATTGTTCGTATCTTCTTACATTTTTCTGATTTATATTTCATGAGTTTCTCACATTTCCCAGTTATACATATAACACTGTCAGTTTTGAGAAATAATAAGTATTTGATCACTGTCTTTACTGTTGCCTGTAAGTACACAGGATGAAATAGTCAGCAACAATGAAATAAACATATGTATAGACGTCGGAATAAGTTCGTTTCCTTTTCCGTGGACTAAGGTGTTTGTAACACTGCTCGATGGAGAGCTGCCCCTGCCCCTCCTTTCCTCATAGTCCCACACTCCCACCCAACCCCCTACTTTTCTCTCCGACCCCATAACCTCATTCGATACCCTCCATACTCTCGCTCACAGCCAGCTAGGGGTTTCTGTACTTCAAGCACCTCTCTAATAACGTGTATTCTGAACAACTAATAAAGGAATAGTACAGTATATATCATAAACCAAGTTAGGAAAAGGTTTACTACACTGTGTGTGTGTGTGTGTGTGTGTGAGAGAGAGAGAGAGAGAGAGAGAGAGAGAGAGAGAGTTAAAAGACAGGGAGCGACAGGCAGAGAGGGAGAGCGAGTGGAAAAATCAGAAATGAGAGGACAGTTAAGGAGAAAATAAGAAGGGGAGAGGCAAGGAGAGAACAACGAGAGCTAAGAAAAGAGATAGAGAGTGAGAAGAAGAGACAGTAAGAGATGAAATGAGATACAAGCAGTGTGAAAGGGAATGAGAAAAGGGAGATGTGAATAGAAAGGCTCGGAGACAGGGAGGCAGAGACAAATGGTGAGACAGCTGAGAGAAAATGGGAATGGAGCAAACACAGAAATAGGGATAATAGCAGAAAGTGGGAAAGAGAGCTACGGAACGGAATACTGAGAACGATATTGAGAAAAATTAGAAAAGGAGGCAACGTAACAGGAAGGAGGAAGAAAGTGTGTTATTCTGGCAAGGACAACAGGGAAAGAACTAAGCAGGATAAGACGGAAGCATTGAGGCTGAGTAGAACGAATGTAACATTCAAGTAAAAAGGGAGGGAGAGAAACTGAGAAATTACAGAAATTTGTGAAGAGAAAGTAGAGATTAAGGGTGGAAAGAAAATAGGTTAATTTGGGGGGCAAGAAAGATAAGGGAGATGTTAAGAAGGGAAGACAAGGGGAGGGAAGGAAAGACAGTGGGAAGAACGGAATGAAAGAAGAGATTTCGGGTGACAGGGAGAGAAGAAGAGAGGAGAAAGAAAAAGAGCATGCAGTTATTACAGAGGGAAGAAAGCAGTGAAGGAAATGGATTTAGTACAAGTAAAGAAATACGGAGAGAGTAATGGAGAAAAAAAAGTCAGATGTGACAGATGAAAAAAGTAAGACAAAGTTGTGACACAGGGAGGGAGAAAGAAAAGATGAGTGAGGTAAGGAGGGAGTGACAGAGGGGTAGAGAGACGAAGGAAGGGAAAGAGAGAGGGAGGAAGGTAGGGACTGGGTAGATGGCTATAAAGAAAGGGGAAGGAGGAAAAAGGAAACTGGGGATGAGACAAAGGATCCAGAGAGAGAGAGAGAGAGAGAGAGAGAGGGGGGGGGGAGTACACAGACAGGCACAGACAGATAGGTCGACAAATATTCAGAAAGTGTGTGTGTGTGTGTGTGTGTGTGTGTGTGTGTGTGTGTGTGTGTGTGTGTGTGTGTGTGTGTGTGTGTGCTTCCGTACCTGTGTCACTCCTATAACACTGTTCCATTTTTTTCACCTGCGTGTTTTCTTCCTCTCTGTTTCAGTTTCTTCTCTCACTCACTTTTTTTTATCAGTATTTCTCCTGATTGTTCTTACCATTCCAAGTCTCTCTCTCTCTCTCTCTCTCTCTCTCTCTCTCTCTCTCTTGCAGTATTCTCTTCTTCCCCTTCTTTCCTTCTCACTTTTCTTTCCACCTCTCTTTCTCTTCCCCATCTTACATCATTTTACTTTCTCTCTCTCTCTCTCTCTCTCTCTCTCTCTAGGAATAAAGAAATTGTTCTCACAGTCTATATCTCCTTAATACGGCCACTTCCTGAATTGCTGTGGAATTTTGTTCGCTTGAAAAAGACATCTATCTATCTACCTATATACCTAGGCTGCTTCCCCCAAGGAAAGGGAGGTAGCCGAGACAGGACGACACACTCTCCATTAACTCATCCGTTCAAACACATTCATTCGCATCTTAGCCCCAAAGGGGAGAAGGGACAGATCCTCACTGCACCACACCGCACGAGGGCCAACTGCGCCGTGCAATCAGTGACATCCGCAGCAGGGCCCGACAGCAAAACCCCTGCCACATCATAATAGACCCATCCCCTTACCCGCACCTGACCTGATCAGCTGATCATACCAAATGTGGGAGAATAGCCCTCAGGGCTGCGTCATCATTTATTCATTCACAATTTCTCTCCATTTATTTCTGTCATGCACAGCCACTCTTCCTTGCTCAACAGATCCCTCTCGCATCCAACGCTCTCTTCACACTGTCCATCCATGCTATTCGTGGGCTTCCTCTCAGCCTTACACCTCTCACATTAGATCTGGTTATCTTTTTCACCAATCGCTCATTATCCATTCTCTCCATGTGCCCAGATCAACGCAACACCCTCTGCTCAACTCGATCAGTCATCTCCTGAACAACTCCAGTTCTCCATCGCACTTCATCATTTCTTACTCGATCCATACACGTCACTTCACACATACCCTTCAGACACCTCATCTCCATTACATTCAAACTTTTCCTTTCTGCTACACCCATAGTCCATGTTTCAGCCCCGTATGACGCAGTCGGTACTACAACACCCTCCTACAGCCTTCTCTTTACATCCATTCTAAGCAAACAACACCTAAACATTTTTTTCTTTCCTTCCAGCACCTTTCCTACTTGATTCATTCTAAACTTCACTTCTGCATCTATTCTTCCATCCACAGCAACATGTGACCCTAAGTATTTAAAACACTCTACCTCCTCAAGCAACTCACCATTCAAAACTATATTCATCCCCCTACCATCTACTGACCTCGTACACTTCATCACTTTACTCTTATTCTCATTTACTTTCAATTTCCTCCTTTCACACACCCTTCCAAACTCCTCTACAAACTGTCTCAAACTCTTCTCTGACTCAGCCACCAGTGTAGTATCATCTGCAAACAGCAGCTGCTTCAGATTCCACTCTCTACCATCAACATTCACCAGACTCAGACCTCCACCTAAAACACTTACATTCACTTCCCTTACAACACCTTCCATATAAATATTAAACAACCAAGGCGGCATCACACATCCCTGTCGCAGCCCCATTCTCACGGGAAACCAATCACTCACAGTATTTCCCAGTCTTACACACGCTCTACTATTTACATAAAAACTTTTCACCCCTTTTAGTAACCTACCATCAAGTCCATAGAATCTTAAAACAGTCCACAAAGCCTCCCTATCAATTCTATCATACACTTTCTCTAAATCCATGAATGCCCAAAACACATCCTTGCCTTTCGCTAAATACTTTTCACATACTCGTTTCACAGCAAATACCCGATCCACGCATCCCATCCCTCTCCTAAAGCCACACTGCTCATCACCAATCACTCCCTCTGTACCCTCTCTAACTCTCATAATTAACACTCTACCATACACCTTTCCTACAACACTCAACAGACTTATACCCCTAAAGCTAGTACATTCATATTTATCACCCTTGCCTTTATACAGTGGGACCACACAAGCACTTGCCCAGTCAATTGGCACCATACCTTTCACAAAGCACACATTCAACAATCTTACTAACCAGTCAGTAATAGTCGCTACACCACCTTTCAGGCAAAAGTCGACTTAAAAAGAGTTCAGGAGACTAATGTATCAGGTTCACTTGAGGGCTGTGGGACTTTTTCAGTAGAAACTCGTAGACTACGAAGTCAGCTCATTAAAGTTTTTAAAATCTGAATGGGTTTCGCAGTCATTACATAGAAAGCTGCTTACTTACACGGACTCGGCACACAACCATGGTTGGAAGTTGTAAATGAAAAAATTTACCAGCAGAATTACGTGAAAATTTTTTCATGTGCTAGATCTGCTACACATGGACCTGACTCAACATGCACGTTGTTAACACTACAGTAGAGAAGTTTAAGGGATTCATCGGCAGGATCTTACACTAGAATAAATGTGAATAGGATATGTATTCCCAGGCAAACAAAAAGTATCTCCACAGTACAGGCAGCACAGTCATTACGACCCTAACTTTTCCTTGTAACATCTCTCTCTCTCTCTCTCTCTTGTGTGTGTGTGTGTGTGTGTGTGTGTGTGTAAAAGAGGTGTCTACCACCGCAACATTTAATCACAGCAGATTTAATCTGTGTGTGTGTGTGTGTGTGTGTGTGTGTGTGTGTGTGTGTGTGTTCTTACCTACCTTACCTAATTGTATCTTTACAGGAACGAGTCAAGCTCGTACTGTCCCGTGTCTTAAACCAAATTTATCATACATATCCTTAAATTTGTGAATTGTTTTGGCACACACTATTTCATTTGGTAGTGCATTCCATTGATCAATTGCTCTGTTTGGGAAACTGAATTTCCTTACGTCTTTATCACCTCTCTTCTTATCCAGTTTTTTGCAGTGTCCTCTTGCTGATGCTTCTCCATATGTTAAGTAATCATTTATGTCTATTTTCTCCTTTCCTGAAATGCACTTATATAGCATTATCATGTCACCTCTTTTCCTTCTCTCCTGTAGTGTTGGTAGATTCAGTTTATTTAGTCTTTCTTCGTAGCTTAGGTCCCTTAACCCCTTAACCGCGGGGCGTCACTTTCGTGACACTTGGGAGCAAGGGATCATACCGCGGGGCGTCGCTTTTGTGATTCTGTTATTTTGAATTCACCCGGGCTTCCAAGTGGGGGCTTGTATCATCTATCAGTACTGCCAATGTCCAACACTAGTCAGCACTCCTAATCTCATCTGTACTCCCATCCATTGTTGACAATTTAGCCATTTCTCCCCGTTCTTGACTCCCCTCCCTACCCCCCCTCCATTACCCTATCCTCTCGCCTGCCCGGCCGTGCTACGCTAAGTAAATCTTCCCTGGAATTTTTCACTGATTTCATCCATTGAAATAAGCCCTATGTCCTATTCTTATACCAAATAATATATACAAGAAAGAAATAAGGTAAGTGAGAGTGCCATACACCTGGAATTGGCTAATTATCACCTGACAACACCTCACGTGCACTCGTTCGCTAATTTTCGCTGTTTTTTTCCCCTTGAAATATGCCGTATAATCTATTTTCGTAATAAATATACATGTAAGGAGGGAAGGGAGAAGCCTAAGTGATATTTACATTCACCTGGAACTACCTAATTTATAATGTATTGTCTAGATTTCCTGCCAATCATTTCAGTGCTAGACATAGCTGTTTCAAGAGCTAACATTAGTAGCTCTGAATATCCCCTAAGTAGGCCTCCACCCCGGCCCTCCGTTATCAGTTTACTCTCATCTTCCGAAGTGAGGGTACGTATGTTTCTTCTTGCTGACTTCAAGGACTTTTTCACCCCCATGCAAAGGGCCCTGTGACCTTTACCCCCTACTAAACCTCGCATGGAAAGAGGTAAAGGGCTGACAATTGATAAAAGAGTGACTACGATCTTTCTATTGAGTAAAACAGTGCAAGTGGAATTGTAAATAATGTGTAAACAGCAAGTGAAAGTAATGAATGTAAATATACGTGAACAATGGAAAATAGTTCTATAAGTTACTTCAAGTGACTGCATAACACAGTGTAAATAAAATAGAAATGTAAATAACGTAAATAAAATAGAGAACGTAAATAGAAATGTAAATGAGTAGTATTATAAGAATACGAGTATATACCCTAGGAGTAATGAAAGTGAAAGTTTCACTCTAGCATGTCTGAATGCTATGAGTTATGAGAGTGAAGATGAAAGTGACATTCACTCTCAATGCTAGTATACAGGACGAGAAAATGAATGCTACGTATTTTACTGAAAGAAATTGAATCCATACAATGACAATAAACTAAAACTACTGAAGGAAACTTATGGATAAAGACTGTAGATATATTTATAAGTGTTATATAGTAATAGAAATATAAAGTGTGAGGGGTTTTATGAATAATAAATGACAGAATACCAAGAGCGAACTAGTGCCAGTGCGACGATCAGACGCGCTCGTAATTTCCATTGCTTTCACAGTGTTTTTTTTTTTTTTAGTATGGATCCCAAACTACTTGAAAATTGTAGAATAGTGTTTATAGTGTTTGTATCTGGCTGTGGTAATCATATTACGGGTTGTCGGGAAGTGTAAAGTGGAGACTTCGTTACCCTACTTCAGAGGTCTCCACAAGTCCTACGGTAACGGACGAAGGCTCAACAATCACTCCAGGAGAAAGCTGAAGGTATGTGCCATAAGCATATATAATTTTATTATTCTAGGACTAATAACTGATTTTTGGCAAATATTTTTTGAGAGTCTGTCGGAGCCCAAATAACCCCACGGGACACGCAAGTCATTAGTAAACAAGCCCACGGTGTAGGGGTTAAGCTTGGTATCCATCTTGTAGCAGCCCTTTGAACTTTTTCAATCTTGTCTATATGCTTTTTGAGATGAGGGCTCCAGACTATTAATGCATATTCCAGGGTTGGTCTAATGAATGATGTTATTATCCTTCTTAGCATGTCTTCATTTATGTTTGTGAATGCTATTCTCATATTTGCAAGCAGTGTATACATGTTCCGTACCTTCTCGCTGATGTGGTCAGCCGGAGATAGTCTGTTATTGATAATCACACCTAGGTCTTTCTCTCTTTCTGATGTGTATAGGGTTATATTTCCTAACTTATAATCCCAATCAGGTCTTTTTCCACTTTTACCAAACTTCATTACATGACACCTGTCCACATTGAATTCCATTTGCCATGTACTGCTCCATTCATGAAGTTTATTTAATTCTTCTTGTAGCTCCCTACAAGAGTCTGTGCTAGTAATTCTCCTTTGTATTTTTGCATCATCTGCAAACATATTCAGATAGCTCTCATTTCCAGTGTTACTCTTTATATCATTTATGTACACTAAAAACATGATTGGTGCCAGCACCGAACCCTGTGGTACTCCACTAGTCACTTCTTTCCATGATGAGTAGTTTCCCCTTAGTACTGTTCTCATTTCTCTTTTTATGAGAAAGTCTTGCATCCAACAAAACAGTTTGCCTCGAATTCCTCCTTGATGGTACAGCTTCCATAAAAGTCTTTGGTGTGGTACTGTGTCAAAAGCTTTCTTGAAATCTAAATAGATACTGTCCACCCATCCTTCCCTTTCCTGTATTGTGTTTGTTACTCTGTCATAGTAGCTCAACAGATTAGTAACACATGATTTTCCTTTTCTGAAAACAAACTGCCTTTCTGTTATCATACTGTGTTCTTCTAGATGATTTACCCAAGCTTTTCTTATAAGTTTTTCTAATACCTTGCTTACAACACTGGTCAGTGATACTGGTCGGTACTTGAGAGGATTTTGTCTATTTCCTTTCTTGAATAAGGGGACTATATTTGCTTTTTTTTCCAAATATCAGGTAGTTTCCCTTGACTCAAGGATTTCTTGAAAATTAAAAATAATGGTTTACTTAACTCCTTTGCACATTCTTGTAACACCCAACATGAAATTTCATCAGGACCACTTGCTTTTCCTCTGTCTAATCTACTTAACTCCTCCTGTATTACTTTTTCTGCTATTTGTATATCTGGTAGTATGTGTGGACATGCGTGTTCCACATAGTCCCTCTCAAAATTTTTTTCTTCTGTAAAAACTAATTGGAAATTCTTATTTAGTGCTTCACAAATATCTTTCTCTTGTGTATAAGTGATTCCCTCGTCCGTAATGGATTGTATTATATCTTTTACTTTGGTTTTGCTTCTGATATAGCTGTAAAACAGCTTTGGTTGATCACTACTTTTATTTATTATATCCTCCTCAAACTGTTTTGTGGCTTCCCTCCTTATTCTTGTATAATCGTTTCTTGCCTGTTTGTAATTATTATACGCCCTTTCACTATTGTGTCTTCTGTATCTATTCCACAACAAATCTCTTCTTTCTTTTGATTTTTTACATTCTGTATTGAACCATTTCTGTATTTTCTTATCTGCTTCTTTGTGCTGTGGGATGTACTTCTGGACTCCTATTTCATAAAATTCACAGAATTTTTTATATACAGCATTTAAATCTTGTCCTCTAAGCTCATTTTCTCAATCAACTTCTAAGAAATACTTCTTTAGGTCTTGATAATTTCCCTTTTTATAGTTTAGGCTCTTTTTGTAACTGTCATTGCTGTTTACTATGTCATATGCTATCCTGAAGTTATAATTTAGTACTGCATGATCGCTTTTGCCGAGTGGAGGGTGATATATTAAACTGTCAGTGTCATTTTCTTGCCTAGTAAATATTAAATCTAGCACTGAAGGTACATCAAGTCCTCTTTTTCTAGTGGTTTCCCTCACATGTTGTGTTAAGAAAAACTCTTGTACGAGATCCAGGAGCTTTTGGTCCCAACAGCTTTCTTGGCTATTTATATCTAGAGTATTCCAATTTATATTTGTATTGAAGTCCCCAGTTAGTATAATTCTTTCCGATTTCTCTTCCATTTTATGTAGCAAGGATCTTATACTCTGAATTGTACTCTCTGCCAGGTCCTCATATTCGTCTCTTTCCCATGTGTTTGATCTGGGTGGCATATACAAATTGGCTACAATTACTTTACCTTCAGATGTGTCGATCTCTACTGCAATCAATTCTACTTGTGATGGTATATCTAGGTTTATTTCCTTGACTTTTAGATTTTTCTTAGTTAATATTATAATTCCTCCTCCTTTTTTTAAATTTCTGTCTCTTCTCCATATATTGTATTCCTCTAAGTTTAGTATGTCATTGGATATCCTTGGTGTTAATTTTGTCTCAGTTAGGCATATTATTTGTGGTTCATTCTCTCTGACATAATCATTCATCTCTAGTAATTTAGATACCATTCCATCCACATTTGAGTACATCAACTTTATCATCTTGTTTTTATACTTGTCATGACATGGTTCTACTAACTTCCTCCTCTTTCTTCCATCCTGTTTGTGTACCACTTTCGTACCTGCAATCCTATTACTTTGTAAAAGAAATTCTTCTTCTCCTCTTCTGATCTTCCCTCATTTTTTGTTTTTGCTTCCTCCCTTTTCTCTTTCAGTAATTCCAGTTCCTCTTGTGTTAGGCATCTTTTTATCCATACATTTTTGAACTCCTCTTTTTCCATAAGATTCTTTGCATTTTTTAGTATCTCTTCCACAGTGTTTACACTCTGGAAAGTCACCTTTAGAGGTCTTGTCTTGCTTTTCTCGTATTCCTCTAACCTTTTGTGTTCCTCTATGTCTTTACTACAGATTTCCTCTGATACTTCTTTCAGTAAGCTCATTACATTTGCCATCTCCTTTTTGTCTCTAGTGATCTTGTTTTTAATTTCTTCCTCTTCTATACCAGTGATTACTATTGATTTATTTATTTCTACTGAATCTCTGACTAACTTTGGATTGTTTTGGATTATTCTTTTCACTTCCTTTTTAATGCTTTTTTCCTCCACCCTTATTTCTAAGTCTTTCTTTACTTTCACCATTTCAGCATACGTGGTTTCTATATCATTTTTGTAGCTTTGCACAGCTTCATTCACCTGTGTTATCTTCTCCTCAATATCACTGCTCTGGTCCATAAGACTGCTTGCTTGTCTAATTGTCTCTGTGTCATTTTTTAACTCTTCCATAATGCTCTCGTGATTGACTACTGTACTTCCCATTTCACTCACTTTCTTCCTAAGCGTACTCAGTTCCACTGTTAGTTCACTGATGGTTGTGTCTTTCTTATTGGCCTCCCTTCCTAGTTTTTCTATCTCTTCCTTTTGCAAGTGCATTTGCTTCTTTATTTCATCAATTTCATTTTTGAAAGCCATTTCTAGTTTGTGTACACGTTCAACCAGTCTATTGTGAGTCTCCACTTCAACCAGTTCTTGGTAGAAATCATCATTTTGCTTTTTGCTTTTATCCCTTTTCTTTTCCAAATTTGTTTTACTGAAGTATGTATCCATTTTGTAATACTAAATGAACAGAGTATGTACTTACACTTTCCCCGTGTTGCTGTAGTATAAACAAACCCAGTGTGTGTGTGTGTATGTGTGTGTGTGTGTGTGTGTAAAAGAGGTGTCTACTACCGCAACATTTACTCACAGCAGATTTATTCTCTCTCTCTCTCTCTCTCTCTCTCTCTCTCTCTCTCTCTGTCTCTCTCTCTCTCACACACACACACACACACACACACACACACACACACACACACAGTGTAGTAAACCTTTTCCTAACTTGGTTTATGATATATACTGTACTATTCCTTTATTAGTTGTTCGGAATACACGTAATTAGAGAGGTGCTTGAAGTACAGAAACCCCTAGCTGGCTGTGAGCGAGAGTATGGAGGGTACCGGATAAGGTTATGGGGTCGGAGAGAAAAGTGGGGGGGTTGGGTGGGAGTGTGGGACTATGAGGAAGGGAGGGGGAGTCGAGCAGTGTTACAAACACCTTAGTCCACGGAGAAGGAAACGAACTTATTCCGACATCTGTACATACAAAAGGCAAGCTTGTAGGCTTACCCTCATGTCTTCACCCCACAGCCTTGGACAGTACTATGGTCGTACCATTGTAAAGTGGCGGTTTGGGTGGGGCACGAACCTCTGTACAGTGTTGCCACGTTTTCCATATCGCGATGCCTCTCTCTCTCTCTCTCTCTCTCTCTCTCTCTCTCTCTCTCTCTCTCTCCTGGGGGGAGATGTGCATCACCCTAGGGAATTTTGTTTCTTTTATGTGTCTTATAAACTTGTGCTTTCATTTCTTTATTTTGTTTTTTATTATATTATTGTTTTACATACGGCGCCAGACGACCCTGGTGTTGGGGCGGCTTGCTTTGTTTTCATTCAATCATTCTCGCCCTCCTTCCTTCCCTCCCTTCATCTTTCCCTCAGCTTGACAATGCACTCAACACCTTCCCCTTGCCTGCCTTCTCTATCTCTCTCTCTCTCTCTCTCTCTCCTGGGGGGAGATGTGCGTCACCCTTGGGAATTTTGTTTCTTTTATGAGTGACTTATAAACTTGTGCTTTCATTTCTTTATTTTGTTTTTATTATATCTAATTATGTTTAAAAATATTATTGTTTTACATATGGCGCCAGATGACCTCGTTGTTGTGGCTCCATGATTTGTTTTCATTCAATCACTCTCTCTCTCCTTCCTTCCCTCCCTTCCTTCATCTCTCACTCAGCTGCACTCAACACTGCCCCTGGTCTGCCTTCCCCCCCCCTCTCTCTCTCTCTCTCGTCTGTGGTATCTTAGGATACATTTTGGCTATTTTCTTTTACGTTATAATGTACAGACTGTAAATTTGACTTTATTTCCATACCGCCCAGGAGGTAAAAGTCTTGGCGCGCATTTTTTTAAGAGGTGTCCCCAAACAGGCCCATTCCTCTATCCCTCGGGTCGGGCTGGGTGTGTGTGAGTGTTGCCACTCACGAGGGTTTTAATGTATATATTTTTTTTTACTAAGAAATTTGCATATTTTTTTCTTATATTCCTGCACATTATCTTATAATCATAATTGTGACATTATTACCCACCCCAGAAATACGGTAACAGCCAATAAAAGTGACTACTTTTATTTAAGCAACACTGTAAAATAATTATGCCACGTTTCTGTATTGACGTATAAATATTTTACGCATAATAAGTTTACTGTTTTCATATATTATAATACACACGTTACCATAATATTCCTATCTGTTTATCTTATTGTGATGCCTATAACATATATATATCAGAGCCGTTCACATAGCGGGTATGGAACACGTGGCACCACTGTACAGAGGTTGGTGCCCCACCCAAACCGCCACTTAAGAATGGTACCACCATAAGCAAAATAAGAGCGAAGTAGAATAAATTAGTAGTAAGTAGTAAGTGATAGTTTTATAAGGATCTTGTAACTCTTTAGTTTGTTGTTTGTAAAAACATCTCAAGAATCATTCACAAATCATGCGAGACATAAATGTACAGTACATATATCAGTGCACTGTTTTATGGAAAAACATGGAAACAAACAATGCAATCATGTCGCCTATGCACCAAAAAATCACCTACCCACCGAGACGGCAATACTCACCACGCTACCACACACCACTCGCTACGCAACTTCCCATCATTTTTGCAGCACTTGTATGGTGACTAGAGCTCTAATGTTTTAAAGGCAGATGTGTATTACTTCCTTGTGCATGAATATGATATTTGTTTATTTGCAAGCCTTGGCTTTTTTTCCAAAAAATGCGTGTCAAAAGTGACCTTGGGACCCATTTGAGACCTGGGTTAAAGAGCAACGCCACTCGGACGAACGCCTCGCTACATAGGCAACCTGTGGTCCGTGGCCCACAAGTGACCTTATCTTCCTAGTAGTACGACTTGCCGAACAGTTAACATAAAATTGTGTATAACCTCTGATTCAGCCTAAAAGTGGTAAATGGAGAAAATAATCTTCACAATAATAGTTCTACGTAATAGACTGCGTGTATCAAAACCTGACTTATTCTTCCTTATAGGCGACCTGGTATTAATTATTATAGTATTAGTGAAAGGTAATAAATATAGTATTAGGCACTGCCATGGTATGTTTGGTATGCGTCTCTTTCTTAATTAATTGTATTATCGTATTATTACTTTGTTTTAGGTAGTCTAACATTTGATCCCACCGCCACCAGTTGATGTTAGTTAAGGCGAATTTTATTAATCTGGCATAAAGAAGTCAGGAGCCGTACCCAGCATTTCATTACATTCATCATTTAGAGTTTATAATAATTTTGTGGCCAATACTAAAGTTAATGTTAAGAACGGCAGTTATGATTAAATGATTTTTAAAAAATCTTACCTACAGGGTATTTACGATATATATATATATATATATATATATATATATATAGATCTATGTATATATCGATATATATATATATATATATATATATATATATATATATATATATATATATATATATATATATATGTATATGTATATATATATATATATATATATATATATATATATATATATATATATATATATATATATATATATATATATATATATATATATATATATATTTTTACGGAACAGAGAAAGATAATGTACACTTTAAGTGAGAATACTAAAAATCACTACTGTCCCGTAAAGTTCCAGGTTGAAAACAAAAGAGTTAGGTAAAATTACAAGTTAAAGTTTAATGCTCAAACTAACAACAAAACATTCAGGACTCATAAGGATAATGTAATGGCAAAAAACAGGTTAAATATATGGTTAACTGCAATAGCCTCTATTAACACGAAATTAGCAAGAGTAAATTTATCTAAGTCAGCCCTGTAATGAAAATACACTGGGTAATGCTCAGTTAATGCAAGATAAATTATTACAGATACAAAATATTATTAAAAATGACTGACCCTTACATCAATCACAAAAACCCTACTAGGCCCAAGAATCAACACCCCACACCACACAGTACAAGAAAAAATGCAATAACAGTCATACTGAAACTACACAGCTGCTAGATGGTTGGAGACTTCCTGAGAACTCACAACAATAACTGTACAGGGGAGGACAGAGATGTGAACAAAATGAGGAGCAGATCTAAGTGGCAATGATGCAGAGACTGAGCTCATTATATAGGGGCCAGCAGAGCTTGATACAACTTGTAAGAAGGACGCGCAAATGAAGCCATGGGGACAAAGAGTTGACAATCCCGCACTGAATAACAGAAAGGACGACTTACTCTACTATTACGGTAGAAGGGGGGGACTGAGGCAGAACACGCTCGTGATCAAGCAGGCAGCACACTGTACGTTATAATTACACAAAGGATGATGAAATCATAGGCTATGTAACACCTCCCCACAAAGAAAAAGAAATTTACAAAGGAAATTTCTTATTACTCTAAAACAATCTGTCTAAAGTCTAGATAAGCAATCTGCAATAACATTTTCTTTCCCCTTGACATGTTGTATGTCTAATGAATACTCCTGAAGAAGTAGACTCCATCTTGTCAATCTCTGATTTTTATCTTTAAACTTACTAAGGAATTTCAGTGGGTTATGATCGGTATAAATGACTATGGGGTCAAAACCAGAACACAAATAAAATGAAAACTGCTGTAAACCCAAAATCAAGGCCAAAAGCTCTTTCTCAATAGTTGAGTAGTTCTTTTGAGGTGGAGTGAACTTCTTACTGTAATAAGATACAGGGTGTTCAATACCCTGATCATCCTCTTGCAGCAAAACAGCCCCAGCTCCTGTATCACTTGTATCAACAGCCATCTTAAAAGGCTTAGCAAAATTTGGAGCAGCGAGCACTGGCTGACTTAGTAGGATAGCTTTAAGTTTGTTGAAAGAGGATTCACAGTTATCGGTCCATGCAAATTCAACTCCCTTTTTCAGTAGGTCTGTAAGTGGTGATACAAGAATTGAAAAGTTAAGAACAAATCTCCTGTAATAACCTACCATTCCCAAAAATCTTTGTAGCTCTTTCCTACTTTTAGGTCTGGGAAGATCACTTATAACCTGAACCTTAGCTCCTGGTGGTGCAACATGTCCATCACCACTTACATACCCAAGGTACTGAACTTTAGCTTGACCAAACTCACACTTTGATAAATTAGCTACAAGATTAGCATGAACTAAACGGTCAAGAAATTTACTGACATGGCATAGGTGATCTTTCCAGTTGTCACTGAAGATTAATACATCATCAATATAAACAACACACCCTGCCAAACCCTCTGTTACAACATTCATGAGCTTCTGAAATGTGGCTGGTGCATTCTTCATACCATACGGCATTACGGAACATGCAAAAGTCTTTCCTAGTGTTACAAAACATGAGATCTCCCTAGCACGTTCAGTCATAGGTACTTGCCAGTATCCCTTTAACAAATCAAACTTACTTATGTACCTAGTTTTTCCGATCTTGTCTATGCAATCTTCCACACGAGGGAGAGGGTAAGTGTCTGTTTTGGTTATCTGATTAACACGTCTGTAGTCAATGCAAAGCCGCTGTGATCCACCTGGCTTAGGGACCAGAGTGACAGGAGAAGTCCACTCGCTCTGACAGGGCTCAATCATCTTGTGGTCCAACAGGTAGCCAAGCTCCTTCTGGATGAGAGGAACTTTCACTGGGTTCACACGTTAAGGAGGCAGTTTAATTGGCTTTGCGTCTCCAACATCGACATCATGCATCAACACAGTGGTTCTTCCTGGAGTGGCACGGAACACTTGCGGGAACTCCTGCAGTAATGCCGAAAACTCCTGCCTTTCCTCGGGAGCTAGATGAGAAAGCTTAGTCTGGAGATCATTCACGATATCAGGATTCTTCCCCAAACTATCACTCAGGCTCATACTGCATGGGAGAGCTTCACTTGCAGACTCGGGTGGAACAGCTACAGTGCAGAATGGATTATTTTCGTCCCGCCTGTGATATAAGTTTAGCATGTTGATGTGACATAGTTGCTTGTTCTTTCTACGATCTGGTGTGGCGATGACATAGTTGACATCACTGAGTTTCTTCTCCACGAAATAAGGACCACTAAACTTGGCTTGAAGAGGTTGCCCATGAACCGGTAGCAGAATCAAAACCTGATCTCCTGGCTGAAAGTGGCGTAACCTGGACTTCTTATCATACCAAGTCTTCATCTTCTCCTGAGCAGCTCCTAAATTCTCTCTCGCCAGCCGTAAAGCAGTGGACAGCCGTTCTTTCAACTTCATCACATACTCCAGCAGGTTGACGTCATCTTCCTCCGACAGCCAGCATTCCTTGAGTAACTTAAGGGGTCCTCTTACATCATGGCCAAACAGTAGTTCAAAAGGTGAGAAGCCCAGTGATTCATTTGGAGATTCTCTTGCGGCAAATACAACGAATGGAAGACCTTTATCCCAGTCTTTCTGATGTTCCAAACAATATTTCTTGAGCATCGATTTGAGTGTTTGATGATATCTCTCCAACGCTCCTTGGGTCTGGGGATGGTAAGCTGAAGACGTGATCTGGGTGATGCCCAACTCTTTCAGAGACTGCTTGAAAACATTTGACATGAAATTACTTCCACGGTCTGACTGTACCTCCTTGGGCAGACCAAACTTTGAGAAGAACCCTAGCATTTCCTTAACCACGTTCTTTGCTGAGATATTTCTAAGTGGAATGGCTTCAGGATAACGAGTAGCCATATCAATCAGGGTCAACACATAAGAAAATCCTGAAGAAGTCTTAGGAAGAGGGCCCACAATATCCACCAACACACGGGTGAAAGGCGCCTCAAAAGGAGGAATGGGAACTAGAGGTGCAACCTTTTCGGTCTGATTACACTTCCCCACAACTTGACAGGTGTGACAAGACTTACAATACCAGGAAACATCCCTGAAGATACCTGGCCAGTAGAAGTGTTTCAAAATGCGTGCCACAGTCTTCCTCACTCCAAGGTGTCCTGCCAAACAGGAATCATGAGCCACTCTAATGATATCCTGCCTACAAACACGAGGGATGACAACTTGATGTACAACCTTCCATTCACAGTCGGCTGATGCTGTTGGGGGTCTCCACTTCCTCATAAGCACTCCTGACTTTATATAATAACAAGTAGAAGCACCGGCTGACTGTTCTTCACTGTAAGCAGAGTTAGCTAGACCTTTCAACTCAGGGTCAGCAACCTGCAACTCAACCAACTCTTGACGAGACAAATTATCAACACTACGGGGTACTGCCTCATCTGGTGAGTGGTCCAAATTAGCAAGAAAAGTGTCAGCTACGATAACATCATCATCATCATTATCCTCTAAATCACCAGTAACTTTAGACTTAGCTCTAGTGACAGCACATGCAGGGAACACATCAGGGACATCACAATCCTGGGCCGCAGCCACTGGCTCACTAGACAACTGAGGAGCTGGACACACTTGACTTCCACCAATATCATTTCCGAGTAAGAAAGTTACACCTGACATTGGGAGTGTCTCAACCAACCCAACCATAACAGAACCATTAACAAAACCAGACTCTAAATTCACTCAGCACAGAGGGACAGAGAAGTAATTATTCCCTACACCTTGTAAGATTACAGTTTCATTAGAGGAATTAACATTAGAGCCTAGAACACTGGTCAGCATAAGGGATTGGCAAGCACCTGTATCACGATATATTTGAACTGATTTCCTGTCATTACTGTCCAGAGGACTGACAAAACCATCAGACAGGAAATTAGCACATGAACTCTTGAGAGTGTCACCCACGTTACTGCTCAAAAGAGGAGCTCCATCATGAAAATTTAAGTTACCCCTCAAAGCAGGTTCAGTTAACTCAGTTAAAGAATTCTGGGAACTCTCAAGAGTGGACACTAGACCAATTGACTGAATATTTAAAGACTCCTTTTTGTTCACATCACGCTGTCTCCTGAAACATTTCTCCGTAGTATGACCAAGCTTACTACAATAAGTACATTTACTTTTCTGAAATCTAGAGGTGAAGCTGGTATTTACTTCCTGAGAAACATCATCCTTATTCTCTTTCCTGTTACCTGTACTCTGAGTAGAGGCAACGTACTTACTCTCAGCTTTCCCTTTTCCTTTAGAATATCTTTTGTGAGTGAGAACATATTCATCAGCTCAAACTGCAGCATCAGACAAATTATCTATTCTTTTCTCATCAAGATATAGGCTTACATCTTTACTAATACACCTTTTGAAGTCCTCCAGCAAAATCATCTGCTTAAATTTACCAAAATCAGAATCCACATTCTTAGAATTTAACCACTGCTCTAACAGATCTTTGATTTTTGCATACTCAACATGAGATTGCTTATCTTGCTTGTAAGTTGTCCTAAATTTTACTCTATAAGCTTCAGGAACAAGCTCATATGCTTTAAGAATCAAGCTCTTAACTACATCATAATTATTAGATTGATCCTGAGGCAAAGATGCATAAGTTACTTGAGCTTTACCGGTGAGAACAGTTTGAAGGAGTACTGGCCAATACTTTTTTGGCCAATTAAAACCTGTAGCTACCCTCTGAAACAACTGAAAATACTTTGTTAAATCAGATTCATTAAAAGGAGGGACAAGTTTAACATTTTTAGCCACATCAAAATCATCAGAGCTAGATGATCCAGTTCCACCTTGTTTCATGCGATACTCATGGTCTGCCTGAATCCTGGCAAGTTCAACTTGTGCCTGAGCCTGTATCTGTGCCTCCATAACGCAAGCCTCCTGCAGGGCTAGCTGTAACTTAGCTAATTCAATCTGCGTTTGCTCATTTGGAGGAGTTACATTAAACAAGCTTTCATTAATCATGTCAACAATTTGATCTTTAGAATGATGAGAGCGAACAGCAATTCCCAATTGTTGAGCAACAAGCTTAAGTTCACTCTTTGTTCTGTTTTCTACATCACACACTGTTTGCACATTTGACAAAAAATCTTTGGCTTCATCAAGTGTAGAAATAGTACACATCATGAATAAATCACAGTCACAAAATATCAAACAATATCCTTATGATAATATCCTGAATATCCTGATATGAGGTCGCCAAATTTATGTTACAGAACAGACAAAGATAATGTACACTTTAAGTGAGAATACTATATATATATATATATATATATATATATATATATATATATATATATATATATATATATATATATATATATATATATATATATATATATATATATATATACATATATATATATATACATATACATATATTTATATATATACATATACATATATACATATTCATATACATATACATATATACATATACATATACATATACATATATTTATACATATACATATATATATATACATATATCTATATATACATCTATCTATCTATATATATATACATCTATATATATATATACATATACATATACATATATATATACATATATATATATATATATATATATATATATATATATATATATATATACATATACATATCTATCTATCTATCTATCTATCTATATATATATATATATATATATATATATATAATATATATATATATATATATATATATATATATATATATATATATATATATATATATATATATATATATATTATATATATATATATTCTTAGGCCAATGCCTTTAGGGGATTCATTCACCATATATTATAAGATGATTGGTTTGTCACTGTCTTTCGGGATAGCTGACTAATCGGTAGAGAGGCGGCCTGCAGTCCTAATGGACCCAGGATCTAATCCCGGCTGGGGCAGGGAACAGTTTAAGGATTTGAGTTTCCTAAAAAGCAGACTTTCCTGATCTACCAGATGACACGCCGACATGTCATAAAAATACCCCCGCTAATACCAATACACCTGTCCTGTATGAGACAGCCCTAGCATGTATTCAATATGGACGGTGGGTGTTAGTGCCGAAGTGGTGACATGTGGAGGTGTAGGAGGACTACAGTACTGGGCCTTGGGATAGGTCACTGCCTCCAAGAAATAGGCCCTGAGCCTTTGCCCGGAGTCGGACACGTAAAAAAAAAAAAAAAAAAAAAAATTGGCGGACCACCTGAAGCCCAGTGAGGACTGCTCGGGTAGTATCGCTTATTCGTGGATCCCAGCGCCGAACAGAACACTCCAACGCCTCCAACAACGCATGATGGCCGAGTGGAACCTATTCAGATTTTAAAGAACTGTACTTATACAGACCTGTCACCTGTCTCTGACAGGCTGCAGAGGGTTATCACTAATTGCGGGAAGGAACGATGCATTACAAACTTTTCTCTCCACAGACTGTACAGTAACTTATAGGTTTTGATAAAACACACACGTTATGTAGAAACACCTGTTCTTTATGCTACAGGGCTGTTACCAGTGCATTAACATAGTAATATTTCCGTAATATATTATTGAAATCTTACTCCGTAATAAAATAATCACACCCTTATCTTCTTAATCTCCATATCCTATACACAAATGTGTAGATAATATCAACTCCACTCCAGCTTTTTACGAAATATGGAAGAGTACTGGACGTGAAGTATGGAGGGTTAGCCATGAAACAACACTGAAATATAGGAAAAACCTTTTTGTAAGAGTGGGAAAAATTCTTGTAGCAAAGAAACCTAGCACTGCCACCTGCGTATTTGACAGTCATAGCATATGAGACAGGCAGACAAAGAGAAGGGGGGATGGGGAGAGAGAATAAGAGGAGCGAGGGAGGGAGAACGAGACAGAGAGAAGGGGAGGATAAGGAGAGAGGGAATGGGGAACGAGAGGGAGGAAGGCAGGGAGCAGGAGAGAGAAAAAGAGAGAGGGAGGGAGGGAGGGAGTAGGAGAGAGAAAGAGAGAGGGAGGAAAGGAGGGAGATAGAAGGAGGGGAAGAAGGAGAGACCAGCTCTCTTCACACACATGAAAGTAATAACACAGCAAATAAACTTTGGCTGAATGGAGTGATTAATAACATTATTCATTGAATGTCGCAAAAAGATAAGTAAATAACTAGAAGTGTGTGAGAAAATAAGGCGAGGAACATAAAATATCGTACACCTGGACATGGAGTCAGTGTTACCAGATGAAATCTGGAAGAGGCAAATCTGAGGTGTGTAGGAATTCTTGTGGCCAATAATACATACACGGCAGTAAATTTCCGACCGGGGGCGGGCCAATGTTTTCGTCTGACAAAGAGTAGCACAAACGAACATCTTGCCACAGAGTGGCCGAGTCTTGTGAAGCAGTTGAAAGCTGGAACTAAAGTTCATCACATTGGTAGCCCCACACTCCACAGGTATTTGGCAGCACTTCGTTTCACATAATATTTATTATTTACGGGCCAAATTCGATACCATCCACAGTGTAACACATTACTGGAAGAATATTTTCCCGACAAGTTATGAAAGCAATTCGGATGATAGTAGGAACTGCATTATAAGTGATCTGAGGTAATAGAGGATGTATTAATCACACGAACGAATGTTAGGTGTATAAGAAGATTTGTGTGTGTGTGTGTGTGTGTGTGTGTGTGTGTGTGTGTGTGTGTGTGTGTGTGTGTGTTCTTACCTAATTGTACTTTTACAGGACTGAGTCAAGCTCGTACTGTCCTGTGTATTAACCCATTTTTAAGGCAGATATCCTTAAATTTATGACTAGTTTTGGCACACATTATTTTATTCGGTGGTTCATTCCATTGATCAATTGCCCTATTTGGGAAACTGAATTTCCTTAGGTCTTTATCGCCTCTCTTTTTATGTAGTTTTTTGCAGTGTCCTCTTGCTGATGCTTCCCCATAGGTTATATATTCATTTTTGCCTATTTTCTCTTTCCCTGAGATGCATTTATATAGAATAATCATGTCTCCTCTTTTCCTTCTCTCTTATAGTGTTGGGAGATTCAATTTCTCTAGTTTTTCTTCGTAGCATAGATCCCTTATGCTTGGTACCCATCTTGTAGCTGTGCTTTGTACTTTTTCAATCTGATCTGTGTGTTTTATGAGATGAGGATTCCAGACTACTGCCTCCAGGGTTGGTCTGATGAATGATGTTATTATCTTTCTCAGCATGTCTTCATTTATATACGTGAATACTATTCTTATATTACCAGGCAGTGTAAATGTGTTACGTACCTTCTCACTGACGTGGTCAGCCGGAGGTAGTCTGCTATTGATAATCATTCCTAGGTCCTTCTCCCTTTCTGATATGTGTAGGGTTGAACTTCCTAACTTATAATCCCAATGTGGTCTTTTCTCTGGTTTTACCAAACTTAATTACGTGGCACTTGTCCATATTAAATTCTATTTGCCATTTACTGCTCCATTCAAGAAGCTTATTTGATTTTTCTTGTAGCTCTTTGCAAGAATCTGTGTTAGTAATTTTCCTTTATATTTTTGGATCATCCACAAACATATTTAGATAGTTTTCATTTCAGTGTTACTGTTCATGTCATTATAAATACTAAAAACATAATTGGTGTCAGCACTGAGCCCTGTGGAACTCCGCTAGCCACTTCACACCATGATGGGTAATTTTCCCTTAGTACTGTTCTAATTACCCTTTTTCTGAGAAAATCCTGCATCCAACAGTACAGGTTGCCTTGGATACTTCTTTGATGGTACAAGTTTCCATGAACGTCTTTGGTGCGGTACTCTTTAAAATGCTTTCTTGAAATCTAATTAGATACTGTCCACCCATCCTTCTCTTTTCTGAAATGTTTCTATAACTCTGTCATAGTAGCTTAATAGATTAGTAACACATGATTTTCCCTTTCTAAAACCGAACTACCTGTTATCATACTGTTTTCTAGATGGTTTACCCATACTTTTCTTATCAACTTTTCTAGTATCTTACCTACAACAATGGTCAGTGATACTGGTCAGTAGTTGAGTGGATTCTGTCTATTCCCTTTCTTGAATAGGGGAACAATGTCTGATTTCTTCCAAATATCAGGTAGTTTACTTTGACCTAAGGATTCCTTAAATATTAAATATAATGATCTTCTTAACTTTTCTGCACATTCATGTAGCACCCAACCTGAAATTTCGCCAGGACCATATGCTTTTGTCTAATTTACTTAACTTCTCCTGTACTTCTTTTTCTGATATTTGTATATCTGGTAATATGTGTGGGCATGAATGTTCCGTATCATCTCTTTCAAAATTATTTTCTCTTGATTGGAAGATTTTAGTTAGTGCTTCACAAACATCTTTCTCTTGTGTATAGATGATCCCGTCGTCTGTAATGAACTGTATTTTATCTTTAACTTTGGTTTTGCTTCTGATGTAGCTGAGTAATAGCTTAGGCTGGCCACTGCTTTTATTTATAATGTCTTCCTCAAACTGTCTTTGAGCCTCCCTCCTTATGTTTGTATAATCATGTCTTGCCTGTTATAGTTGTTATATGCACTCTCACTATTGTGTCTTCTGTATCTATTCCACAGCAAGTCAAGAGACTTGCTGTGTTTGATTTTTTACATTCTGTATTAAACCATTTCTTTATTTTCATCTCTGTTTCTTTGTGCTGACGGATGTAATTTTGGAATCCTATTTCATATAAATCACAGAATTTTCTATATATAATATTTAAATCTTGTCCTCTAAGCTCCTTATCCCAATCTATTTCTAAGAAGTACTTCTTCAGATTGACAGACTTCTTCAGGCCATGATAGTTGCCCTTCTTGTAGTTTTGACTCTTTTTGTAACTCTCATTACTGGTAACTATGTCACATGCATCCTGAAGTTGCAATTTAATACTGCATGGTCGCTTTTGCCAAATGGAGGGTGATACATTATACTGTCAATATCATTTTCTTTCCTACTAAATATAAGATCCACCGTAGTACTGATTAATCATCGAGTCCTCTTTTTCTGGTGTTTTCCTTTACATGCTCTGTTAGGAAAAACTCCTGCACAACATCCAGGAGCTTTTGATCGCAACAGCTGTCATGGCTTCTTACATCTAGAGTTTTCCAATATATATTTGTATTGAAATCTCCAGTTAATATAATTCTTTCAGATTTCTCTTCCATTCTATGTAGCAGTGTTCTTAAACTCTGAATTATACATTCTACCAGGTTTTCATTAATGATCTTGACCAAGCTATTCAATGATCTTGACCAAGCTATTCAATAAGATATGGGTGACGGGGTTACTACCATCAGTTTGGAAGTATGGTGTAATTGTTAAAGTTCCGAAGAAGGGAGACCTGAGTGAATGTGGTAATTGGAGGGGAATCTCTTTGTCACCGATAGCTTTGAAAGTTTTCAGTAGAGTGTTGTTAAATAGGTTGGAGCCGGTGGTTGAGGGTATTCTGAGGGATGAACAGGCTGGTTTTAGAAAGGGACGTGGTTGCAATGATCAGATCTTTATAGTTAGGCATTTGATGTAGCAAGTTAATGAAATGAGAGTACCGTTAAGTCTTTGTTTTGTTGATTTTGAAAAGGCTTTTGAGAGTGTTTCGAGAGAGACTATGGGGAAGATCATGAGATATTATGGAATACCAGAGGAGTTTGTGAGGGTCATTATGAACATGCATGAGGACACATTTTGTAAAGTGATGGTTGATGGTTGTCTGAGTGATTCGTTTGAAGTCAAGTCCGGAGTAATTCAAGGTGGTGTTCTATCGCCTTTACTATTTATATTGGTCATTGATTACATTATGAAACGCGTTGGAACAGAAATCGGTGCAGGTATACCTTGGGGAGAGAACAGGAAACTTTTGGATTTAGATTATGCAGATGATATAGTTTTGATTTGTGATGGGCCAGAAGAGATGCAGAGAGTGTTGGACTGTTTGGTGAGTGAAGGTCGCAAGGTGGGTTTGGTTATTAATTGTGGAAAAACTGAAACAATCAATATGAATATGGAAAATGCGCAGGAATGTGTAATTGGAGGTATGGTTGTAAAGCAAGTTGATAGGTTTAAATATTTAGGTACTTATTTAGCCAAGGATGGTTCTTTGAACTTTGAATTCGAGGAAAGGTTAAAGAAGGCTAATCAGGCAATGGGAATGCTTAAAAATATTTGGAATAATAACAATTTCTCTGTGCATACAAAAATCAAACTTTATAAGGTAATGGTTAGGAGTATCTTAATTTATGGACACGAGTCTTGGTACAGCACAGTGACTATGGAAAATAAATTCTTGGTGTTTGAAAATAAAGCACTTAGAAGAATATTAGGAGTTAAGTGGTGGGAAAGGATACCAAATAGTAGAATTAGGGAAATAACGGGAGTGCGGCCGATCGATGAATATGTTAGATTCTCACGATGGAAGTGGCTAGGACATGTGTATAGGAGACAGGGAATAGTACGAGGTACACCAGAGTGGGTGGCACTTGGTAGGAGAGGTAGAGGAAGGCCAAAAGAGACGTGGGTGAGGACAATGAGACGAGAAGCTGGAGATGAGTGTTGGGGAGATCTTGAGGAGTTAGCACAAGATAGGATGTGGTGGTGTGAGTTCATCGAGGCCCTATGCATCCCCGAGGGTGCCACAGGAAATGATTGATTGATTGATTGACCAGGTTTTCATATTCACCTCCTTCCGAAGTGTTTGTTTTGGGTGGCATGTAGAAACTTGCCACAATTAATTTCCCTTCAGCTGTGTTAATATCCAATGCAAGCAGTTCTTCTTGTGAGGGTATATCTATTTTATTTCTTTGACTTGTAGATATTTCTTTGTTAAGATTATAATTCCTCCTCCTTTTCTAAAATTTATGTCTCTTCTCCATCTATTGTATTCGTCTGAGTTTAGGGTATCGTTTGATATCTTTTGGGGTTAATTTTGTTTCAGTTAGGCAAATAATATGTTGTTCCTTTTCTCTGGTATAGTCTTCAATCTCTAATAATTTAGACACCATTCCATCTGCATTTGAGTACATCAACTTAATCTCTCTCCTGGTGCCACTACCATCGACGATACAACCAAATAACTTTCTCTGTCTAATTAACCCCTGCAAGGCGGTCAACGTTCCAGAACGTCTGTCAAGGAAAAGGCTGTCATTGTTCCAAAACGCATTTCTATCCCACGGGCCTATTATATACCAGGAGTTTGGTGTGGCTCTCTGTATCGATTACTTCACAGAATACCACACACTGAAGACATATTAGAGTGAACAGTTGTGGTAATATGAGTAGTTGAACATAATTTTACATAGGTAAAATTATAACTGTAGAGACGTAAGATATGACAGATTTTACATACATATAGTGTGTAGTGTTCAGTGTGGACCATGAAGACACAGAACAGTGTACACAATGTAAACGTAATATAAGAGCAGAAAACAAGACTCTCTGTCCGCCTGCTCACAGTCGCGTGCCACTGAGCGTGACCTTGACACACCAACATCCCTATCTCTCACCTCTCCCTTTCGGCTACGTCTGTCAACATTGCTGGCAAATGGTAAACAATGGTAAAAAACAGCTGTAAACAAGAGTGGTAAAAACGAACCGACTACAATCACGGTACGCCGAACGAGTTTATATGCAGCAGACGACTCTCCTGAACTGAAACAATGGTGAAATAAAGCCAATTAACATTTCTATCAAGAATAAGAAGAAAGAAGATATAAAAGCACGAAAGAAAACTGAAGTAAGGAAAGGAACAAAGAAGAGAGTGAGGAGGCAATGATTAAGTGTTGTGACTTAGTGTAGTGGTACTCTGTTTCTAGGGTAGCTCTGAGTGGCAAGCCAAATGATTTCCTGTAAACCAGGAAGGCATTTATAACACATGTTCCCTATGCGAAAACAAGTGGGTTGGCGGAGGGTTAGTGCCCCTCACCAGAAAACAACTAACTAAAAATACGAACGAGAAGCCCCAGACCAGAACTGACCAAAAGGTGATGATTAAGGACCGAACAAAGGACATGGTACGAATAGCTACATGGAATGTAAAATGTGCAAATGATGAGGTGTAAGACAGAGAGATCGTCCAGGTGCTTGAGAGTGCTAAAGTGGGTGTATGTGGATTAACTGAAACTAAATGGTCAGGTGAGACTGTGAGAGAATGGGAGTATAGATGGCGTATTATGTGCGGGAGTAGGTGAGAATGAGAGGGCAAAAGAAGGGGTGAGTATTGTTGTGAGTAACAGATGGAAGGAAAATATAAGACAGTATGGATCAGTTGGCTCAAAGATTGTGTGGGTAAGGTTGAAAGTTAGATTACAAATGTGGGCAATTGTGTGGGTGTATGTACTAATGCATAATTGTGCAAGCAGAGTGAAAGAAGAGTTCTAGACAAATGTTGAAGCGTGCATGGAAGATTTTGAAAGGAATGAGAGAGTGTTTTTGATAGGGGATATGAATGGAAAAGTAGGGAATGTGAAGGTGGATGAAGCAGTTGGTGAGTGGGGTGTGCCTACAGAGGTGGATAAGAATGGCGGTGCTTTAGTGGGCATTTGTGCTGGGAGGGGGTTGGTAATAGCTGATACCCTCTTCAGGCACAAATGATCCATAGGTATACATGGCGAGTGATGAGAAGGGTGGGTGGTGAACTGAATGAACGGAAGGCAATGATTGATTATGTGTGTGTATGGATGACAGGATGAGAATGTGTGTAATGGATGCAAGAGGATATTGAGGTTAGGGGAGTGGATCTTCTGACCACCACTTGGTGGTGGTGAGAATAAAGGTCCAAATGAAATGGAGAAATAGAAGAAGGGAAGGACAGGAAAAGGTAGTTCATACAAGGAGGGTGGAAAGATTAGAAGAGGATAGAAAAAAGGTGGAATATAAGAGGGAAGTGAAGGAACGACTGGGTAAATATGGATTGGAGTAGATGGGGGATCTAGAAGGTGTGTGCAAGATATTCACAGAAGAAATCTGTGCAGCATGTGAGGAGGTATGTAGGGTGAATAGAACGCGAAAGGGGGTGCAGGGAACAGCATTGTGGAGTGAAGAGGTGAAAGAGGCTGTAGCACAAAAGAAGAAAACATATAGTGAGTGAATGAGAAACAGGAGAGTGGAAGAAGCTGAGAGACAGAAGAGAAAGTTATATGTAGAGAGGAAGAGAGAGGTGAAAAACTTAGTAAGAGAGAATAAGAAGAGAGTGGATGAGGAATTTGGAAGGAATTTGAATGTAAAGTAGAGGGAATGTAAGAAAATGTTCTGCGCAGAGGTAAAGAGAGTTAAACAGGGTGTCAAACAAGTTAGTTGGGAAGTGAAGATAAAAATGGTAGATTACAAGTGGAGAAGGGAGAAAAAGTGAGCAGATGGAGAGAACACTTTGAGGAATTGCTGAACATAGAGAATGAAAGTAATGCGAGTATAAGAGGCTGGGGAATGGCTGGGAGACGGAGGTATGTGAGAAGACAGGAAGAAATCAGTAGGATGGAAGTTGTGGAAGCAAAGAAGAAAGTTCAAATGGGGAAATCCCCAAGAACAGATGGAGTGTGTGGTGAAATGCTGAAGCATGGGGGAGAGATAGTAGTAGAATGGATGTGGAAGATGTGCAGAATGGCCTGGGAGGAAGGGAGAGTCCCAGAGGATTGGAAGTCAGGTATTAATATTACCCTGCACAAAGGAAAAGGGGAAAAAGAAGTGTATGCTTATCATAGCGGCATTTGTCTTCTTAGTGTAATAGGAAAAGTATATGGTACGATACTTAATGACAGAGTTAGGGAAATAACTGAAGAATTAGTTGGAGAAGAAGAGGGAGGTTTCAAGAAGGGAAGAGATTGTGTAGACCACATATTCATTCTTAGATCTTTAGTGGAAATGTTTCCAGAGAAGAGAAAGAAGTTGTATGCGGCCTTAATTTATTTGGAGAAAGCATAAGACAGGGTGGATAGACAAGGATTGTGGAAAGTATTAAGAATATATAGAGTAGATGGGAAGTTGTTGAATGCCATGAAGAGTATGTATGAGGGTGCTAAGGCTGCAGTGCGTGTGGATAGTGAACTGAGTGACTCTTTCTATTTGAAGGTTGGATCGGAATAGGGATGTGTTATGTTTCCGTGGTTGCTCAAGCTATATATGGATGGGGTTTTAAAAGAGATACAAGGTAGGGCAGTGGATGTTGCAGCGGCCCTAGTGAGAAGGCTGTGTTTGGAAAATCTCTGTTCTGTTGTTTGCAGATGATACTGTCTTGTTAAGTGAAGACGAAGGAGAGCTTCAAAGCTTGGTGGATGAGTTTGGGAAAGTGTGTAAGAAACGGAATCTAAAGGTGAATGTAGGGAAGAGTAAAGTTATGGTCTTCGAGAGAAGTGAAGTCAGTGAATGTACAGTGAGGTCAGATGAAGGGGAAATGGAAAATGGAAGTTAAGAGGGTGAAGTGCTTGAAACGGTACATCAAGGAAGAAAGGTTGCTGGTTCCTTGAAAGCAATGATAAGAAACAGGGAAGGGAGCATGGAAGTGATAATATTACATGACAGTATTGTGATTCCAACAATGATGTATGGAAGTTAAACTTGGACTTTGCTGAATGGACAGAGATCAAGAGTGAGAGCAGTGAAAATTAGTTATTTGACAGGAGCATTTGGAGTCACATAGAGAGGCAGACTGACAACGAAGGCAGTGAAGGAGCATTGTCGTGTGGATGTGAATGTGATAGGAAGTGTCAGGAGAAACATACTGAAGTGGTTTGGCCATGTGGAGAGGATGGAGAGTGAGAGACTGACGAGGAGAGTGGATGTGAATGAGTTGGAGGGGGGGGGGAGAGGGAGTGGGAGGCCATGGATGAATTGGAGGGATGGACCGGTGATGTATATGAGAGAGAGGGGTGTGAGCTGGAGCAGGGCAGTGAAATGGCGGGGGACAGGGCTAGAGTGCCGTGGTGGTGGAAGCCTGGGGACTTATCAGCTACAGTAACTTGGAAGATGGCTTGATGCAGCATGGGATAGATGGTTGTATCATTTTATTCTGGGGATCTTTCTGCAACTGTTTGTATGGAGCCAGTAATGTGTCCAGTCCATGCTTGAAATATATACTCCATTCCATGAAGGGATCTCTGTCACTGAAGAAGTCAGGAAGACTGTTGTCCATGAGTACCCTTTTACTTAAGCTAGCAAGAGTCATTCTCTATAACTGTACAATTTACTTTAAGTAGCAGAAAGACCTTACAAGCTCAATTCATATTCCTCCAGACTGTCTTTCGTATTTTTGTGGCTACTTTTAGGGTGGTAAATTACTTTTTCATGCTGAAAAAGTACTACCCTGTTATTATCATCACGTTCCTTATGCCGTACCTACGATTGTTAGTTTCTGGCGTAATGAAGGAAACTTAACATACTCAAAGATGGATTTCGTTTCATAATTTCGCAACTGGACTTTAGGTTAGGATAAATTATTAGGAAGAGTTAAGCTACGTCTGGTTAGGTTTAGTAGTAGTAGTAGTAGTTGTTGTTCCCCAGGCAGTCTGGCCGAACAGCCCCGAGTCCCTTAGGAAGGCCATGGCCGAAACCGGGTTTTCACACAGAGCTCTCAAAGAGTGTATGTTGTGTTGTTGGCGTAGGTGATTGTGTGCAATGCAGTCTTCCATAATGTGCTTAATAGTATGGGGTGCTGTGTTGCATCCTGGACAGGCATCAGCGACGGAGTCATCCAGTCTCTTCTGGTAGCTTAAGAGGGCTGGATGGTGCCCACATCTCAGCCTGGCCAGGTGGACCCTGTCCTCACGAGGAAGATAGGATTCAGAAGGGTGGATGTCAGGAGGCCGTGCATGCAGCTGTGTATTTTCTTTAAGTGACTGAATGGAGCAGCAAGTGATCTGAGTGTGGATATGCTTCTGGAAGCTGGTCTGAAGTGGGCGAGAGGAGAGAGATGACAGTATTAATGTATGGTATCGTGTGCTGGGTGTTGTTTTGATGTTCCTTGGTGTGGGTGGATGTGCTGCTATGTACTGTAGTGGATGTTGTGGGTTTGTGGAGGCTGCAGCAAGAAACTGGGTGCCTCTCATGTCTAGATGATCCTTGACTTTGAGGACTTTGGTTTCTTGATGTAGGTGGTCTGTGAGTGTAGTAGCTGTGCAGCCTGTGATTATTTTTAGCGCCTTGTTCTGTATGGTCTGTAGAGTGTTGTAGTGTGTTTTGGTGAGGTTAGAAGCTCAGGCAGGGCTTGCATAATTCATCACTGAACGTATGTATTGTTTGTATACTGTGGTGGTGGCTTCTTTGTTGTGTCCGAATGTTGTATGGGCAAGTGACCTCAAGGCATTGAGTCTTGGTATTATTTTATTTTTAATGTTTGTGATGTGTTGTTTAAATGACATTGATGTATTGTATGTTACACCAAGGATTTTGTGTGTGTGTGTGTGTGGGGGGGGGGGTAGGGGAGTGTTGTTTATGGTGAGGTGTGGGATGTGACTGTGTTCTGCCGTCCAGTTTTGAGAAGAGTCACTGTAGATTTGGCTGGGGCTTTTTTGAGCCTGTTTGTGGTGAACCATTCGTGTAGTGTGTTGAGGTAAGGTTGAATGATGTGTGGAGCTGTGTTTGCGTTTTGGTGCGTACATGTAAGTGTTATATCATCTGCATAGGAAGCTATGTGTATCTGTGGTGTGTGGGGTGTGGGTACGTCGTGCATGTATAGGTTAAAGAGTGTAGGAGACAAAACAGATCCTTGGGGGACGCCGTTTGTGAAGTTTCTGATGTAAGAAGACTGACCGGCAAATGTTACTTGTGCACATCTCCCTGCTAAGTAGTTTGCCAGCCATCTTTCTGTATTATTGTGCATGTTTGTGTTGAGTACTTTGTTTGTGAGGTTGTGGCGGGGGATGGGATCAAAAGCTTTGCTAATGTCTATTGTGATTAGGAGTGTTCTGTGTGGTGGCCTAGCTGAATTTATGCCATCGAAAACTCTCTGTGTGAGGTCTGTAAGAAGGGTGTTTGTGGAGTGTAGCGGCCTAAAGCCATGTTGTGACTGGGCTAGGGGAATGTGAGGTGTGACTAGTTGTAGTACCAGTCGTTCAGTGACTTTAGAGGGGGTGCAGAGGAGTGTGTGGGGCGATGTGAGGAGGGTAACGTGGGGTCTTTATTGGGTTTAGGGATAGAGATGATAGTGCCATGCTTTCAGATGTTGGGTATTATGTTGTGTGAGTAGCTGTAGTTTGATATGTTGGTGAGTGCTTGTATGCCTTGTGGTCGTAGGTGTTTAAGGTGAATGTTGCTTATGTTGTCTGGTCCACAGGCAGATGAGTGCTTGAGGTTGCTAATGATGTGCTTCGTCTGGTTGTAAGTGAAAGGTGCGTAGTCTGGGTCTGTGGGGAACTGTCTCTTACGTCGGATGAAACGTCGGTCTTCGGGATGGGAGTTTAGATGGCTGACTTGTGAAAAGTGATTGATGAGAGTGTTTGCTTGTTGTTTGTTTGAGGGTATGGTGTCTGTTGTTGTGATGGCAGCGTGTGATTGTGTGGTGTTGCTGTTGGAAAGTGTGATACTGTTTAGTGTTTTGTAGAGTTTGCTGATGTTTGTTTTGTGGTCAAGTGTTTGGAGGTAATTTTTCCAGTTTAGTGTTTGCTGTTCTTATATTTTATTGTTTATCTGAGTGTTGAGTTCTTGTATTTGTTGTATGGTGTCTTGTGTATGGGGTATTGTGAAGTGTCGCAGTGTGTCTCGTTGTCTGATGAGGCCTTGAATTTCTGGTGTGAAGTTGGGGTTGTGTCCTTTCTGTTGCCTCTAGGGATGTGTCTTTTGTCTGCGTTTTGTATGATTGTATTGAAAGTGTGCACAGCGGTGTTGATGTTTGTGGTGGGTGTACTGTTTAGTGTTTCGAAATGTTGTTCTGTTTCAGTTACAAAGGCCTCCCAGCTGGCTCTCTTATAATTAGTGTATGTGTGTTTGTGGCCAGCTGGGGTGATTCTGGTTTTGGTAGTGATGATGATTGGGAGGTGATCAAAACCTAGGGTTTTGACCACTCTCCATGATGTAGTGGGGGCGAGGTTTGGGAAGCAGAAGGTGATGTCTGGAGATGATGAGAGGCAGAGGGTTTGGTGTGGGATATGGGTATGTTGGTCTAGACTGTTTAGTATGAAAAGATGATCTGTGTTGGATTGTAGTACCAGACCTCTGTCAGTGTCAGGGTTGTTGATATGCCAGGCCGACGACTTGGCGTTGAAATCACCACCCAGGATGATGTTGGGTATGTTAGTGATGTGGTGTATCTGTGAAAAGTAATTGAGTGGTACTGTGGGGGACGATTGGGGGGGAATGTATCTGTTAGCGATTGTTATGTGTGATTTGTTACCAGTGCGTATTTTAATTGACTGTATTTCTGTTGTGGTGTCATGTGGGGGAAGAAGTGACTTTGTGTGTGCACTGGTATCTGCAAAGTTGATGGATTTGTGTACCAGGGTGTTGAGTCCACCGCCACCACCGTCGGCCCGGTCTTGTCGAATGGTGGTGAAGTTATGAAATGTCAGTGTTTTCTGTGCTCTGTGTAGTTTTGTTTCTTGTAAGATGGCGATGTGTATGTTCTGTTGTTTGATGAATTGTGTGAGTTCATGTATTTTGGTGTTTATGCCATCTATGTGTAACTGAAGGATGTTTATCTTGTGTGTGCGATGTGTGTTGGCTGCGCTGCTGCAGCACGGGGGGGAGGTGGTGTGGGTGGAGGGGAAGGGGTAGGAGGAGGTTGTGATGGACGTAAGGGTTGAGGTGGATTAGGATGGGTTGGAATGGGAGGAGTTGGGGGACTGGATGGTGTGGGAAGGGTCGGTGGGTTTGGCTGTGGAGGTGTGAAGGAAGTAGGAGCAGGATTGGAAGAGGGACTGATGGGTGGGGGTAAGGAGCATAAGGAGCAGGTCCAGGTGTTTGTGTAATGTTTTCTGGATGCAGGTGATGTGCAGGTGTAATGGATCCAGTTCTTGCAGGAATTGCACTGAACTTAATCCTTTGTCCGTCAGCTCGACGTGATAGGTTTGGGCATGTTGGACATATGTATTTGTTGGTGGGTCCTGGATTGCTCTCAGTGTTTAGTTAAACACTTTGGTTAATATAGTTCCTTCCGTCACTACACTGACGAATCAAGAGTTATCACAGCAGCAGAAACAAATTTAACAAGAAACGTTAATTTACCACCGAAAATATATGAAAAATACAACAGACTATCAGGAAGAAGAACTGATCTAATTAGGTGTTTTTATTGTTTAGATCATATGTTTACCTCATTATGTCGTCCTTATCATCATCCTAATCCTCACTAGACTTTACGTTTTGTACCCATGATGACAACAGAATAAGTGGTGAACTGACTGAGATGCTGTAACAGCAAATATACTCAGTCTGCTCAAGGAACGTTGAAATCTAGGAGATTCAATGGTCACCACCATCTTCGGCTCCCCTCTCCTTTGACTGATCCACCTGGTGAACAAATCTACATCTTTTCTATCCTTAATAGCCTAGATCAGTTAGTACAGCACCCTACTCGTATCCCTGACTGCCTTGAATAGAGTTCCAAATACCTGACCTTCTTACAACTAATCCCTCTGCTTACATTGTTAATCTTTCCTCTCCATTAGGCCCCTTCGACAACAACCTTATTACCTTAACATGTCCTATCGTTCCAGTATGGACTATGGACCCTCCAAAGAATTGCCAGTTGTGGCACTTTGGGTATGCAGATTGGGAGGCCCTCAGGCAGTACTTATTTGATTTTCCCTGGAATGATTATTGCTTCCATCTCCGAGAGCCATTTGGGTGTGCCGTGCACATTACAGAGGTTATTCTCGCAGGCATGGAGGCATACATTCCCTTCCCATATCCTTTGACTAATGCAAAGAAACCTTGGTTTATACGCCTGTTCTAATGCTGTCCACAACAAAGAGAAGGCGTACAAAAGGTACCGGTGCCAACCCAGCCATGAATCTCATATCTTAAAGTTTCAGCCCAGAATCGTGCTGTCTGTTCTTCGCTTAGCTAAAAATAATTTAATCCATAGTAAACGCTCTGAAATCTCCAACTTGAATTCTTCCCACTCCTTTCTGGCTCCTTGCCAAAAACCTTTCTAATAACCATATCTTATCATCCTTACCTCCTTTTCCCGCACTGACGACCCTGTAGGTATTTTTTCTACAAATAAAGCAAGTCTCTTTGCTCTGACTTTCTTCTCCAATTCCACGTTAGACGATTCCGGTGTTGTTCCTCCATCACTTCCCCCCTCTGACTTCCTCAAGGCTGACAGTAAAATTTCTTCAATTGATGTATTTTCGGCCATCACTTGCCTCAACACTACCAAGGCATATGGGCCTGATGGAGTCCCTCCTGTTGTTCTTAAGAATTGTGTTTCTGTGTTACCCTGCCTTGGTAAACTCTCTTGCATTTGTCTGTCAACTTGTACTTTTCCTTCCTGCTGGAAGTTTGCTCTCATTCAGTCTATCCCCCAAAAAGGGTCACCATTCCCAACCCGTTGACTGCCGGTCAATTGCTTTAACATCCTGTGTCTCAAAAATTTTCGAGTCTATCCTTATCAAACAAAAAAATAAAAACCTTATCACAACCTTAATTCTGATCATCAGTATGGATTCCGTCAGGGATTCTCGACTGGCGGTCTTCTCATCCACCTTTCAGACTCCTGGTCGTCCTCCTTTCGGGATTTTGGCGAAAGCTTTGCCATTGCACTTGACATCTCAAAGGTTTTGAATGGAGCCTGACATAAATCTTTTATTTCCAAACTGCCCTCTTATGGCTTTTATCCTTCTATCTGTGCCTTCATCTCTAGCTTCCTTTCTGGTCACTGTATAGCTGCCGTTGTAGATGGTCACTACTCCTCTCCTAGATCTATCAACAGTGGTGTTACTCAGGGCTCTGTCCCATCACCAACTCTCTTCCTTTTATTCATCAATGACCCTGTAAGCTGTACATCTGACCCTACCCACTCATATGCTAATGATTCCACCCTTCACTTTTCCATTCGCTTCCTGCAGCGTCCATCTCAGTCGCTTCTTCAGGAAAAAAAGTAGGAGGCTATGGCACACCTAACATTTGACTTGGCTCTTATCTCTGATTGTTGTAAGAGTAATATTGTTTTTTATGCACCAAAAACTCAGTTCTTACAGTCATCAACCGACCACAATCTTCCACAGGAGTACCCTCTAATGCTTAATAATATCCAGCTCAATCCTGCAGTATCCTTAAACATATTTGGGGTTTCACTCTTTTGGGATTTATCTTGGAAAGATTATATTATATCGCTTGTAAAATTTGCTTCCAAGTGATCAGGTGTACTTAACCGACTCCGTACCTTCTTTAGACCTGCACAGCTGTTGACTTTATATGCGGGTTTTATTCGTCCCTGTGTAGAGTACATCTTTCATGTGTGGCAAGGCTCTCCACATGCAGCTATTCTCAACAGAGGTTTTTCGTCTCAGTAACGCTGCTTCTCTTACTGGCTTTCTTCAACCCCTCTCACTTCGATGGACTGTTGCATCTTTATCTCTTTTCTGTCACTACTTCAATGGTCACTGCTCCTCTGAACTATCTGCTTGCACCCCTCCACCTCTACGAAAGGCGCGTACGACCCGTCTGGCGAAAAAAACCCTCATCTCTTTTCTGTCCCACTCTCTATTGCAAGAGTAACTGTTATTTCCAACCCTTCATATAATTATGCAACAGGTCAAGCCTGGGACTGCCTTCCTCTGTCTTTATTTCCTACTTTCTCTGATCTCCAGTCTTTGAAACGCAGTGTGTCCAGGCATTTCCTAATAAATGAATCTTGAATTTGGCTCTGTTGTACTGTTATTTTCTTTTTCTTGGAAGGAACGGTTTGTAGGCTCTAGGCCTTTGATTGCTTCTTCCTTGCAGAATATATATTATATATATATATATATGTATATATATATATATATATATATATATATATATATATATATATATATATATATATATATATATGTGTGTGTGTGTGTGTGTGTGTGTGTGTGTGTGTGTGTGTGTGCAGAGATAATCAGGTGTAGTTGAGAGAGCGGAATGAAGTCCTTGTTGAGGTTATGTAAGATGGCATGGATGAGTGAAACTGTGCCAGCAGAGTTTAAAAAGGTTGTGATTGTATCTCTGTACAGAAATGTAGGGGTGCGCAGTGAGTGCAAGAGTTATCGTGGTATAAGTTTATGGAGTGTTGTAGGGAAGATTTATGGATGAATTATTATTGAGAAAGTAAGAGAGATGTCAGAAGTCCTTTGTGAGTGATGAACAGGGATGCTTTAGGAATGGCAGAGGATGTGTGGGTCAAAATTTTGCAGTGAGATTGATAGTGGAGAAGGCTTGTGAGAAGGACTATAATGTGTTTACGGCTTTTATGGATCTGGATAAAGCATACGACAACGTAAACAGACAAGGATTGTGAAAGATTTTGCGCATTTACGGTATAGATGGTAAGGTGCTAGGAACCCTCAAGAGTTTTTACGATGGTAGTGAAGCATGGGTAAGGGTAAATGAGCTTTTAAGTGAATGGTTTACGACCAGTGTTGGCGTGCGACGTGGTTGTGTGATGTCCCCATGGTTGTTAAATATGTATATGGATGGGATGATGAGAGAAGTAAAAACAAGAGTAGTGGAGAGAGGGATGGAGTTGGTAATGAAATGTGATGGATGGAAAATCTAAAATTTGTTGTAGGCTGATGATGCAGTTCTACTTGCAAATAACGGACAAGAGCTTGGTAGACTAGTACAGAGTTTTGCTGATGTCTGTGAGCGTCGTGCTGTACTGGTCAATAGAAGTACTGGTGGAAAATAATCACCAAAATCCCACCTACAAAAATAATAAGAGACCAGTACAATTAAATTAAAGAAAAGTAAGAGAATATATGAAATATTTGAAGAATAATAACACTCTAAAATAAAATAATAAATGGGCCTAACTTAAGGGTGTCTACACTATGACCTGAAGAAGGGTATAAAATATACTTGGTAGCATTGACCCTTCAAGTTTTCTGGGAGGGAGATTAAGGTGGTGCAGGAGGATCACGAAACACTCTGTAGAGATTGGTCATTAATTTACATGCTGCTTCTCCATACATGCTAGATGATAAGATGGAGATTGGACTTGCTCCAGGCCTGGGCAATACAAGGCCATGGTGGACCCAGTGTCAGAAGTAAAATACTCTGCCAGAACTTGAATAAAGTCCACTCCCAGACTTCTATCCAAAACTTGCTCCAAGACTGCATCAAGACTCATTCCAAACCTGTTCCCCTGAAAGTGTTAGAACTTTCAGGTAGTTTCAAGCAAAATGATAAAAGTATTATACTTTTGTGAAAAAATAAACCTTTGCATTGGAATATCCAAGAAATTAGATAATGCAGCCGCCCTTTGACCATCCTAACTTCTAGGTGCTAGGATGATACTGCACAGGATAAGGATTCGTCACCTTATTCTATAATTATAACACAAATTTTAGTATCACAGTGGCGTACGTGACTGCTTAGCCTTACCCCAGGGCGACATAAATGCTGACACAAGCAGATCTCTGTCTCTCCTCACCCACACAGAGAGAGCTGCTTAGTACTCTTCTCATATCGAACAGTTTCTAGAGCAGATTTCACTTCCAAAACATTACTAGCATAGGCACAATACAATCAAAATACCTTTTAGGGGAACAGAAGTCGATGCTCTAACTCATACTAGGGGCTAGAAAGAAAAGCTCCATGCAGGAGGCTGCAGTGCTGCCCCTCACAAAACAAAAGAGAGAGAGAGCTGGCATCTCGTTTTCCCTTTTAGGGATCCTTACTATAAATGAACTTTTAAACTGCCTATGATATTTTCTTTTAAAAGTGTAAATAAATATCACACAATATAAAGGAACTCACTGGTAAAATATTAGCCTCAAGTGTCATCGTTCAACTGAAAAAAATAAATACTGAATCGATGTGGATAATACACATCAGCGTAAAAATGTATAAAAACATGGGATGTTACAGTGCAAGGTGCAAAAATATTAATGGCATTAATTTCCAACCTGTACAGTGCCTTGAGAGTAAATGTAGAAAAGAGTAAAGTGATGATAATTGAGTAGGTGAATCCCAGTGTGAAATTACAGTGCATGGAGAGAGACTAGAATTGGTGAAAGACTTCATATACCTGGGTACAGTGATAGAAAAGAGATGATAATATGCAAAAGAAATGAAAAGTAGAGTGACACATGGAAGGAGAGTAGTAGGTGCTATGAAGGCCTTGATCAGAAACAGAGGCTTGAATGTTGCAGCTGCATGAGGCTTACATGAGTGTTAGTGGCACCTTCATCCAATGGATGTGAGGCTATGGTGTGGCATGGATATGATAGGTCAGGAGTGGGGTCAGTGGACATGGGACTGCTGAGGAGTGCATGTGGAGTACAGAGAGAGGAGAGGATACAAAATAATTTGATCCGTGAAAGATGAGGAGTGAGGAAGTCTATGGACACCATAATCGAAAAAAGTGTGCCTAGATGGTATGGTCATGTGGAGAGAATGGATAACACTAGAGTAGTGAAAAAGGTATATCTGAGCGAATTCGAAGGAGGAAGGAGGCCAGGTAGGCCAAGGGGAAGGTGGAGGGATATGGTGGATGAATGTGTGAAGAAGAGACGTATGGAAGTCGGTGAGGCTAGGATACTGTCAAGAGATCGAGCTGGCTGGATTAATGTTGTGAGAAGAAATGGATGATCAGTGATTTTGGCACTGCTTATTAACGTGACAGCTTTCGGATTGACTCGGATATGTTTATGTGAAGCCACAGAATGTGGTGAAAGTTTTTGGCGTATCAGATACAGCTAGGATTCCGGGGCCTTGAATGATGTGTGAATGGAAGCGTGGCCCATTGGACTGGGCAAACTTGGACTATCTGGATGTCGCTACTCCTCGCCCTGTCCTAGGGTGGGAAAGGAGGTCCGGATGATGATGGTGATGATGATGATATATAATTATGTATGTATCTATCTATCTATATATATATATATATATATATATATATATATATATATATATATATATATATATATATATCCCATTGGATCCCAGAGTTGCTGGGCAAGGCACTGTTCTGTGAGAGTCCTAAGCGTACCGCCCTCCGCCTATCAACTCATAGTCGCGAAGCTCATAGGTCCCTACCCTGGGGTTCACTAATTTATTAACCCGAGACGTCCAGTCGACGTATGGATACATTGCAACATTTTGCATTTGCCAGTCCTGTTGACATACTGGAACGTTTTGCAGTTGCAAGTTCTATCATTTCCAAAATTTTCAAAATTCGCGCGAGATTTTTGGTACGTAGCGACGCACGACTTTTCCCTATCTGCCACCAGGCGGGGACATTCGGCGACCCCACATGACCCGTGCTCACCTGCGGCTCGGTCACTCACCTGTTAGCAATGGTCCTGCTCAGACATGGCGCATAGAGGTCTCTCGGAGGAGGAAATTCAAGCCACCCTGGACGCCTTTACTGGCAATAGTGATTCGCCACTCAATGACGAGGAGATGGACAAAGATTGTGTCCAACCAGAGGATGTGGAAAGCAGCAGCAGTGATGAGGAAGTCCCGTCCCCCAGGAAGCGGCGCTACGTGACTTATCGTGCTGCAGGAGAGGGTCAGGCTGCACAAAAACAACGTGCAAGATCCTCTAGCCAGCCCCTACATGATGTGGAGCCCGATTTCGAGGACGAGGACAAGGACAGAGCCATGGGACGTGCTGCCACGTAGTACGGCCATGATGTAATTACTCATTGCGGCCCAGAGTGCACACCATATCGTTCTAACAGGTATGGGCCTAGTGTTTTGTTTGGGGATGGCAGAAGTGGCATTGAGGGAGTGGGGAGTGAAAGGGAAAGTGTTGGGAGGAGTGTGGAAAGTGAGAGTGGCGGGAGTGAGTCATCGCTCTCACGTGGTGGTGTGAGGCGGCGAGGCATATCACGTGGGGCAGTGAGGGTGGGTGGTGAATCACGTGGTGTGGTAATGGAGCAGGGAGGTGAGGAGGAGCCACTCTCCAGCACATCTTATGCTCCCCAATATTCCCGGGCTTCCTCCCCACAGCCCCCTGATGTTCCCCAAGGCCATAAGGGTAAGGGAAAGGGGAAGGGTAAAGGCTGAGGGAAGAGGAGTGCGAGTGGGGAAGCCCTCCGCACTCCTCCCCAACCTCCCCCACCATCATCTCCTCCCAACCCCGATGAAGGCGACGATGGGGACAATCGGGACAAGGAATTTGTGTCATGGAATTGGGAAGATGGTAATGATTTTACTCCCATCATTCACCCATTCACTGAGTAGGGGCGTGCTGGCTGCATTGCTCCCGGTATTCACCCTAATTCTACCAGGCAGGATTTTTTCCACCTTTTCTTCAGTGAGGGTTTTGTGGAGGAGATAGTGGATCAAACAAACCGGTTCACTACCAGCCAGTGCTGTGAGAGTGAAAGACAGGGCACAAGGAGCTGGCATTCTATGATATATGATTACCCAGTCTCCCTTGCAGAAATGTTTTTGTTTTTGGCCCTGGTACTGTTGATGGGTATTGTATTGTACGAAAGAACCAAATTCCTGCATACTGGACAAGGGACCCTATTATGCTTACACCAATATTTGGCCAAGTAATGAGCCGTAATTGGTTTCAGCAAATTCTAAGCTGCCTCCATTTCTATGATGCTGATGATCCTGGAAATGCTAATGACACAGATAAGATGAGGCAAATTAGGTTGGTTTTTGATCACCTAAGCCAGACATTCCGTTCCTCATTTTATCCCTATAGAGACCTCGTCATAGACGAGAGTCTCTTGTTGTGGAGAGGCAATATTTCATTTCGGCAGGACATACTCAGCAAAAGGCACCATTTTGGTTTCAAGATCTTTGTTATGTGTGACTGTAGGACTGGTTATGTGAAAGACATAGTCTTGTACACCGGTGCACAGACAGACATAATAGAAGATCGGAGTATTGGTCTGTCTCGAGCAGTGGAAAAGACAATGATAGAAGTCTGTCTTCATCGTGGTCACGTCCTTTACCTTGACAATTGGTACACTAGCCCTCTTCTCGCTCATTATCCATACAGGCATGACACGCGGATCTGTGGGACCGTCAAGGTGAACCGGCGTCACATGGTCAAGGTGGGGCGGAAACTTGACAGAAATGAAGTGATCTTCTTCCAGGCCAACATTATCCTTGCAACAGTGTGGAACCACAATAGAGAAGTCCGCCTCTTGTCCACGGTTCACCGCCCCTTGATGCACCATACAGAGTCAGTAGATTATCGGAGCGAGAGCAGGCGCCACATATGGAAACCTGAGTGTGTGCTTGATTATAAGATCAACATTCGCCTGGTGGACCAGTCAGACTCCATGATATCCACTGTCGAGTGTGCCAGGACCACGATGAAGTGGTACAAAAAACTATTCTTTCACCTGCTTGACATTACTGCCCTGAATTGCCACCACCTTCACGCCATGACAACAGGAGTTCAGGAAACCTTTGAAGGGTTTATGAGGGAGTTGGCACGAGAGATTGTTGAAAGATATGCGGTTGAAGGGCCCCAACACCACACCCGCACAGCCCCAGGTGCCCAACCTCCCCTGAGATTATCCGCCCGCCATTTCCCCACTCATATACCTCCCCAAGCAAATAGACCTAGGCCCCAACGCAGGTGTCACGTGTGTAGCAATTACCGGGTGAGACCCACCACTCAGAGAAAGGACACCCGCTATGAGTGCGTTCAGTGTGACGTGAGTCTGTGTATTCACCCATGTTTCAGTGAGTTTCACACGTTCCTGCACTTCTGATAAGGTGTGAATGCGATAGGACACTGATACTCTGAAATAAATGCGACAAACAGACACTCAGTGTAATTATAAGGCCCGTAGATTTGTAAATAGTAGTATGGAAGTGGAAACGGGTGTAATATAAGTGGAAAATTATTATGTAAGTGTATGAATATTATCTAAGTGAAAACATACCTTGCGAGGGTATTTTCATGCGATATTCAGACGCTCAGTGAAATAAATAAGACCCGTAAATATGTAAATAGGAGTCTACAAGTGAGCACTGGTGTAATATAAGTGGAATATTAGTATGTAAGTGTATGAGTATTATCGTAGTCGAAACATTCATTGCGAGGGTATTTTGGTGTGATATTCTGACGCTAAGTTGAATAAATAAGGCCAGTAAATATGTATAGTCCAGAATAGGGTGTAAATGGGTGTAATGTAAGTGGTAAAGTATATTGGGATTGAAGAATTAAAGTAAAAGTGGAAACATGAGTGTTAGAGAGTGTGCTTGCTACGTGAATATGCGCTAGCATATGAAAGTAAGTAATTGAAAACATTTACAGTGGTGGAGGAAAGGTTCAATGTAAAGAAAAAAATATTATGAAAGTGATAAAACAATATTGTATGCTGAAATATGAGTCGTAGCGAATGCTCTGAGTAAGCAGATGTGCACTATACTTATGCTACATGTCATCGTAATGAATGAAAAAAAATGAAAACATTTACATGCAATACAAAATGGTAAAATGGCAATGAAACAGTAGTATACAAGTAGAAAAAATGATACGTTGACTGAAACAAGAAACTTTGCACATAGCGTTTTACCAATCGGTCCAAACTCGCTATGCTCGCGCGTAGGTATAATGCTTATTTTTCATATATATGTCATTGAAATTCATTATATTGTTATTCTTATTGTTTATTAGTTCAAATTCAATAAATGTAGAGGTGTCGCTTGTTGTTTCTCCCAAAATTACCTACCATAGAAAACGTGAGCGCCTCACACGTCAATGATAGAATACGATACCTGGCGCAGGGGACCTCACCTGTTCTGACCAGTTGCGGACCACGGTAAGCTCTTTCTTTGTGATTTTCCTTTGTTTCTCAAGAAAAGCGGAAGTTTTAGCCAAAATTTTTTTTTTCCAAAAATGCTCGGGACTGGGGGGTGTCGGAGGTGTGAAAGTGCTCGGGACGTGACAGGTTAAGGTTTGAAAATTCCCAGTTCTGTCCAGTACTGTGGACACTGGGCTCCAATGGGATATACAATATATATATATATATATATATATATATATATATATATATATATACGGCGTGTTTCAAAAAGATGGACCCAATTTCAAAGCAGTATATTTCACGAAGGCAACATGTGAAAAGTTACAAACAGTTTAATGAGTTATCAAGTTTTACTAACTATTTTATAAATGCTCTATTCATTGAAGTCACCGCTGCCGTGATTCTGTTTTTGAGGTCATCCAGATTAGTCCCTAATGGTGGCACAAAAACACGGTCTTTGATGTATTCCCACAAGAAAAAGTTGCAGGGTGTAATGTCTGGGCATCTTGAGGGCCAAGAGTGTAGCGCCAAGTCTTAGGGTCCCTTGCGACCTATCCAACGTTGAGGCAGTGTGTCATTTAGAAAACATCGAACCTGTAGGTGCCAATGTGGCGGTGCTTCGTGGTTATCTGAAACTTTATGTCCCGCCCTTTCAAGTGATAAGAGTTTCATTCATGGGCAGTTCGTGGTTGCAGAGATATAGCAATTTCAAATCGGGTCCATCTTTTTTAAATAGATGTTATATATATATATATATATATATATATATATATATATATATATATATATATATATATATATTGTTACGGAACAGAGAAAGATAATGTACACTTTAAGTGAGAATACTAAAAATCACTACTGTCCCGTAAAGTTCCAGGTTCAAAACAAAAGAGTTAGGTAAAATTACAAGTTCAAGTTTAATGCTCAAACTAACAACAAAACATTCAGGACTCATAAGGATAAAGTAATGGCAAAAAACAGGTTAAATATATGGTTAACTGCAATAGCCTCTATTAACACGAAATTAGCAAGAATAAATTTATCTAAGTCAGCCCTGATAAAATGAAAATACACTGGGTAATGCTCAGTTAATGCAAGATAAATTATTACAGATACAAAATAATATTAACACTGGCTGACAAAATGAATCCTACACAAATTACAAAAAATCCTCACTAGGCCTACAAATCAACACCTTATGCTATACAGTACAAGGAAAAAATGCAATAACAGTTATATTCAAATTACACAGCTGCTAGATGGTTGGAGACTTCCGGAGCACTCACAACAATAACACTACAGGGGAGGACAGAGATGTGGACAAAATGAGGAGCAGATCTAAGTGGCAATTAATGTAGAGACTGAGCTCATTATATAGGGGCCAGCAGAGCTTGATACAACTTGTAAGAAGGACGCGCAAATGAAGCCATGGGGACAAAGAGCTGAAAATCCTGCTCTGAACAACAGAAAAAACGACTTACTCTACTATAACGGTAGAAGGGGGGGACGGAGGCAGAACACGCTCGTGATCAAACAGGCAGCACACTGTAAGTTAGAATTACACAAAGGATGATGAAATCATAGGCTATGTAACACCTCCCCACAAAGAAAAAAGAAATTTACAAAGGAAATTTCTTATTACTCTAAAACAATCTGTATATGGCATTACAGAACATGTAAAAGTCTTTCCTAATGTTACAAAACATGAGATCTCCCTAGCACGTTCAGTCATAGGTACTTGCCAGTATCCCTTTAACAAATCAAACTTACTTATGTACCTAGCCTTTCCGATCTTGTCTATGCAATCTTCCACACGAGGGAGAGGGTAAGTGTCTGTTTTGGTTATCTGATTAACATGTCTGTAGTCAATGCAAAGCCACTGTGACCCCCCTGGCTTAGGGACCAGAGTGACAGGAGAACTCCACTCGCTCTGACAGGGCTCAATAATCTTGTGGTCCAACAGGTAGCCAAGCTCCTTCTGGATGAGAGGAACTTTCACTGGGTTTACACGGTAAGGAGGCAGTTTAATTGGCTTTGCGTCTCCAACATCGACATCATGCATCAACACAGTAGTTCTTCCTGGAGTGGCACGGAACACTTGCGGGTACTCCTGGAGTAATGCCGAAAACTCCTGCTTTTCCTCGGGAGGTAGATGAGAAAGCTTAGTCTGGAGATCATTCATGATATCAGGATTCTTCCCCAAACTATCACTCAGGCTCATACTGCATGGGAGAGCTTCACTTGCACACTCGGGTGGAACAGCTACAGTGCAGACTGGGTTATTTTCGTCCCACCTGTGATATAACTTTAGCATGTTGATGTGACATAGTTGCTTGTTCTTTCTACGATCTGGTGTGGCGATGACATAGTTGACATCACTGAGTTTCTTCTCCACGAAATAAGGACCACTAAACTTGGCTTGAAGAGGTTGCCCATGAACCGGTAGCAGAATCAAAACCTGATCTCCTGGCTGAAAGTGGCGTAACCTGGACTTCTTATCATACCAAGATTTCATCTTCTCCTGAGCAGCTCCTAAATTCTCTCTCACCAGCTGTAAAGCAGTGGACAGCCGTTCTTTGAACTTCATCACATACTCCAGCAGGTTGACGTCATCTTCCTCCGACAGCCAGCATTCCTTGAGTAACTTAAGGGGTCCTCTTACTTCATGGCCAAACAGTAGTTCAAAAGGTGAGAAGCCCAGTGATTCATTTGGAGATTCTCTTGCGGCAAACACAACGAATGGAAGACCTTTATCCAAGTCTTTCTGATGTTCCAAACAGTATTTCTTGAGCATCGATTTGAGTGTTTGATGATATCTCTCCAACGCTCCTTGGGTCTGGGGATGGTAAGCTGAAGACGTGATCTGGGTGATACCCAACTCTTTCAGAGACTGCTTGAAAACATTCGACATGAAATTACTTCCCCGGTCTGACTGTACCTCCTTGGGCAGACCAAACTTTGTGAAGAACCCTAGCATTTCCTTAACCACGTTCTTTGCTGAGATATTTCTAAGTGGAATGGCTTCAGGATAACGAGTAGCCATATCAATCAGGGTCAACACATAAGAAAATCCTGAAGAAGTCTTAGGAAGAGGGCCCACAATATCCACCAACACACGGGTGAAAGGCGCCTCAAAAGGAGGAATGGGAACTAGAGGTGCAACCTTTTCGGTCTGATTACACTTCCCCACAACTTGACAGGTGTGACAAGACTTACAATACCAGGAAACATCCCTGAAGATACCTGGCCAGTAGAAGTGTTTCAAAATGCGTGCCACAGTCTTCCCCACTCCAAGGTGTCCTGCCAAACTGGAATCATGAGCCACTCTAATGATATCCTGCCTACAAACACGAGGGATGACAACTTGATGTACAACCTCCCATTCACAGTCGGCTGATGCTGTTGGGGGTCTCCACTTCCTCATAAGTACTCCTGACTTTATATAATAACAAGTAGAAGCACCGGCTGACTCTTCCTCACTGCAAGCAGAGTTTGCTAGACCTTTCAACTCAGGGTCAGCAACCTGCAACTCAACCAACTCTTGACGAGACAAATTATCAACACTACGGGGTACTGCCTCATCTGGTGAGTGGTCCAAATTAGCAAGAAAAGTGTCAGCTAGGATAACATCATCATCATCATTATCCTCTAAATCACCAGTAACTTTAGACTTAGTCCTAGTGACAGCACATGCAGGGAACACATCAGGGACATCACAATCCTGGGACGCAGCCACTGGCTCACTAGACAACTGAGGAGCTGGACACACTTGACTTCCACCAATATCATTTCCAAGTAAGAAAGTTACACCTGACATTGGGAGTGTCTCAACCAACCCAACCATAACGGAACCATTAACAAAACCAGACTCTAAATTCACTCTGCACAGAGGGACAGAGAAGTAATTATTCCCTACACCTTGTAAGATTACAGTTTCATCAGAGGAATTAACATTAGAGCCTAGAACACTGGTCAGCATAAGGGATTGGCAAGCACCTGTATCACGATATATTTGAACTGATTTCCTGTCATTACTGTCCAGAGGACTGACAAAACCATCAGACAGGAAATTAGCACATGAACTCTTGAGAGTGTCACCCACGTTACTGCTCAAAAGAGGAGCTCCATCATGAGAATTTAAGTTACCCCTCAAAGCAGGTTCAGTTAACTCAGTTAAAGAATTCTGGGAACTCTCAAGGGTGGACACTAGACCAATTGACTGAATATTTAAAGACTCCTTTTTGTTCACATCACTGCTGTCTCCTGAAACATTTCTCCGTAGTATGACCAAGCTTACTACAATAAGTACATTTACTTTTCTGAAATCTAGAGGTGAAGCTGGTATTTACTTCCTGAGAAACATCATCCTTATTCTCTTTCCTGTTACCTGTACTCTGAGTAGAGGCAACGTACTTACTCTCAGCTTTCCCTTTTTCTTCAGAATATCTCTTGTGAGTGAGAACATATTCATCAGCTAAAACTGCAGCATCAGACAAATTATCTATTCTTTTCTCATCAAGATATAGGCTTACATCTTTATTAACACACTTCTTGAAGTCCTCCAGCAAAATCTATCTATCTATCTATCTATCTATTACCAGACGCCTCAGTCCCGTTTGGGGTGGCCACAAACAAATCGCCTCCAAGTCGCCCTGTCCCCCGCCATTTCACTCCCCTGCTCCCAACTCACACCCCCCTCTCTCATATACCTCTCCACCCCATCCCTCCATCTCATCCTCGGCCTACCCCTCCCTCTTTCCCCCTCCACCTCACTCACATACACTCTCTTTGTCAGTCTTTCACCCTCCATCCTCTCCACATGGCCAAACCACCTCAGTATGTTCCTCATAACGCTTTTTTTTTTTTTTTAAATTTACCAAAATCAGAATCCACGTTCTTAGAATTTAACCACTGCTCTAACAGATCTTCTTTGATTTTTGCATACTTAACATGGGATTGCTTATCTTGCTTGTAAGTTGTCCTAAATTTTACTCTATAAGCTTCAGGAACAAGCTCATAGGCCTTAAGAATCAAGCTCTTAACTACATCATAATTATCAGATTGATCCTGAGGCAAAGATGCATAAGTTACTTGAGCTTTACCGGTGAGAACAGTTTGAAGGAGTACTGGCCAATACTTTTTTGGCCAATTAAAACCTGTAGCTACCCTCTCAAACAACTGAAAATACTTTGTTAAATCAGATTCATTAAAAGGAGGGACAAGTTTAACATTTTTAGCCACATCAAAATCATCAGAGCTAGATGATCCAGTTCCACCTTGTTTCATGCGATACTCATGGTCTGCCTGAATCCTGGCAAGTTCAACTTGTGCCTGAGCCTGTATCTGTGCCTCCTTAACGCAAGCCTCCTGCAGGACTAGCTGTAACTTAGCTAATTCAATCTGCGTTTGCTCATTTGGAGGAGTTACATTAAACAAGCTTTCATTAATCATGTCAACAATTTGATCTTTAGAATGATGACAGCGAACAGCAATTCCCAATTGTTGAGCAACAAGCTTAAGTTCATTCTTTGTTCTGTTTTCTACATCACACACTGTTTGCACATTTGACAAAAAATCTTTGGCTTCATCAAGTGTAGTAATAGTAGACATCATGAATAAATCACAGTCACAAAATATCAAGCAATATCCTTATGATAATATCCTGAATATCCTGATATGAGGTCGCCAAATTTATGTTACGGAACAGAGGAAGATAATATACACTTTAAGTGAGAATACTAAAATTCACTACTGTCCCGTAAAGTTCCAGGTTCAAAACAAATGAGTTAGGTAAAATTACAAGTTCAAGTTTAATGCTCAAACTAACAACAAAACATTCAGGACTCATAAGGATAAAGTAATGGCAAAAAACAGGTTAAATATATGGTTAACTGCAATAGCCTCTATTAACACGAAATTAGCAAGAGTAAATTTATTTAAGTCAGCCCTGATAAAATGAAAATACACTGGGTAATGCTCAGTTAATGCAAGATAAATTATTACAGATACAAAATAATATTAACACTGGCTGACAAAATGAATCCTACACAAATTACAAAAAAACCTCACTAGGCCTACAAATCAACACCTTATGCTATACAGTACAAGGAAAAAATGCAATAACAGTTATACTCAAATTACGCAGCTGCTAGATGGTTGGAGACTTCCGGAGCACTCACAACAATGACTGTACAGGGGAGGACAGAGATGTGAACAAAATGAGGAGTAGTTCTAAGTGGCAATTAATGTAGAGACTGAGCTCATTATATAGGGGCCAGCAGAGCTTGATACAACTTGTAAGAAGGACGCGCAAATGAAGCCATGGGGACAAAGAGCTGAAAATCCTGCTCTGAACAACAGAGAAAACGACTTACTCTACTATAACGGTAAAAGGGGGGGACTGTGGCAGAACACGCTCGTGATCAAACAGGCAGCACACTGTACGTTAGAATTACACAAAGGATGATGAAATCATAGGCTATGTAACAATATATATATATATATATATATATATATATATATATATATATATATATATATAGATAGATAGATAGAGATATTTAGGGATGTATCAGATGTCAGAATTTAAACATCCGCGGATGCGGATGAGAATGTGGATATCATGTTTCTGTATCTTGTGGTTGCCGATGCGGATGCAGATGTAGATATAAGACTATGACATCCTCGCGGATGCGGATATTTTCAGGATATATTGTTGCATAATCATTTAATTAAAGCTCGGCCCTTGGAGACAGCTGCCTATCCCTTCTCCAGAGCTTGGGAACTGATTTTTTCCTACTTTTAAAATATTCATAATGAACTCAGCTACTGTAAAAAAAAAATCAGTTTTCAGACAGTGGTACTTTCATCACCTTTCTTTAACTTACTGTGACACTTCCCTAGCCATAGTCTCCTTAACATACACATCCGTACGTACATAGCCATGCACACCAATATAAATGCATTTTGACTCCTACTAACCCTGTTAGACATTACAAAGTACCAAGGTATGCGTACCCTATTACGCATAAGACTCATCGACTTGGTGGAGTTAATCACATCACTTTAGTCTTGTGCAGACCAAAGCACTATAGAATAACTACAAAATCTTCGCCCTTATGACCGCCTACCAGGGTAAACAGTAAACACACCAAGCAAGTCGCATCACGGGAAAACACTTACGTTTTTGTTTATAACGAGGGCATACATTTCACTTAGTCACGGAAATGCAGTGACCCACCACATCCGCTTTATGTCTCGTTCAAATGCGGATGCGGATGAGGATGTTTATTAAAATGCCAATGCCGATGCCGAAGCGGGTGTATATTTTCACAAGCACGGATGCGGATGCGGTTGCGGATGTCAATATGGATGCGGATGTTCCGCGGATGCGGATGCAGATATCCGATACATCCCTAATATATATATATATATATATATATATCATGAACATCAACAAATGCAAGTCCACTGACGAACAAAGGCCTCTCTGAGCCTTTTTCCACTAATTACATATATATATATATATATATATATAATATTCGTATGTGTTGCTTGTTTTATACCAATTTGCACCAAACTTCGTGGAGAGGTGAAGGGTTTTGAAAAAGTCATTTAACGGTCAGGGTCGCAGACATGGACCAGATGTTCAGTACTAGACCAGCTTGTTTGGCGTGGGTTTTGTTCTCCCTGATGCCTTTTCCTGTTATTATCCCCAGACGACATTATTACTCATCCCAGGAGAAATATATAGGACTGGATAGGAATGCCGCTTAAGAAGTATCGTTTGTGAGATATTTTTCCTAAGGAAATGTGCCATGGTTTAACACGAGCCTTCTTAATGTGAAATATTTTCTTTTCTTTTTCTACATTGTCAGGATGTTTCATGGTAATTTAAAAGTGCATCTACTACAGATAAGAAAGAACACACTCGAACACTCTTATTCAGAGTTACCAATGTTGGTTCTTGAAACAGCTAAGTCTAGCACTGATATGATTGGCAGGAAATCTAGACAATACATTATAAATTTGGTAGTTCCAGGTGAATGTAAATATCACTCAGATACCGTCTTTAACCCCATCATTATTGCAGCGCTCTTTGAGGTGGAGTTACGTACAGAAACCTTTTTACCTTTCTAACAGTGGAACAAGTATGAGAAATATATATTCAATGTATGAGGATATAAGGATGGGAATAGTACACCACCTCTCCTCCTCTAAACCTCACCTTCTTTTCTTGACAGAGACTCAGCTGCCTGAGGAAACTGACAGCAAACTCTTTTCTGTTTCCTCCTACTTTCTCTATACTCATTTCAAAGCCAAAGGTGGCTGTTGTGTATATGTGTGCAACGATTTATCTTGCTCTCATGTTCCTGAACTTGATTCTTCTGAATTCTCTACTCTCTGGTTTTGGCTTTCTTGTCATTCCCTGACTAAATATATCTGCGCTGTTTACTTATCTCCTAATTCTACTGACTACGAAAAATTCTTTGACTATCTTACTTCTACGATGGAACACATTCTATCCATTTTTCCTTTCTCTGAAATCTCCATTCTAGGAGATTTCAATGTTCACCACCACCTTTGGCTCTCCTCTCCTGTCACTGATCCTCCTGGTGAACAAGCCTACATCTTTTCTATCCTAAATGACCTAGTGTAGTTTGTACAGAACCCTACCCTTATCCCTGACCACCCTGGAGAAAGCTCAAACATACTTGACCTCTTCCTTACAACTAATCTTTATGCTTACACTGTTAATCTTTCCTCTCTGTTGGGCTGCTCCAATAACAAATTTATTATCTTAACCTGTCCCATCACTCCGGTACTGCCTGTGGACACTCCAAAGAAACGTCGTCTGTGGCACTTTGGAGCTGCAGATTGGGAGGCCCTCAGGCAGTACTTCTTTAATTTTCCATGGAATGATTTTTGTTTCCATGGCCGCAAGCCACATAAGTGTGCTTTGCGCATTACGGAGGTTATTTTTTCGGGCATGGAAGCATACATTCCCTTCTCATATCCTCTGACTAATGCAAGAAAGCCTTCGTTTAATCACGCTTGTTCTAATGCTGTCCGCAAGGAGAAGGCCTATAAAAGGTACCAGAGTCAACCCACCCCTGAATCACATTTTTTTTATGTTTCTGCCCAGAATCGTGCGAAGTCTGTTCTTTGCTCTGCTAAAAATAATTTCATTTGTACTAAATGCTCTCAACTCTCCAACTCGAATTCTTCCTGCTCCTTCTGACACCTTGCCAAAAACCTTTCTAACAGTTTTACCTCATCATCCGACCCTCCTTTTTTCTGTTCTGATGGCTCTGTAGCTATTTCTTCTACTGATAAAGCAGATCTCTTCACTCAGACTTTCTCTTCCATTTCCACCAGTGCTGTTCCTTCCCACCTGAGACTTCCTCATGGCTGACATTGTAACTTCTTCAGCTGATGTATTTTCTGCCATCACTGGCCTCAATACTAACAAGGCATATTGGCCTGATGGAGTCCCTTCTGTTGTCTTCAAGAACTGTGCTTCTATGTTTACGCCCTGCCTAGGTAAACTCTTTCGCCTTTGTCTGTCAACTTGTACCTTTACTTCTTGCTGGAAGTTTGCTCTCATTCAGCCAGTCCCAAAGAAGGGTGACCATTCCCAACCCGCTAACTATCGTCCAATTGCTTTAACATCCTGTGTCTCAAAAGTTTTTGAGTCAATTCTTAATAGAAAAATTTTAAAGTATCTTTCCTATCACAACCTCTTTCTTATTGTCAGTATGGGTTCCGTCAGGGACACTCCACTGGCAGTCTTCTCACCTACCTTTCAGACACCTGGTCGTTCTCCTTTCGGGACTTTGGCGAAAGCTTTGCCATTGCACTTGACATCTCAAAGGCCTCCTATGGAGTCTGGCATAAATCAATAATTTCCAAACTGCCCTCTTGTGGTTTCTATCCTTCTTTCTGTGCCTTCATCAATAGCGTCCATTCTGGTCGATCTATAGGTGCTGTTGTAGACGGCCATCATTCTCCGCCTAGATCAGTTACCAGTGGTGTTCCTCAGGGCTCTGTCCTATCACCATCTCTCTTCCTTTTATTCATCAATGACCTTCTAAGCTGTACATCTAACCCTATCCACTCGTACGCTGATGATTCCACCCTTCACCTTTCTTTTCGGGTCATGCAACGTCCATCTCAGCAGTTACTTCAATAAACAAGGGATGAGTCTATGGAACACCTAATGTCTGACTTGGCTCATATCTCTTACTGGGGTAAAAATAATCTTGTTTTTAATGCATCAAAAACTCAGTTTTTACACCTATCAACCCGATACAATCTTCCACAGGAGTACCCACTAATGTTTACTAATACTCAGCTTAATCCTGCATCATCCTTGAACATGCTTGGGGTTTCATTCACTCGGGACTTATCTTGGAATGATCATATTGCATCTCTTGTAAAATCTACTTCCAAGAGATTCGGTGTGCTAAGCCGACTCCGCACCTTCTTTACCCCTGCACAGTTATTGACTTTATACACGGGTTTTATTCACCCCTGTTTAGAGTACATTTCTCATGCGTGAGAAGGCTCCCCACATATAGCACTTCTCAATGGGGTGAAGTCAAAGGCTTTTCGTCTCTTCAACTCTCCTCCTCTTACTGGCTCCCTTCAACCTCTGTCTCTTCTCTGCACTGTTGCATCTTTATCTCTTTTCTATCGCTACCTCAATGGTCACTGCTTTTCTGAACTGTTTGCATGCATCCCTCCACCTCTACGACGGGTGCGTAGCACCCATCTAGCAACAAACTCTCATCTCTTTTCTGTCCAACTCTCTAATGCATGAGTTAACCGTTACTCTCAGTCCTTTATTTATGCAGCAAGTCAACTCTGGAACTGTCTCCCTCTGTCTGTTTTTCCTATTTCCTATGATCTCCAGGCTTTCAAGCGCAGCGTGTCCAGGCATCTCGAAATGAACGTATCCTGAATTTGGCTCTCTTTTGTATTGTTTTTCTTTTTTCGGAGGGAACGGTTTGCGGTCTATGGCCTTTGATTCTTTCTTTTCTGCATAAAAAAAGTTCTTCTCACATATTACCCTGTTCTTATATCTTTATTCTACATCTCCACTAAATGCCTCTGCAGTGTATAACACCCACTCAGAAAATTCCCATGGTTATAGTATACTGTTACTCAGGCATGGAATACTGTATCTGGGTATTTCAAGGTTGTCGATAGGTGTGGGTGAAAAGTGCACCTGGTTTTAACTTCTTTAATGTGAACAAGCTATGTACAGGTAACGCCCGTCGTGAGCTCTAATTCCCAACTGCTGGAAAAGCTGACGCTCTCACACTCCCCTAGCTCCAAAGACACGAGCTCAGCAAAACAAAGGTCAGCAAGGTGGGCATGCATTCTATCATGTTCGCCACTCATGGCTACTCATTACTATACGTACAGTACATTAACATACAACACATTTATATAAGAATAGGCGGTATGAAGAAAATAATATAATGTCTAATTTATACCAAATCATCTGTAATGATTCCCCGGTCAATGATGATTCTGTCCCATGACACAATGGGGAAATACATAGATGAAAGAGTCTACCCACACGATGGTGAGAAAAACAACTGAGCAAAGAAATAAGGATGTGATAGAAAAGCAATGTAGCTAGGCCCCTAATCAAAGTCAAGCACAATAATAGATAGTTATACAGAATAATAATATATATAATGATGCAATGGAAATAATTACCATAAGCGAAGCAAAGAAATACAATATTTATAATACAACACATGACCATGGTAAAAGAGTCCACCAACACAAGGGCTAAAATTCATCACTGGAAAAAGTACATAACATCAGTAATAATAACAATGTAAATAAAACATAGTGGAATTAAAGCAATGCAAACGGGAATAATAACGAGAATAACAATGACAATAACAGTCTGCAAATATGATCTTTACGTTACAGTGATGAATAACAGAATTACATAACAGCTGGTTATATAGGAATCACAACAGCTTCGCGAGAGACTATGCTGTCTTAATAACTAAATAATGTTCATATACTTAGGTAGGTGTCCACACGTCTCCACACAAATCAACGCTGTAAAATAAGGGTGGAGTGTGTTATGGTTTGTTCCCTTTATCATAATCTCACTTAATTTTCTACACCTTCTGTGTCTGGTTGCAAGTTCTCATCACTCTTACACTGAACCAGTTTTGCTGTTTCACATCTAACAAGTTTGAGTATTCTCCTGGTTTCACGTTGTAACCTAATTTCATGAAGTCTTGTTGCCACACGTTTAACACAGCAATGAACAAAAATCTCCTTGAGCAAAAATCTTAGCAGAATGAATTCATTAGGATATACATACATCCGGAGGGCTCGGTATTGAAGGAAGTGAGATATCTGGAATACAGTATTCTTACAAGGAACAACTGTGATGGGGAAGATATTATAGGAAAATACAGAACAGGGATGAAGGCTAGATCTGCGGGCGAACATGTATGTAAGAGATCAAGCGGAATATGTGGTAGTGAGAGGGAAGAAACAATTTAACCCGTGGATTGCGAAGTTACCCTTTTTTATCCCACCCCGTGGTGCGCTGAAAACTAAGGAATTTTCTTTTCTTAGTTTAGTTTATTATAAACTTGAAGATAAACATCCGGGGCATCATGTGGTGAAAAGAAAAAAAAATCTCTCTCTCTCCGTCTTGCGTAAGGCCATGCGTAAGTTTACGGACGGGAGTAGTGAAAAAAATGAAAAAAAAAAATTGTTTTTGTTTATTATAAACTTGAAGATAAACATCCAGGGCATCATCTGGTGAACGGAAAAGTCTCTCTCTCTCTCTCCATCTTTGCGTAGCGCCATGCGTAAGTTTGCGTAGGGGTGTAGTTAGCGGTGATGCACGGCCAGCACAGCCTGAGCTGTGGCTCACAACATGACGCTACCCAACCTGAGCTGTGGCTCACAATCCGTGGGTTAAAGAACAAGAATGCAGTACAAAGAGAGTCAATGCGAGGTAGAGGGAAGGGAATTAGTTGGATGAGATGAAGATGACTGCAGAACGAACAGGAATATGACAGTCGTGGAAACGCAGATAGTTTCTATTATTGGATGGTACAAACTTGAGAGAAAAAAATGGAATTAAGATTAGAGGTAAAGCGAGCCCATTAAGCGAAGATTTAACTCTGGGACAAGATCTATGGTAAAATGATAACTGATAAATTCTCTACTTGCAACATAAATTGGTGGAAGGTGATATACATTATTGCTACATAAATATTGATTTTACCATTTCATTAAGACACTCAAACTTTATACAGTTGCCTATCGAGTTCACTGACATAAGGAATAATACTACCTATCATCCAAAGATGACCATGGACAGCTAGTGCTAATCAAGGTTGCCTACTCTCTCCACAACATCTTATAAACTGAATCTAAATTAATGCCCAGGTTAAGGAGATTATCATAAAGTAGATACGGCTGTGGGAAAATACGAGAAATTGGATATTTGTGTGCAGAGCGTAATTTTGAGCGATAGTCATTAACAGGAGCAGGGAGGTAAGTCTGAAGGAGTGTCAGCGCTAACAGGAGTTGGGAGGTAAGTCTGAAGGAGTGTCAGCGCTAACAGGAGTAGAAGAAGGAATGGGAGAAGAAGATCGAGCATCTCCGAGTGACACCAACACCAGGACCCTCGGGGCACGCTTAAGATCATCCGCATGCACCCATGTGGTGTCACCAGTAGACTGATCTATTATGTCAAATTTGTTGCCCTTACGAGAGACGACGCAGAATGGACCCAGGAATTTATCGTCAAGTTTTGATGCACGCTCGTGGGCCTGAGCAAAAACTAAGTCACCCACTTGGACTGTAACATCAAAGGCAGCTGCGTGTTGTTTACATACCATTTCCGCATTTGAGAGGGCCAAATTATTTCGAGCGTACCCCTGAGTTTAAAAAAATCTGAATGGTGAACTTTGAAACAAACCATCATAGTTATAGACCAGATCAGGTTAAGATTGTAGTAAAGAATAGAGTAACCGCTTGTTAAAACCACAGATGACAAAAAATGGCGTTTCATCAATTGACTTATTCAGTGATCGCACCTACCTGCGGAATCCAGTCTTCCCAGGTGGAGCTCTGATCTCCCACCATGTAGCATAGGCATTCTAGTTCTTTATGATTCTGCCTTTCCTCGATGCCATTAGAGGCTGGATGATGGGCAACAACATTACATTTCCTAATTCCAAAGTGATGGCAAAGTTCTTCCAGCACGGAATTGTTGAACTCTGACTTGTTATCTGTGGGAATGACTTCTGGAATTGTGAAAAGATAAATGACTGCATTAACTAATGCAAGGGCAACGATACTAGCCGATTTGTCACGCAAAGTAACCAATATTACGAACTGAGAGAAATGATCAACCACCACTAATAAAAGGACGAAGCCAGATTCCATACGTGTTAGTTTCAGAAGGTCAAGTGAGACAGTTTGTCAGCGCCTTCATGGTTCAGGGTATCGCAATATGGGTGCAGGCTGACCAGTAGAACCTTTATTACAAGCACCTGAGAGACATGCATCACAATGAGCTTCTATATCCCTGCACATTGTAGGCCAATAATACTAAAGACGCTCCTGTCGTAAGCATCTATCCTTACCCACGTGCAACGGGTGAGAGGTGAATGGAGGGCAGCAGGAATTAAAGCTGTTGGAATAACAAGTTGTCTAGCTTCGCGATGAGGCACATCGCTACCTGTAAGTACCATCCTTTTTTACAGGAAGTCATTCATAACGAAGAAATGAGACATGGGAACTGGTAACTTTGGCAAGGAAGAATCGTCACCAGACTCAGGGAAGTATATGACTGAGACCATAGAGGGTCAACATGCTGGAGCCCACAGTGAACATCGTAATCGAACGCCGAACTAAAATCAAAATCAGTTGAAGCTGCAGCTGCATGATGAGACAGAGCATCAGCTACAACGTTTGACTTTCCCAGAACATATTCAGACATTGGGTTGTAATCATTAACATATAACTGGCGAGCGCGCAAAATGACCAGTGGGAATACATCCTTGAAACAAGTCACGAAGAGGAAGGTGTTCTGTCTGGATATGAATAGGATAACCGCAGATGATTCACGGAAATGCTTTAGAAACCAGACCAAGGCAAGTATTTCCCATTGATGTTTGATTACATCAGACTCCAACATCTCATGAATAAGATGATCAGCCTCCTTACGCTAGCTATGAGGCAAACGATATGCAGGAACGCAGACGGGTTGAGCACCAGGCTGCAATGTTTGACCAATTAGTTCTGTTAGTTCTGCCCATATTCACTGTGAGCAGAGCTACAATCTCGCAGTAGTCACTTAAGATAGCCGCGCCCCGTTTCACCAGAGACTGAAGATTGGCTTGTTTAGTATATGCAACAACTGAGCACACACCTGTGACAGTGGGAAATCTTGGCATACACGTACGGCTGCTGGGTATACCAAATGATCGCCAATCTGTGTCCCAGCACGAAGTTTAAGTGGCGCATTGGTAGTACTGGCTAAATATAAAAAACATAAGACCTCGTGTAACACCAAGCACATCACAGACTCGTAGCTCAAGCCCTTAACACGACAGGTTTCAGGCCGAGAAATGGCAGTAACACAGCTAGCGCCCCAGCAATCCTCAAACAAACCTTACTATGTTCATTAGCGGGTAAAACTGTGCACTATTTTACCACCGCATGGTTGGTCGTTAAGGACTGCATGACGTTTTCCAACGGCAGTGAGATACTGTACGTGATGAAGACGATTCTGGAGACGTCTCAGTGCTGCAGGACGGTTCACTGGGATGATCAACTTCATAACAATGGTGAAAATCTGAAGAATACAGGGAATCAGTATCGGAATCAGGTACGTCAGCGGAGGATGAGTTGACAGGAGGGAGAGAAACTGTATCAGCTCGTGACTACAAAGGAATGGGATTTGAGATACCTGGCACAATACATGTAATTATTTTATGTTATAAAAAAAAACTGAGGTTACACATGCTTTTCCTACCTCGACCTTGTTCCTACGGTTTTCAGCACTATGCTCATCTTTATGCAGTATTTAAAAATATATAATTTTACTTGTACAAAAGTAGGCAAATTATTAATGGTTATATTCACTTACACACATAACCAAAACATACAGTCTGATGAGTGGCTTATTAATTGTAACTGTAGACGAAAATACTCAGAAGTAATGGCTACATAAATTCCAAGTTCGCTGAACAACACTCATTGTGTAAGCACAGAAAAGTCAATGTGCAGTTTTCCTCATCTACATTCATATAAAATCTGCGCAGCTGATCAAGCACAAAATTATTGTGAGTACTTCTACAAAACATGGGAATTCCTCTCCATAATTGTACATGCTAGTGTATACTGTTATTAGCTCAGTTAGAATACAAAGTCTGTATAAAGTACCATTGTAGGGTTAAGCAATAGAAAGTGATATGCATATATTTATTTTCCTTTTGCCGACGACACATTCATTTCAGAAAAAAAAGAAAACGAAATGACAACCTATATGAGCAGGGAGAGTTTGATGGCCAGCTTGAATATAAATATGAAGAAAGCAAAAATTACTTTCAACAGACATAATTAGGCCCTTACAGTAAAAACAGATGAAAAAAGAGAATGTGTTAAAGATTTCACGTACAGTACTAATGACAAGTAGTTATAGTAGAGCCAGGTCATGGCAATGAAGCTAAGCGAGGAATGAGAATGGGATGAAAAGTTTTGGTAAATTATGTAACTAAATGAAAGATGATCAACTGCAGCCATGTCAAAACATCAGGGAGTCTTTATTGCTTTAACTCATATATTGGAATCTTGGAGCCTAACAAAATTCTTGGAACTTAGCTCAGGAGTGCTCAAAAAGGAACGGGAAGGATTATATGTCAGAGGTCACATGGATAAATAAAAGAGGACACATGGGGAGATAGAAGAGGTCTTTTTTTTTACAGGACAAGCGATAGTAGAGGATATAGTCACTGCAATCAATAGGCAAAATGACGAGACATGTCACGTCCTTTATAGAACTGAAAACAGTTGGACAAAAAGGATAACTGAGCAACAACCAAGAGATGGGGTGAGAGAAAGACCCAGACAGAGAACACGATGGCGAGATGAGATTGAGAGATAAGCTGGGATTGGATGGAACAAACTAACAGCCAATAGGTCATAGCAGAAAAAAGATGGAAGAGGCCTTTGTCCTGGAGTTGACTGACTAAGTTCGGTGATAATGATGATGATGGTGTGATATGTTTACTTGACAGTTTAATCCTTACATTCAGGTGCCACTCACATCTCTTATCACAGCCATCACCTGATCAATGAAACAGTTTACATCATCATCTGAAAGGTACTGCGTGTCATAACATATACTGTACGATGTTTTTCCTTCGAAGGTGAAGACAACGTGAAGATTACTCAGTTCGATAGCATGCATTTCACTACAAATGAAAGCTCTTGTCACCTGAATATGTTTACCGACTGAAGGCAGGAAGGCTGAAAAATCACCTAGACTGGTCAGACCGTAATCGTGCAAAGGCGGACGTTGGTGAGCTGCATATTCTTCGACTGATAACTGAGGCTGGTTCATGGTGCTTACAACGATCTGCTCGAGACTCAGGCGAGATCTGATACCCGAGTGAACTTCCTGGTGTAAGTGAGCTGCGTACGCCCAGAATCTTTCCTTCATATCCTTACTCACTCTTGTGGAGTAAGTTATGTGGCTACTGAGCTTACCCATGCGATGGATTGGGGATTTTGGCAAGTAATGACGAAGGGTGATGCTGAGATAAGCCGTAACTGTGTAGTAATCCTGAGCAAGACCAGAAGACTTGGCCATCTCTACAAGGGCTATATTGTTGGCCGCCATCAAAGCAGAGGTGAAGCTCACTCCTGACTGTTTGGCTGTCTGCTGAAACTTTATCGTTGTTTCTTTGTCTATGATGCGTTGGACAAGTTTGGTTGATGGTTTAGACTCTTGTTTGCTGTGAGCAATGTGTAGCAACAACGGCTTGGCGTCTGGAGGTGGCAGAGTGCGCCTAACAGCATCAATCCTGTCAGGGTCTGCCAGAAGATCTTTCTTTACCTCTTGTTTCAATACCTCAACTTCCTCCGGGTTAGCAAATACTCCACAAGGGGTATCAGCCACCACCTCCCCTGCTAACAACTTCTCCAGGATATCCACTAATTTCTGGAAAACAATGGCACCGTCCAGTCCATCACATACAGCGTGGTGAATATGAATAGCGAAATCATACTGATTGACAGGGCAGGAGTCTTGTGCTTCCCGGGGCACTAGCACTGCTCGCCACATCACAGGGTCGGTCAAGGTGAAGGCTTCTTGTACAGTTGCCTTGAATAATTGTACCATGTCGCCCACATCCTTGGCTACCTGAGAAGTAAAACATCATTCCAATAACATTATCATTATACCGTTATCATCATACAATCATATTACTGACAAAAATTTTTATCATAACATCATTATTATAACACTATCATCACCGCCAAATTACCATTAGTACCAAACTCCAGAGGATCTCAGTGTCTATATATACCATGAGTGATGCTAATTCTCTCTCTCTCTCTCTCTCTCTCTCTCTCTCTCTCTCTCTCTCTCTCTCTCTCTCTATATATATATATATATATATATATATTCATCATCATCATCATCATCCAATCCTATGTCGCCCCACAGAGAAGCGTAGGAACCCGGGGCTAGGCAAGTTGGTCCTGACATTTAAGATGAGAGTGACCAGCCTCACTCATCCCTGAGTGGCATAACATGAGCAATCAACCCCAACCACCCTCCTTGGATATAAACCTTCACCGGCTCAATCCGATTGGGGCGCAATAATTACCCACTAAACCACCAGGCGCCAAAATTTGGTTATGTGGTTACCACCCGGCGTAGTAAATGGTTTCCTGGTGTACAGGAAACCATTTGGCTTGGCACGCAGTGTAGAGTCACCCACAGGCAGAAGGAAGAGGAAGGAATGAAGGAAAGAAAGACCGAAGAGGGAGTGTAAAGTTACCCGTAGGCAGAAGAACAAGGAAAGAATGAAGGAAAGGAAAACAGAAGAGGATGGAAGGAAAGAAGGATGGAGGAGAGGAAAGGGCAGACACCCGACAGCAACACTACATCGAGTGAATGGATGGTGAGCGCACCCACCTACCACAAATATATATATATATATATATATATATATATATATATATATATATATATATATATATATATATATATATATATATATATATATATATATATATATATATATTAGGGTGGTCCTTAATTTTCAGCCTGAGAAATTTGCATCAGCTGTTGCGGGACTTTGTGCCTATTGATTAAAAAATGGTGTATGCAAATCTTCATGCTTTTCAAATAATTTTAACTTGTGCCGCATCATGTTCAAAATTACACCATTATGGCGTAATGCTAATTTACCATTGGGTTACCTAGGTCCCCCTCTTAGCAGAGAATTAGCCACTCACTGGGGACGGAATCATGGGAACCCAACTCCCACTCATTATTGTCTAGGTTTATGGCCTGCAATTGCTGCCAGCTGTAGCCTTTTTCACATCTAGAAACACTTGCCTGTGTTGCCCAACGACCTGGAGAAGAAACCGCCGTTGATCTTCGTTCTTGGTCTACACTGGATTAAACACTTGAATCAGTGCTACCCCTCTATCGGCAAAGTCATTTGTTACCTGTAGCCCCTGGACGATGCACTCAGCTTCCTTATAATCCTCACGACTTTCCCATGTGTTTGGATCGAAGGAAGGCCAAGCAGTGTGAAGATCTTCTTGGTATTACTGGTCACAAAACTTGAAACTGTTTTCTGATTCAGTGCAGTCATCTCAAGTTCAGCTGCTGCTCTCTTTAGTTGATCTTCCTTCATCGTTAAGAGCAATCACCATTTTTCGCTTCTCTTCAGGGTAAACAGTTGGATAAAAAAAAAGGCCAATCCAACTAACTGCTTTAACAAATACCACAAGTGACGACCAAATGCTTTCAGGCAGACTTGTGAGATGCCCTTATCAGGGTAAAGTGACAATTCCTGGAGAAGCCTCAGATCGCTTGCTGGAGCTTGAGCTGTTTTTGTTACCATGAACCACGATTTCAGGTACTGCTTCATGATGAACACAAAAAACCGCTTCAATCCTCGGCCTTGCTTCAGTGTGATGTTTGTCTGATGATGAAAAAGACGGTCTTTGATGCTGTATGTAACTTTTGCCATCCATCTGGCATGGTGGCAAACACCAGGGTGCTGAAACCGTGTTCCACAAAGCGGTACACCACCCAAGACAACAATGGACAGTTCTAGCAGTTCTACATAATAATTTTGAGGTTGGCTTTCTTGCAACTGTTTCATACAAAATGCAATTAGCTCATCACATTCCTCACTATCAATCACCGGCATTTCCTCTTTGTCATTCAAGGTCTGAAAGCATGTTGTGTCAAAAGCATTCCACTTGGCTTTGAACTGCTTGAATATGTGAATATAGGGACCAGAGAACGGTCCAAGGCAAATGGTAAAAGCCTTTTCAACAAGGATCTCAAAAATGTGATGCCGACAAGCCAGGTGGAGATGCTTGTGCAACTGTTGTTGAATAAAGGTGCACGCCCCTGCACACAATCCGGTATTGCTGGCAGTGGTGTCCAATGCCATTCCTACCACACGTTCAGACATACCCCAGTCATTCAAGGTTTCAATGATGACACTGGCCATGACCTTGCCTGTCTCTGATTCCAAACTGCGTACATTCAAAAGCTTGGAAGCTCCATCACCTGACACGAAAATTGGAAGACGTTCAGTGACATATGCTCCTGTAACGTCGGGAATATGTTTTCCATCCCAGTGCATTACAAGTGACACAGTTAGATGGAATGATTTCTTCAGCCATTCTGCAGATTCACTCGGACTCGAGATTCGATCTCGGCGGATACTTTGCCTATTGATAGTATACATTGTTGGATATTGTCCACAGGCAGAAATGGTCACGGAAAGCATATGGACTGCAGCACGGTCTGAAGTTTTGGTCCAATCTAAAGCAGCAGCAGCTGGAGAAGTGATAATTGATTTTCGTGCTCGTTGGCGTTTCAGAGGAGGAGCTGCAGCCGAAAAGGAAAAGGCTGCTATTTCTGTATAATCGTCACCTGTCTCGTCTTCTTCACTAGTTTGGCTTTCCTCCAGCTCCACTATTTCCTCTCTGACAGCTCGATTACATTCCTCACGCTCTCTCCTCTCCTGCTCAATCTGTTGTCTCTCTCTCTCTGTCATCGTCCTTTTCAGTGGAGTTTACCATCAATACTGACCACAGAGCCTCACCTCCCTTTCTACCTCTAAGCCACAGGAAACTCCTTATCATCACGATTTTTGGTGAGGTCGAAGGCATTAATGTGTTCAGTGTTAAAGAGATCTTTCATCTGTTCTTGGAAGTTCGTTTTCTTCTTCTCTCTTTCTGTATTCCGGCTCTTGCTCTTCTCCAATTCTCTCCATTCTTTACAGAGATTCCATTTTGTCGATACGATTCCGTGGCTCAGTTGCAGAAATGCGAGCACTCTCCCAGAATCCCCCTAGCTCCTCTGAAAGAACACATACTGAATCCCTCGACTGTAGCACCAGTCGAGGTAGGCAGTACTGCCAAGGTGGATGGAAAACTGATGACAGTGAGGGCTGGAGCTCCAGTTACATCAGCCTTCAGGACTAGTTTCTGACCATCCCACTTTGCTGAACATTTTCAGTGTTTCATTAACACAGAGAGTAGGCCAGCATGTTCTCCAATACAAGTTTCTCTAACTGTCAACACCAAACTACATGCACATTACTCACTATACTTCCCTTAAAAAAAAAAAAAAAAAAAAAAAGGCATCTACTAACCAAGCCTCGGAGTCCCCAGCGGGGGGGACCATTAATGCCCCCACCATCGGCCCCTCTCCCGGTGACGACTCAACCAGTTGCCTGGAACCACTGTCTAACTCACTTCTACTTCATTTCTTTAACATAAACATCACCTTCTCATCTTAACTGAGACTCAGCTGTCTGAGGCAACTGATAGCAAATCCTATTCAGTATCCTTCTAATTTATACTCATTTCAAAGCCAAAGGTGGCTGTTGTGTACTGTATATGTACGCAACGACCTATCTTGCTCTCGTGTTCCTGAATTTGATTCTTGTGAATTCTTTACTCTCACTGACTTCAGCTTTCCTGTCGTTCTCTGAATAAATATATCTGTGCTGTTTACTTATCCCATAATTCTACTGACTGAAAAATTCTTCGACTATCTTACTTCTACGATAAAACACAAGCTATCAGTTTCTCCTTTCTCTGAAATCTCCATTCTAGGAGATTTCAATGTTCACCACCACCTTTGGCTCTCTTCTTCTTTCACTGATCCATTTGGTGAACAAGCCTACATCTTTTATTAGCCTTAATGACCTACAGCAGCTTGTACAGCCACGGAGAAAGAGCTCCAACATACTTGACCTCTTCTTTACAACTACTCCTTCTGCTTACACTGTTAATCTTTCCTCTCTGTTGGGCTCCTCCAATCACAATCTTATTACCGTACCTGTCCTATCGCTGCAGTACGGTGTATGGACCATCCAAAAAAAAAAGTCAGTTGTGTCACTCTGGAGCTGCTGACTTGGGGGCCCTTGGGCAGCACTTCCTTAATTATTTAATAGAATAATTATTGCTTCCATGGCCGGGAGGCATCAGAGTGTGGCTCGCACATTACAGGGGATATTCTCTTGGCGATGGAACCATACACTTCATCCTCATATCCTTTGACTAATCCAAGAAAGCCTTGGTTTAACCACACTGGTTCTAATGCTGTCCACAACAAGAAGAGAGCCTATAAAAGGTACCGGAGACAACCCACCCCTGAATCACATCTTTTTTTATGTTTCTGCCCGGAACAGTGCAAAAGCTGTTCATTGCTTTGCTAAAAATAATTTCATCTGTACTAAATGCTCTTAACTCTCCAATTGGAATTTTTCCTGCTCCTTCTAGCACTTTGTCAAAAACCTTTTTAACAACTTTGTCTCATCATGCATCCCTCGTCATTTCTACTCTGATGGCTCTATAGCTGTTTCATCTACTGATAAAGGAGATCTCTTTGCTCAGACTTTCTCCTCCAAATTCACCTTAGATGATTCCGGTTCTGTTCCTCCATCACTTCCCCCCTCTGACTGCCTCATAGCTGACATTAAAATTTCTTCAACTGATATATTTTCTGCCATCACTGGCCCCAGTACTAACAAGGCATATGGGCCTGATGGGGTCTCTCATGTTGTCCTCAAGAACTATGCTTTTGTGCTTACACCCTGCCTAGGTAAACTTTTTTGCCTTTGTCTATTAACTTGCATCTTTCCTTCTTGCTGTAAGTGTGCTCTTATTCACCCAGTCCCAAAGAAGAGTGACCATTCCCAACCCTCTAACTATCGCCCAATTGCTGTAACATCCTGTCTCAAAAGTTTTCTAGTCTATTCTTAACAGAAAAATTTAAAGCATCTTTCCTATCACAACCTCCTTTCTGATCATCAATATGGGTTGCTTCAGGGATGCTCCACTGGCGATCTTCTCATCTACCTTTCAGACTCATGGTCATCCTCCTTTCAGGACTTTGGCGAAAGCTTTGCCATTTCACTTGACACCACAAAGGCTTTCTATCGAGTCTGGCATAAATCTTTAATTTCCAAACTGCCCTCTTACAGTTTCAATCCTTCTATCTGTTCCTTCATCTATACCTTTCTTTCTGGTCATTCTATAGCTGCTGTTGTAGCTGGCCACCATTCTTGTCCTAGATCTATCAACAGTGGCGTTCCTCAGGGCTCTGTCCTTTTGCCAACCCTCTTCCTTTTATCCATCAATGACCTAAGCTGTACATCTAGCCCTATGCACTCATACACTGGTGATTCCACCCTTCACCTTTCCATTCGGTTCCTGAATCGTCCATATCAGCAGTTCCTTCAACAAACAAGGGATGAGGCAATGTCACACCTAATGTCTGACTTGGCTTGTATCTCTGACTGGGGTAAAAAATAATCTTGTTGTTTTTAATGCATCAAAGACTCAGTTCCTACACCTATTTACCCCAGAAAATCTTCCACAAGAATACCCATTAATGTTAAATAATATCCAGCTGAATCCTGCATCAACCTTAAACATACTTGGGTTTTCAATTTGTTGGGACTTATCGTGAAAGATCATATTGTATCTCTTGTAAAATCTGCTTCCAAGAGATTAGGTATGCTAAGCCCACTCTGTACATTCTTTACCTCTGCACAGTTGTTGACTTTATACATGGGTTTTATTCGACCCTGTACAACTCCCATGTTATGGGAGGTTCCCCACATACAGCTCTACTTAATAGCGTGGAGTCAAAGGCTTTTCGTCTCATTAACTCTCCTCCTCTTACTGGCTCCCTTCAACCTCTGTATCCTCGACACACCGTTGCACCTTAATCTTTCTTCTGTCACTATATCAATGGTCACTGTTTCTCTGAACTGTCTGCTTGCATCCCTTCACCTCTACAACGGGCGCATAGCACTCATCTAGCAACAAACTCTCATCCTTTTTCTGTCCAGCTGTCTAATGCAAGAGCTAACTGTTACTCTTTGTCCTTCATTTGTGCAGCGGGAGAATTCTGTTATTCTGAAGCTGTCTTCCCCTATCTGTGTTTCCTGCTTCCTATGATCTCCAGTCTTTCAAGCACAGTGCGTCCGGGCGTCTCAGGGTGAGCAGATGTTGAATTCGGCTTTTTTTTTTTTTTCTTGGTAGGAATGGTTTATGGGTTCCTGGATTTTCGTTTCATTTTCCTTGCATTAAAAAAAAGGTTAAGTCACGCTAACACTACATGGATGTAACTTATTTCCAAGTAGTCTTTCACTCGGTTTGCCAACAAGACAGATCTTGGTTTTGCTCCAGTTTTTCATCACTGGCGTTTAAATTTTCAATTCATAGTAAATGTGTGCTTAATAATAACTCAAAATACAATTACCTGAAAAAAGAAACAAATATACGTATTACTAGAACGTAGCCTCCACTGAAGTAGTCCCAAAGCAAACACTTTCTTCAAATAATAAAAAAGATTATCACAACAAAAAATTTTGCCTATTAGGCTCAAACTTTGGCCAAGATACGGCACCAGTAAATATAATCAAATTTTACTAGAATCTGGTGTCTCAAGAGTTTACACCTAAATTGACAATATACACTTCAAGCAAAGAAAATATTCCATAATTAGTTCCTCGCCCCCCCCCCAGTAATAAGGACCACCCTAATATATATATATATACATATATGTGTGTGTGTAATTCACCGGGTCGGTCAGGATCACTTGATGGTCGTGATCATCAGCATTTTACCCTTCCGGAAGGGAGCTGAGAGCTCATATAGTCCGATCTAAGGGCAAGGCTGTGACCTTCACACACTCACACACCCGTCCCCTTGCTCAAGGGGGACAGTAACCACCCACTTCGTCAGTGAAACTTTTCGCAACCTGAGCGAGGCGCGAACTCCCGTCTACCAGGTGGCAAGCGAGAGCGTTACCACTGCACCAGCGAGCGGTGTGTGTGTGTGTGTGTGTGTGTGTGTGTATGTGTGTGTGTGTGTGTGTGTGTGTGTGTGTGTGTGTGTTCAGAAACAAACATTACAAGTGCGTTCATATGTGGAAAGTTCTTGACATTCTATATGGGAATTGAACCCGTAATCTCCAGACAGAAGTCAAGCACTGTTTCCACTACACCATGGCGTGATGAAAGCCAAGCCACCTGAATTTTGTGAAGAACCAGGTAAATCCGTTATAGGAGGATATTTTTCAGTCTCAGCCCATATGATACATATTTAACCTGCCTCGTGCTGGCTATTTTTAGCCCTATGTGTTACTCCAGTGCCGGCCATTTTTCGACCTTTTTTTTTTTTTGGCTAAAATGATACATTTTGATGTGGAAACAACAAATTTCACCATTAAAATGCTCACTGAGGCTCGGAAATGAGTTTTAGTGAGTCCTGGATACTCGTGTACAGGTATAGCCGCTCTCCCACACTCAACATGTATGTGAGAGAAAGTCGTTTTCTATGTAAGGTATACACAGGTATTTATGCTGGGAAGGTATAGCAATGTTCAGTACACTTTTCTGATTACTTATTACTTCAGCATCTATCACAATTTGCGTGTATTTCTTACTGTGAATGCATTATCTTACACATACTTGAAGACAGGTACAACCTGACTTCATTACGTACAGTCCTGGCACTTACAAGAAGGTATATTCAACTTGATTTCACTATATAGTCCTTACTTTTACAAGAAAAAATTTACAACTTACACTTATATGAAAATATTTACAAAATGCCTTCACTATGTACAGCACTGGGTGAGGCACACAGGCAAAGTAAGGCAGAGCAAGCGTGAGGAGGCGAGTGAGTGAGTGTATGGCCTTGACAGTCTGTGGGATGGTAGAGGAACAGTTACCTTACATGCCTGTCAATTTTTACCCGCAAATGCATTATCTTACACTTACTTGAAGACAGGTACAACCTGACTTCATTACCTACAGTCCTGGCACTTACAAGAAGGTATATTCAACTTGATTTCACTATATAGTCCTTACTTTTACAAGAAAATATTTACAACTTACACACATGAAAATATTTACAAAATGCCTTCACTATGTACAACACTGGGTGAGGCACACAGGCAAAGTAAGGCAGAGCAGGTACAACCTGATAGTTTAAGCATTTTCAGTTGCTAGTCATAGTTGCCAGGTAGCCTGCTATTGTAAATGGAGGTATTATGTAAAGTTAAGCATTAATTTTTATTCTGTTTTCTCTAAAGTTTTTTATTTGGATGATTGTTAATTTATGTAATATTCATATTTATTTTTTGTTTATATGCTAAAGCATTTTGAGTGTTATGCAATGTAAGGGAGCTCTGGAGTGTTTTCGATGTCTCCAACTGGCCGTGGAATTATGTCAGGCCGTTTTAAAACGGCACTGGCATGTGGCGGGTTAAGACACATCAGGATTTTTTATTAGGCCATCGCAACCTGGCAAGTGACATAACAGTTTTAATCTGCTCCAGCCAGTACACAAGTGTCTCCCTATATGTTGATAAACACACATTACATGTGTGTAAATACGTGGAAAGTTTTTGAAGCTCTAGCTGGGAACTGAACCCGAGACCTCCCAAAAGAAGTCAGGCACTATTGCTACTACACCATGGTGTGAGAAATGTCAAGCCACCTGAATTCTGTGAAGAACCTGGTAAATCCATCATGGGAAGATATTGTTACGTTCTCGTCCCATATTCCCACTGGTTCCAACAGCACTGGTTCATTATATGAAGAACGTTGCTCAGTGATTCAATGAAGGGACGGCCTTTCAGTGTACACAAGCTCAACTCAGGCATCATAAAAACACAAGCATCTCATGTTCATAGTCTTTATATTCCAAGTAGTTGAACTGTATAATTAAATAACTTCACAAGTGCCAGAGCCACAGTAACTTCACCAGGCCACAAGTAAACTGGCTCCTCTGTTCTCTCCTCCATCTTTTTACAACTTTCCTTGCTACTTGGATGTTCTATGTAGCCTGCTCCTAGTGCAACAGTTCCAAGTTGGAGACATCCAAAACACTCCAGAGCTCCCTTACATTGCACAACACTCAAAATGCTTTAGCATGTAAACAAAAATTAAATATGAATATTACATAAATTAACAATCCAAATAAAATTTTTTAGAGAAAACAATAAAAATTAATGCTTATCTTTACAAAATACCTCCATTCACAATAGCAGGCTACCTGGAAACTATGACTAGCAACTGAAAATGCTTGAACTATCCAGCATTGTCCACTACCACCTAGCTAGCATTCCTGCTTATCAACACTACCCCCTCCCTAATCTCTTTGTTATCCCGACAAAACTACACAACATCTGCAAACATAATTCTTGATCATAACAAACCATTTAATTATACACAAAATAGTCCTTCAACTTATCAGGTCTTCTCCTATGCCACTTCTGACGATGTCCCTCCACCTTCACAGAGTCCACTCTTCCTGGAATGACTTGGACCTCTTCCTGATTCATTTCATCCCTAGGGAAGCTGTCACCATCCTGTTCCTTGGGCCTTCCCAACATCATCGGCTGCAGGTGTGCATGATTCCTTGAAGACATCCCAGCTGTACTGTCGTGGCCTATGGTACTGCCACAGACAATTCAAGTGTACCACTTTTGGGGGAGACTTCGTGACTTCCAGAATCCAGTACTTTATGTCTGACAGGTGGTCCATTACAGTGTAGGGCCCATCCCTTTGGCTCTGCAGCTTTTCGGAGACTGTTCCTTCTTCCGCTGAAGTTGTATAGCCATACTTGTCACCATCCTTGAAGCTCATCTCACTTGCCTTGGCATCATACTTGCACTTCATCACCTCACCAGAAAGCCTCAGAGCTCCTCGAACCTGATGATTTACCTTAGCCAGTCTTTCCTGAAGATGCTTCACATAGCTGGAGGTGTCTGTAGGCAGCTCTTCACCAGCTGGTCTTCCTATTAACAGATCAACTGGCAATCGTAACTAGTGGTCCAGCGTCAGTTTTGCAAGTGTGCAGCTTGTAGACTTGCGGAATCCAGACAGATATGCCATCAACAACACAGAAACTTCTGGTCCCATTCCATCTGACCCTCTACGCAGTGCTTGGCCACTTCTTGTCTCAGGGTCCAGTTGAATTTCTCTACTATCCCATCTGACTTTTGCCTTAGTGGAGTCATCCTGATCTTCTTTATCCTCAGTAACTTTCAGCACTCTCGGAACACAGCAGACTCATAATTTCAACCCTGGTCTGAATGTAACTCTTGTGGCATCCCAAAAGACAGAATAATTGGTCATCCAACACCAAACCAACAGTTGCAATTTTCTGATCTGGGATGGCATAGGCTTCTCGCAGATTTGTCAAGTAGTCCATGGCAACACATATACAGTATACCCGTTTCATTTTTCAGTGTGGATGAGGTCCAGCAATGTCCAATGCAACTCTTTCCATTGGTGCATCCACTTGACACAGCTGAAGAAGACTGCAGCCACATTTCTTCGGTCCCTTCTTGGCACAGCATACATCACAGGCCCGACACCACTCTTCAACATCCTGACGCATACCAGTCCAGTAGAACCTCAGTCGTGGTAAACTTAGAGTTTTCTTCATTCCCAGATTCCCACTGCTGATCCAGTTATGAGACGGTTCTAAGACCTCAGACCTCAATATCTTAGGAACCACTAGCTGCCAATACTTGCTGACGCCGACTGGTGTCTCCCACCAATGCTGCAGTCCGTTGTTCAAACGAAGAACGTCCCACTTACCCCGTTAGCTTTTAGTTGAAGGGCCTAACCTGGAAAACTTTTCCTGAGATGGTCACACTGTACTCTGTGGCAGCCACTCTAGCGCTGGTTGTACGAGTAACTCTGTATCTTCCATCTGTATCCTCCTCAGGCCTTCTTCAGCTGACACTGGCTCTGTCATATCAGTACAACTGCATTTCTTGCTGAGATTTTCTTTCCTTCTACACTCTTTGCAAACTGGCTTACAAGCCTGATGACTCAGGCTATGAGCATTGCCATGAACCTGCCAAGGACGGTGTTGCACCTCACAGTTGTGCTGATCCAGCTATCCAAGCCAGTGTGCCAGTTGTCCTTCTGGATTCTATAATGTTTTCAGCCACTTCTGTGCTGCATGGCCCATGCAAGTAGGGATAGAAGAAGTTAAGGCTTTTCATTACTGCCAAGAGCTCCTTATGAGTCACACTGTAGTTCCGGTCAGGTGGGCTGAGCTTCGTGCTGTAATATGCCAACACATACTCTCTGTCACCCTTCTGTGACAGGACTCCACCAACACACATATACCTATGGTATCACGTCCTCATTGTCATAATTTAAGGCTATAGTCAAATTTATATGTATGTATTTACTTCTTCTTATTACAATAAAGGTAATTTGATTTGATTTGATTTGAATACCATGGTCACTGGTGTCACAATTTAGGGTGAGTGGTTGACTCTGTTCTGGGTTGGGCAACACTGCGGAGCCTGCCAGTGCATACTTGAAGGCCTTCTGAATCACTGCAGTCCTCATAAACTTCTACCTCTTTCCAGCAACTTATGCAGAGGTACAGCTATCTTTGCTAAGTCCTTGACAAAATGCCAGTAGTAGGTACACAAATCCAGGAAACTTCATAGCTTCTTTACACAACTTTCGACTGGCCATCTTTTAAAGCTGCCAACTTCTCTGGATCAGTGTGGATGCCGCCCACGCCTATAATGTCTCCCAGGTACTTCACTTCCTTCTGGAATAAGTAGCACTTCTTAAGGTTCAACTTGAGGTTTGCTGGTTGGATCCCGCTGAACAACACTCACAGCCTTTCCAGTTCCTGGTTAAAAGTCTGTCCAAACACAGTCACATCATCAAGATAGATGAGAGCTGTTTGCCTGTGCAAGCCTTCTAGTACTCTATTCTTGAGGCACTCAAAAGTAGCTGGAGTTTTACACAAGCCAAATGACACAAATTTGAATTGCTATAATTCCTGCCTAAATGGAAAGGCTGTTTTCTCCTCTTTATTTTCTGTGATCTTGACTTAGTGGTATCCAGCTTTCATCTCTGGGATGGAGAACCACTTGGCACCTGACAGAGCATCCAGTGTGTCATCATTGCTTGGCAAGGGGTATGCATCCTTCACTGCTGCTTCATTTAGGAAGCGATAATCCACACAGCACCTCACTGAGCCATCCTTCATCTTTACTAGAACAACTGCTGATGCCCAAGGACTGTTAAGCATTTCTTTCACTCCTTGACTTTGAATATTCTTCATCACCCTCTCCATTTCTTGACGCTTAGCTGGCGCCATCCTCCAAGCAGGCTGTTAAATTGGGTGGTGATCCCTGGTGTCGATAAACTGCTCCACCAGATCTGTGCATCCCAGGTCTAGGTCTTCGGTGGAAAAGACATCAGCAAACATCACTAGTAGCTGACTTAGCTGCAGCACTTGTGAGTCATCCAGGCACTGGCAACTCCTTGAAAACATGTCTTGTAAGTGGTCTGGCAGATTCCCATCTTCTTTGACTACACTTCTTTAACTGATGACGTTAAAGATCCACTGTCTGGCACAGTCCCACTATTTCTCACCCGTTGATCTGTGTTTCACGGGAGAAATTGGTCCTCACAACTGGCACTTCACCTGTGCCTGTTTCCACCAAAGTCCTCTCCACCATTACTCCAGCCTTTGTCTTGCACATCCATCAGACACCACCACCCCTATACAGCTGTCAAAAGAGCCACTCACCTTACACTGTAGCAATAGTTCTGGTCTCTGGGGTATCACTGTACTGCACAGCCTCCCGACCTCACCACCAGAACTCATTTGTCTCACTGTCGTGGTGAGAAACGACTTTCCTCAGACCCTGAGTTTCATGATGCACAAATCCAGCTCCCATCCCATGGATATTAGAAGGTCCAGACCTAGAAGGCAAGAATCGTCCATGTCAGCCACGTAGACTGAAAGCATAGCCTTGTACCCTGCCACTTCAGTCCAGGCATCCAAAGGTCACCTAAGTTCTCCCTGGTGCCCAGTTACTCCACACAATAGTTTTGATGACTCAGGCAGATACCGATGACTTAACACATCAGGCCTCACAAAAGTCTGCTCTACGCATAAGCCAATCACCAGGAAACACCTCTTGCCATCAATTCTTCCGTCTAATTGCACACCATCAATCAAAGTTCTCTTGCATTTTTGCTACATGCAAAAAACTGGCTGGTTGTTGTCCCGTAACACCAGCCTTTACTAGATTTCAGCTTCTTTCTCTCCTTCTCCAGCCTTCTTCTTTTCCTTTTTCTTCTTTGGACAATCAGAACTGAATTATCCTGCCTCACCACAATGTCCGACACCTTTTGTTGCAATCATAGGTTTCCTTGCACTGTTCTATTCTTGCTCTTTCTTCCATTTGTAACAATCGTCCTTCTTGTGTCATGGCTTATCGCAAAACTAGCAACCCCCTCTGATCTTCTGTTCCCTCTTCCACTTGCAGCAGTTCTTTTTCCGATGCCCTGGCTTCTCACAATGCCAACAACTTCCTTCAAATTTCTTCACGTACAGTCGTGGTCAGAAATAATCACCTATCCTCCAAAACCCCGTGCCTCAGGTTGCCTCCTTTATGCGCAGCAAGTCACAGTGGAGTAAGAGGGGCTGAGAGGAAGGGTCCAGAGAGAGAAGGGAAAGTGGGGGGGGGGACGAGTAATGGTGGACTGAGGGAGGGGAGGGAGGGGAGGGTGAATGAATGCGAAGTGGTGCTCATATTTTTTGTCTATTTTCTTTCATTCAGGGCATGATGTAAGAGAGTTAATATTCGGTAGATAATGATGCACTACAGCTTATTACCGGCGTCAGATAATAAACTTCAGATAGGTGGTGATATCAAAGGCTGGCTCTTGAGAGAAGTATACTGACGTGACATCAAAAATTAGTGCGAAACCAGATATTTCTGTTTATCAGTACAGTATATTTTGACTTCGGATGCAGAATGGAGTCTGGATGGCTTTGACTTCCGTAATGTTTAAGAAACGTCCTTTACCCTTACATGTAATTAATTCTGAAACTAAATATCATATGCAACCTGTGACATGGCAGTGTCCACAGTGAATATGATCATCTTCTCGGTATACACTCCCTCTGGCGCACCGCTTTCGGCTGTTTTTTTTATATTTTTCGACTTTTTTCCGATTTTTCTAAATTTTTTACCGAAATAATCAAAAAAATGACCCTGGGCTGAAAAGTCTGAACCACTGGGTGTTCCGAACCATTGGATGCTGCATTATCAGAAGTTCACCCGTATCCCTGACCGCCTTGGAGAGAGCTTCAACATACTTGACCTCTTCCTTACAACTAATCCTTCCGCTTACAATCTTTTCTCTCCGTTGGGCTCCTCCGATCACAACCTTATCACCTTAACCTGCCCTATCGTTCCGGTACACTCTTTGGACCCTCAAAAGAAACGTCGTCTGTGGCACTTTGGAGCTGCAGATTGGGAGGCCCTCAGGCAGTACTTCTTTAATTTTCCATGGAATGATTATTGCCTCCATGGCCAGGAGCCATCTGAGTGTGCCTTGCGCATTATGGAGGTTATTCTTTCGGGTATGGAAGCATACATTCCTTTCTCATATCCTTTGACTAGTGCAAGAAAGCCTTGGTTTAATCATGCTTGTTCTAATGCTGTCCGTAACAAGGAGAGGGCCAATAAAAGGTACCGGAGCCAACCCACTCCTGAATCACATCTTTTATACGTTTCGGCCCGGAATTGTGCTAAGTCTGTTCTTCGCTTTGCTAAACATAATTTCATCCGTACTTAATGCTCTCAATTCTCCAACTCGAATTCTTCCCTTTCCTTCTGGCACCTTGCCAAAAACCTATCTAACAACTTTACCTCATCATCCTTCCCTCCCCTTGTCTACTCTGATGGCTCTATAGCTATTTATTCTACGGATAAAGCAGATCTTTTCGCTTAGACTTTCTCCTCCAATTCCACCTTAGACGATTTTGGTGCTTTTCCTCCATCACTTCTCCCCTCTGACTTCCTCATGGCTAACATTAAAATTTCTTCAGCTGATGTATTTTCTGCCATCACAGGCCTCAATACTAATGAGACATATGGGCCCGATGGGGTCCCTCCTGTTGTTCTCAAGAACTGTGCTTCTGTGCTTATACCCTGCCTACGTAAACTCTTTCGCTTTTGTCTGTCAATTTGTACCTTTCCTTCTCGCTGGAAGTTTGCTCTCAATCAGCCAGTCCCAAAGAAAGGTGACCATTCCCAACCCTCTACCTATCGTCCAGTTGCTTCAACATCCTGTATCTCAAACGTTTTCGAGTCGATTCTTAATAGAAAAATTTTAAAGCATCTTTCCTATCACAACCTTCTTTCTGATCGTCAGTATGAGTTCCATCAGAATCGCTCCACTGGCGATCTTCTCACCTACCTTTCAGACTCCTGGTCATCCTCCTTTCGGGACTTTGGCAAAAGCTTTGCCATTGAACTTGACATCTCAAAGGCTTTTGATCGAGTCTGACATGAATCTTTAATTTCCAAACTGCCCTCTTGTGGTTTCTATCCTTCCATCTGTGCCTTCATCTCTAGCTTCCTTTCTGGTCGTTCTATAGGTGCTGTTGTAGACGGCCATCGTTCTTCTCCTAGATCTATTTACAGTGGGGTTCCTCAGGGCTCTGTCCTATCACCAACTCTCTTCCTTTTATTCATCAATGACCTTCTAATCTGTACATCTAACACTATCCACTCATACGCTGATGACCCCACCCTTCACCTTTCCATTTGGTTCCCGCAACGTCCATCTCAGCAGTTACTTCAGCAAACAAGTGATGAGGCTATGGAACACCTAATGTCTGACTTGACTTGTATCTCTGACTGGGGTTAAAAATAATCTTGTTGTTTTTAATGCATAAAAGACTCAGTTCTTACACCTATCAACCTGACAAAATCTTCCACAGGTGTACCCACTACTGTTTAATAATACTCAGCTTAATCCTGCATTATCCTTGAACATGCTTGGGGTTTCATTTACTCGGGACTTATCTTGGAAAGATCATTTTACATCTCTTGTAAAATCTGCTTCCATGAGATTAGGTGTGCTAAGCTGACTCCGTTCCTTCTTTACCCCTGCACAATTGTTGACTCTATACATGGGTTTTATCAGCCCTTGTGTGGAGTACAACTCTCATGTGTGGAGAGGCTTCCCACATACAGCTCTTCTTAATAGGGTGGTATCAAATGCTTTTCGTCTCATTAACTCTCCTCTTACAGACTCCCTTCACCCTCTGTCTCTTCGCCGCATTGTTGCATCTTTATCTCTTTTCTATTGCTACTTCAATGGTCACTGCTCCTTTGAACTGTCTGCATGCATCCCTCCACCTCTATGACGGGCGCATTACACCCGACTAGTAGCAAACTCTCATCATTTTTTTGTCCAATCTCTAATGCAGGAGTTAACCGTTACTCCCAGTCCTTCATTTATGCAACAGGTCAACTCTGGAACTGTCTCCCTCTGTCTGTATTTCCTGCTTCCTATGATCTCCAGTCTTTCAAACGCAGTGTGTCCAGGCATCTCGAAATGATCGTATCTTGAATTTGGCCCTCTCTTGTATTTTGTTCTCTTGGAAGGAACAGTTTTGTGGGCCCATGGCATTTGGTTCCTTCTTCCTCACATTAAAAAAAAAAAAGGCATTGTTGACTGTTGTGAATTGTTTGAGTGGTATTCTAGCTTAGGTATTTGTAGTGTAGGTACTGGCCACTCTCCAAATTGTATATAACTTTAGACAATGTGGAATCAAGTCGCGATACTTAGAGGTTTCGTCATGGTTGGGGATAAGTTCACTTAGACTTAATGTAGCGACATGAGTTGGGTTCCTTGATGATCCAAAAGCCGCTGAATATATTTTGGTGGCTTAGGAATTTAAATTCCTCAAAGGAAAATTTGCATTCAGACAGCTTAATTTTTAAACTAGCATTGGCTAACTTGTGTAGGAGCTGGTCTAATTTCTGTAAATATTCATCTGTTGTGTGTGTTGCGATTAAAATGTTGTCCAGATAGACAAAAATACCATCTCCAAGCATGGCTGATATTCATTAGTCATTGGAATGTACCTGGAGCTGTCCTTAATCCTATCGGCATTCTTTTATACCGATAATGACCACTATTTTTAGAGAAAGCAGTGTATTTGCATGATACTTCATCTAACTTAATTTGGTAACATCCACCAAGTAAATCAATTGTGGAAAAGACGTTATTTTCCGGCCCAGTTTTTGCAACACGTCACTTAACAATAGCACAAGAAACCGGTCTGGGATTGTGTGTTGGCTTAATTTAGGGTAATCAACAACCGCAAGCATTTCACTGTTATGCCTGGGCACAAAAAACTGTGGTGTGTTCCGTAATGACAATGATGGTTCAATAATATTCATTTTTAACATTTCATGATTGATTTGCTAGGGTACGTTGTGAGTGTGCTACCCTATATGCTGGTATATATATTGGTTGTGTGTCCTGGAATACATTAATATTGTGTTTAATCAAGCTAGTACAACATGTTTTCTCACTAGGCAGTGAGACTGTCTGCCGCTGTTTTTGTAATAAATCTAGTATCTCATTTCGCACATCAAAATTTCCTAATTGAATCAAATTCTCCTTTATGCACTCTCTGTCTGTCGATTTTATCTTACTTGATATTCCACTTATGGTTACTTCACAAATAGGAGCTGGAGAAGTCTCCTGAATTGCACATACAAGTTCCTTTTTATTTTCCACATAACAATGCAAGCGATAATATTTATGCCTGCCTCTGTATGTCTGTTCGTGTGTGTGTGTGTGTGTGTGTGTGTGTGTGTGTGTGTGTCTGTACCCACTATATCTCATGAATGGCTTAAGCTATCAACATGAAACCTTAAAAAAAAAAAAAAATGACTCCTTTCTAAGACAGTGGCAGAACAGTTTTTCAAATTAACCTGCCGCAGCCCAACCGATTTTGGATTTTGGGGGGGACTCAAACATCCGCTTTTTGTGAGAAAGAATGGAAAATCTCACCAAAAGTGCTCACCTGAGCTTATATGTGAGTTATATTGGTGTCCCTTTGAACACCTGGTACCGTTTTCTCTGAAGCCATGCTGCTGCTGTCACGTTTTCTATGGTAGTGATAACTATTGCAAACCACTCCAAATAGGTAGATATTTGTTCATTTGGTACGAATTTGTATATAGTACAAGAATATATTGGTTTTCACACAACAGTTCTGGCGATATAAGCATTGTTTCACTCGCTGAACACATCACATACCACACCTTCCTTGGCGACATTACCTCCTCATGGCTTCTGCTTGTTTCTTCCCCTAGTGCCATGTGATCATTATCCTCCACATCGTCAGGCATCACTCTCACCTTGAATTTTGTCATCAGAGAGACTGTGGCACAACATGTCCTTACTGGCCAGGTCACTGCTAACAGATGAGTTGTCGAGACAGTGGCATGCGGGGAGGGGGGAGTCACGCTGGGTCAGGCAATGTCACTGCCTGGCGGTGGGTAGAGGAAGGTCTCCCACATATGCCTACCAAAAATCACCAGAGAAACTTTAAAAATGTGCAAATGACAGACCTTGCAACTGCAAAACGTACCGGCACGTCACTGGGTCTCAGCGTGAAAAAAAAGTTGTGAAGGACATACCCATACACTGACAGGACGCCACAGGTTAATTATTATTGTGACTTTTGTATGTGATTTAGGTGACATAACTGTCATTGGTGAGATGAGTGGGAATTAATGTGGGAAGTTTACTGTCACCTTGGTCCCTGAGTATAGGGGATGGTACGGATGGGTGGGAAGGGTGACTTGTCTCGTTTTCTTTGAGGTCAGACTGAATCATTCCACTATTTCATCGTTCCAACTCTTTGGTTTTCTACAACTGTTGGGTGAAGAAGTCTCCTTTATGAATTTCTCTGTCATAATTTATCCCATTGAAGTATGGTATTAAGATGAGATTTTCCTGTTTGATGGTATTTAGGCCTAAAATGATGTTTGTTGTAATTGCTAAATCATCACCTATATAGAAAATAGTAGTGAACGTTTTTGTAGTTTCTGTAAATTCGATATATAACTTTATCATGCCCTTAACTAGTTTTTGTTTGTCATCTACTGTATGTAAATCTGAACTGGATTCCTCTAAAAACGTCACTTCCTTATTTCTAAAAACCCTCTCTCATTCCTCTTGTGTATTTAAATTTACTGGTGAGCCTTAATCCAAAAATTATGAAATCTCGTCATCTTCACAGGATGCGGAAACCAAAATACAGTACACTCATTTCCATATATTCTTCCTGTTTGAACTTTAGGTTTGGTTTCTTTATGTATGGTCAACTTTTGTACTGGTACAACCTTTGCGTGAGTTAAAAACAGATAAAAAATTCTCTATCATCTTCCAATTTAATGTCCAGTGTTCTGTGGCCTTATACCTCCTGCAATAAGGCTCCTGTCCTTTTTCTCTTCCTTATTTCGTTTGGTTTTATAACACTTAGATTTTCTATGGCCTGGGTTAGTATAGTAATGACAGAGTGTAGGCCTATCCCTAGAATGTGACCCACGAGTTGAATTACCATATTTTTGTTTTTCTGTGGCACGGTTTCTGTTTGGACTACTTGTAGATTTTTTAGGTTGCCTGTAGCCTGGTGATTGCGAATGCTGCCTTGATATCTGATGTTTTGTTTTTCTGTTCTCTGGTCGAGATCTCCTTTGTTCTGTACTTGTAGTATATGTATTTATAGCTGTCACTGTGTCTGTAACTCTCATCCCTGTGTTGATGGATGTTGGTACTCCAGTCACTCCAGCTTCGTTACAACTCAATTCCACGTCATCACAAAAAGTCAAGTAAGCATGTTTCTGGATTATAAGAGATTGTCTTAGCAATATTAAGATTCTCACAGGGACTTCTCGTAACCCAGCAGTATAACCAATAACATCAACTACATGCATTGGTGATATTCCTTAATTAATTGTGATCCAGTCTGAGTTTTCAGTGCTGGCTAATGGAGTTCTTTTAATCATGGACATATCAGCTGTGATTTAACTAAAATCATGAGAAGTGTGTTTGTTTGACGAGATCTACTATTTTAAGTAATTCTGGAGCTATATCTGTTATGTAATTTCTACCTCCAGAGAATTTCTTTAGGAATTCTGTTTTAAATTCATTACATGCCCCAGCTCGTATAAGTTTATCGGACACGAGCAAGTTTCCAGCTGGACGTCTTTCTTGATTAATTCTAGATGCAAAGTATGCCAATTTTCTCTTTCTCGTCCTTTATACTTCTAACAAATATTTGACCACACTCATTAATGACTGTATGGGCATTAATTGTATCAAAGTCAATGCCGGATTATTTAAGAACATTTTTGTCCTCGTGATACACGTATACTGGGAGCTGATTTCTATATGGACTGGCTGGATTCTGTAAGGAATGCGAATCACTGCCCTGTTGCACTAGCCATTGTGTTTGTTTATTTGTCCAAGTTCACTTGAACTGACGTGCTATTGTAATAAGGGACTGTATCATATGTGTTTCCAGATTTACATACTATGTTGTTTAAACTGAGTGGGTTTACTAAATTCTCATAGGTATATAAGATTTATCTATAATCATTGCTATTTAGAGTTGAAAATCTGGCCATGGTACATCATCACCCATGATTTTACTTTTGCAGGTAAGGTGGTTGTTTCTAGATCACGTGTTTGTGGAAAGTTATGTGTGTTATTTCCATTTTCGTCTCGTTCTGTTGACTGTGAATCATGATTTGTTTGTTGGGGATTTTCTTCCGAATTACCAGTTCCCTCTAATTGTGTATCATTATTGGGTATCGCTAATGCTGGTGCATTTTTGAACACACCATAATAATACTAATCACTAGATCTCATTAGAAAACGTATATTGCTAATGAGTTTTGCCAAGTTATACTTATAAAACACGTTTTTTATGTTTGTGCCAAATGCATAATTGTGTATAACCTATGTATGGCAATACTAGTATTTGATGATTACATAAGTTGGGAATAAATGAGTGATATAAAGGAAAATAGTCTACTGGGAAGAGCAAAAGTAAAAGTATATTCAACTCACTGCTGTCAGCAGATATGCGCTGCACTGGCTCCCGTCGTGACGTCGTCAGTAATGTCGTAATCAGCTTGGAAGGAAGGTCTGATGGCCGTCTTGCAAGCAGGCAGGCAGGCAGGCAGGTGCAGGATGGCAGGATGGTGTTTTCAGGCACTTGGAATGATTAGTGTACTATGCTGGCGTCATCTTGTCTCGTCAACACTCGTAATGGTTAAGGAATGGTGCAAGTGGAGCAGGTGATAGTGCTAGTGGGTAGTGGTGGTAGTGGGAAGTGAAGGATTTTTTTTCTGAGTTGTATCTCCCCAGTCACAACACTTACTCAGCGCCTCCTCGCTCTCTGCTTTGCCGCTTTCCTTACTTCAGTATTCTTTCGTGCATCTAAATCTTCATTCTTCTTGTTGATAGAGATGTTAATCAGCTTTGTTTACCACTGCTGTTTACCACTGTAGCAGTTCAGGAGAGTCGTCTGTTGCTTATAAACTCGTTAGGCATAGCTTCATTGTAGTCGGTTCGCTTTTACCACTCTTGTTTACAGCTGTTATTTACCATTGTTTACTGTTTGCCAGCAATGTCGATAGACGTAGTCGAAGACGTATATACGCGTAGAGAGATAGAGAGGTTGGTTGTAGTTGTAAATCGTCGAAGGACTGCCAGTATAAAGTCGTGAGGTGTCATTTGCCATGTACATGTACCTGCCACAAATGTCAATTTAAGTCGTAGCCGAGAGTTGTTAATCCTTAAACGGTGGTCTACTTTCCAATTAGAGGATAAAGTGACAATTCCTGGATTAGCCTCAGATCTTTTGCTGGAGCTAGAACTTCTTTTGTTGCCATGGACCATCATTTCAGGTATTGCTTCATGATGAACACGACAAATCGCTTCAGTCCTCGGCCTTGCATCAGTGTGATATTTGCCTGATGATGGAAAAGATAGACTTTGATGCTGATGTAACTTTAGCCATCCATCTGTCATGGCTGCAAGTACCAAGTGGCTGAAACCGTGTTCCACGGGACAGTACACCACTCAAGACAACAATAGACAGTTCTAGCAGTTCTCGATAATCATTTCAAGGTTGGCTTTCTTGCCACTGTTTCACACAAAATGCTATGAGCTCATCACATTGCTCACCCTCAGTCATCGGCATTTCCTCATTATCATTCAAGGCTTGAAAGAGTGTTGTGTCAATAGCATTCCACTTGGCTTTGAACTGCTTGAATATGTGAAAAGAACGGTCCAAGGCAAATGAGAAGGCTTTTTGAACAAGGATGTCGAAGATGTGATGCCGACAAGCCAGGTGGAGGAGATCCTTGTGCAACTGTTGTTGAAAAAGGGTGCACCCTCATTGCTGACAGTGGTGTCGAATGCCATTCCTACCACACGTTCAGATATACCCCAGTCATTCAAGGTTTCGATAAAGATACTGGCCATGGCCTTTCGTGTCCCCGACTCCAAACGGGGAACATTCAAAAACTCTGAAACTCCATCACCTGAGACGAGAATTGGAAGGCGTTTAGTGACATTTGCTCCTGTAACACTGGGAATTAGTTTTCCGTTGCAGTGCACTACAAGTGGCACAGTTGGATGGAATGATTTCTTGAGCCATTCTCCAGATTTCCACCAACTCTTGATACGATCTCGGCGGATACTTTGCCTGTTGATAGTATACATTGTTGGATATTGTCCACTGGCAGAAATGGTCGCGGAAAGCAGAAGACTGCAGCACTGTCTGAAGTTTTGGTCCGATCTAAAGCAGCAGCAACTGGAGAAGTGACAACTGTTCTTCGTTCTTGTTGGCGTTTCAGAGGAGGAGCTGCATCCGAAATGGAAAGGGCTGCTATATCTGTATAATCGTCACCTGTTTTGTCTTTCATTAGTTGGGTTTTCCTCCTGCTCCACTATTTCCTCTTCTACTGCCCGGTGATATTCCTCATGCTCTCTCCTCTCCTGTGCAATCTGTTGTGTGTCTGTCTGTTGTCTCTCTGTCCCTGTCTGTCTGTCTGTCTGTCTGTCTGTCTGTCTCTCTCTCTCTCTCTCTCTCTCTCTGTCTTAGTTCTTTTCGGTGGAGTTTGACATCAATACCCAGCATTCAGCATCGCCTCCCTTTGTTTCCCCGAGCCACAAGAAACTCCATATCCTCACAATTTTTGTTGAGGTCGATGGCATTCGTGTTTGCAGTGTCAAAGATACCTTTCATCTATTCCTGGAAGTTCTTTCCCTCCTTCTCCTCTCTTTCTGTATTTCGGCTCTTACTCATCTCCAACTTTCTCCATTCTTTATAGAAATTCGCTTTTGGGGACACGATTCCGTGGCTCAGATGCAGGAAAGCGAGCTCACTCCCAGAATCCCCCTAGTTCCTCAGACAGAACACATGCTGAATCCCTCTGTGCTCATGGCTCTGTTAGCATCATTTAGAAAAGTCGTGCTATCACTTCTTCACAAGAAGGTAGCTTACTTCCAAGTAGTCTTTCGCTTGGCCAACAAACCAAATCTTGGTTTTACTTCTGCTTTTCATCACTGGCCTTGACCATTTCACTTCAGTTATAGTAAATAATGCTTAATAATAACTCAAAACACAAATCCCTGAACAGAGTAATAAATACAGATATTACCAGAATGTAGCCTCCAATGAAGTAAAGCAAAAAAATTTTTCAAAAAAAAAAAAAAAATCGCAGCAATAATTCTGCTTATTAGCCTCAAACTTTGGGTAAGATGCGACACCAGTAAACAGCATCCAATTTGGTTAAAATTTGATTTTAACAAATTTTTGAGGTTGCACAAAGTCACATTTTGTGTCACTTGTATGAAATTCTAACTTACCGGTTAACTAGGTAGACTACCAAAGTTTACTCAAAGATTGTATGTCTTTTTTTCACTCGATCTGTTTTGCTGCTTTTCAAATAATCCTCTCCAAATGCGGTGTTAAGTTGCCCACTGTCCAGCTTTCCAGTTTTTACACTGTTTTTGTGGTTTCGGTATGACACTTTCAAGTTCTTTAAACTGGAGATCAGCGGAGAAAAATCATCAGGATCGCTTTATATCTGTAAGGTATGTACTGCTGAGTACGGTTTTTGACTAAAGACAAGTTTAAAGCTTCAATCATAATCTTCAGTCCTTTTGAGAGAGTCCTATTTTAACTGGTTTACATCATTGCACATGGTCACGTGATAAAGATTTCAGAAACTCGACGTTCTCTATCGATGTGGCTGGTTGGAAAACTAGAGAGAGATGTCACATGCAGTGGACTTCCAACTAAAATACAAATCTTAGTGGCTGGTTGGAAAACTAGAGAGAGAGATGTCACATGCAGTGGACTTCCAACTAAAATACAAATCTTAAAGACTTTATTGCTTTATCACTGTGTAGAAAACGACAATGCCATAAAAAGTGCCAAAATACCTGTCTGGGCAACCATAATACGCTAGGAGAAAGCCATAGAACCACTACAAAGGAATGACTCAGCTGAGCAAAAGCTATTAAGAATTATATATATATATATATATATATATATATATATATATATATATATATATATATATATATATATATATATATATATATATATATATATATATAATGTGGCAGTTGTTTCAGAATGCTGTGGTGGGGCATGTAGAAGAGGTGTGTAGTGTGAGACGTGTGGGTGGTGGTGTAAGAAAAGGAAGTGAATAGTGGTGCGAGGAAGTAAGTATGGCTGTGGCTGAGAAGAGACGTGCATATGAAGTGTGGCTGCAGAGGAAGGATGAGATGTCATATGAAAGGTATAAGAAAAAGAGGAATAGGGCGAGAAGGGCTGTGCGTGATGTTAAAGTGGCAGCAGATGAGACGTGGGGTAGGCGGCTGACAGAGAATTTTCAACAGAATAAGAAAATGTTTTGGAGGTGAAAAAGGTGCGAAAGGGAGAGTCTGGGAAGGAAGAACGAGTAAAAGCAGAGGATGGAAGGATGTTAATTGAGATGGATGCAGTAAGGAAGAGATGGGCAGAGTATTTTGAAAGATTGTTAAATGTAGAGGAGGAAAGGGTGGCTGAGATTGTGGTGGATAGAAGGGTGCAAGGAATATATGTGTTGGGAGAGTTGAATGATTCTTTGATCACGAAGGAGGAAGTGGAGAAGGCAGTAAAGGAGATGGAAACAGGGAAAGCTGCAGGTATGGGTGGGTGTGCTGTGGAATACCTGAAGGGTGGTGGAGTGAGTATTGTTGACTGGTTAGTAAGATTGTTGAATGTGTGCTTTGTGAAAGGTATGGTACCAATTGACTGGGAAAGTGCTTGTGTGGTCCCGTTGTATAAAGGCAATGGTGATAAGCATGAATGTACTAGCTTTAGGGGTATAAGTCTGTTGAGTGTTGTAGGTAAGGTGTATGGTAGAGTGTTAATTATGCGAGTTAGAGAGGGTACAGAGGGAGTGACTGGTGATGAGCAGTGTGGCTTTAGGAGAGGGAGGGGATGCGTGGATCAGGTGTTTGCTGTGAGACAAGTGTGCGAAAAGTATTTAGCGAAAGGTAAGAATGTGTTTTGGGCGTTTATGGATTTAGAGAAAGCGTATGATAGAATTGATAGGGAGGTTTTGTGGACTGTTTTAAGATTGTATGGACTTGATGGTAGGTTACTAAAAGGGGTGAAAAGTTTTTATGAAAATAGTAGGGCGTGTGTAAGAGTGGGAAATGCTGTGAGTGATTGGTTTCCTGTGAGAGTGGGGTTGCGACAGGGATGTGTGATGTCGCCTTGGTTGTTTAATATTTACATGGATGGTGTTGTAAGGGAGGTGAATGCAAGAGTTTTAGGTGGAGGTCTGAGTCTGGTGAATGTTGATGGTGGAGAGTGGAATCTGAAGCAGCTGCTGTTTGCAGATGATACTGCACTGGTGGCTGATTCAGAGGAGAGATTGAGACAGTTGGCAGAGGAGTTTGGAAGGGTGTGTGAAGGAGGAAATTGAAAGTAAATGAGAATAAGAGTAAAGTGATGAAGTGTACGAGGTTGGTAAATGGTAGGGGGATGAATATAGTTTTGAATGGCGAGTTGCTTGAGGAGGTAGAGTGTTTTAAATATCACATGTTGCTGTGGATGGAAAAATAGATGCAGAAGTGAAGTTTAGAATAAATGAAGTAGGAAAGGTGCTGGGAGGAATGAAAAAAGTGTTTAGATGTCGTTCCCTTGGAATGGGTGTAAAGAGAAGGCTGTATGAGGGAGTTGTGGTACCGACTGCGTTATATGGGGCTGAAACATGGAATATGGGTGTAGCAAAGAGGAAAAGTTTGAATATAATGGAGATGAGGTGTCTGAGGAGTATGTGTGGAGTGACGCGTATGGATCGAGTGTGAAATGATGAAGTGCGAAGGAGAACTGGAGTTGTTCGGAAGATGTCTGGTAGAGTTGAGCAGAGGGTGTTGCGATGGTTTGGGCATATGGAGAGAATGGATAATGAGCGATTGGTGAAAAAGATAACTAGATCTGATGTGAGAGGTGTAAGGCTGAGAGGAAGACCACGAATAGGATGGATGGACAGTGTGAAGAGAGCGCTGGATGCGAGAGGGATGTCTGTTGAGCAAGGAAGAGTGGCTGTGCGTGACAGAAATAAATGGAGTGAAATTGTGAATGAATAAGTGATGATGCAGCCCTGAGGGGATATTCTCCCGCATTTGGTCTGATCAGCTTTCAGGTCAGGTGCGAGTAAGGGGATGGGTCTGTTATGATGTGGCAGGGCTAAACCAGCTCTGCTGTCGGGCCCTGCTGTGGATGTCACTCATTGTACTGCGCAGTTGATCCTTGTGCAGTGTGGTGCGGTGAGGATCTGTCCGTTCTCCCCTTTGGGGCTAAGATGCGAATGAATGTGTTTGAATGGAGGAGTAAATGGGGAGCGTGTCGTCCTGTCTCGGCTACCTCCCTTTCCTTGGGGGAAGCAGCCTAGGTATATATATATATATATATATATATATATATATATATATATATATATATAGATATAGATAGATAGATAGATAGATACACGAGGGCAACAAAGAAAGGTACAAGTTGATAGACAAAGACGAAAGAGTTTACCTAGACTGGGTGTAAGCACAGAAGCACAGCTCTTGAGGACAACAGGAGGGACCCCATCAGGCCCATATGCCTTGTTAGTATTGAGGCCAGTGATGGCAGAAAATATATCAGCTGAAGAAGTTTTAATGTCAGCCAGAGGAAGTCAGAGGGGGGAAGTCATGGAGGAACAGCACCGGAATCGTCTATGGTGGAACTGGAGAAGGTCTGAGCGAAGAGATATGCTTTATCAGTATACGTAATAGCTACAGAGCTATCAGAGTAGAAAAGAGGGGGGAAGGATGATGAGGTAAAGTTGTTAGAAAGGCTTTTGGCAAGGTGCCAGAAGGAGCGGCAAGAATTCGACTTGGAGAGTTGAGAGTATTTTGTATGGATGAAATAATTTTTGGCAGAGTAAAGAACAGATATAGGAAGATTCCGGGCACAAACGTATAAAAGATGTGATTCAGGGGTGGGTTGGCTCTGATACCTTTTATAGGCCTTCTATTTGTTGTGGACAGCATTAGAACATGCGTGATTAAACCAAGGCTTTTTTGCATTAGTCAAAGGATATGAGAAGGGAATGTATGCTTCCATGCCCAAGAGAGTAACCTCCGTAATGTGCAAGACACACTCAGATGGCTCCCGGCCATGGAAGCAATAATCATTCCAGGGAAAATCAAAGAAGTACTGTCTTAGGGCCTCCCAAGCACCAAAGTGCCACAATGACGTTTCTTTGGAGGGTCCATAGGCCATACAGGAGCAATGGGACATGTTAAGGTAATAAGGTTGTGATTGGAGAAGCCGAATGGAGAGGAAAGATTAACAGTGTGTATACTGTGCGCGGTTTGGTGCTGACAGAGAAACTTGTATTGGAGAGTACGTTGGCCAACTCCGTGTTACTGAGACTGAAAAAGTTCAGCAAAAGGGTGTTCTGGTGCCAATATCGTTTCCCATGACTAGTTGTAGTTTCACACTATTGTTGCATATTACATATAAAGTTGTTTATTCATAATTAACAATGTTCAACGAAGTATGACTGATAAATAACCAGACACCATTTCACTGTAAAGTGAGGCTTGGGATGGGATGCGCAATCAGACGTTTTGTTTGAATCAAAACCTAGGGTAAAGGGAAGGCGATAGAGAAATATAAATTGTATATATGTTTAAGTCTTGGGGGAAATATTTACCTTGTTGGTATACTTTAATGTAATCAATACTACTTTATTGAGGTGTATAATGTACATGGTACAGTTAAGATGCTTCTATTTATGTATAAACCCCAGTTGTCTGTGGAGGTCTGAAGAGGTCACGTATGTTGGAACTCACTACAAGGCGATCAGAGATACGGGTAGGATTCTGTACAAGCTGCCCTAGGTCATTGAGGATAGAAAAGATGTAGGCTTGTTCACAGGGTGGTCAGTGAAAGGAGAGGAGAGCCAAAGGTGGTGGTGAACAGTGATATCTCCTAGAATGGAGATTTCAGAGAAAGAAGAAACAGATAGGATGTGTTCTATCGTAGAACTAAGATAATCGAAGAATTTTTCACAGGCAGTTGAATTAGAGGATAAGTAAAGGACACAGATGTATTTAGTCAGAGAATGACAGGAAAACAGAAGCCAGAGAGTAGAAAATTCAGAGGAATCACGTTCAGGAACACGAGAGCAAAATAAGTCATTGCATACATATACACACCAGCCACCATTGGCTGTGAAATAAGTACAATACAGAGAAAGTAGGTAGATACAGAAAAGGGTTTGCTATCACTTGGCTCAAACAGCTGAGTCTCAGTTAAGAAGATGAGGTTTAGAGGAGGAGAGATGGTGCTCAACAGAGAGAAAGTTAGAGGAAAGGCCGCGAATTATGCAGAAATGAAGAAGTAAGTCAGATGGTGGTTCCAGGCAGCTCGTTGAATCGTCACCGGGAGTGGTTGATGGTTAAGGCATTTATGGTCCCTAACCCCCAACCCCCCGGAGACTCCGAGGGTACCTTATTAGACGTCATTTTTTTTTTTTCTAAAATATTGAAAAGGAAGTGTAGTGTATACTGTGCGCGGTTTGGTGCTGACAGAGAAACTTGTATTGGAGAGTACGTTGGCCAACTCCGTGTTACTGAGACTGAAAAAGTTCAGCAAAAGGGTGTTCTGGTGCCAATATCGTTTCCCATGACTAGTTGTAGTTTCACACTATTGTTGCATATTACATATAAAGTTGTTTATTCATAATTAACAATGTTCAACGAAGTATGACTGATAAATAACCAGACACCATTTCACTGTAAAGTGAGGCTTGGGATGGGATGCGCAATCAGACGTTTTGTTTGAATCAAAACCTAGGGTAAAGGGAAGGCGATAGAGAAATATAAATTGTATATATGTTTAAGTCTTGGGGGAAATATTTACCTTGTTGGTATACTTTAATGTAATCAACACTACTTTATTGAGGTGTATAATGTACATGGTACAGTTAAGATGCTTCTATTTATGTATAAACCCCAGTTGTCTGTGGAGGTTCAGCACCTCTGATTTTGCAAACCCAGCGCCACACCCAGAGGGGACGCCGGCTAGCTAGGGCAGAACGCACGTATCATTAGAACGAGAGGGACGTATAACTCTGAGCTCTCTCTGTGTCGCAGTTGTATCTTTCTGTGGCCAATAAACAGAGATTTAATCTGATCAGTTTCAGTTCACCTGCACACGCTACCCTATAAATTCTTCAACAGGATTCAACACCGATTTCCCACCATCTCCAGTGAGTGAGAAGATGGTTTTGGTGGAGTGTATCAGCCGGAAGTGACTTTGACCAGGCACAACGTTATAACCTTGCTTGGAACTGTGAGGTCACGACTCAGCTGATATATATATATAAATTGGTGATCAGCTGTGGGGTTCCAAGCTGATATACCAGTGACTAGTTGAGGAATCCATACAGCCAAAACAAGGGGATGGTCAGGAACTAGTCCCGAGGGCTGATGAAACGGGAGCTTCAGCTCTCCCTGGCATCAGCTTTCTATCCACCTTGGGAGTACTGCCCTTGTCACGGGGTTTTTAAAATAAACGCAGTATTAAATGATAATTATTCAATAATACTGAAGATCAGTAAAATGAATTGTCTTGCTAAATCAAGCAATGATTACTTTATTCTGGCTTGCTTCGCTGATTCTCAAAGAGCGAGAATTTATAAACTTTCTCAACAGTACACAGCAGAGACCAGTTCCTCACAATTGCCGTTTATTAGTACTGTTAGCCTCTGGAGAAAGTGACTTCACCCCTGACAATAAATAACTAATACTATTAATGATATCAGGTTCTTGCAGATGCGTTAACTCCTAGAAGGCACAACGGATTTTAAGCTTAATACAACAAGACTGGCCTAAGTACCAGTTATGAATAGCAAAGCCTTTATGCAAGCTAGGACCTATAAGGGAAATAAGCTTAGTATAGAGAAATGAAACACGAGTTTACATTACATTAAGCTAGGGAAAAAGAACTGTTAAATTTATTGATTACAAAGGAATAAATTTAACGTTACATTTCAAAATGAATTCAAAATAAAGAGATTGCACTCACTCACTCAAAAGCTAAATTCTTAAACCTAGGAAAACAACATGCGGCACAGCCGGCCGGCATGTGAGGGAACAGCACCTTAACTAAACTTTTAAGTCTAGGAAAACGAAAAGAAAATACTGGTCAAAGAGTGGACTAAGCAGATGACTGGGCATCGTTACTGGAAGGACACTGCACTCGCTTAAGTCTCTCGCCTATCACGGTATGTGGAAATCAGGAACGGCGGCACTACGCTCTGGCCCAACCTGGTTTGTGGTGCTCAAACCTTGACTGACTAACTCGTGGGAAGGAGGCAAGTACTGTGGCCACCTTACTAACGGCTAGAATGAGTGAAACGCGACCAAAACAAATCGCTCAGCAGAAGCGCTAATGTCTCACACAAAGATGATCACTTATGACAGTGAAAAATTGATTTGAAAAGACTCCTGACCGAATGAGCGGTTAACTGAACGATAAACTGGGATTCCACTAGAGTTCGCGGTTTCCCACAAAAGCCAATGTCACTAGCCGACTCATGACATTACGCCCCATGAAAATCAAATCTTTTTTCTTTAGAAAAAAAGATTTCAATATAGATACATATAATTCCTAACTCAGTCACACAAGATTCACACTGTGGTGTGTGTGTGCTATCCTGCTACAGGAGAAAGTTGCAGTAGCCAGTGAGCGAAAAAACCTCGTATTTACGTTAATAGAAGCAAGCTTGAGGGAAAAACTCCGTGACGACAGTGAAAAATCCTGTACTCAGGTCAAACTGAGCGAAAAGTTCGCTACATTTACATTAACAACTAATTGTTATGTAGCGTAATGTATGTAATACACGGTGCAGGTGTGACAGTTGTGGTGTAATTGTACCTACGTGTAAAATCATGTAATACAAATTTATAGTAAATAATGACAACGAGGCAGAAGAGAAGGGGCGGCAGCATGCAACAGGGATGACCAGCTAATCTGCACGGCAATGCTGTACCCACCAGCTGCACCTGCGAAAACAATCAAGGTGGAGCATCAAAAGTATCATTTCTCTCTCTCTGCCTAGCAATCAGTACTTATGTTACAAAAAGTACACTATTTACATTATTAACCAGGAAACGTAGGTGTGAGGGTTCTTAGCGGGGGAGCTCTAACCTGGCATGCACCTCACGCAACATGCGGCGCACCCGGCCGGCATGTGAGGGAACAGAACCTTAACAACATCCCATCACCCAGTTTAGGGGGAGCTCTAACCTGGCATCCACCTCGCTCAACATGCGGCGCACCCGGCTGGCTTGTGAGGGAACAGCACCTTAACAACATCCCATCACCCAGTTTATTGGTTAACTAACTCTACATTTACGATTAATGACAGGAAGCTGAGAATCGCTACGCAATCTCGGGCAGGTCACGTTTTAACACCCACCATGGGTGTGAACGCTCGTGTGGATATTGTGCATTCTCCGGGAATCCTCAGAGAGGCCCACAGCTCGAGATGTTCCACAAGGTAATTCATACACAGCCTCAGACTGTCTCTGCAGGGTTCTCAAACTTCATCCCCTTAACTTACGGTACACATGTATGTGCAGGCCCTGGACATACTGTGTCCTGTGGGGCCAACGGGCAAGACGTCAGGTCTTCACCCACTTCACCACTACTCTGTCTCTCAACTGACTCAGAGATTACGGGTGTGGTTACAAACGGCACAGGAAGGACATGTCCCTGATTAGTGGTATGTGGACACACATTGCAGGAACGCACAAAACTATCGATGTCTCGTCCCATCCCTGGCCAGAAAAAGTCAACTCAGATACGGCCCTGGGTCTTCCTTTTGCCCATGTGACCTCCTGAGGCTGAACAATGACCCCATTCTAACACTGCTTTACGGTACTTGGCAGGAATGATAAACTGCAGTCGAACCTCGCCCTCGGGTGTTCGTGACTCACGGTAGAGCCGTCCTTGTTTACGAAGGAACTTGGCTCGACCTCCCCGTGAATACTTTATCACTCTACTCTTTTGTTTCTTTTGCACAGCAGCGAGCGTCGGGTCAGAGTGTTGTTCTTGAACAACTTGGCTACACATCAGATCTTGCAGCGATTCAATGGTCACTGGGGTGACACAATCTGGAGCCTCAGTCATGGCTCGTGTTACTGTAGCCAAAGTCTGAGAAGTGTCATCTTTGGTGCAACTATCCTTGGCACCGGGAATATTGCCTATGATTAGGTCACATAAAGGTTCTGGCATGACAACTGTGAGGGTCGTACCAGTATAAAATGGAGACGCCACCTGGATATGTGCCTCAGGGAACATTCTCACAGATCCATCAATAAGGTTAGCTTGGATCTGTCGACCTGTGTACTGCTCAGGCCGAACTAGACTCTGCTTGACAGAGCAACCTGAGGACCCGTTGTCTCTCAGGACCTTCACAGGGATGTCTCCCACAAACCCTGGCTGAACAAGGAAGGTACTGTCACCTGTGGGAGGGCCTGTGGAGGAAGCAGCTAGCCACTCATGAGGCTGCTGAATAAATGATGTGGCAAACATGGTGCCTTGTGAACTAGATACTTGAGGGGTCTTACTCACTGCCTGGGGAGATGGAACATTGGCCATCTGTGGAGGGGAGTTCACTGTCGCTGTGGGACTAGAGAACTGTGAGGGAGTACCCGTACTGCTAGGGACGTCACCACTTTGCTGCTGCTGAGGAATGAAGGCTGCGTTCACTTCCTGCCTTTTTTGAGCTGGTGGTGAAAAGGACAGTCCCAACGGTCGGTTGCGTGGCTGATACTGCTGCTGGTTAGGGTATCTGTTGTACCGCTTCCAATCAGGTTTCTGAGTGTTTTGCCCCTGGTCCTTCCACTGCAGTTTTGGACCTTGGCCATTATTCTGAAAACGGCCTTGTTGCTGGAGTTCAGTCTGAGACGGTTTCCCAGATTTATCAGGTTTCCTGTTCCAGGTATGCTGCTTGCGAGTTTGATACCCGTATGCAGTAAAGAATGCGTCAGCCTTCTTCACCATTTGGCTGGCATCTCCCACCAGGCAGATCTTAAGCTGAGCCACAAGTTCAGTAGGCCACGACTTTTCCAGCTGTGTGCGCAGCATAAGGTTAATTATCCCCTCACGCATGGAAGGAGTTTCATCTTTCTCCATCCACTCATCTAAGTAAGCAGTAAGCCAGTCAAGAAACTGAACTGCAGTCTCTTTATCCTGTAAACGCGCCCTCATGAACTGACTCTTGGCGTCGTCAACTGTGAGACTGTACGCTTTGACAAGTGCGGCCGTCATCATCTCATACGTGAGATTGTCTCCATGAATTCTGTGGAGAATATCGAGGGCAGGGCCCTCAAACAGGCTAAGAAACTGAAGCTGCTTAGCTGCATCATCCAGCTGGTACAGTTGAGCCATGTCTTCAAAACGAGCTATGTACTGTATGGCTCGATTCGCTCGCCTTCTTTGTATGGGGGAAGCTTGATGTGTGGGGTCGCCATAACATGTGTAGGGAGAACGCTCGTGGAGCTTGGACCAACTGCACCAGATGTGTCTGAAGCCAAGGAATCTTGCTTGAGCTTCAGCATTTCAAACTCATGTTTTTCGCGTGCTTCTCGCTCGGCACGTTTGTGTTCTCGTTCTCTGTCTCGTTGTTCACGCTCGTATTTGCGTTGTTCTCGCTCTTGTACTAGCTCGAGTTCGCGTTGTTTTTGTTCGTGTTCGCGCTGTTCTCGCTCGTATTCGCGCTGTTCTCGCTCGTATTCGCGCTGTTCTCGCTCGTATTCTCGCTGTTCTCACTCGTGTTCGCGTTGGATTCTACGCTCTTCACAAGCATCTTTCTCACGTTCTTGCTCGTAATTAAACCGTGAGAGGACGTAGCTTTGAATTTTTTCTGGGTCAGTGAGGCCCATATCTTTAGCTTCCTGTACATAGACATTGGCTGCCATGATGCTAGCTCAATCTAAATAACTAGCGACTCAGTACTGACTGCGATTTTTTTTACAAAGAGAAATGCCAATAATAAAAAATAAAGAATATAGGCACAGGTTAGTGTTGACCAGTTTTATCTAATTAAACTGGTAAAGAAAGAAAATTAAACAAACAACTGATTGTCAAAACTATTATGTAAATTAATAAAAATGAATTAATAATCACCAGTAAGGTAGTGCCAATAGACTTTAATGATAAATACCTAAGTATGAAAGAGTGAGAATTATCTCGTGAATAGCTTTAGAGCTAGGAGTTAATGTCCTGGAATGAGGTCGCCAATTGTCACGGGGTTTTTAAAATAAATGCAATATTAAATGATAATTATTCAGTAATACTGAAGAGCAGTACAATGAATTGTCTTGCTAAATCAAGCAATGACTACTTTATTCTGGCTTGCTTCGCCGATTCTCTAAGAGCGAGAATTTATAAACTTTCTCAACAGTACACAGCAGAGACCAATTCCTCACAATTGCCGTTTATTAGTACTGTTACCCTCTGGAGAAAGTGACTTCACCTCTGACAATAAATAACTAATACTATTAATGATATCAGGTTCTTGCTGATGCATTAACTCCTAGAAGGCACAACGGATTTTAAGCTTAATACAACAAGACTGGCCTAAGTACCAGTTATGAACAGCAAAGCGTTTTTGCAAGCTAGGACCTATAAGGGAAATTAGCTTAGTATGGAGAAATGAAACACGAGTTTACGTTACATTAAGCTTGAGAAAAAGAACTGTTAAACTGATTACAAAGGAATCAATTTAACGTTACATTTCAAAGTGAATTCAAAATATAGAGATCGCACTCACTTACTCAAAAGCTAAATTCTTAAACCTAGGAAAACAACATGCCGTGCAGCCGGCCGGCATGTGAGGGAACAGCACCTTAACTAAACTTTTAAGTCTAGGAAAACGAAAAGAAAATACTGGTCAAAGAGTGGACTAAGCAGATGACTGAGCGTCGTTACTGGAAGGACACTGCACTAGTTGAAGTCTCTCGCCTATCACGGTATGTGGAAATCAGGTACAGCGGCACTACGCTCTGGCCCAACCTGGTTTCGTGGCGCTCAAACCTCGACTGACTAACTCGTGGGAAGGAGGCAAGTACTGTGGCCACCTTACTAACGGCTAGAATGAGCGAAACGCGCCCAAAACAAATCGCTCAGCGGAAGCGCTAATGTCTCACACAAAGACGATCACTTATGACAGTGAAAAATTGATCTGAAAAGACTCCCGACCGAATGAGCGGTTAATTGAACGATAAACTGGGATTCCACTAGAGTTCGCGGTTTCCCACAAAAGCCAGTGTCACTAGCCGACTCGTGACTGGGTGCTACAGTCTACTCCTAGTCTGTTTATCTATCTTTCTATCCAAATCTGTCTATATAATATCTGTTTATCTAACTATCAGTATAAATGTCTACGTATATCTATATATCTATCTCTCTCTCTCTCTCTCTCTCTCTCTCTATATATATATATATATATATATGTGGGGCCTCTGTGGTAAAGTGTGCGTTTTCGTACACTGAAGAATGAGGGTTCGCGCCCAAGCAGGGTAATAAATTTTGGGAGCGTTCTTCTGGCCACGTACTGCATTGGCGCACATCGGGGGTGCTGTGGTTGAACCAGTGTCGCATACTGTAAAGTATGCTTGCATTCGATCGGCTTGCTCGGCCGATTACACTTAGTTCACAGACTACACACACATCCAAAGCCATTCCAACACTACAGTACACTTACAAGCACTTCTCACCCTACATACAGTCTCTGCCAGACAGTGTAAGCCACTTGGTAGAGAGACATTGGCTGTATCGTCCCCGCTTCGGTTGGGAAAGGCCGGTCTTGCAGTATATATATATATATATATATATATATATATATATATATATACCAATCCTACGTTGCCCCATGAGAAGCGTAGGAGACTGGGGCTAGGCCTGTTGGTCCTAACATTTAAGATGAGAGTGACCGGCCTCACTCATTGCTGAGTGGCATTACGTGAGCAATTAACCCAAACCACCTCTTTTATATAAATATTCACTGGCTCAATCCTATTGGGGCGCCGTAATTACCCACTAAACCACCTGGGACCAAAATTTGGTTATATTATTACCACCCAGCGTGGTGAATGGTTTCCTGGCGTACAGGACACCATTTGGCTTGTCACTGAGTGTAGAGTTACCCACAGGCAGAAGGAAGAGGAAAGAATGAAGGAAAGAAAGGAAAAGGAGGGAGTGTAATGTCACCGGTAGGCAGAAGGACGAGGAAAGAATGAGAGACAGAAGAAGATGGATGGAAAGAAGGATGGAGGAGAGGAGAGGGCAGACACCTGAAGGTAACACTACATCAAGTGAGTGGATGGTAAGCAGCCCCACCTAATATATATATATATATATATATATATATATATATATATATATATATATATATATATATATATATATATATATATATATATATATATATATATATATATATATTCCTGTGTGTGTGTGTGTGTGTTGTGAGTAATCGAGTAACAACTACATAGCCTATCATATTTATTTTGGGTGTAAATAAAATACATGTAATGCCACTGAAATGCCTCTCTCGAACCACCTTTGAGTCACGATTCATGGTCTGAGAATCACTGCAGGTCAATTCAGCCTGGAGATATGGAAGTGTCGAGATAGAGAATTTGAGGAGCAATGTTCAAAAGAGGTGGATGAAGGATGCAAGAATAATGTGGAAGGTCTTGCTGAGCCTATTTATCTGGATGACTGAGTTTCGGCAAAAAAGAAAAAAAAAAATATTGGACGAGATCTTAACAAGGTTGTGCTGACAACACAGTACTGCGTAAGTTGTTATGTGGGGCTTCAGATACTACTCATTATTCATTTCTCTAAAAATATAAAAAAAAATAAAATGTATGATTATCTACTTGTGTTTAAACAAATTATAACATTTAGTACAGGATTAACATTGCTGTCAGCTGGAATGTTATCTGACCTTCATTACCTGACCTTGACCTAGAATTATAGAAAATAATCTCAGAAATTGTTTCCATACCGTATAAAACAACTAGAGCTCTTATACAAGAGTTTAGTACAAATGGTTCAAACATTTAATGTTGAAGACAGTGACCAGTAGCCATCTTGAATGTATGTAGATTACCATACTTGTTCAATATCACTTTATGGGCAAGTAAACAAGTTGTAGGACTCCATGAGAATACAAATTCATCAAACGACTTCGGAGGTTAATGAAATTAAACATACAAAAGAATATACATTGTGGATTTGCAAACGTAGGCGTGGAGATAATATGATTTAAAACAATGATTCCCAACCTGGAGGCCAGTGCCCCCTGGAAGGGGGCATAATGTATTTCTCAGGAGGACATGAGGTAATCTTAAGTATGTGGAGTCAGAATTTCTTCATAATTTTGCTCAGAGAAACTCTCTGAGAAATTCTTCTTGCTGAATGAATACCTGAAGGCAATACAAGATCCTTCATGGAATTTTGAGGCCGTTAAGCTGCTAAAGACACATTCGACGAAAATTTTGCTGGAGTTTTCGTTGAGACTTGGTTGTTGTTCTGTTATCATCCAGTTGGTTATCCGGGTGCTACTGAAATTTATGTCTACCTGTCTCTACGAAGTACTGTTGTTCAAGATGTCGAACATAAAATCGAGGCAACACAAGTGGTTTCGTGTTCAGAATGACTGTTGTTATACCATTATTGTAACAGATCAACCAATGATACCCCAACTGGTAGCAAGAACAGAATTAAACATTACTCTGCTCACAAATTAACAATTAGTGTAAACTAATTTGCACGCACCACATCATTAGTTTTGATCAAACAAGTTGTTAAAATATTATATCCCAACATTCTCAACTGAACAATGATTTGTTGTTTACTTTTTCAAAGAATGAAGTAGTAGGCTTGAAGGAGTAAAGGAAATTATCGTATTTAGTCAGGGGAGTCTCAGCTCGAAAAAAAACTGGGAACCACTGTTTTAGAACTTTCTCGAAGCAGAACAAGTCCAAGCAGTAAATATATATATCAGTCATGTACTGTGCCTGGCGTGTCATGGCAAAGGTCCAAAGTAAAGGACACCAGGAATGACGGTTTTCTTCCATTGACAGGCAGAATAACATTGTCTGGGAGTAAAAGGGAAAAAAATACAGACGTCATCGTAAATACTGAAAATGTAAATTAATAAATGCTAGTTTCTTATTCCGTAGGACAGTCATTTCTTAAGCTGAGCAGAATCATTTTGGTGAAAAAAAAAAAAAAAAAAAATAACTACTTCTCTTCGCTATGATGTATTTTAAAAATTTATTTAGGTCACTGCTGAACACTTTTTATTGGAAGGATCGTTTTTAATGAAGGAGTTAATGCAGCTTGTACCTTATCCCCTTCAATCCAAACATTTACCAAAGTTGAGTAAAATAAATTTGAGAAATCAAAGCCATGCTAATATTCAGTAATACGTGCTTGTGTTGTGCCTACCTGGAAATCGATTGAGGCGGCGGCAGGCCTGAAGTACCAGAGAGCGTCACCTCGTGGTCGTAGAACCACTTGTAAAGCAGGCAGTTTCCTGTTGGTTTACCAGTTATATCGTAAAAAATGTCAACTTTTGTCATTAATTTTATCTCTGTCTTATTCTGTATGGTACAGGGTGCTTCGTATTACTTTTTTCTTGGCAAGTTCATATAGATATTGTAGTATTATGCTTTTAGTAATTTTTGTACTACTCGTATCCACTTGGAATGCCTTACAAGAAGCTAAAAAAATTATATTATGCAAAAAACACCGATGAGGAAGAGGTGGTACTAAGTCTTTGACTACATAGACCCACATTCTCGTCTGTTAAAGTGGTTACTTATCATCTCATCCTTAGGGATTTATTTTACATAGCTATTACTTACCATTCATTGTATAATATTCATGTAGTTTTAATAACGTCATTAATTACATAAATCTTATAAACAGGGCTATAAATGCGTTATATGCAGAAACAAAGTGGTAATGAAGAGGTGGCAATTACTTTAAGGTACATGAACAGGCCTAATTGGCGTGCACATCGTAACATCTTTTCTTTAATGCTCTTCATATCCTTTTGTACGGTGTGGTTGGTAAGTTGTCCTTGGCTGTACAGAGTACCTTCTGTATTCTTCAGTCATGCTTGACTTCAGGAAATCTTGCACTTGAGTTGCACATGTTTTTTCTAGTGGATCGGTGCTTGGTCTCTGTTACTTTTCTTCCCCCGGGATGTTATTCCCTTCCTTTATTACACCATTTGTATCATTTCTTTATCTATGATAGCAGTTGCTTGTAAAAGGCCTGCTAAATGTAGATTATCAGAGACCACATTCAAGTAATTCATTTTTCATCAGCTTTTTGTTTAATTCTTGTTTTGCTTCAAGCTTTTGTTTATTTATTATTCTTTTCTTAGAGAACAAGCCATTACTAAAGTCCTGTGGTCAAGGATTTCCTTTCAAGGTCTTATACCATTTAAGGATGATTTGTTATTGTTGTTGATCTCGGTCTGTTCTTAAGCAGACCCATAACCACAGGCATTCAACCATCCCTGCAAGGCCGTCCAGTGCAGTGAACTGATTTTTCCACTGCGGTTGACAGCTGCTCACTACAGCGAAGCGCGGTGAAAAGTGTGGAGGTATTGTTCGTAGATGGATGCCGCATTTTTCGTTTTTCATCCAGTTAATACGGGCACCAAAGTAGACTCCACATCACTCCGATATCTGGTTACGTTGTTACCGTCCAGCGTTGTAAATGGCTTCTTGGATTACAGGAAACCATTAGCTTGTCACTCACATCGTTAGTGGAAAGAAGGGTGTTAAAATGTGATATGAAGGAATGGAAGATGTAGGGAGAGAGAAGGACAGACACTGAAATAGAACGAAAAAGGTGAAGGAAGAAGTAGGAAGCACTGCATCATGTGAGTGAATGATGGTCACCACAACCTAGCACTACATCAGGTGAATGAATGATGGTCGCCACCACCTACCATCAGATACCGTTTGTATTCGCTTGGACATCGTGACCACACTGTATGTCTTGATTCCACTCACTCAGAATATAGTATTTCCTGGTTACAGCAGTTTCTTTTTCGATGATGTGTGGTATAACATTTGAAACATGTAAGAAAAATGACATTTTTCGGTTTGACATGGTTTTGTTACACACATATTGTAGGCCAAGAACCCACACTGGTTTCATTAGTTCTTATTTTCGTAATGTGGGAGGGATCTCAAATCTTTATTACTTACTTCACTTTCATTATTTTCTACATCATTTTTTAGGTTATCTGCTGAATGGTGTTTTATGTTTTTCGAGTCCTCATAAATACAGTCTTTTTACCTGTTACTTCAGTAATATTTGCTATACCGTGATCTGCAAACAGATCAATGGCATCCTTCTGTAGTAGCTTATTGGCATCTGATTTATTTCTGCCTAAGGCTTTATATCCACCGCATGCACTGTCGAACTCTGCAAAGGCTATTTGTTTATGTCCATTAAAGCCAGATTTGTTACTATTTTTGAAGTATATTATGTCAATAATATTTAGTCTGATATTATGTATTCTAATATCAGTTAGGTGATGTAAAATAATATCAGTTATAAAAGTAAATAATTTTAAGTAATGTACAAGTAATTAAAACAAAGTGTACCCTACTTAAAAAGCTCAGCCCACCAGTCAACCTACCCATCTTTTTTGGCAAAAAAAAAAAAACGATTATTCCTCCCTCCCCCAATGGAGGCCTCATTTCTTGACGGGACGAAGGGATGGCCGGAAGTAAGCCGCAGTTCAGTTCATTTTTTTTCTTACAATCCGCATCCCCTCTAGCCCTGTTCCTCACAGAACCCTAAATCTCTCTGTACTAAAATATCTCCATTTTGTTTTCCTGGTTACCATCTCCTCACAAGCTTCCGTAACATGGGTGGCACCTGTCATATCAAATCTGAATGTGCAGTTGACACTGTTTTAAACTTCAGTTAATTTTGATTACTCACTGTATAAACTATATTATCTAAATATTTCCAAATATATCTGTGTAGTCTATCGCTCCCCCAGTGCTTCTTCAGAACCCGGTGTATTTGATTCAATGACCACACAGTTGACTAACCTTAACTTTACCCTTAGCACCAAAATTACCATTTTGGGTGATTTTAGCGTACGTAATGTTTGATGGTTACCGCATTCTGCCAGGACTGACGATATTGGTCTAGAGAGCGAGCTGTTTGCAGAATCGTTTAACCCCACGCAGTTGGTAAAGCAACCAGCCAGAATATCAGATAATCCTAACCGATCTATTCCTGACAAATAATCTAGATCAAAACAAAATAGAAGTACTGTCACCACTTGAATCCTCCGACCACAATCGTCGGCTCCCCCAGACTCCCTCTTTCTGAACCTGTCAGGGGGACCCTATAGCACATTGATAGGGGACTCTGGGATGGATTTAGAAATTATCTTGCTGACATTTTATGGCAGTCTCTTTTCTCTAGTGATGTCAGTTTTACCCAGTCCCACATAAATGGCTTAATACTAGCTTGTATGGATTTATTCATACCAAGTCAACAGTTCACTAAAAGATCGAACTCTCCAAAATGGTCTGATAGCAACTGTGCCAGAGCAGTGGCCCGAAAGTCATTGGCATATAACTCTTACTTAAAATGAAAAACATCTGAATCACTTTGTCAATATAAGATTTCTAGAAGGCATGCAAAAGCTGTAATGAATCTCGCAAAATCACTCTTTCTTCAAAATCAAGCATCAACTACTTAACAATCCTCATGACAATAGAATATTTTGGTTAGCTCTCCATTCTTTCAATAATACCTTTAACAAGTCATCACCCATTCCCCCACTAAAATTTTCAGAAGGTAACATTAAAAATGACCCGCGTGGTGAAGCAAATATCCACCTGTGCATTTGCCAGAAATTCTACCATACAGGAAGTCAGCCAGAACGTCCCAGTACTAGAACTTGACTCTCCCGAAAATGTTCCACTTAAATACAGACAAGATACGTAAAATCCATCCTAGACAATTTACCTACCAACAAAGCTCCAGGCCCAGATGGAATTCCTCCAGTTGTTTTGAAAAACTGCCCCCAGAACTCGCCTCTGTTCTAGCTAAATTATTCGGACTATGCATACATACTTCTTCATTATTCAACACTTCACAGTTCATTCACACTCAAACACCCATTTACAGTACAAATTTTAATATCTCTAAATCTCAGCTCAGTGCAGCCATCTCCATAAGATCAATGAATGGGGACAAAATAACCTTGTCTCTTTTAATGCTAGTGAAACCAAATATATACAATTTACCATTAGACAGATATTGCCAGATTCGTATATTACCTTCAGTCCTACTAATATTTCTAATATTTCCATCTCCAAAAGCATTGAAATTCTCGGTGTCTCACTTAATAATGCCCTCAGCTGGACCTCTCATGTCAGATCACTTGGTAAAACTGCCTAAAAAAAAACTTGGATTATTGTACAGAGTCCGTAACTTCTTCACTGACGAGCAGTTAGCTATAATTTAGAAGAGTCATGTGCACTCTCAGCTAGAATATTGCTCACCCTTGTGGCATGGATGTGGAGAGGTTGCACTAAAACAGCTAGACAAAATTCAGAAAAAAGCTGTTGGAATTTGTAATAACCTTTCTATTATAAATAAACTACCTCTCCTACAAGTAAGAAGGAATATCGCCTCCCTTGCATTATTTTACTGATATTTTATGGCAAATGCTCAGACGAAGTTGCGTCCATTGTGCCATCTTTCCATGCCTTCCCTCGTGCTACACAGGCATCTGGTAGCACTTATGACTGGAATGTCACACAGCCATATTGCAGAACTTCTGCCTATCAGTATTCTTTTATTCCCCGAACTGCATCTCTCTGGAAATCACTTCCCTGGAGTTGTTTCACCCCAAACTTCAACTTACAGCTGTTCAAGTGCAGCTGTTACAGATTTTTTAATGAATGGAGGACGCCGGTAATCTTGTGTATGGATTAATTTGTTTTATTCATTACTTTTTCCTTTCTCTGTTCTGTACTATATATATATATATATATATATATATATATATATATATATATATATATATTGTTACATAGCCTATGATTTCATCATCCTTTGTGTAATTCTAACGTACAGTATGCTGCATGTTTGATCACGAGTGTGTTCTACCTCAGTCCCCCCTTCTACCGTTATAGTAGAGTAAGTCGTTCTTTCTGTTGTTCAGAGCAGGATTGTCAACTCTTTGTCCCCTTTAGCTTCATTTGCGCGTCCTTCTTACAAGTTGTATCAGGCTCTGCCGGCCCCTATATAATGAGCTCAGTCTCTGCATTGTTGCCACTTAGATCTACTCCTCATTTTCTTCACATCTCTGTCCTCCCCTGTACGGTTGTTATTATTGTGAGTGCTCAGGAAGTCTCCAACCATCTAGCAGCTGTGTAATTTGAGTATGAGTGTTATTACATTTTGTTCTTGTACTGTATAGCATAAGGTGTTGATTTGTAGGCCTAGTGAGGTTTTTGTGATTAATGTAAAGTTTCATGTCAGTCATTGTTAATGATATTTTGTATCTGTAATAATATATCTTGCATTCACTGAGTATTATCCGGTATTATCATTTTATCAGGGCTGACTTAGATAAATTTACTCTTGCTAATTTCGTGTTAATAGAAGCTATTGCAGTTAACCATATATTTAACCTTTTTTTTGACATTACATTATCCTTATGAGTCCTGATTGTTTTGTTGTTAGTTTGAGCATTAAACTTTAACTTGTAATATTACCTAACTCTTTTGTTTTGAACCTGCAACTTTATGGGACAGTAGTGATTTTTAGTATTCTCACTTAAAGTGTACATTATCTTTCTCTGTTCCGTAACAAATTTGGCGACCTCGCCAGGATATTCAGGATATTATCATAAGGATATTGCTTGATATTTTGTGACTGTGATTTATTCATAAAGTCTACTATTACTACGCTTGATGAAGCCAAAGATTTTTTGTCAAATGTGCAAACAGTGTGTGATGTAGAAAACAGAACAAAGAATGAACTTAAGCTTGTTGCTCAACAATTGGGAATTGCTGTTCGTTCTCATCATTCTAAAGATCAAATTGTTGACATGATTAATGAAAGCTTATTTAATGTAGCTCTTCCAAATGAACAAACGCAGATTGAATTAGCTAAGTTACAGCTAGCCCTGCAGGAGGCTCGTGCTAAGGAGGCTGAATTTCAGGCAAAAGCTAAGGAGGCTGAGGCACAAGTTGAAATTGCTAGGATTCAGGCAGACCACGAGTATTGCATGAAACAAGGTGGAACTGGATCATCTAGCTCTGATGATTTTGATGTGGCTAAAAATGTTAAACTTGTCCCTCCTTTTAATGAATCTGATTTAACAAAGTATTTTCAGTTGTTTGAGAGGGTAGCTACAGGCTTTAATTGGCCCAAAAAGTATTGGCCAGTACTCCTTCAAACTGTTCTCACCGGTAAAGCTCAAGTAACTTATGCATCTTTGCCTCAGGATCAATGTGATAATTATGATGTAGTTAAGAGCTTGATTCTTAAGGCCTATGAGCTTGTTCCTGAAGCCTATAGAGTAAAATTTAGGACAACTTATAAGCAAGATAAGCAATCCCATGTTGAGTATGCAAAAATCAAAGAAGATCTGTTAGAGCAGTGGTTAAATTCTAAGAATGTGGATTCTGATTTTGACAAATTTAAGCAGATGATTTTGCTGGAGGACTTCAAAAGGTGTATTAACAAAGATGTAAGCCTGTATCTTGATGAGATAAGAATAGATAATTTGTCTGATGCTGCAGTTTTAGCTGATGAATGTGTTCTCATTCACAAGAGATATTCTAAAGAAAAAGGGAAAGCTGAGAGTAAGTACGTTGCCTCTACTCAGAGTACACGTAACAGGAAAGAGAATAAAGATGATGTTTCTCAGGAAGTAAATACCAGCTTCACCTCTAGATTTCAGAAAAGTAAATGTACTTATTGTAGTAAGCTTGGTCATACTACGGAGAAATGTTTCAGGAGGCAGCGTGATGTGAACAAAAAGTAGTCTTTAAATATTCAGTCAATTGGTCTAGTGTCCACCCTTGAGAGTTCCCAGAATTCTTTAACTGAGTTAACTGAACCTGCTTTCAGGGATAACTTAAATTCTCATGATGGAGCTCCTCTTTTGAGCAGTGACGTGGGTGACACTCTCAAGAGTTCATGTGCTAATTTCCTGTCTGATGGGTTTGTCAGTCTTCTGGACAGTAATGACAGGGAAATCAGTTAAAATATATCGTGATACAGGTGCTTGCTAATCCCTTATGCTGACCAGTGTTCTAGGCTCTAATGTTAATTCCTCTGATGAAACTGTAATCCTACAAGGTGTAGGGAATAATTACTTCTCTGTCCCTCTGTGCAGAGTGAATTTAGAGTCTAGTTTTGTTAATGGTTCCGTTATGGTTGGGTTGGTTGAGACACTCCCAATGTCAGGTGTAACTTTCTTACTTGGAAATGATATTGGTGGAAGTCAAGTGTGTCCAGCTCCTCAGTTGTCTAGTGAGCCAGTGGCTGCGGCCCAGGATTGTGATGTCCCTGATGTGTTCCCTGCATGTGCTGTCCCTAGGGCTAAGTCTAAAGTTACTGGTGACTTAGAGGATAATGATGATGATGATGTTATCCTAGCTGACACTTTTCTTGCTAATTTGGACCACTCACCAGATGAGGCAGTACCCCGTAGTGTTGATAATTTGTCTCGTCAAGAGTTGGTTGAGTTGCAGGTTGCTGACCCTGAGCTGAAAGGTCTAGCTAACTCTGCTTGCAGTGAGGAAGAGTCAGCTGGTGCTTCTACTTGTTATTATATAAAGTCAGGAGTACTTATGAGGAAGTGGAGACCCCCAGCAGCATCAGCCGACTGTGAATGGGAGGTTGTACATCAAGTTGTCATCCCTCGTGTTTGTAGGCAGGATATCATTAGAGTGGCTCATGATTCCAGTTTGGCAGGACACCTTGGAGTGAGGGAGACTGTGGCACGCATTTTGAAACACTTCTACTGGCCAGGTATCTTCAGGGATGTTTCCTGGTATTGTAAGTCTTGTCACACCTGTCAAGTTGTGGGGAAGTGTAATCAGACCGAAAAGGTTGCACCTCTAGTTCCCATTCCTCCTTTTGAGGCGCCTTTCACCCGTGTGTTGGTGGATATTGTGGGCCCTCTTCCTAAGACTTCTTCAGGATTTTCTTATGTGTTGACCCTGATTGATATGGCTACTCGTTATCCTGAAGCCATTCCACTTAGAAATATCTCAGCAAAGAACGTGGTTAAGGAAATGCTGGGGTTCTTCACAAAGTTTGGTCTGCCCAAGGAGGTACAGTCAGACCGGGAAGTAATTTCATGTCAAATGTTTTCAAGCAGTCTCTGAAAGAGTTGGGCATCACCCAGATCACGTCTTCAGCTTACCATCCCCAGACCCAAGGAGCGTTGGAGAGATATCATCAAACACTCAAATTGATGCTCAAGAAATACTGTTTGGAACATCAGAAAGACTGGGATAAAGGTCTTCCATTCGTTGTGTTTGCTGCAAGAGAATCTCCAAATGAATCACTGGGCTTCTCACCTTTTGAACTACTGTTTGGCCATGAAGTAAGAAGACCCCTTAAGCTACTCAAGGAATGCTGGCTGTCGGAGGAAGATGACGTCAACCTGCTGGAGTATGTGATGAAGTTGAAAGAACGGCTGTCCACTGCTTTACAGCTGGCGAGAGAGAATTTAGGAGCTGCTCAGGAGAAGATGAAAACTTGGTATGATAAGAAGTCCAGGTTACGCCACTTTCAGCCAGGAGATCAGGTTTTGATTCTGCTACCAGTGCATGGGCAACCTCTTCAAGCCAAGTTTAGTGGTCCTTATTTCGTGGAGAAGAAACTCAGTGATGTCAACTATGTCATCGCCACACCAGATCGTAGAAAGAACAAGCAACTTTGTCACATCAACATGCTAAAGTTATATCACAGGCGGGACGAAAATAATCCAGTCTGCACTGTAGCTGTTCCACCCGAGTCTGCAAGTGAAGCCCTCCCATGCAGCATGAGCCTGAGTGATAGTTTGGGGAAGAATCCTGATATCATGAATGATCTCCAGACTATGCTTTCTCATCTACCTCCCGAGGAAAGGCAGGACTTTTCGGCATTACTGCAGGAGTACCCGCAAGTGTTCCGTGCCACTCCAGGAAGAACCACTGTGTTGATGCATGATGTCGATGTTGGAGACGCAAAGCCAATTAAACTGCCTCCTTACTGTGTGAACCCAGTGAAAGTTCCTCTCATCCAGAAGGAGCCTGGCTACCTGTTGGACCACAAGATGATTGAGCCCTGTCAGAGCGAGTGGAGTTCTCCTGTCACTCTAGTCCCTAAGCCAGGTGGGTCACAGCGGCTTTGCATCGACTACAGACGTGTTAATCAGATAACCAAAACAGACACGTACCCTCTCCCTCACGTGGAAGATTGCATAGACAAGATCGGAAAGGCTAGGTACATAAGTAAGTTTGATTTGTTAAAGGGATACTGGCAAGTACCTATGACTGAACATGCTAGGGAGATCTCATGTCTTGTAACACTAGGAAAGACTTTTGCATGTTCTGTAATGCCATATGGTATGAAGAATGCACCAGCCACATTTCAGAAGCTCATGAATGTTGTAACAGAGGGTTTGGCAGGGTGTGTTGTTTATATTGATGATGTATTAATCTTCAGTGACAGCTAGAAAGATCACCTATGCCATGTCAGTAAATTTCTTGAGCGTTTGGTTCAGGCTAATCTTGTAGCTAATTTATCAAAGTGTGAGTTTGGTCAAGCTAAAGTTCAGTACCTTGGGTATGTAATTGGTGATGGATATGTTGCACCACCAGCAGCTAAGGTTCAGGTTATAAGTGATCTTCCCAGACCTAAAAGTAGGAAAGAGCTACAGAGATTTTTGGGAATGGTAGGTTATTACAGGAGGTTTGTTCTTAACTTTTCAATTCTTGTATCACCACTTACAGACCTACTGAAAAAGGGAGTTGAATTTGTATGGACCGATAACTGTGAATCCTCTTTCAACAAACTTAAAGCTATCCTATTAAGTCAGCCAGTGCTCGCTACTCCAAATTTTGCTAAGCCTTTTAAGATGGCTGTTGACGCAAGTGATACAGGAGCTGGGGCTGTTTTGCTGTAAGAGGATGATCAGGGTATTGAACACCCTGTATCTTATTACAGTAAGAAGTTCACTCCACCTCAAAAGAACTACTCAACTATTGAGAAAGAGCTTTTGCCCTTGATTTTGGGTTTACAGCATTTTTCATTTTATTTGTGTTCTGGTTTTGACCCCATATTCATTTATACCGATCATAACCCACTGAAATTCCTTAGTAAGTTTAAAGATAAAAATCAGAGATTGATAAGATGGAGTCTACTTCTTCAGGAGTATTCATTAGACATACAACATGTCAAGGGGAAAGAAAATGTTATTGCAGATTGCTTATCTAGACTTTAGACAGATGGTTTTAGAGTAATAAGAAATTTCCTTTGTAAATTTCTTTTTTCTTTGTGGGGAGGTGTTACATAGCCTATGATTTCATCATCCTTTGTGTAATTCTAACGTACAGTATGCTGCATGTTTGATCACGAGCGTGTTCTACCTCAGTCCCCCCTTCTACCATTATAGTAGAGTAAGTCATTCTTTCTGTTGTTCAGAGCAGGATTGTCAACTCTTTGTCCCCTATAGCTTCATTTGCGCGTCCTTCTTACAAGTTGTATCAAGCTCTGCCAGCCCCTAAATAATGAGCTCAGTCTCTGCATTACTGCCACTTAGATCTACTCCTCATTTTGTTCACATCTCTGTCCTCCCCTGTACAGTTGTTATTATTGTGAGTGCTCAGGAAGTCTCCAACCATCTAGCAGCTGTGTAATTTGGGTATGAGTGTTATTACACTTTGTTCTTGTACTGTATAGCATAAGGTGTTGATTTGTAGGCCTAGTGAGGTTTTTGTGATTAATGTAAAGTTTCATGTCAGTCATTGTTAATGATATTTTGTATCTGTAATAATATATCTTGCATTCACTGAGTATTATCCGGTATTATCATTTTATCAGGGCTGACTTAGATAAATTTACTCTTGCTAATTTCGTGTTAATAGAAGCTATTGCAGTTAACCATATATTTAACCTTTTTTTTGACATTACATTATCCTTATGAGTCCTGAATGTTTTGTTGTTAGTTTGAGCATTAAACTTTAACTTGTAATTTTACCTAACTCTTTTGTTTTGAACCTGGAACTTTATGGGACAGTAGTGATTTTTAGTATTCTCACTTAAAGTGTACATTATCTTTCTCTGTTCCGTAACAAATTTGGCGACCTCGCCACGATATTCAGGATATTATCATAAGGATATTGCTTGATATTTTGTGACTGTGATTTATTCATGAAGTCTACTATTACTACGCTTGATGAAGCCAAAGATTTTTTGTCAAATGTGCAAACAGTGTGTGATGTAGAAAACAGAACAAAGAATGAACTTAAGCTTGTTGCTCAACAATTGGGAATTGCTGTTCGTTCTCATCATTCTAAAGATCAAATTGTTGACATGATTAATGAAAGCTTATTTAATGTAGCTCTTCCAAGTGAGCAAACGCAGATTGAATTAGCTAAGTTACAGCTAGCCCTGCAGGAGGCTCGTGCTAAGGAGGCTGAATTTCAGGCAAAAGCTAAGGAGGCTGAGGCACAAGTTGAAATTGCTAGGATTCAGGCAGACCACGAGTATTGCATGAAACAAGGTGGAACTGGATCATCTAGCTCTGATGATTTTGATGTGGCTAAAAATGTTAAACTTGTCCCTCCTTTTAATGAATCTGATTTAACAAAGTATTTTCAGTTGTTTGAGAGGGTAGCTACAGGTTTTAATTGGACCAAAAAGTATTGGCCAGTACTCCTTCAAACTGTTCTCACCGGTAAAGCTCAAGTAACTTATGCATCTTTGCCTCAGGATCAATGTGATAATTATGATGTAGTTAAGAGCTTGATTCTTAAGGCCTATGAGCTTGTTCCTGAAGCCTATAGAGTAAAATTTAGGACAACTTATAAGCAAGATAAGCAACCCCATGTTGAGTATGCAAAAATCAAAGAAGATCTGTTAGAGCAGTGGTTAAATTCTAAGAATGTGGATTCTGATTTTGACAAATTTAAGCAGATGATTTTGCTGGAGGACTTCAAAAGGTGTATTAACAAAGATGTAAGCCTGTATCTTGATGAGATAAGAATAGATAATTTGTCTGATGCTGCAGTTTTAGCTGATGAATGTGTTCTCATTCACAAGAGATATTCTAAAGAAAAAGGGAAAGCTGAGAGTAAGTACGTTGCCTCTACTCAGAGTACACGTAACAGGAAAGAGAATAAAGATGATGTTTCTCAGGAAGTAAATACCAGCTTCACCTCTAGATTTCAGAAAAGTAAATGTACTTATTGTAGTAAGCTTGGTCATACTACGGAGAAATGTTTCAGGAGGCAGCGTGATGTGAACAAAAAGTAGTCTTTAAATATTCAGTCAATTGGTCTAGTGTCCACCCTTGAGAGTTCCCAGAATTCTTTAACTGAGTTAACTGAACCTGCTTTCAGGGATAACTTAAATTCTCATGATGGAGCTCCTCTTTTGAGCAGTGACGTGGGTGACACTCTCAAGAGTTCATGTGCTAATTTCCTGTCTGATGGGTTTGTCAGTCTTCTGGACAGTAATGACAGGAAATCAGTTAAAATATATCGTGATACAGGTGCTTGCTAATCCCTTATGCTGACCAGTGTTATAGGCTCTAATGTTAATTCCTCTGATGAAACTGTAATCCTACAAGGTGTAGGGAATAATTACTTCTCTGTCCCTCTGTGCAGAGTGAATTTAGAGTCTAGTTTTGTTAATGGTTCCGTTATGGTTGGGTTGGTTGAGACACTCCCAATGTCAGGTGTAACTTTCTTACTTGGAAATGATATTGGTGGAAGTCAAGTGTGTCCAGCTCCTCAGTTGTCTAGTGAGCCAGTGGCTGCGGCCCAGGATTGTGATGTCCCTGATGTGTTCCCTGCATGTGCTGTCCCTAGGGCTAGGTCTAAAGTTACTGGTGACTTAGAGGATAATGATGATGATGATGTTATCCTAGCTGACACTTTTCTTGCTAATTTGGACCACTCACCAGATGAGGCAGTACCCCGTAGTGTTGATAATTTGTCTCGTCAAGAGTTGGTTGAGTTGCAGGTTGCTGACCCTGAGTTGAAAGGTCTAGCTAACTCTGCTTGCAGTGAGGAAGAGTCAGCTGGTGCTTCTACTTGTTATTATATAAAGTCAGGAGTACTTATGAGGAAGTGGAGACCCCCAACAGCATCAGCCGACTGTGAATGGGAGGTTGTACATCAAGTTGTCATCCCTCGTGTTTGTAGGCAGGATATCATTAGAGTGGCTCATGATTCCAGTTTGGCAGGACACCTTGGAGTGAGGGAGACTGTGGCACGCATTTTGAAACACTTCTACTGGCCAGGTATCTTCAGGGATGTTTCCTGGTATTGTAAGTCTTGTCACACCTGTCAAGTTGTGGGGAAGTGTAATCAGACCGAAAAGGTTGCACCTCTAGTTCCCATTCCTCCTTTTGAGGCGCCTTTCACTCGTGTGTTGGTGGATATTGTGGGCCCTCTTCCTAAGACTTCTTCAGGATTTTCTTATGTGTTGACCCTGATTGATATGGCTACTCGTTATCCTGAAGCCATTCCACTTAGAAATATCTCAGCAAAGAACGTGGTTAAGGAAATGCTGGGGTTCTTCACAAAGTTTGGTCTGCCCAAGGAGGTACAGTCAGACCGGGAAGTAATTTCATGTCAAATGTTTTCAAGCAGTCTCTGAAAGAGTTGGGCATCACCCAGATCACGTCTTCAGCTTACCATCCCCAGACCCAAGGAGCGTTGGAGAGATATCATCAAACACTCAAATCGATGCTCAAGAAATACTGTTTGGAACATCAGAAAGACTGGGATAAAGGTCTTCCATTCGTTGTGTTTGCTGCAAGAGAATCTCCAAATGAATCACTGGGCTTCTCACCTTTTGAACTACTGTTTGGCCATGAAGTAAGAAGACCCCTTAAGCTACTCAAGGAATGCTGGCTGTCAGAGGAAGATGACGTCAACCTGCTGGAGTATGTGATGAAGTTCAAAGAACGGCTGTCCACTGCTTTACAGCTGGTGAGAGAGAATTTAGGAGCTGCTCAGGAGAAGATGAAAACTTGGTATGATAAGAAGTCCAGGTTACGCCACTTTCAGCCAGGAGATCAGGTTTTGATTCTGCTACCAGTGCATAGGCAACCTCTTCAAGCCAAGTTTAGTGGTCCTTATTTCGTGGAGAAGAAACTCAGTGATGTCAACTATGTCATCGCCACACCAGATCGTAGAAAGAACAAGAAACTTTGTCACATCAACATGCTAAAGTTATATCACAGGCGGGACGAAAATAATCCAGTCTGCACTGTAGCTGTTCCACCTGAGTCTGCAAGTGAAGCCCTCCCATGCAGCATGAGCCTGAGTGATAGTTTGGGGAAGAATCCTGATATCATGAATGATCTCCAGACTATGCTTTCTCATCTACCTCCCGAGGAAAGGCAGGACTTTTCGGCATTACTGCAGGAGTACCCGCAAGTGTTCCGTGCCACTCCAGGAAGAACCACTGTGTTGATGCATGATGTCGATGTTGGAGACGCAAAGCCAATTAAACTGCCTCCTTACCGTGTGAACCCAGTGAAAGTTCCTCTCATCCAGAAGGAGCCTGGCTACCTGTTGGACCACAAGATGATTGAGCCCCGTCAGAGCGAGTGGAGTTCTCCTGTCACTCTAGTCCCTAAGCCAGGTGGGTCATAGCGGCTTTGCATCGACTACAGACGTGTTAATCAGATAACCAAAACAGACACGTACCCTCTCCCTCACGTGGAAGATTGCATAGACAAGATCGGAAAGGCTAGGTACATAAGTAAGTTTGATTTGTTAAAGGGATACTGGCAAGTACCTATGACTGAACATGCTAGGGAGATCTCATGTCTTGTAACACTAGGAAAGACTTTTGCATGTTCTGTAATGCCATATGGTATGAAGAATGCACCAGCCACATTTCAGAAGCTCATGAATGTTGTAACAGAGGGTTTGGCAGGGTGTGTTGTTTATATTGATGATGTATTAATCTTCAGTGACAGCTAGAAAGATCACCTATGCCATGTCAGTAAATTTCTTGAGCGTTTGGTTCAGGCTAATCTTGTAGCTAATTTATCAAAGTGTGAGTTTGGTCAAGCTAAAGTTCAGTACCTTGGGTATGTAATTGGTGATGGATATGTTGCACCACCAGCAGCTAAGGTTCAGGTTATAAGTGATCTTCCCAGACCTAAAAGTAGGAAAGAGCTACAGAGATTTTTGGGAATGGTAGGTTATTACAGGAGGTTTGTTCTTAACTTTTCAATTCTTGTATCACCACTTACAGACCTACTGAAAAAGGGAGTTGAATTTGTATGGACCGATAACTGTGAATCCTCTTTCAACAAACTTAAAGCTATCCTATTAAGTCAGCCAGTGCTCGCTACTCCAAATTTTGCTAAGCCTTTTAAGATGGCTGTTGACGCAAGTGATACAGGAGCTGGGGCTGTTTTGCTGTAAGATGATGATCAGGGTATTGAACACCCTGTATCTTATTACAGTAAGAAGTTCACTCCACCTCAAAAGAACTACTCAACTATTGAGAAAGAGCTTTTGCCCTTGATTTTGGGTTTACAGCATTTTTCATTTTATTTGTGTTCTGGTTTTGACCCCATATTCATTTATACCGATCATAACCCACTGAAATTCCTTAGTAAGTTTAAAGATAAAAATCAGAGATTGATAAGATGGAGTCTACTTCTTCAGGAGTATTCATTAGACATACAACATGTCAAGGGGAAAGAAAATGTTATTGCAGATTGCTTATCTAGACTTTAGACAGATGGTTTTAGAGTAATAAGAAATTTCCTTTGTAAATTTCTTTTTCTTTGTGGGGAGGTGTTACATAGCCTATGATTTCATCATCCTTTGTGTAATTCTAACGTACAGTATGCTGCATGTTTGATCACGAGCGTGTTCTACCTCAGTCCCCCCTTCTACCATTATAGTAGAGTAAGTCGTTCTTTCTGTTGTTCAGAGCAGGATTGTCAACTCTTTGTCCCCTATAGCTTCATTTGCGCGTCCTTCTTACAAGTTGTATCAAGCTCTGCCAGCCCCTAAATAATGAGCTCAGTCTCTGCATTACTGCCACTTAGATCTACTCCTCATTTTGTTCACATCTCTGTCCTCCCCTGTACAGTTGTTATTATTGTGAGTGCTCAGGAAGTCTCCAACCATCTAGCAGCTGTGTAATTTGAGTATGAGTGTTATTACATTTTGTTCTTGTACTGTATAGCATAAGGTGCTGATTTGTAGGCCTAGTGAGGTTTTTGTGATTAATGTAAAGTTTCATGTCAGTCATTGTTAATAATATTTTGTATCTGTAACAATATATCTTGCATTCACTGAGTATTATCCGGTATTATCATTTTATCAGGGCTGATTTAGATAAATTTACTCTTGCTAATTTCGTGTTAATAGAAGCTATTGCAGTTAACCATATATTTAACCTTTTTTTTGACATTACATTATCCTTATGAGTCCTGAATGTTTTGTTGTTAGTTTGAGCATTAAACTTTAACTTGTAATTTTACCTAACTCTTTTGTTTTGAACCTGGAACTTTATGGGACAGTAGTGATTTTTAGTATTCTCACTTAAAGTGTACATTATCTTTCTCTGTTCCGTAACAAATTTGGCGACCTCGCCACGATATTCAGGATATTATCATAAGGATATTGCTTGATATTTTGTGACTGTGATTTATTCATGAAGTCTACTATTACTACGCTTGATGAAGCCAAAGATTTTTTGTCAAATGTGCAAACAGTGTGTGATGTAGAAAACAGAACAAAGAATGAACTTAAGCTTGTTGCTCAACAATTGGGAATTGCTGTTCGTTCTCATCATTCTAAAGATCAAATTGTTGACATGATTAATGAAAGCTTATTTAATGTAGCTCTTCCAAGTGAGCAAACGCAGATTGAATTAGCTAAGTTACAGCTAGCCCTGCAGGAGGCTCGTGCTAAGGAGGCTGAATTTCAGGCAAAAGCTAAGGAGGCTGAGGCACAAGTTGAAATTGCTAGGATTCAGGCAGACCACGAGTATTGCATGAAACAAGGTGGAACTGGATCATCTAGCTCTGATGATTTTGATGTGGCTAAAAATGTTAAACTTGTCCCTCCTTTTAATGAATCTGATTTAACAAAGTATTTTCAGTTGTTTGAGAGGGTAGCTACAGGTTTTAATTGGACCAAAAAGTATTGGCCAGTACTCCTTCAAACTGTTCTCACCGGTAAAGCTCAAGTAACTTATGCATCTTTGCCTCAGGATCAATGTGATAATTATGATGTAGTTAAGAGCTTGATTCTTAAGGCCTATGAGCTTGTTCCTGAAGCCTATAGAGTAAAATTTAGGACAACTTATAAGCAAGATAAGCAACCCCATGTTGAGTATGCAAAAATCAAAGAAGATCTGTTAGAGCAGTGGTTAAATTCTAAGAATGTGGATTCTGATTTTGACAAATTTAAGCAGATGATTTTGCTGGAGGACTTCAAAAGGTGTATTAACAAAGATGTAAGCCTGTATCTTGATGAGATAAGAATAGATAATTTGTCTGATGCTGCAGTTTTAGCTGATGAATGTGTTCTCATTCACAAGAGATATTCTAAAGAAAAAGGGAAAGCTGAGAGTAAGTACGTTGCCTCTACTCAGAGTACACGTAACAGGAAAGAGAATAAAGATGATGTTTCTCAGGAAGTAAATACCAGCTTCACCTCTAGATTTCAGAAAAGTAAATGTACTTATTGTAGTAAGCTTGGTCATACTACGGAGAAATGTTTCAGGAGGCAGCGTGATGTGAACAAAAAGTAGTCTTTAAATATTCAGTCAATTGGTCTAGTGTCCACCCTTGAGAGTTCCCAGAATTCTTTAACTGAGTTAACTGAACCTGCTTTCAGGGATAACTTAAATTCTCATGATGGAGCTCCTCTTTTGAGCAGTGACGTGGGTGACACTCTCAAGAGTTCATGTGCTAATTTCCTGTCTGATGGGTTTGTCAGTCTTCTGGACAGTAATGACAGGAAATCAGTTAAAATATATCGTGATACAGGTGCTTGCTAATCCCTTATGCTGACCAGTGTTCTAGGCTCTAATGTTAATTCCTCTGATGAAACTGTAATCCTACAAGGTGTAGGGAATAATTACTTCTCTGTCCCTCTGTGCAGAGTGAATTTAGAGTCTAGTTTTGTTAATGGTTCCGTTATGGTTGGGTTGGTTGAGACACTCCCAATGTCAGGTGTAACTTTCTTACTTGGAAATGATATTGGTGGAAGTCAAGTGTGTCCAGCTCCTCAGTTGTCTAGTGAGCCAGTGGCTGCGGCCCAGGATTGTGATGTCCCTGATGTGTTCCCTGCATGTGCTGTCCCTAGGGCTAGGTCTAAAGTTACTGGTGACTTAGAGGATAATGATGATGATGATGTTATCCTAGCTGACACTTTTCTTGCTAATTTGGACCACTCACCAGATGAGGCAGTACCCCGTAGTGTTGATAATTTGTCTCGTCAAGAGTTGGTTGAGTTGCAGGTTGCTGACCCTGAGTTGAAAGGTCTAGCTAACTCTGCTTGCAGTGAGGAAGAGTCAGCTGGTGCTTCTACTTGTTATTATATAAAGTCAGGAGTACTTATGAGGAAGTGGAGACCCCCAGCAGCATCAGCCGACTGTGAATGGGAGGTTGTACATCAAGTTGTCATCCCTCGTGTTTGTAGGCAGGATATCATTAGAGTGGCTCATGATTCCAGTTTGGCAGGACACCTTGGAGTGAGGGAGACTGTGGCACGCATTTTGAAACACTTCTACTGGCCAGGTATCTTCAGGGATGTTTCCTGGTATTGTAAGTCTTGTCACACCTGTCAAGTTGTGGGGAAGTGTAATCAGACCGAAAAGGTTGCACCTCTAGTTCCCATTCCTCCTTTTGAGGCGCCTTTCACTCGTGTGTTGGTGGATATTGTGGGCCCTCTTCCTAAGACTTCTTCAGGATTTTCTTATGTGTTGACCCTGATTGATATGGCTACTCGTTATCCTGAAGCCATTCCACTTAGAAATATCTCAGCAAAGAACGTGGTTAAGGAAATGCTGGGGTTCTTCACAAAGTTTGGTCTGCCCAAGGAGGTACAGTCAGACCGGGGAAGTAATTTCATGTCAAATGTTTTCAAGCAGTCTCTGAAAGAGTTGGGCATCACCCAGATCACGTCTTCAGCTTACCATCCCCAGACCCAAGGAGCGTTGGAGAGATATCATCAAACACTCAAATCGATGCTCAAGAAATACTGTTTGGAACATCAGAAAGACTGGGATAAAGGTCTTCCATTCGTTGTGTTTGCTGCAAGAGAATCTCCAAATGAATCACTGGGCTTCTCACCTTTTGAACTACTGTTTGGCCATGAAGTAAGAAGACCCCTTAAGCTACTCAAGGAATGCTGGCTGTCAGAGGAAGATGACGTCAACCTGCTGGAGTATGTGATGAAGTTCAAAGAACGGCTGTCCACTGCTTTACAGCTGGTGAGAGAGAATTTAGGAGCTGCTCAGGAGAAGATGAAAACTTGGTATGATAAGAAGTCCAGGTTACGCCACTTTCAGCCAGGAGATCAGGTTTTGATTCTGCTACCAGTGCATAGGCAACCTCTTCAAGCCAAGTTTAGTGGTCCTTATTTCGTGGAGAAGAAACTCAGTGATGTCAACTATGTCATCGCCACACCAGATCGTAGAAAGAACAAGAAACTTTGTCACATCAACATGCTAAAGTTATATCACAGGCGGGACGAAAATAATCCAGTCTGCACTGTAGCTGTTCCACCTGAGTCTGCAAGTGAAGCCCTCCCATGCAGCATGAGCCTGAGTGATAGTTTGGGGAAGAATCCTGATATCATGAATGATCTCCAGACTATGCTTTCTCATCTACCTCCCGAGGAAAGGCAGGACTTTTCGGCATTACTGCAGGAGTACCCGCAAGTGTTCCGTGCCACTCCAGGAAGAACCACTGTGTTGATGCATGATGTCGATGTTGGAGACACAAAGCCAATTAAACTGCCTCCTTACCGTGTGAACCCAGTGAAAGTTCCTCTCATCCAGAAGGAGCCTGGCTACCTGTTGGACCACAAGATGATTGAGCCCCGTCAGAGCGAGTGGAGTTCTCCTGTCACTCTAGTCCCTAAGCCAGGTGGGTCATAGCGGCTTTGCATCGACTACAGACGTGTTAATCAGATAACCAAAACAGACACGTACCCTCTCCCTCACGTGGAAGATTGCATAGACAAGATCGGAAAGGCTAGGTACATAAGTAAGTTTGATTTGTTAAAGGGATACTGGCAAGTACCTATGACTGAACATGCTAGGGAGATCTCATGTCTTGTAACACTAGGAAAGACTTTTGCATGTTCTGTAATGCCATATGGTATGAAGAATGCACCAGCCACATTTCAGAAGCTCATGAATGTTGTAACAGAGGGTTTGGCAGGGTGTGTTGTTTATATTGATGATGTATTAATCTTCAGTGACAGCTAGAAAGATCACCTATGCCATGTCAGTAAATTTCTTGAGCGTTTGGTTCAGGCTAATCTTGTAGCTAATTTATCAAAGTGTGAGTTTGGTCAAGCTAAAGTTCAGTACCTTGGGTATGTAATTGGTGATGGATATGTTGCACCACCAGCAGCTAAGGTTCAGGTTATAAGTGATCTTCCCAGACCTAAAAGTAGGAAAGAGCTACAGAGATTTTTGGGAATGGTAGGTTATTACAGGAGGTTTGTTCTTAACTTTTCAATTCTTGTATCACCACTTACAGACCTACTGAAAAAGGGAGTTGAATTTGTATGGACCGATAACTGTGAATCCTCTTTCAACAAACTTAAAGCTATCCTATTAAGTCAGCCAGTGCTCGCTACTCCAAATTTTGCTAAGCCTTTTAAGATGGCTGTTGACGCAAGTGATACAGGAGCTGGGGCTGTTTTGCTGTAAGAGGATGATCAGGGTATTGAACACCCTGTATCTTATTACAGTAAGAAGTTCACTCCACCTCAAAAGAACTACTCAACTATTGAGAAAGAGCTTTTGCCCTTGATTTTGGGTTTACAGCATTTTTCATTTTATTTGTGTTCTGGTTTTGACCCCATATTCATTTATACCGATCATAACCCACTGAAATTCCTTAGTAAGTTTAAAGATAAAAATCAGAGATTGATAAGATGGAGTCTACTTCTTCAGGAGTATTCATTAGACATACAACATGTCAAGGGGAAAGAAAATGTTATTGCAGATTGCTTATCTAGACTTTAGACAGATGGTTTTAGAGTAATAAGAAATTTCCTTTGTAAATTTCTTTTTTCTTTGTGGGGAGGTGTTACATAGCCTATGATTTCATCATCCTTTGTGTAATTCTAACGTACAGTATGCTGCATGTTTGATCACGAGCGTGTTCTACCTCAGTCCCCCCTTCTACCATTATAGTAGAGTAAGTCGTTCTTTCTGTTGTTCAGAGCAGGATTGTCAACTCTTTGTCCCCTATAGCTTCATTTGCGCGTCCTTCTTACAAGTTGTATCAAGCTCTGCCAGCCCCTAAATAATGAGCTCAGTCTCTGCATTACTGCCACTTAGATCTACTCCTCATTTTGTTCACATCTCTGTCCTCCCCTGTACAGTTGTTATTATTGTGAGTGCTCAGGAAGTCTCCAACCATCTAGCAGCTGTGTAATTTGAGTATGAGTGTTATTACATTTTGTTCTTGTACTGTATAGCATAAGGTGCTGATTTGTAGGCCTAGTGAGGTTTTTGTGATTAATATAAAGTTTCATGTCAGTCATTGTTAATAATATTTTGTATCTGTAACAATATATCTTGCATTCACTGAGTATTATCCGGTATTATCATTTTATCAGGGCTGATTTAGATAAATTTACTCTTGCTAATTTCGTGTTAATAGAAGCTATTGCAGTTAACCATATATTTAACCTTTTTTTTGACATTACATTATCCTTATGAGTCCTGAATGTTTTGTTGTTAGTTTGAGCATTAAACTTTAACTTGTAATATTACCTAACTCTTTTGTTTTGAACCTGGAACTTTATGGGACAGTAGTGATTTTTAGTATTCTCACTTAAAGTGTACATTATCTTTCTCTGTTCCGTAACAACATATATATATATATATATATATATATATATATATATATATATATATATATATATATATATATAATATATATATATATATAAAGTGTACATTATCTTTCTATGTTCCGTAACAATATATATATATATATATATATATATATATATATATATATATATATTAAATAAAAAAAGAATCACTGTAGTAGACCTTACCCTAGCGTTAGAAAAGGGTGCTACTGTGGCTACCTGCATAAACCCGATATGCTGGGTCTGTCGTATGTCACTGCCTTTGCGGCTCCCTGCGCTTCCGGGGCGTTTGTTAGATATCATGACGACTAAAGAAGTTGGTAGGATGGACACAGTTAACTGGGAAACTGCATCTGGAATCACGCTGTGACTTGGGCGGAGGATTCTTACGCGATTTTTTGCTTTTCAGTATTTGATATCAAATATTACATTGCATTTACGGTGTATGTTGAGGAATCTAAAGGCTAGATATCCATAGACTAGTGCTATTTCGTGACGAAAACTAAAGAGGTATGCTAGCAGTCACACTGACTTTGACCCTCACACTCGCTTCTTTCATGTCACAGAGATGATATCACAGACTCAGTATAATTAACCGTGACGTATATTTATATGTTTGAGTGTAATTGGAGCAGTTTGAACGTTATCAGTTCCTGGTGTGATGAGACAACCGGTCCGTACTGGTCATGAAAATAATATTTCATAGCCTCAAATCTGTCTAAATTGTCTAGTATTATGTAGTGGATAATACTTGATGTGATTTGAGGGGACAGAAAGTAGGAAAAGTAAGGTCTTAGTGAGAAAACATCCCAGTTAAGAATATCCTCGCTAATTTAAGTCATAACATTGCACTAATCATTTAATCGAGATGATACAAATAATCGAGCAATTAGAATAAAGGCGAGAGCTTAGAGATGCAGCCAGAAGACGTAAAATGACAGACAGATAAGCCAAATGGGGTGATAAAATCCAAAACGTGTGCTACAAGAGAACAGAACTGACTTACAACAAAGACAGGGGAGTGGTAGACTTGGGAGATGCCTTTGTAATCGTTTTGCGTTGGGTTGTTCTTGTGCAGAAGGTTTATTTAGCTTTAGCTGCTGTTGCTGCTGTTGCTTTTTTTTTTTTTCTTTTTCCAGGTAAGCACTCTTGCTTTCACAAAAGTAACCAGGAGCTAACACCTATGGTCATATTCCAAAGGTTTTTCATTGTCTTCGACATATCGTGAAAGTTTAAAAATTACATAGCAGTATATATACTATATATATATATATATATATATATATATATATATATATATATATATATATATATCATCAGCCGTTTGAGTGTCCACTGGAGAAGCGGGGACGATACAGCCAATGTATCTCTACCAAGTGGCTTAGGCTTAGGCTGTCTGATAGAGATTGTATGTAGGGTGAGAAGTGCTTGTGAGTGTAATTGTAGTGTTGGAGTGGCTTTGGATGTGTGTGTAGTTTGTGAACCAGGTGTAATCGGCCCGCGTAAGCCGACTGGGTGCAAGCATACTTTATAGTATGCGACACTGGTTCAACCATAGCACCCCTGATGTCCGCCAATGCAGTACATGGCCAGAAGAACCCTCCCAAACTTTATGACCCTGGCTGGGCGCGAACCCTCGTTCTTCAGCGTACGAGAACGCACACTTTATCACTGTACCACAGAGGCTCATATATATATATATATATATATATATATATATATATATATATATATATATATAGATAGATAGATAGACAGATATAGATATAGATGTATAATATTACTGAGAAGCGGGATTTAGTAGATAGGAAGTACTGGAAGAATCTCAGTATTTCTCGTATTTTTTCCATTACATGTCAGAGTTGCCAGTTACCCTGTTGTTTTGAGCAAGTTATTTTGTAAAGTTATGCATTGATTTTCAAGCTCTTTTTCTCTATAATGTTTTATTTCTGTGATCATTAAGCAACGTTGGGTCTGGTTAGTACTTGGATGGGTGACCGCCTGGGAACACCAGATGCTGTTGGCATCCCTACGTGTCAAGTGGGGTTGGTGGAGGATTAGTGCCCCTCCCTGTAAAACAATTAACTCTAAGCCCTTGGCCACCCCGTCTGGGATACATGGCGTCTGGCAATGAATGAATGGATGAATTAAACTATTAACTTTTATCTCAGTCTGTATGCAAAATAATGTTACGTCCCTATCCCACACTACCACAGGCTCCAACAGCAGTAGTTCAGTATAAGAATGACGTTGCCAATTGAGTTGTTCTTCCTATGGTCAACCGTTTGGTGTACAGCACGCAAGATCAGCCCGGGCATTGTAAATAAACACTGGCATCTTAAGTTCACAGTCTTTATTTTCCAAAGGATACACAATTCTTGCCAACTTCACTTCATTATTTTCACAAGCACTGGAGCTATACAATCTTCATTAACTTCGGTGGCACTGAACTGACACTGAACTATACTCAAACCGAACCGAAACGAAACTGGCTCCACTAGGCTCTTCCACCACCGTTTATAATTTCCCTGTTTACAAGAATGATCCACTACCTTCTCGGGAAAAGCAACAGTTGCCAACACGAAGACATCGACATCATCCAAAGTTTTCTTACACTCCAGAACTCTAAATTATTTAGCATACAAATTACATAATATAACAAACAACCACATAAATAAAAAAAATATAGAGAAAAAGAGTACAAAAATTATTGTATAACTTTACAAAATAACTCGCTCAAAATAGCAGGCTGACTGGTAACCTGACACGTAACTGAAAAATATGAGAAGTACTAAGAACTCTCAAGACTACCTAACTAGCAAATCCCACTTCTCAGCATTACCCCATTCCCAGTCCTTTGTCGTCGCAACAAAAGTACACAATGTATATGAACATAAATCTTTCTCCAAACTAACACTTAATTATACACAAAATGATCCTTCAACTTATCAGGTCTTATTCAATGCCGCTTCTGACAACGTCCCTGGTCCTCCACACAGTCCACTCCTCCTGGAAACTTGGTCCTCTTCCTGATGCAATTCTTCCCTCCAGAAACTGTCACCACCCTCCTGTACTTCAGCTCCTTGGCCCTCCTCAACATCCATAGGTAGAGGTGAGCACTATGACTTGGAGACGTCCCAGCTGCACTGTCCTGGCCCTTGGTACTGCCATAGACGATTCACGAGTACCATCTTTGAACAAGACTTATTGCCTCTCTAAATCCAGTACGATACATCTGATAGGTGGTTCAACACAGCGTAAGGCCAATCCCACGGGCTATGTAGCTTCAGTGACTGTCCCTTCTCCCGCTGATGATTGTATAACCAAACTTTGTCACCAGCCTTGAAGCTCATCTTTCATGCCTTGGCATCATACTTGCACTTCATCACTTTCCCTGAAAAATTTAGAACTTCTCACATTTAATGATGAACTTCAGCCAGCCTTCCTTGAAGATGCTTTGCATAGCTGGAGGTGTTTGTAGGCAGCTCTTCACCAGGTGATCTTCCCATTAACAAGTCAATGGGTATGTATAACTCATGGCCCAGCATCAGTTTTGCAGAGGTGTAGCCGGCAGACTCATGAGATGCAGACCGACATGCCATCAGCAATGCAGGTAATTTCTGGTCCCATTCTGTTTTTCTCTCTACGCAGTACTTCGCGAGTTCTTGTCCCGGGGTCTAGTTGAATTTCTCCATCGTCCCATCTGACTGGCCTTTGTGGGGCTGTCCTTGTCTTCTTGATCCCCAGGAACTTCAAGCACTCATGGAACACAGCAGACTCGAAGATTCTACCCTAGTCTGAATGTAGCTCTTGTGGCATCCCAAAATGACAGAAAAACTGGACAACCCACACCTGAGCAGCCTCTTGACCAGGGATGGCATAGGCTTCTGGCCACTTTGTGAAGTAGTTGACTGCAACACATATATACCGCTTTCCTCTTTCAGTGAGTGGCGGAGGTCCAGTAATGTCCACTGTGACTCTTTCCATCGGTGCACCCACATGGTACAGCTGGAGAGGGGTGCAACCACATTTCTTGGGTCCCTTCTTGGCACAACATACATCACAGGCCCGACACCACTCTTCAATATCCTGATGCATGCCAGTCCAGGAGAACCTCTGTTGCAGCCAACTTAGAGTTTCCTTCACTCCCAGGTGCCTATTAATGATCTGGTTATGGGACTCATCCAAGATCTTGGACCTCATTTTCTTTAGAACCACCAATCAGGTGTCTCTCACTGATGCTTCAGCTGTTTGTTGTTCAGATGAAGAAGGTCCCACTGACTCCAGTAGGTCATAGTTTCAGGGCTGAATTTGGAGACCTCTTCACAAGATGGTCGCACTGTACCCACTCTAGTATTGGTTGTAAGTCTTCATCCTCCATCTGCATCCTCCTGAGGTCTTCCTCAGTTGACAATGGCCCGGTCACTACAGTATGGCGGCATTTCTTGCTAAGATTCCCATTCCTACTACACTGCTTTCCGTCCATTCTTCTGTCTTCTCGCACACTGTCAGTCAAGGTTCTCTTGCATTTCCTCAGTAGTGGAGCTTCTTGGGAAAAACTGGCTGATTGTTGCCTCTTGTCACCAGACTTTACTAATTTACGCTAATTTTTCTCATCTTCTGCAGCCTTCTTCTTGCTGTCCTTCTCATTTGGGCAAACATAGCTGAAGTGTCCCACCTCACCACATGTTCAACACCTGTTTATTGCAATCGTGGATTTCCTTGCATTGTTCCATTCTTGCTCCTTCCGTTTGTAACAAACCACCTGCTTGCATCCCAGATTCCTGCAGAACTAGCAACCTCCTCTGGTCTCCTGTTCTCTCTTCTACTTGTGCAGGTACCAGTCCACTTTCCGATGTCCTGGCTTCTCTCAGTACCAGCAACTTCCTCTGATCTTCTCCTGCTCCCTCTCCCACTTGTTGCAGTCCTCTTCCCTAAGTCCTGGCTTTTCACAGTACCAGGAACATCCTTCAAACTTTTCTGTTTCACATACCTGCCCCTTTTTTGCCTTGAATCCTGCACTACAACCTACCTGAAAAGTGGACGTACTGAACCTGATGTAGGACTCAATTTCTAGAGCCCTGACTAGTGCTTCTTGCATGCGTCTTGGCTGTGCCTGCTTCACTTGCACTTTCAACCTGGCACTATCAACAGCATCGATGGACTTGTCCCTCAAAAGAGTAGCCAACAGGTTATCTGCTGCTCCAGGTCATAAGAAAGCTGCTAGTAGGATTCACCTCGAGCCCATACACGGGTCTGGAATCTTGCCCAGTAAACCTCAGTCTGGTACATGGTTCCATATCTGCATTCCAACACTTCTACTAAGGACTGATAACTGTTCCTCTCTTTTATGGACATCTGGCCCAGAATTTCCACTGCAGCACCCTTAACCCACTGCATCCCGGCAGATTTTTCACACCCCCAATCCCAGCAGATTTTAGATTTTTTTTTTCTTAGCTAAAACCACCGCTTTTTATCAGAAACATCGACAATTCAGAGAGAAAAAAGTGCTCAGTTGAGTTTAGAAATACGGTAGAAGTAAGAGTACCTTTACCTTATTACTGTGTTTTCTCAGGCCAGGCTCGAGAGAAAACATTTTCTATGAGAGGGGTTGCTATTTCAAACCATTCTAAACTGGTTAGATATTTATTTATTTGGTATGAATTTATATGTAGTACAGGAGTATATTGGTTTTCAGACAATAATATAGGCCATATAAGCATTGTTCACCCACCAAAAACATCAACATATGGCACTTTCTTTTACAACGTTACCGCCTCATCACCTCTTGTTTGCATCTTCCTCTGGCTTATTTCTTCCTTTGTCCTCCACCTCAGGAATCACTTTCACCTTGAATTTCGTCATTGGAGGGACCATGGTGCGACATGTCGTTACTGGCCAGGTCACTGCTAACAGGTGAGTTGCCGAGAAAATGGCGTGTGGGGGGAGGGGGATCAGGTGGGGCCAGGCATTATTCCCTCCGGCATTGGGTAGAGGAAGGTCTCCGACTTATCTATCTATTGCCAGACGCCTCAATCCCGTACGGGGTGGCCACAAACAAATCGCCTTCACGTCGCCCTGTCTCCCGCCATTTCACTGCCCTGCTCCCAATTCACACCATCCCTCCATCTCATCCTCGGCCTCCCCCTCCCTCTCCCCCCCTCCACCTCACTCACATACACTCTCCTCGTCAGTCTATCACCCTCCATCCTCTGTACATGGCCAAACCACATCAGTGTGTTCCTCCTAACGCTTCCTATTACATCCACATGCACACCACAACGCTTCTTTATATCCTCATTTGTCAGCCTGTCTCTCTATGTGACTCACAGGCTCCTCTTAAATAACTCATTTCCACTGCTCTCACTCTTGACTTGTGTCCTTCCAACAACGTCCAAGCTTCACTTCCATACATTAGAGTTAGTATCACAATACTGTCATGTAGTAATTTTTTCACTTCCATGCTCACTTCCCTGTTTCTTGTCACTGCTTTCAAGGAACCAGCAACCTTTCTTCCTTGTCGTACCCTTTCAAGCACTTCACCCTCCAAACTTCCATCCTTACTCATCACACTACCCAAGTACTTAAACGTACTCTCATTTTCCATTTCCTCACCATCTAACCTCACTGTACATTCATTGACTTCACCTCTCTCAAAGACCATCACTTTACTCTTCCCTACATTCACCTTTAGATTTCGTTTCTTACACACTCTCCCAAACTCATTCACCAAGCCTTGCAGCTCCCCTTCATCTTCACTCAACAACACAGTATCATCTGCAAACAACAGTACAGGGAGTTTCCAAACACTACCTTCTCTTACCAGGGCCACTCCAACATCCACTGCCCTACCTTGTACCACATATACCTACCAAAAATCACCCGTGAAACTTGAAAAATGTCCAAATGATGGACCTCGCAATTGCATAATGTATGGATACGTCGTCGGGTGTCACCATGACAAAACGTGGTGACGTATCCATACATCGTCGGGACGCGGCGGGTTAAGGCTAGTAGCAAGCTGCACTGCCCTCTGCCTATCATCCTAACCATTTTGATCAGCAAGCACCTCAAACTTTGCACAGTAATTTTCCCAAGATACTCTACCATCAAATTCCTGAGGTTTCTTTTTAAATGGACCCCTATTATAGCCATGCACTTCGCTGGTTTGAGGCATAAAAACTAGGGCATCATAATTAAGTCTAGGACTAAGAAATTCTGTGTTCTGATTATTCAATCTTGTAATGCTACCTTTAGATGCTTGGGATTAATCAAGATCTGCCATACACTGTCTATATTTTTCATATGATCCCTGTACACTAACCTGAGGCTTAACAGTGTAATATTTCTTTACAGCCTCAATTCTCTCACAAATTATCTTCATATGGCCATCCACATACATCAACTGGTCGTCTATATGCTGTCTACACTCCATCACATTATTGCTTCCATCCTACTTCTGCTGCTCTAGCTTGGCATCTAATTCCTCCTTAAACTGTTGCTGTTGTTCCTTCATTTCCCCCATGAAAGCATCTAGCTGTTCTTACATCCTCAGTTTTAGTTCCCTCTGTTGCTCCTGTAGTGCCTCTTGAAGCTGTATATATCATACTTTCTGTTCTTCACTTTGTGCATCAAACTGATCACTCTGTGCTAGGGATGGGCGTATCGATACCAAAATATCGATACTTTCGATACCAGCTATTTACGCTTAAGTATCGATATTGGTGCCTACGTATCTTCGATTAGTAAAGAAATATGTTCCAATATGGCAATTTTTAAGGAGAAAAAGTAATTTCGGTATGCAGAGAAATAATAATTTAGTATGCTGAAAGGCAGGGATAATATTTTTACATCTGGCAGCCTGGTGTCTTTGTCTCCTGCCGTACCACGTGACCGGGCATGTGACTGTACTGTACAAATCAGTCACACCACTGACCTTGACCGGAAATCACTGTTACAGCAGTGCTGGCACCCCTAGGCAATATATTAAGAAAACAGCATTAAGCAAATGTCGAGGTTTCTGTATCGGTAATTGATACCGTCGATGCTAGTCAATAATGTATTCGGTATCGTATCAATAGGAAATAGCCGGAATTGCCCACCACTACTCTGTGGTTGCAATTGTTCTTTAATTTCTTTCTGACCTTCATTTTGTGCCTGTAATTGTTCTTCATTCTGTGCTTGTAATTTTTCTTTGGGCTCTTTCTGTACTTCATTCTGTGCTTGCAATAGCTTCATGATTGATGCCAGACATGCCTCCTCCTGCCTAGCTTGGCCTCTAGTCTGTACAGCTTCTGCTTCCATATTGAAGGTTTGAATCACTGCAGCAATCTTCTAGTGATCCACACTCCTGACACCACTGTTACTTCCCAGTCTAACACTGCCACAAGGTCCAACAGCAGTTGTTAAGTATAGGAAGGACGTTGCCCAGTGAGTTGTTCTTCCTATGGTCAACCTTCCAGTGTACAGCACACAAAATCAGCTTAGGCGTTATAAATAGACACTAGCTTCATAAGTTCGCTGACTTTATTTTCCAAAGAATTACACTTAATGAGTGCTAACTTCAATGTTTTCACAAGTACTGGAGCTATACAGTCTTCACTAACTTCACTGACACTGAACTATATCCAAACTGTACTTAAACGAAACTGCCTTCCCTAGGCTCCATGGATGCCAAACCATATTTTCAAATGTAGCTATGCTCATGCCTGAAAGTCACTAAGATGTTGCTAACCATTCCATCGAAAGTCGCTAATATTACTCCTCCCCCTCCCCCCAATATTTTTGTTAATCAATAGCATTAGACTCGTGACTGAGTGGGTCGTGAGCACTGTGTAGGCCTAATACATACTGGAGTTTCGTGAAGACATGTCCTGTATGGACGCTGGTGCCACTTCTTCAATAAAGTTAAACAGCTTATGTCTATTATATTGTGCTCATCACAGAACAATAACAGAAAATTGATTGGCATTTTTTTTTCCAAGCCGTACCAGATGTACAGTCGTGGTCATAAATGATCACCTATCCTCCAGTACCCCGTGCCTCAGGCCGCCTCCTTTATGCGCGGCAAGTCACAGTGGAGCAAGAGGGGCTGAGAGGGAGGGGCCAGAGAGAGAAGGGAAGGTGGGTGGGGGGACGAGTGATGGTGTGGGGGTGAAGTGAGGGAGGGGAGGGAGGGTAGGTAGGGGAGGGAAAATGAAAGCGAAATGGTGGTCACATTATTTGTCTATTTTCTTTCATTCAGGTCATGATATAAAGAAGTTAATATTTGAGAGATAATGCTGCATTACATCTTGTATACCGGCGTCAGATAACAAGCTTAAGATTGGTGGTGATATCAAGGGCTGACTCATGAGAGAAATGTACGGACGTGTCAGATCAAATATTAGTGGGGAGCCAGATATTTGTGTTTATCCATATATTTTGACTTCGAAAGCAGAATGGAATCTAGATGGCTTTGAATTCCGTAATGCTTAATTAAGAAACGTCCTCTATCCTTACATGTAATTAATTTTGGAACTAAATATATGCAACCTTTGACATGGCTGAGTCCGCAGTAAATATTATCATCCTCTCGGTATACACTCCCTCTATACAGTCTCCATCATGTCAACTATTTTATGGCATCACCTTATGAAAAGGCTATTTAAAATAATTGTGCATAAAAGATAAATAAATTTGATGTCTGTGCACATGGGTGGATATAATTACGATATCTCATAAAATGTTAGAAGGAAAATAAAACAAAATCCTAACCAAACTCCCAAAATAAATCTGTGTCAATGTTCACCAACTGATAAAGCCAAACCAACAAGGAAAGCCTTAGTAAGTAGTCCAGTGGCCTCCTGCCTCTTAATAACCTTTAGCAGTCTTTGCAGCAGCGAGGAAACAATGTTGTTGATGGTTTGCTGATTTCGTCTGAACAGCCCCAGCTCGTCCATGGTGTGCTGGAGGAGGCTGGCCTGTGTCCTCTCGTTCTCTGGCTCCCACGCGTTGACGGTCTGGGCCCACACAGTCTTGATGTCTCTGCACTAATGTCTGGTCTGTCATGTCAGTATATTTCCCACACGAGCCAGCAATTGGTCTGTCACATCAGTATTTTTCTCACACAAGCCAGCAATGGATATCACCACCAATCTAAAGCCTGTTATCTGACGCCGCTATACAAGATGTAATGCAGCATTATTTACCAAATATTATCTCTGTATATCATGCCTTGAATGAGAGAAAATAGACAAATAATGTGACCACCAACCACTTCGAATTTCATTCTCCCTCCCCTACCTACCTTCACTCCACTCTCGCACCATCACTCGTCCCCCACCCACCTTCCCTTCTCTCTATGGCCCCTCCCTCTCAGTCTCTCTTACTCCACTCTGACTTGCTGCGCATAAAGGAGCCAACCTGAGGCACGGGGTACTGGATGATAGGTGATTATTTATGACCACGACTGTACTTAGCACTACGATAAGTACCAAATCTCATACATGTATTTTAGTACCCAGCAAAATCGGCATAACCTGTGGCTTGGTCTGGGTAAACCGTCAAGAGAGAGGGAGGATCTGCGGACGGGTACCAGACGAACATGAACTGGACAAGTCCAAGCAGTCTCATCAAATTCATTTCCATGTTATTTTGCATTCCTTTGTCGTCAGATAAATATACACGTATATTATAGTTCGATGTACTATGAACTATGAATTTAAAGAATAGCTCAAAAGTCTCTAGGAAAGCCGGTAGTTGACTGGAAATCTCTAGATTTCCGGTATGTCGCAAAACAGTTAAAAATGTCACTAAATGAAAACAAATATCTGTAGATCTAGCGACAAACTCACTAACTTGGCAATCCTGCTAGGCTCTTCCACCTCCTTTTATAATTAGCTCCCTATTTACTAGAATGATCCACTACCTTCTCATGAAAAGCAACAGCTGCCATTAGTGACGTACCCAGAAGGTGAAAAGTTTTTTTTTTTTTTTTTATCTTTTTAACTGAGCAGCCCATGATTTTGGCGAGCGCAGTGAGCCCGTGCAGCTGGGGGGGTTCGGGGAGGGGGCTTACAGCCCCCCTCCCCCTGAGAAAATTTTGAATTTTGGCCATTTTCATGACCATTTTGAGGCCATATGGAATGGGTATACGAAATAAATACAGCATATTCTAAAGTCATTTTTAAGTATTCTATGCCACATAGTTATGATTCAGTCTCTTCAATAACCTTATACTACTAAACTTCAAACGCCCACATTTCGAGCAAACAACTTTACAACTGTAATAAACTAATAACAAATTATATATATATATATATATATATATATATATATATATATATATATATATATATATTTGCAAAAGGGGGGGCCATGGCCGCATGCCCCCCCCCCCTCGGTAGGCCACTGGAGCCTGCCCAAAAAAAAGACAATCACAACATACAAAGGTTTCTTACACTACACAACACTAAATTGTTTAGCATACAAAATGAGATAAAATTACATAATTTAACAGTCACATACATAAAACATTATGGAGAAAAAGAGCAAAAAAATGAATGTAAAACTTTACAATATAAGTTGCTCAAAACAGCAGGGTACCTGGCAACTCTGATATTTAATGGAAAATTATGAGAATCACTGAGAACATTCCATACTACGTAACTAGCAAGTCGCACTTCTCAACAATAATTTATTGTTACAGAGTGAAAGAAATCTCTGGATATTTTGGATGTCTTGGAGTTATTGACTGTTTCTCCGAAAATGTAGATCATTCTTGTAAGTAGGGAGCTTATATAAGCATAGGGAAGGGACTAGAGGGGTTTCAGTTCAGTTTGAATTAGTTCCAATGTTTGCAGATTGTATTGCTCCGGTACTTGTGAATAAAGTGAAGTGTAGTTCACAAGCATTAAGTGTAATTATTTGGTGAATAAAGACCGCGAACATAGGAAGCCAGTGTTTATTTGCAATGCCTGAGCTGGTCTTGTTGTTGCACATCGAAGGGCTGCCCATGGGAAGAACAACTCACAGGGCAACATCCTTCCTGTACTGAACTACTGCTGTTGAAACCTGTGGCAGTGTGGGAATGGGAATATAACAATGGTGTCAGGAGTGTGGATCATTAGAAAAGTGCTGCAGTGAGTCAAACCTTCGACGTGGAGGAAGAAGATGTACAGACAAAATGCCAAGCTAGGCAAGAGGAGGCACTGTTGGCTGTAATTATGGAGCTGTTAGAGGCACAAAGTGTACAGTTAAGAGCACAAAGTGTACAATTACAAGCACAGAATGATGGACACACAGAACTCAAAGAACAATTGCAAGCATAGAGTGAACAACTCGAGGCACAAAATGAAGGACAGAATGAAATCACTGAACAGCTGCAAGCTCGGAGTAAACAGCTAGAGGTACAATGTGAAGAACAGAAAGAATTACATGAACAGCTTCAAGAGGCATTACAGGAGCAACAGAGGAAACTACAACTGAGGATGCAAGGACAGCTAGATGGTTTCATGGGGGAAGTTAAGGAAGAACAGCAACAGTTTAATGGAGGAAGTAGATACCCAGCTAGAGCAGCAGAAGCATGAGGTAAGCAATAATGTGATGGAGTGCAGACAGCATGTAGACAACCAGCTGAAGATTAATGAGGGAATAGTTATGGACTGCAGACAGCATGTAGATAACCAGTTGAAGCATGTAGATGACCAGCTGAAGCATGTTGACAGCCATTTGAAGATAATTCGTGAGAGAATTGAAGCTGTAAAGAAATACTGTGCTGCTGAGCCTGAGATTAGTGTACAGGGAGCATATATATATATATATATATATATATATATATATATATATATATATATATATATATATATATATATATATATATATATATATATATATATATATATATATATATATAAGAGTATGGTAAATCTTGACGAATCCCAGGAATCCAGAGTAAAGGTAATATTACATGGTTCAATAATCAGAAAATGGAAGAGGGAACCATTTATGCTGATTTTTTCCTTTGTCTCTCGTCGCGTTTATCACCCTCATCTGAATAATTAGAATGTGGAAGAGGGAACAGGAGAAGACCAGGAGGTTGCTGGGTCTGCAGACAGCCAGGACACAATATGGAGGATTGTTACAAATTGAAGAAGGAGCAAGAACAGAGCAGTGCAGGGAAATCTATGATTGTAAGAAAGGGTGTTGGACAAGTGGTGATGTGGGACACTTCAGTTATGAGTGTCCAAAGAAGAAATAGGAGGATATGAAGAAGGCTGCAGAAGACTAGAAAAAGGCAGAAAACTAGTGGAGGCTGTTGTTAAGGGGCATCCACCAGCTGGCTTTTCACAAGTAGCCCCACCACCAAGAAAATGCAAGAGCACTGCAGTTGACAGCATCCAGATAGATGAAAGAATAGACAGCAAGCGGTGTTCTCTGGTGAGTGGTTCAGTTTCAGAGCAGACTTTTGTGAGGTCTGATGTGTGACGTCATCAATATCTGCCCATCATCAGAACAACTGTATGGCATAACTGACCACTGCACAGAACTGAGGGGACCCCTGGATGTCCAGACTGACTTGGCAAGGCAAAAGGCTATGCTTCCAGTCTACGTGGCCTTCTTGGTCTGGACTATCAACATGGGATGTGAGCTGGACCTCTGTTCCATAAAACTCAAGGTCCAAGGAAAGTCGGTTCCCATCATGGTTGTGAGATGCACCAGTTCTGGTGGTGAGATGAGGTTGCTGCACATTACAGTGATACCCCTACAATCAGAATTACTTCTCCTGTGTAAGGTGAGTGGCTTTTTTCATTAACTGTCTTGGGGTGGTACAGCCGGATGTACAGTTCAAGACGAAGGCCAGCGTGATGGTGGGGAGGACTTTGGTGGAAACAGGCAGAGGTGAGGTGCGGTTGTGGTGGCCAATTTCTCCCGTGAATCACTGATCAACGAGGGAGGAATATTATTGTGGGACTGTGAGAGGCGGTAGACCCTAGGTGACATCAGAGGAAATCCTGTAAAAGGGGTGTAGTTAAAGAAGATGGGTATCTGCCAGACCACTTACAAGACCTATTTTTCAAGGAGTTACCAATGCCTGGATTACTCACACTGCTGGAGTTGAGGTAGCTGCTAACGAAGTTTGGTGATGTCTTTTCCACCAGAGACATAGACCTGGGGTGCACTGATCTGGTGGAGCATTGCACAGACACAGGGGATTACCGCCTTACTAGACAGCCATTGCGGAGGATGATGCCAGCCCAACGGCAGGAAATAGAGAAGGTGATGGAGAACCTCCAAGGTCAAGGAGCGATAGAAATGTGCAGCAGTACTTGGGCATCAGGAGTGGTTCTGGTAAGGAAAAAGGATGGCTCAGTAAGGTGTTGTGAGGATTATGAAGCCCTGAATTAAGTGACAGTGAAGGATGCAAACACCTTGCCAAGGACTGACGGCACGCTGGATGCTCTGTCAGGTGTGAAATGGTTCTCTAATGAAGGCAGGATATCAGGTCGAGGTTGCAGAGAAGACAAGGAGAAAACAGCTTTTTCATACAGGTGGGGTTTAAGGCAGTTTAAAGTGATGCCATTTGGCCTATGCAATGCTCCAGCAACTTTTGAGCATCTCATGAATCGTGTATTGGAAGGCCTGCACCGGCAGACAGCTCTCATCTATCTTGATGATGTAATTGTGTTTGGACGGACTTTTTACCATGAACTGGAGAGGCTGTTTGAGATGTTTAACAGGATCCAAGCAGTGACCTCAAGCTGAATCTCAAGAGGTGCTACTTGTTTCAGAAGGAAATGAAGTACCTGGGACACACTGTAGGCAAGGGCGACATCTGTACTGATCTGGAGAAGGTGGTAGCTGTGAAAAATTGGCTGGTTCCAACTTGTGCAAAGGAGCTACAGAGTTTCCTGGGGCTGTGTACCTACAGGACTACCTGCATTTTGTTAAGGACAAAACGATAGCAGCACCTCAACACAAGCTACTAGGGAAGTGGCAGAAGTTTACGTGAACTGTAGTGACTCAGCATGTCGTCAATGAACTCAAGCATGCGGTAGCAAGCTCTCCAGTATTGCCGTACCTAGATCAGAATCAGCCATTGATCCTGGACTGTGATGCTAGTGACCATTGTACTTGTGGTGTTCTGTCACAGAAGAAGGACAAGAAAGAGTATGTGGTGGCATAATACAGCAAGAAGCTTAGGCCAGTGGAGTGGAACTAAGTGTGACCCATAAGGAGCTCTTAGTAGTGATGAAGAGCCTTGATTTCTTCCATTCCTACTTGCATATGCCCTAATTCATCATCAGGATGGGCCACGCAGCACTCAAGTGGCTGAAGACATTAAAGAATCTGGAAGGACAACTGGCACACTTGCTCAGGAAGCTGGACCAGCACAAGTATGAGGTACAGCAAAGTCCTGGGTGGGTACATGGCAATGCTCACAGCCTGAGTCGTTGGCCTTTTGAGCCAGTGACGGTAGTGTAGTAAAAAAGGAGATTGTGGCAAGAAATGCAACTGTACTGTGGTGACAGGGCCAATGTCAGTTCAGGAAGACCTGAAGAGGATTCAGATGGAGGAAGCAGAATTACAACCAGTGCTAGATTGGCTGCAATGGAGTGCAGTGAGACCATCTTGGGAAGAAGTTTCCAGAGTCAGCACAATGGACAACTGGAGTGGCAGTGGGAAAAACCCAATGGTCTCAGCAAGTAATGGCAACTGGTGGTTCTGAAGAGTCCCATACCAGATCACTAGTAGGCACTTGGGAGTGAAAAAAATAAAAACTAAGTTGGCTGCAACATAAGTTCTATCGGACTGCCATGCGTCTGGATATTCAGGAGTGGTGCCGTGCCTGTGATATATGTTGCGACAAGAAGGGGCCCAAGAAACATGGTTGCTCTTCTCTCCAGCTGTACCAACTTGGTGTACCGATGGAAAGTGTCACAGTGGACATTGCTGGACCCCTGCCACTCACTGAAAGAGGAAACTTGTATATAGTATATGTGTCACCATGGACTACTTCACAAAGTGGCCAGAAGCCTATGCCATTCCCGATCCCAATCAGGAAGCAGCAACTGTTGCTCATGTGTTGGCTGAACAGTTTTTCTGTCATTTGGGGATGCCACAAGAGTTACATTGAGACCAGGGTAGAAACGTCGAGTCTGCTGAGTTCTGTGAGTACTGTAAGTTCTTGGGAATCAAGAAGACCAGGACGACCCCACTAAGGCCACAGTCAGATGGGATGGTGGCGAAATTCAACTGGACCCTGGGACAGGAACTGCCCAAGTGCTATGTAGAGGTATGGACGGAATGCGACCAGAAATTACCTGAGTTCCTGATGGCATATCGGTCTGCATTCCATGAGTCTACCAGCAACATCCCTGCAAAACTGATACTGGGCCACAAGTTATGTTTACCTGTTGACCTGTTAATGGGAAGACCACTTAGTGAAGAGCTGCTTACAGACACCTCCAGCTATGCGAAGCATCTTCAAGAAAGGTTGTCTGACGTACATCATCAAGTGCCCTTAAATTTTCAGGAGAGGTGATGAAGTGCAAGTATGATGCCATGGCAAGTGAGGTGAGCGTCAAGGATGGTGACAAAGTTATACAGTCCTCAGCGGTAAGAGGGACAGTTGCTAGAGCTGCAGAGCCCATGGGAAGGGCATTTCACTGTGTTGGACTGCCTATCAGACATAACGTGCGGATTCAGGGAGATAGAAAGTCTCAACCAAAGGTGGTAGATGTGAATCGTCTGTGGTAGTACCATGCGCCAGGACAGTACAGCAGGGATATCGAGGAATCGTCTTTTCCGGCAGCTGAGGATGTTAAGGAGGACCTAGAAGCTGAAGTACAAGAGGATGGTGACACTTTCCTATGACAAGAAGTGCATCCGGAAGAGGACCACGACATTCCAGGAGGAGTCAACTGTGTAGAGGAGTAGGAACGTTGTCAGAAGCGCCATAGGAGAAGACCTGAAAAGTTAAAGGATTATTTTGTGTATAATTAGATGTTTCACTAGGGTTAATGATTATGCTTGTAAGTACTGTGCAGTTTTGTCGGGATGACACAAGGACTAATGAGGGGGTAGCATTGAGAAATGGGATTTGCTAGATAGGAGGTACTTGAAGCTTTGCAGTATTTCTCGTATTTTTTTTCCGTCTTGTGTCAGAGTTGCCAGTTAGACTGCTATTTTGGATGAGTTACTTTGTAAAGTTATGCATTAATTTTCATGCTCATTTTCTTTATAATGTTTTCTTTATGTAATTGTAAACTTTGTAATTTTATCTCAATTTGTATGCTAAATAGTTCAGAGTATTACACAGTGTAAGAAAACTCTGATTATTTTGGATGTCTCCGAGCTGGTAACAGTTGCTTCTCCAAGAATGTGGTAGATCATTCTAGTGAAGTGGGAGCTTATACAAGGATGAAGAAGGGACTAGAGGAGTTTCAGTTTGGTTTGAGTTTAGTTCAGTGCCAGTGCAGATTGTACAGCTCCAGTACTTGTGAATACAGTGAAGTGTAGTTGGCAAGCATTAATTGTAATTATCTGTAAATAAAGACCGTGAACTTGGGAAGATAGGGAGCTTATATAAGGGTGGGGAAGGAACCTGAGGGAAATATTTTCCCCCAGAGTGGTTGCACTCTTTACTTTTTAAAATAGTTGTCCCTGTTGAAAGCAGAGGAAAACTCAGAGAACGTTAATAACTAATTCAAGCGGTTTTATAACCCAGAGATGGTGTTCAAGTTCTGTTTAATAATTCTTATTATTATTAAAATAAATGCTACTGTGTTTAACCCTTGTGGACAACTATAATGTAAATACATGTAAATACTTAGGAAGTGTCCATTGACTTGATTGCGCCTACATGATAGGATGATTTGTATCGCAATGAGGAAAATGGATGCTGGTTTAAGGCATATTCACATAGATGAAGGGAATATTTGGCTTTAATATTAATTAAAACTAAGATTACATTAAGTTAGATTTATCTTGTATATTTCACGAAGTATTTAGCCAGTGGTAATTAAAAACTAATTGGCATCTCTGAATCCTATGAGGCAAGAGACTCGCTATTTTTCCCCTCTATTCCTAAAGCTCATTCGAGCCACACCTTGTAAAAAATGCACCTAAGGATGCTTGGAAGCCCCAGGCAAACCAACTGAGACCTCACACCCTATGTTATTCTGACTCTATCTAGTTACCTTTATGATTTGGCCAAATTGGGGGGACTAGCTAGGATATAAGGAGATAATTACTTGTGAGTTTGAGTATTAATTATACCCTAACTTCCCAAGGACTTCTATTATTTATATTTAGTACTGGTCGTGTTTAGACTAACACTCATCATAGAAATGAGTGTATAAAATTTCTGAAATTTTGGTGCCCCGAGCGAGGAAACAGATATGTGCAGAGGCGCTGAATAAGTTCAAGGTCGGGTTTGTGGGACATAGTTTACTTTCGTGTTCCATAGAGGTAGCAGACATGGAAATACATATCTATAGGGCTCCTGGTGGAAGGCCAAGTTCCTTTTCTGATGATGAGCAGTTAAATGTCGTGTTGGGCTGGGTGCATGATCGTACTATCCTTTTCTTGGGAGGAAATGGCATTTATCAAGACGTGGAAGTTAATGAAATTGTTGAAAACATTTTGGCCATGGTAGGAGCCATTGAAGGTTCATGTGAATCCCTGGTAACCATAACCCTTCTTGAGCCTAGAAACCTGCCATATGGTTTGCCAGTTTGCTGCAGTACTTATAAATTAGTTAGCAGGGCCATAAATAGGAAGTTGCAGAGGATACATAAGGGAGAGGATTTTACCCACTTTAATGCACAACCCTTCCAGGCAAATCTAAAAGCCGATGGTATACACTGGAATCACCATGGCAGAGAAGCGGTACTGGCAACATTTATAAATTACATTGAGTTAAAGAAAGAAAAAGTCAACGCTGTACTGGCTATGGGTGGTCCTATGCTATATTAAGATACCAATTGGTTCTGAGCTCAGAGAAATTTAGTTTCTTTTTGGAAAATGAGTGAGGATAAAGACATAACCCAAGAGGTTTAACAAACCCATGGAGATAGGTTTAATACCATAAACCCTATCCCTACACTCATCAAAATTCAAAATGATTAATAGTACTGAACTCAGGTAAATTTGTGGTTCGAAAATTAAATTTAGAAACTGGTAATTCAAGTAAATTAGAAGTCAGTCAAAATGTCTATACCCGTGTTACAGAGGTCATCCAGTGGTAAGGCAGGATAGGTAATGAGAGCCATAAATGATTATAAGCAATTATTAGATGAAATACATCAGTCAAGGGAGAAATGAAGTAGTCTTTTGAATATACTAAAAGACAGATGGACTAAGTTATGAAGAAAGTTACGTTAATTTAGCAGCAGCATTATTGAAAGATGATGACGAAGATCTTTTGGTGTCTGAAACTACCAAATTTGAAAGTAAATTAGAGGAACATATAACCATTGTGAAGCTGTTTGAGTTAAAATTGCCTAATACTATCACATACACCCAAGTTATGCAACAACGGAGTAAAGCTGCATTACCACAAATTACGCTCCCAGAGTTTGATGGGGAGCAAAAATGGAAATCCTTTTGGGACCATTGTAAATACTTAGTCCATGACAGAACAGATCTCCCCAAAGTGAGTAAAGTCTCCTATCTGTTAGGACAGGTCAAGGGGACGCCTTACAACAGTGGTTTCCAACCTTTTCTAATTCTCCCTCCCCCTCACTGAATGACACGTTCCCTGCGCCTCCCTTCCTCAAATACTGTATTTTATTAGCATAGTTGGCACATATCAATAAATAAAATTGATTCTTAATCTTTGAAATTGTTAAGGCCTATATATTCAGATAACTAGATTTCTTATTCATATCTGAAAGATATTCTCCATACTTAGAAATTACTGAATTCCATCATAATTCATAGTTTTCAAATATAATTACCCTCTTTTTCAAGCCTTCGTGCTCCCCCAGGCTGCCCTTCGTGCCCCCCTAGGGGGGCGTGCCCCACAAGTTGGAAACCACTGCCTTACAAGTTGATAAGGGAATTACCTGTTGAAGAAAACAATCATGAGGCAGCTTTGACTATCCTTAGATAGAATTATGAAGATAGGGAGCTGGTCATTACCCAATTACTGAAGGGTCTAATTGAATTACCCATACGAAAACATGATTTTGATTCCTTGCAAAATTTTCGGATTGCAGTTTGTTTTAATTTAAAGGCTTTAGGTATTTAAGATGTTAAAGCGGCAGACAGATAGGGTGTTTTCTAGAACTGCGTCCTTAAAGCTTCTACCTAGAACCAAGGATGCCTTGTATGGTAGGAACCAAAAGGATGATTTCTCCTTTGAAGAGATTGAGGAGGGCTTGATGCAACTCTGCAAACATTTGCAAGGAACAGTAAAGCCTGCTGAAAATAAGCACAAGGCTGAAATAAGGAAAAGAGCCGCTAACTAACTGGCTGGGAAACCTAAGTCAGGGACGGCTAAGTCTGTACCTAAAGAAGTGGTAAGCACTTTTCTTGGCTCCTTAAAATCTGAGGAGAAAACATTAAAGACAAGGAATGGACAGGCTGCCGAAAACAGAGGCAAAAATTTCCATGGTAAAGGACAGGAAGGTCTGTGTGTTTTGTAGCAAACAACATTCCAATGTGTCTTGTCAATATTACCCTGATAATGCTTCTAGAATAGTGATGCTGCAGGAATTGGGGTGTTGTATGATTTGCATGAATTCTGGACAAACTTCCGCTGACTGTAAAATCAAACTAAATCTTAGTTTCAAATGCAAAAGGACAATCTTTACAGTGCTTTGTGCCCAAGGATGATGAAGTAGGAGATTCCTGAAATCGCAAATGTCAATATGACGGCTGCGAAAGCAAATACTCGAGTAACAATGCCAGCTGCAGTTCTAATTGCAGATGTGAAGGTAATGATAAAAAATAGAAACATATCAGGATGTACTCTTTTTGATACGGCTGTGCCGAAAACTTAAATTTCTCCAGACATCGTGGAGAAATTAAAGTTACCTATTATTGACAGTCTAAATGTAGCCATTACAGGGTTCTTAACTACTAAGAAAGCACAGTCCATTGATTTAGTTAGACCTTTAATACAAACTGGCAGATATAGATGCCGTATAACAACAGCTGTACTGAATAAGATGGAAACAAATATATATATATATATATATATATATATATATATACACTATAGCAGTAGCCGTGTGTGTGTGTGTGTGTGTGTGTGTGTGTGTGTGTGTGTGTGTGTGTGTCTTTTGGGCAGCTGAAACTACACATTCAAATCGCACCAAAATTGGCACAGAAATCGCAAAAAATTCGCTGATGTGATAAAAAAAAAAAACTTGGTCCCATCACGACTGAAAAACTTTTACTATATTTAATGAGCGATCACATTTTGACCAAAAAAAGGCCGCTCCTGGCGCCCGGCATAGGATCTCCGTAGAATTTTTTGCCCACAGGTACAACTAAAGTATTTTGGACTTCCGTTCGGACAACTTGGGTTCCATTCCCGAAGCTGCAAATAACACGATCATTTGGTTAGCTGCAAAAAATCCAAGTGACAACGTTGCACTAGAACAGCACATACACCCGAGAGCCTTCTGTAGGAGCAAGTGTAAAGGGCCCGAAGGGCCCACGAGCACTTGTGTGTGTGTGTATATATATATATATATATATATATATATATATATATATATAAGGACTGAAGGAAACCTCTGATCATCTACAGAGCTCAGGGATTAGGGTGGCTAACAGAATGTGAAATCAGATACTGTGGGTCCCATAAAAATAATAACTGGTTCAGATTATTGTGGAATATTCCTTCATTGGACTTTCAAGAAGAATAAAGTAGGCTACAGTTGTTTAAAAGTCCAGGAGGTAACATTATAGGTCAGTTGCCTTTTCCAAAGCGAGCCAGAGGAGAGGCCAAATTGGTAGACTCAGTCTTTGTTACCCCCACACAGTTATTGATGGTAGCTAGAAAAGGTGCAGAGTTAGAACCTACCAAGATAAATAACTTGCTGGATGAAAGAAATGAACCTGTACACGAGAAACCTTACGCTAATACAGCAGATATTAGTAAGGCTTGTCACAGAATAGGATTGAGAGAGGAGGATAGGAAATTTACAAAATTCCCCTGACCTCAAGACCCTCAAAATGAGGAGAGCCCATTGAAAACTTACTCTTTCCGATCTGTGCCCTTTGGCTCTTGCGCTAGTCCATTCCTACTGTGCAACACATTAAAGCATCATTTTGAAAAGGCCAAATGTCCAGAAATAGGGCAGGCTTTCTATATGGATAATATGCATGGTGTTGCTGTTACAGATCATTTCGAGATGCCTGGACACTCTGCGTTTGAAAGACTGGAGATCATAGGCAGCAGGAAATACAGACAGAGGGAGACAGTTCCAGAGTTGACCTGTTGCATAAATGAAAGACTGGGAGTAACGGTTAACTCTTGCATTAGAGAATTTGACAGAAAAGAGATGAGAGTTTGCTGCTAGACGGGTGCTACGCGCCCGTCGTAGAGGTGGAGGAATGCATGCAGACAGTTCAGAGGAGCAGTGATCATTAAAGTAGCGATAGAAAAGAGATAAAGATGCAACAGTGTGGTGATAAGACAGAGGTTGAAGGGAGTCAGTAAGAGGAGGAGAGTTAATGAGACGAAAAACCTTTGACTCCACCATATTGAGAAGAGCTGTATGTGGGAAGCCTCCTCACACATGAGAGTTGTACTCCACACAGGGGCGGATAAAACCTCTGTATAAAGTCAACAATTGTGCAGGGTTAAAGAAAGAATGGAGTCGGCTTAGCACGCCTAATTTCTTGGAAGCAGATTTTACAAGAGATGCAATATGATCTTTCCAAGATAAGTCCCGAGTAAATGAAACCCCAAGCATGTTCAAGGATGATGCAAGTTTAAGCTGAATATTATTAAACATTAGTGGGCACACCTGTGGAAGATTTTGTTGGGTTGATAGGTGTAAGAACTGAGTCTTAGATCCATTAAAAACAACCAGATTATTTTTACCCCAGTCAAAGATACGAGCCAAGTCAGACATTAGGTGTGCCATAGCCTCATCCCTTGTTTGTTGAAGTAACTGCTGAGATGGGCGTTGCGGGAACAGAATGGAAAGGTGAAGAGTGGTCATTAGCGTATGAGTGGATAGGGTTAGATGTAGAGCTTAGAAGGTCATTGATGAATAAAAGGAAGAGAGTTGGTGATAGGACAGAGCCCTGAGGAACACCACTGTTGATAGATCTAGGCGAAGAACGATGGCCGTCTACAATAGTGGCTATAGAACGACCAGAAAGGAAGCTAGCAATGAAAGCACAGATAGAAGGATAGAAACCATAAGAGGGCAGTATGGAAATTAAAGATTTATGACAGTCTCGATCGAAAGCCTTAGAGATGTCAAGTGCAATGGCAAAGCTTTTGCCAAAGTCCCGAAAGGAGGATGGCCAGGTGTCTGAAAAGTAGGTGAGAAGATCGTCAGTGGAGCGTCCCTGACGGAACCCGTACTGACGATCAGAAAGAAGGTTGTGATAGGAAAGATGCCTTAAAAAAAAAAATTTCTATTGAGAATTTACTCGAAAACTTTTGAAATACAGGACGTTAAAGCAATTGGACGATAGTTGGAGGTTTGGGAGTGGTCACCCTTCTTTAGGCCTGGCTGAATGAGAGCAAACTTCCAGCAAGAAGGAAAGGTACAAGTTGCCAGACAAAGGCAAAAGAGTTTGCCTAGGCAGGGTGTGACCACAGAAGCACAGTTCTTGAGAACAACAGGAGTGACTCCATCAGGCCCATATGCCTTGTTAGTATTGAGGCCAGTGATGGTAGAAAATACATCAGCTGGAGAAATTTTAATGTCAGCCACGAGGAAGTCAGAGGAGGGAACGAAGAGATCTGCTTTACCAGTAGAAGAAATAGCTACAGAACCAACAGAGTAGAAAAGAGGAGGGAAGGATGATGAGGTAAAGGTGTTAAAAGGTTTTTAGCAAGGTGCCAGAAGGAGCGGGAAGAATTCGAGTTGGAGAGTTGAGAGCATTTAGTACGGATGAAATTATTTTTAGCAGAGCGAAGAACAGACTTAGCACGATTCCGGGCAGAAATGTAAAGATGATGTGATTCAGGGGTGGGTTGGCTCTGGTACGTTTTGTAGGCCCTCTCCTTGTTGCGGACAGCATTAGAACAAGCGTCATTAAACCAATGCTTTCTTGCGTTAGACAAAGGATACGAGAAAGGAATGTATGCTTCTATGCCCAAGAGAATAACCTCCGTAATGCGCAAGGCACACTCAGATGGCTCCAGGCCATGGAAGCAATAATCATTCCAGGGAAAATCAAAGAAGTACTGCCTGAGGGCCTTCCAATATGCGGCTCCAAAATGCCACAGACAACGTTTCCCTGGAGATTCCGAAGCCGTAACGGAGTGATAGGACAGGTTAAGGTGATAAGGTTGTGATCAGAGGGGCCCAAAGGAGAGAAAAGATTAACAGTATAAGAAGAAGGATTAGTTGTAAGGAAGATGTCAAGTATGTTGGAGCTCTCTCCAAGGCAATGTGGGATACGGGTAGGGTGCTGTACAAGCTGCTCTAGGTCATTAAGGGTAGAAAAGATGTAGGCTTGTTCACCAGGTGGATCAGTGAAAGGAGAGCAGAGCCAAAGGTGAAGGTGAACATTGAAATCTCCTAGAATGGAGGTTTCAGAGAAAGGAGAAATGGATAGAATGTGTTCCATCGTAGAAGTAAGATAGTCAAAGAATTTTTGATAGTCAGTAGAATTAGGGGATAAGTAAACAGCACAGATATATTTAGTCAGAGAATGACAGGAAAGCCGAAGCCAGAGTGTTGAGAATTCAGAAGAATCGAGTTCAGGAACACGAGAGGAAGATAAGTGGTTGCGTATATATACACAACAGCCACCTTTGGCTTTGAAATGAGTATAGAGAAAGTAGGAGGATACAGAAAAGGGTTTGCTGTCAGTTGCCTCAGACGGCTGAGTCTCAGTTAGAAAGAGAAGGTGAGGTTTAGAGGAGGAGAGGTGGTGCTCAACAGAGTGAAAGTTAGAGGAAAGGCCGCGAATGTTGCAGAAATGAAGAAGAAGTGAGACAGACAGTGGTTCCAGGCAGCTCTACTTGTCACCAGGAGAGGGGTGGAAGGTGGGGGCATTGATTGTCCCACCCGCTGGGGACTCCGAGGCTGACTGTTGAGACGCCATGATTTTTTTTGAATTTTGGAAAAGAAAGTGTAGTGTGTACTGTGCATGAAGTTTGGTGTAGATACTTAGAGAAATTTGTATTGAAGAGCATGTTGGCCTACTGTCTGTGTAACTGAGACACTGAAAAAGTTCAGCAAAGGTCAGGAACTAGTCCTGAGGGCTGATGAAACGTGAGCTCCAGCACTCCTTGTCATAAGCTTTCCATCCACCTCGGGAGTACTGCCCTGCTCGACTGGTGCTACAGTCTACTTCTAACTGGGATACAAGAGTTGATGAAATAAGTTTAAAACCTATAAAGTTCTCTGATGCCACTCTTACCAAAAGGTCCTTGTTAAGTCAGGTCTCCATGTTATTTGACCCTTTAGGATTGGTCACTTCTATAGTTATTAGGGGCATGTTTAGTGCAAGAGGCTTGGCGAGAAAAGTTAGACTGGGACACTGAATTAGGTGAGACGTCTATTGAACAACGGGAAAAGAATAGAAAGGAGTTTGAAAAAACATCATGCGTATGTATTCCCAGGAAGATAAACAGTAATGAGAAGTCACATTTACATATATTTTGTTATGCTTCTCAAAAGGCATATGGAGCAGTAGCTTATTGTGCAACAGGAGATGATAGTAAGATTACAAGTGCTCATGGGCTTTTCAGTCCCCTCGCATTTGCTCCTGTGGAGGGCTCTCGTGTTTATGTGCTGTTCTAGTGTAACATTGTCACTTGGATTTTTTGCAGCTAACCAATTGATCGTGCTATCTTTAGATTCGGGAATGGAACCCAAGTTGTCCAAATCAAGTCCGAAGTACACACACAGACACACGGCTACTGCTACAGTTTATTTTAGTTCTACCTCTGGGCAAAAAATTCTACGGAGATCCTATGCCAGGCTCCAGAAGTAGTGTTTTTTGGTCAAAATGTGATTGCTCATTAAATATAGTAAAAGTTTTTCAATCGTGATGGAACCAAGTTTTTTTTTACATCAGCGATTTTTTTGCGATTTTTTTTGCCAATTTTTGTGCCAATTTTGGTGTGATTTGAATGTGTAGTTTCGGCTGCCCAAAATACACACGCACACACACAGACACACGGCTAGTGCTATGGTATATTAGATTATGTCCAATGCTGGAGTTTGCACCAATTAATAGGAAGAACCCTACCTCAAATGGACATGGCTTCCATAGAAGTAGGAACTAAATTAGCCAGGTATTTAACCAGTACTCTTGATACTCAGTTTGAGGATATTTATATATGGACTGACAGTGAGATTTGTCTTTACTGGATTGGAAAGGAAGAGAGTAAAAATTCCTTTCATCCACAGTAGAGTGATGACTATAAAACAACTGTCTTCCCAATTTAAATTTATGCACATATCCTCCAAGCAAAACCCAGCTGATCTGCTTTCGAGAGCTTCGACAGTAAAGAGACTGATCAAAGATAACCTGTGGTTTAAGGGTCCTGAATCGTTACTAGCCAAGGAATGGCCTGAGCAGAAACAGTATAGTATTGATGAGGTTAGTATTGTAAACTTGGATCCGGTAGTATCTGAGCCAAATGTAATAAACACTGGTAGATTTTTATCAGTCAGACAACTCCTTAACACTACTGAATTAGTTGTAAATTTTTTTGAATAAGAAAGTGGGGTTTAAGGAGTTTGATCCCATGGAATACTGGCTGAAAAAGTTCCAAAAGAAATATTACAGAGAGTTTTTTACCTTTCACACCAAGGCACTGGCAACAGTAATAAGCTGATAAGAGATTAAGGATTTTTCTTAAACGGAAAGGGTCTAATCAGATGCCGTGGCAGAATAGTAAAGGCTGATTTGCCTCTCCAAAGTAGACATCCTATATTGCTACTCAAGAATAATTATTTTGTGCAGTTAACTGTTAAGGAAGCCCATGAGTTAATTCTTCATGGAGGGGTGCCACGACTTTGGCCTGAATCCGAGAAAGGTATTGGATCCCTTAAGGTAGACAGGTTGTAGAGAAGTATCTCAAGATTTGCATTATATGTAGGAGGTATGAACAACGACCATATGACTATCGAGGACCACCTGTTTTACCAAAGGATAGGGTACATGTATGTCAATCCTTCAGAGTAGCTGGAGTTGATTACACGGGCTATAACTGTTACAGGTGAGGGACCTCCCCATAATGTGCATACATGCTTGTTTACATGCACCTGCACAAAGGCAGTCCATCTAGAAATGGCAGAAGATTTAAGTTCAGAGACATTCCTGAACATATTCAGAAGATTTGCAGCTAGATGGTCTTGTCCAAGTAAATTTATAAGTGACAACAGAACCAGTTTCGTTGGAGCAGCACCTCTACTTTTAAATATAACGAATGACCCAAAAGTTAAGCCAAGGCTGGGAATCCGAAACCGTACATGGCAGTTCAGAGCTCCATGGCAAAATAGATTTACTGAACGAATGATTGGTATTGTGAAGAACTGCCTTAGGAAAACCTTACACAGAATTAAGATCACCAGAGAGGAGCTGAGAACAGTAATAATTGAAACTGAGGCTAGGATTAACCCCTAAAGTACTGTACTAACAGGATCGATCGATCCTTATTCAGGATTACGCTAGATGCTGAATGTTATCGATAGAGGAGCCTTTGTAAAAAACTGCAGATGCTAAGCTTCTGCCCAATTGTGATGTATATCGATGCAAACCAGGGAACTAAGTCCTGAGTTGGGAGAGGGAAGGACCCGGGCCCCTACCCTGGTGGGGAGGGGTGATTTCCCCACCGCCATCTCGCCACCTTCCTTTACCCCAATACCTTTGTTCCCTCTCCCCCTCCCTTGCCTCTGACCGCATCCTGCTCCCTCCCTTCCCCTCCTTCACCATCCTCCATCACGCCACCGTGGTTCCCCCCCTTTCCCCCCCCTCTCTGTCTCCCTGGGAAGGGTTATATCCTCCCTACCCACCCTCCTCACTCCTGTACTCTCCCTGTCCTCTTTGTCTTGTGGTGCCTGTATCCCACCTCTGTACCCTTGTACCACTCCTCCAGGCCTCTCTCCACCCCACCTCCTCCCCCACCCCCTGTAGTATGCCGTCCGCTTATTTCTCCCCCCCCCCCACCGCCTAGAGTATTATACATCATTGTTACTATTCATGTCGAGTATTTTCAGCCAATACCAGATTATTGTTTGTGTAATTGCATACACCGATGCACGAAACATAGAATGTATGTTTTCTCATGTATGTTTTTTATTTTGACATCTACACGGCTATGAGGGAAGCGGACGGGGGGAGGAAAGGTGGGGAGGGGAGAAGTGTTGGGGGGGAAGGGTTTTGGGAGTGTGTGAGGAACACTAACATAATTATTGTGCATGCTATTGTTTGAAAAAAAAAAAAAAAAAAAAAAGGGGCTGGAAAATTCTGAAAGGGGGAAGGGGAGGAGGGGGGGTAGTTCTAGCTTTTTTTTCTCCTTGAAATTCTTACAGCTACTTGATTTGACAGCTCTGATGGGAGGGGATGGGGGGAAGGGGTGAGGGGAGAGAGTGCTGGAGTGTGTGAGTAATACCAAGAAAAAGATTTTGCATACTTCAGCTCATTTTTTTTTTATATGGACAGCTACACAGCTATGAGGGAAAGGGATGGGGTGAGGGAAGGTGGGAAGAGGAGAAGTGTTTGGGAGGGGAAGGGTATTAGGAGTGAGTGAGGAACACCGACATTGCTTGCTATTGTTTGAAAAAAAAAAAAAAAAATGTGCTGGAAAATTCTGAAGGGTGGGGGTAGGGGGGTTGAGGGGGAGAGGAGGAAGAGAAGGGGGATGATGGGAGTGGGTGAGGAAGGTCATGGGTGGGGAGGATGAGGAAGGTCATGGGTGGGGAGGATGAGGAAGGGATAGGGTGGGGGCGCATAGAAAACTGGAGTCGCCCCGCTTGGAAGGGTAATTTTTTTTAACTTTGTGCTGCTCTAGCTCATGAACCAGTTGGTCTAAAATGCCCTGGTTCGCAACACAAGATGTGTAAATTCAAGCTCTAAACCTTCTGCATAAATCTTTTTACTTCGGTAAGAGTCGACAAATCAGCTCCATATACAGGTTTTCAGGGAAGTTTTGTTAATCGAATTGCATAACCTAGGGGTTAATGATAGACTTTTAACTTATCTGGATGATCCTAGCGTTTCAACTGAGGCATTGACACCGGCTCATATGTCGTATGGCAGAAAGCTCCATCCAGTGCCTTGTATGGATATCCAGGAGGAAGTAGATGATTCTGTGATAGAAAATAACGAACTGGGACAACATCTGCTTGAGGGATACCAATGTCTGAAAAAAGTATTGGACCTGGAATAGACATTGGGGCGAAGATTATCTTTTGAGCCTAAGAGAGAGATTTTATGGGGCTCAGGCTGCCAACAACAAGTAATTCATAAACATAGGAGACGTGGTCTCAGTAAAAACAACAACCAAGAACCCAGTGGTCATTAGCTAAAGTCATCTCCACACATCCAGACTTTGAGGGGGTGCTGAGACTTGTAAAAATTAAATGTAGGGGACATATCAATATAAAAACCATTGATAAATTGGTGCCCCTTGAGTTGACGGGCTACCCCAGAGACAGAATGGGGGAGAACAATTGGGTCAGGATGTGTGACCTTGAAGGGCCACAACACAGGGTTCTTGAGATATATGGAGAGAGCTCCTGGCTAGAGGTAACATTACATGACACTGCGTATCATTTTTCTCCTGGCTCCAAAACTGCGGGAATTATTTTCCCCCAGAGCAGTTCCACTCTTTACTTTCTAAAATAGTTGTCCCTGTTGAAAGCAGAGGAAAACCCAGGGAGTGTTAATGACTAATTCAAGCAGTTTTTTAACCCAGAGATGGCGTTCTAGTTCTCATTATTAATAAATTAACCCCTACACCGCGGGCATGTTTACCAATGTTTTGCGTGTCCCGCGGGGTTATTCGGGCTCCAACAGACTCTCAAAAAATATTTGCCAAAAATCAGTTATTAGTCCTAGAATAATAAAATTATATATGCTTATGGCACATACCTTCAGCTTTCTCCTGGAATGTTTGTTGAGCCTTCGTCGGTTACCGTAGGACTTGTGGAGACCTCTGAAGTTGGGTAACGAAGTCTCCACTTTACACTTCCCAACAACCCGTAATATGATTACCACAGCCAGATATTAACACTATAAACACTACTCTATGATTTTCAAGTAGTTTGGGATCCATACTCCAAAAAAAAAAAAATCACTGTGAAAGCAATGAAAATTTCGAGCGCGTATGACCGTCGCACTTGTGCTAGTTCGCTCTTGGTACTGTCATTTATTATTCATAAAACCCCTCACACTTTATATTTCTATTACTATATCACACTTATATATATCTGGAGTTTTTCTCCATAAGTTTCCTTCAGTAGTATTAGTTTATTGTCACTGAAGTCATTCAATTTTTCATTCAGTAAAATATGTAGAGAGCCACGGATTCACTTTCACTGTTATAACATAAAGTATTTGTACTCATATTCTTATATTACTAATTACTTACATTACTATTTACATTTTCTATTGTATTTTCAATATTTACCCTTCTATTTCACTTACACTATGTTAGTCACTGTCACTTTCAGTAAGATAAAACTATAATACACTGTTCAATCATATGTACTGAACATCCATTGCTTTCACTTGCTATTTACACATTATTTACGCATTATTTACACATTATTTACACATTATTTCCACATTACTCTCCTTTCCCACTTGCACTTTTAGAACTGCTTCTGGCTGTGGTAATCAAAGAAGCAGGTAACACAGAGGGGAACCTGGCACTCACCGCACTGCCAAGAGGTGCGTTTGTGCTCAGGTGTGTGGTGGGTGGTATGTGCACACACCTGACACCTGCGGATTGCAGCCTTCCTTTTACCTGTGGCAGGCATTAGCTCCAGTCTGTGCTGATCCATATACGTCGGTCGGGAAGTGTTACTGGATGGCGCCTTGGAGTTGCTGCTGTCACCCTACCATATCTTTCCAGCAGCTGCTGAACACAAGTCCTGGCGAACAACCTCAGGGAGAAGGACTTGGGTGGCTTGACCTTCATCTTGTACAGGATGAAGGCGTTCAGCATCGTCATATCTATGAGATGCAGAAAAACTTTCCTGTACCACCTAGTATTCTTCCTGAGGCAGTCGATCTCACTAAATCATCATGTCAGACTTGTCCACCAGCCGCATGTTGATATTGTAGTCTAACACAGTATCAGGTTTGATCACAGGTTCGCCTGTCCTGCGGTCGACCTTCCCACTGTCTGTCATTTCCCCCTTATGTACGGTGGTGAGCATATGCACGACCCTCTTGTCATGCCACCGTATTGCCAGCATCTTCTCAGACTTGCGTAGGTGCACGTCTCCTCGCTGCGAGGTTCCTGCCTCTGTGAATTTAGGGAAGTGGGCACGATTACTTTTGACAGTGCCGCAGGAGCCAATGCCATCCTCTGAAAGGTATTTGGCAAGTTTTGGTGCTGTATAATAGTTGTCTGTATACAGCACATGATTCCCACCAAAATACTTTTCAAGGAGCACTTTCACTACACAGCCTGAGAAACCAAGGGGGTGTGTTTTATCCAGATCGACAATGCTGGCTGAATAAATGACGAAGTCAAGGATGTACCCCGTCTTACAGTCGCACAGTACAAAGAACTTCATTCCAAAGCAATGGCGTTTGCTTGGAATGTACTGTACAAACCGAAGACATCCTCTGAACAAAACCAAGGATTCGTCAATGACAACCTTCTGAAAGGGGTGGAAGAATGACATAAACTTATCCTTCATTCTGCTCACAATCTCCCGGATCTTCCAGAGTGGGTTGGTTTGGGAAGGTACATCGTTGTCGGCAAAGTGCAGGTTTCCCATGATGTTCCGGAAGCGATCTCTGGCCATGCACTTATTGAAGGTGGGTGAGGGTAGTAAGGGGTCCATGGACCAGTATTCTTCCAACTCATGCTTCTTTGAATGTGGCATGAGAAGCATGAGGGCAAAGAACACATACAGCTCCTGCACTCCCAGCATGGACCACTGTTGCGTCTTGGCTGCACCTGTACCACTTGCAGCACATTGTGATTCATACCTGTTGGTCTCATCACATATGTGCTGCATGACTTCATCATCTAGGAAGGCCAAAAGGTAGTCCACACACTCAGCATTATCGTCAAGAGTGAAGGCAGGCTGTACTCCTGAGGAGCTCTCATCAAAAACTAAATGTTCTGGCACAAAATCGGACCCTTCCGTCCACGCGAAGGCGTCCAGAATTCCCTGTCGTGGTGGTGTAGGGTGAGTGAGGGTGTTGGGTGGCTGTGAGGCAGATTTAACAGGTTCAAGGTCACTCGCACTGACCCTGGGTTGCCGTACAGCACTAGCAGCCCTTACTCTAGTACCACCTCTACTTTTACTTGTCCGGGATTTACCTCTTCCTCTACGGCCTGCCTTCACTGTTGATGCTGGTGGTGACTCCGATGACAAAGACTCTGGAGATAATTCAGCAGACGAAGAGGAAGAAATGAGTGAAGTGGGGCTTGGGGAATGGGGTGGTTAATCAACTCGGGACTCATGGCGGGCTGGGTCACGCGGGGTCATTGTTCTGGGGCTAACACGCCGCCTTTTCACTCCCTTCCCAAATTCCTTCCCTTGCTGCACTAACGGCTCCTTTCCCTTGGAGCTAGGGATAACTTCCGACACTGAAGCACTCGTACTAGCACTTTCTGGCACGATTTCCTCACCTGGCTCATCACACGATTCACCCGAAGGATCAAAATCACCATCCATCATCACCATAGATAATTCTGCTAGTTCACGTGCCACTGCAGAGTCACTAAGTCCTTTCCTGCTTCCCTCACGACTTTTTATGGGTGTAGAGGTCACGGGGCCCTTTGCAATGGGCGCAGAAGCAGCAGAAATGGCGGGGCACGAGTGCGACATGGTTTGACCACAGCGGACGACAAGGAACTAAATGCTGTAGCTTATCTGAGAAGGCAAGGGTTGACAATGACACTGAGGCTGACAGCTGCTAACTTACATGCTAATAAATTATTGGTAGAAAATCTCGGCAATACATAAAGAAATAGGTAGTTCCAGGTGAATGTAAATGTCACTTAGGCTTCTCCCTTCCTTTCTGATATATATTTTTATTACAGACATAGATTACAAGGCATAATTCAAAGGGGAAATTACCGTGGTAATGTAGTGAATGAATGCACGTGAGGTGTTGTCAGGTGATAATTAGCCAATTCCTGGTGTATAACACTATCACCTTATTTTTTTTTGGTATATATTATTTTGTATAAGTATAGGGCATAGGGCTTATTTCAATGGATGAAATCTGTGGAAAAATCCGGGGGAGATTTGCTTAGCGCAGCGTGGCCTGGGAGGTGAGAGGACAGGGTAATGGAGGGCAGGTAGGGAGGAGAGTCAGGAAGGGGGGAAAATCGCTAAAATGTCAACAAAGGATGGGAGTACAGATGAGATTTGGAGTGCTGACTAGTGCTGGACATTGGCAGTACTGATAGATGATACAAGCCACCACTTGAAAGCCCGGGATAATTCAAAATAACACAGAATCACAAAAGTGACGCCCCGCGGTATGATCCATTGCGCCCGAGCGTCACGAAAGTGACGCCCCACGGTTAAGGGGTTAAATGCTACTGCGTTCAGCCCTTGTCGACAAATATATTGTAAATACGCGTAAATTCTTAGTAATTTTCCGTTGACCTGATTGCGCCTGAGTGATAGAATGACACGTATCCTGACGAGGAAAACGGATGTGGGTTTAAAACATATTTATATAGATAAATGGAATATTTGGCTTTAGTTTTAATTAAAACTAAGATTATATTAAGTTAGATTCACCTTGTATATTTCATGAAGTAATTCACTGTATTTAGCTCATTGTAATTAATAACTAGTTGGCATCTCTGAATCCTATAAGGGAAGAGAGACGCCATTTTTTCAACCTGTTCCTAAAGCTCATTTGAGCTGCACCTTCGAAGCCCCAGGCAAACCGACCGAGACCTCACGCCCGTCGTCCTCAATTATTCCAACTCTGTCTAGCTAAGTAACCTTTATGATTTGGCCAAATCGGGGGGACTACCTAGGATATAAGGAAATAATTACTGGTGAGTTAGAGTACTAATTATACCCTAACTTCCTAAGAAACTTCTATTATTATTTAGTATTGGTCGTGTTTAGATTACCACTTGTCAGAGAAAGGAGCATACAAAATTTCTGACAGAGCCATAGGAGTTTCAGTTTGGTTTGAGTTTCGTTCAGTGTCAGTGCAGACTGTATAGCTCTGGTACTTGTGATTACAGTGAAGTGTAGTTGCAAGTATTAACTGCGATTATTTGGTGAATAAAGACCACAAACTTGGGAAGCCAGTGTTTATTTACAACGCCTGAACTGACCTTGTTGTTGTACACATAAAGGCTGATCATAGGAAGAACAACTCTCTGGGCAATGTCCTTCCTTTACTGAACTACTGCTCTTGGAGCCTGTGGCAGTGTGGAACTGGAAATAATATTTTGAAACAAATTTTAGCAATGCCCTGAATTTTTTTTTTTTTTTTTAGTGAGATTAGAAACTTTGCATAGTGTTAGCAATATTCTGAAGATTCTCAATATGCTGTATTGGTCATCTATAATCTTTTAGTGTTGTGGCAAATAGCTTAACACTATTCCAGACCAATGACACACCGACGTGTCATTTGTTGGCCAACCGACTCAGGGTTGATGACATGCCAGAGCATCATTTGTTTGAGAGATTTTTCATGGCTCAAGTATGCAGCACAATAATTCGGTGAGCACATGCAACACGGTTTAAATTCGATGGAATCACCCCTGGCCTGGGAACGGGGTAAAAACGTTATGCAAGGCTGGCCTGTTGAAAGTGTTAACTTAGATAAGCCTTAATTAGTACTAGCCTATAAAGAACAACTACCTGACAAAAATAGGATAGGTGAGATCTAGCCAACATAGCACAGCTACCCAGTACGTAGAAGAAAAGAAATGGTAAGGTGTAATGAAAGCTACACACTATTTGAGGTATTAAAAGTTACACTGTCAGGAATATACAGAACTTCAGGTGATTAAAAACATTCTGTGTGGTAATACAAGTCAGGATATGGACAAATAAGAAACTCTTCGTGGGGTAAGAAACAACAAGAGTATATTAATTATTACCCCAAAAGTGGGCAAAATGTTGGATTAAGAAAAAAAAAAAATCTTTATAGTAACTAGTCGAAGGAAAGAAACTTAGAGTCAGCCCATGTGAAGAGTAATTCTGTATCATTACATGGCCACATTAAAGAAATAAACATTCGTAAGTTAATATTTTGGTGATTCATTTTTCAGTTTATTCAAACATCGTACTGTACCAACTAACACACACGTCAACAATATATATATATATATATATATATATATATATATATATATATATATATATATATATATACAGAGAAAGAGAGAGAGAGAGAGAGAGAGAGAGACAAGGAGTCCACAAACCGTTCATTCCAAGAAAAAAACAATACAACAGAGAGCCTTGACACACTGCATTTGAAAGACTGGAGATCATAGGAAGTAGGAAATACAGAGTGAGACAGATCCAGAGTTGACCTGTTGCATAAATGAAGGACTGGGAGTAACGGTTAACTCTTGCATTTGAGGGTAGGACAGAAAAGGGATGAGAGTTTGTTGCTCGATGGTACTACGCACCTGTCTCAGAAGTGGAAAGATGCAACCAGATAGTTCAGTGGAGCAATGACCATTGAAGCAGCGACAGAAAAGAGATAAAGATGCAACAAGTATGGCAAAGAGACAAAGGCTGAAGGGAACCAGTAAGAGGGGGAGAGTTAATGAGATGAAAAGCCTCTGACTCCACCTTGTTGAGAAGAGCTGTATGTGGGTAGCCTACCCACACATGAGAATTGTACTCTAAACAGGGGCAAATAACACCCCTGTGTAAAGTCAACAATGATGCAGGGGTAAAGAAGGCTTAGGTTTGGCTTAGCTCACCTAATCACTTGGAAGCAGATGATACAAGAGAGGTTATGTGATCTCTCCAAGAAAAATCCCGAGAGAATAAAACCTCAGGAATGTTTAAAAATGATGTAGGGTTGAGCAGGGTAGTGTTAAAAATTAGAGGATGTATTTGCAGAAGATTCAGACAGGATGAAAAATGTAGGAACTGAGTTTATGACATTAAAAACATCCACATTACTTTCACTACAATCAGTGATATAAGCCATGTCAGTCATTAAGTGTGCCATAGCTTCATCCCATGCTTATTGATGTCATTGCTGAGATGGACGCTGTGAGATGGGAATGGAAAGATGAATGGTGGAGTCGTCAACAAATGAGTGGATAGGGTTAGATGCATAGTTTTAAAGGTCGCTGGCAAACAGAAGCAAGTGAGTTGGTGATGGGAACATCTGACGAACACCACTACTGATACTTTTACAAGACGAACGGTGGCTATTTACAACAGCAGCTATAGAAAGATCAGAAAGGAAGCTAAGGGGAAGGCCCAGATAGAGGCAGAGAAACCGTAAGAGGGTAGTTTGGAATAAGATTTATGCCAGACTCGACTGAAAGTCTTTGAGATGTCAAGTGCAATGTCAAAGCCTTCGCCAAAGTCCCGAAAGGAGGACTGCCAGGAGACTGAAAGGTAGATGAGACAATCGCCAATGGAGTGTCCCTGACGGAACTCATACTGATAATCAGAAAGAAGGCTGTGATAGAAAAGCTGCTTTATTTTTTATTATTATAAGAACAGATTCAAAAACTTTTGAAATTCAGAATGTTAAAGCAATTGGACGGTATTTAGAGGGCTGGGAATGGTCACCCTTCTTCGGGACAGGGTGAATGGTAGCAAACTTATAGCAACAAGGAGAGGTACAAGTTGACAGACAGAGGTGAAAAAGCTTATCTACGCAGGTCATAAGCACAGAAGTACAGTTCATGAGGACAACAAGAGGGACCCCCTCAGGCCCCATCAGGCCTTGTTAGTAATGTGGCTAATGATAACAGAAAATCTTTGAATAGAGGAAACTTTACTGTCAGCAATGGGGAAGTCAGAGAGGGGAAGCGATGGACGAACAGCCCCAGAATCGTCTAAGGTGGAATTAAAGGAGAAAGTATAAGGAAAGACTTCTTATTTATCAGTAAAAGTAACAGCTACAGACTCATCAGAAGGAAAATAAGAAGGAAGGATGATGAGGTAAAGTTGTCAGAAAGGATTTTGGCAAGGTGCCAGAAGGAGCAGCAAGTATTTGACTTGGAGAATGCACAGTATTTAGTGTGAAATTATTTTTAGCTGTGTAAAGAACAGACTTAACACAATTCTGGGCAGAAACATAAAAGATACGAGATTCAGGGGTGAGTTAACTCTGGTACCTTTTGTAGGCATTCTCCTTGTTGTGGACAGCATTAGAACAAGCGTGATTAAACCAAGTATTTTTTTTGGTTTGGCCATTCGATAAAAGAATGGAATCTATGATTTCGTGCCACAGAGTGTAACCTCTGCAATGCACATGGCACACTCAGGTGGCTCTTGACCATGGAATTAATAATCATTGCAAGGAAAATCAAAGAAGTATCGCCTCAGGGCCTCCCAATCAGCAGCACTGTGCCACAGCCAGCGCTCCTTAGGCCTCACTGGAGCTATAAGACAGGTTAAAGTGATTAAGTTGAGATCAGAGGAGCCCAACAGAGCGAAAATATTAACCATGTAAGCAGAAGGATTATTTCTAAGGAAGAGGTCAAGTATGTTAATACTCTCTCCAAGGCGTTCAGGGATACGAAATAGGGTGCTGTACGAGGTGCTCTAGGTCATAAATGATAGAAAAGATATAGGCTTGTTCACAAGGTGAATCAGTGATAGAAGAGTAGCCAAAGGTGGTGGTGAACATTGAAATAATCTTGTATGGAGATTTCACAGAGACGAGAAATTGATAGGATGTGTTCCATCTGAGAATTAAGATTGTCGAAGAATTTTTCATAGTCATTAGAATTAGGGATAAGTAAACAACAGAGATATTTTTTTCAGGATAGCCAAAGCCCAAGAGTAGAGAATTCAGGAGATTCAAGTTCAGGAACAAGAGAGCAAGAAGTGTTGCTGCATGCATACACACAACAACTGCCTTTGGCTCTGAAGTGAGTATAGAGAAAGTAGGAGGATACAGATGAAGATGTTGGATATTGTCTTCAATATCCCTCTTGCAAAAAGAAATAATCTCTAAGTGAATGAAATTGACTGGAATAAAAAATATAGTTTTTGTCATCAGATTCAAGAGATTAATTTATTTTTACAGAAGATGAACTGAGTAAGGAAAAAACAAATAAAAAGAATCCATATACCACATTACAGGTGTCCTCCATTCATGAAAAATCTGTGACAGTTGGACTTGAACTGCTGTAGGTTGAAGTTTTGGGGGGAAATTATTCTGGGGATGAGAGCTCCAAAGAGATACAGTTCGGGTAACAAAAGAATTTTTGATTGGCAGAAGTTCTGCAGTATGGAAACGTGAAAATCTGGTCATGAGCGCTACCAGATGCCCGTGTAGCACGGAGGAAGATGTGGAGAGGTGGCACAATGGATGCAATTTTGCATGAGCATTTGTCATAAAAGTATTGGTAAAATAATGCAAAGCAGGCAACATTCCTTCTTACTTGAAGGGGAGGTAGTTCACTTGTAACAGGAGGATTATTAGCCCATCACATACGGGTGTCATGTATACATGATGACCCAGGGACATCTAGGTGGCATGTATACATGACCTAGTGTTTTGCGGCATTGTTTGAATACTCTGCAGGTTATTTCCACCACATGCAGCCACTGGTAACCCTCCTTCATGCATCCCAGTCACGCTCCAATTGCCTGCTTACGTTCGTAATGGATAGTCCCTTTCTCCTTGTCCAGACCCTCAGCTGAGTCCCCACAGCTGCTGACTTCAACACCAATGAAGTCCAAAGGTCCAAAAAGAAAAGGCCACAGCAACAGTGTGATAGGGAGACAACTTGACTTGGCATTATCACCAATTGTGAGCGGGGACAGTGACTCTTCCTCTGTGAAAAGTGACCTCGCCATGATGAGTATCGAAACATGCATCGGATGAGGAGGGTAGCTCACATGAATTTTCCACTGTACACCAATCATTTCCCTCCTGTACGCTCATCTGTTTCTGATGATGGAAATGGTTCAGAGGATATTAATGATCCTGGAGAAGGAAATATTGGCATGGTTGAGAAGATGGAAGAGCAGGTAGGGAGTGGAGAAAGGGAGGAGGTGGTGGAGGGGGGAGGAGGAAGTGTGTCACTCGTCCTGCATCTCTACCTGCCTCACCATGTGCCTTGCCATGCCGGCCGGCCTCATCACTTGCCTCGCCATGCCAGCCTGCCTAGCCATCTGCCTTACAACACGACCCTGCTTCATTACCACAGTCAGGTACATCTGGGTATGCAGGTGCAGGTGCATGGTCACATTCATTTTATGGCTGCCAGGCACCTGCCCATTCCCTGCTTTCACCATCACCATCACAAGGATCACCATCACCAGCATCATCACCATCACCCCCCACCATCACCTGCCTCATCGACTGATTATACAGGAGATTCTCCACCATGGTGCCCTGCTAGGGGCCGGGGCAGGGCACAGGGCAGGCCACGTGCACAGAAGGCAAGGCAGCGACCAACAGCAGGTATGACAGAAATATTCACTTGGGAGGAAGGGACGGTATTCAGCCCAATGTACCTGTATTTGATAAGTCAAATGCAGGTGTGCATCCAGAATTCCCTTGCAGTGCAACATCCTCTTGTGCTGAATTTTTTTTTTTTTTTTTTTTCACCACGACAGGGATGCATTTCACTGTGCATGAAATCAATTCTTTCAGGAAATACTGCCGCAGCTGGGGATGAAACCTCACATATTTGTGAAAGTGCAAAAATGAAGGACTGGACACTGACAAATGTGAGATGTGTGTTTGGTTTGCATTAACAATGTTCATGCCACACATTAAAGAAACACACTATCCATGACTACTGATTGGTGGATGATATTGCATCAATATCTCTGTTCGGCAAGTACATGCCATGGGACAGGTACCTTGACATCTTCAGGTATCTGCATATCTCTCCCAGCAAGGGCCGACATCCCAACAATAGATTAAGGAAAATTTGCTTGATTTTGGAAATGATGAAGGATAAATTTAGGTCATATTTCATACCAATCCAGAAAGTATTTATCAACAAGTTGTTTATTCTGTTCAGGGGACAGCTTGTCTTCATACAGTAAATACCATCAAAGAGGTATCCATTTGGAATAAAGTTTTTTGTTTTGTATTGTAACAAGACTGACTTCGTGATAGACTTTATTGTGTATAGAGCAAGTGACGCAGAGTCATCAAAGGATGACCCCCATGGCTTCTTTGGATCAGTCGTGATGAAGCTTATGGACAGGTACTTCGGTGGCAACTACATCCTGTTCACCGATAATTACTACACGGTGCCAAGTCTTGCAAAGTACCTGAAAAATTGGATTATGTGGCACTGTCCATGCAAAGAGGACACACTGACCATCCTTTCCCAAGGGCACCATGAAAGGGGAGTGCAGGACAATGAAATTAGGTAAACTTGCTATTCACTGGCAAACACAGGCAAGGTCGATTAAAGAACGAGGCAGAGAGTCTTCAAGCCTGATGCAGTTATCGACTATAACATCAAAATGCGATTCATCTGTAAATCTGATATGCAGATTGGCACCATCGACTGTCTGAGGCACTGCTGTAAATGGTATAGTAAGGCATTCTTTTATGTACTTGACATCTCTGTACTGAATGCCTTCATTCTTCACAAGCATGTCACACCGACAAGCACATCCCTCAGAGTTTGAGAATGATGTCATCCACGGCCTCCTGTAGAGATATGGTCAAGCATTGCCTGCTGGAAAACGGAGGCACAGTGCACAGCAACTGCCTGACAAGCTGCAGTGCAGGGACTACCTCAGCAGGCATTGCCTGGAGGTGCTGCCTCCATCACCTGCAGGCAAAGAAGCCTTCCAGTGTTGCTACGTTTGCGCCAATTCATCATGCTGACAACAGCAACACCATGTGATGAGGTGATGGTGTGCTGAATGCCAGGTGACACTGTGCCATACCTGTTTCTTTGAGTTCCATTCAAAAGACCGAGTTTTAGAAGTCTGTTAGTTTAGTACATATATATGTTATAGTGCAATTAGATTTTTTTTACTGCTCTGTGTATTTTTATATGAATAATTGATGCAGAAAGTTTGTTCCATGATGAAGTCAGTGCCTAATTTTTTACCAAAAGTTTTCATGTGTGTACATGTTTATGATGAAAAAGCACAAATCACAAGAAAAAAAAATCTGTTATAGTGGATAATATAGTGGGTTATGGACAGTATATGAATAACTATTTTGTACACAATATTTATTTTGGTTTTATGTAGTAGTAGTAGTAGTAGCAGTGGTAGTAATAGTAGTAGTAGTAGTAGTAGTAGTAATAGTAGTAGTAGTAGTAGTAGTAGTAGTAGTAGTAGTAGTAGTATATGCAGTAGTTGTAGTAATACTCAGACTTCTAGTGGTACAGCGGTGCTAGAATCGAACGACAGTGCAAGCCAAATATACATCTCCAAGTGTGTGTGTGTGTGTGTGTGTAATTCACCGGGTCGGTCATTATCACTTGATGGTAGTGATTGTCAGCTTTTTACCCTTCCGGATGGGAGCTGAGAGCTCATATAGTCCGATCTAATGGCAAGGCTGTGACCTTCACACACACACACCCATCCCCTTGCTCAAGGGGGACAGTAACCACCCACTTCATCTGTGAAACTTTTCGTAACCTGAGCGAGGCGCGAACTCCCGTCCACCAGTTGGCAAGCGAGAACATTACCACTGCACCAGCAAATGGTGTGTGTGTGTGTGTGTGTGTGTGTGTGTGTGTGTGTGGTGTAAGGTGTTGGCGGAGACATGGTGGAGCGGTGGTGAGGTAAAATGGTGCACTGGGCTGTAAGTGGGCTGAGCCAGCCTGCCTCAAGGTCGTTGCTACTGTATAATTACTGGATTCACAGCACAACATGCATTTGAAAAACCTACATGGAAATGGTGTTTGTGGTGGATTGCGATCTTCTGGAAGTGTAATTATTGTGGAGGGTTAGTATAAGCCTTAGTTGTGCCACCGCACCTCCGCCACACATACGGTACACAGACAAAAAAAAAAAAAAAGTTACCTGATTTCCCCACTCACTCTCTCTGACTACACGCACTTCACAGACAATCTGAAGCAATTGGCTTGAAGTCGAAGGATTGGTGAGTATTATGACATTTAGTTTTTTTTTTTTTTTTAAGTATTAGCTGAGATAGTAAGGTTTAAAACAGGGTGATTTTCTCTGAAATGTCTGGGTGAGAGAAGGGTCGGCGGAAATATATGCCGGATGCTATGAGTTAATAATTCTTACAGCTTTGTCCAGAATTTTGTCCAGTTGTTTTAGTGCAACCTCTCCACATCCATTACACATGGGTGAGCAATATTCCAGCTGAGAGCACATATGACTTGCAAATTATAGCCAACTGCTCATCAGTGAAGTGATCTTACTTGTGGATGCTATACAATAATGCAAGTTTCTTTGAAGTGGTTTTAGGAAGTGATCTAACATGACAGGTCCTGCTATGGCTATTGTTAAGTGACACACCGAGAATTTCAATACTTTTAGAGATACGAATATTAGTAGCACTGAACGAAATATAGGAATCATGCAATATCCGTCTATCAGTAAATTGTATATACAGTACTCTTATTTGGTTTTCCTAGCATTAAATGGGACAATGTTATTTTGTCACCATTCAATAATCTTCGATAAGTCTTGATTTATGGAGAGTGCTGCACTAAGTTGTGAGTTAGAGATATTCAACTTTGTGAATGGGTGTTTACGAGAAAGTGTGAAGGAACTTTGAAAGTCCTGAGTCATCTGCATATGAGTGAATGGAGTTATGGGTGGTAGATAAGAAATAATATGAATTACGAATTGGGCTGGAGCCATGACTAATCCTTATGGCACGCTGGCATTAATCCAGTGGAAACTGGATTATACATCATCGACTTTGATGTTGTTGTTGCGGAGATATAAGGAAATCTGTGTAACAAAAGATGATAGGTCATTGCGAGGGAGTTTGGATAGCAGGGAATAGTGCCACACTTTGTGAAATGCTTTAGAAATATCAAGAGCCACTACATGGGTTTCTCCATGTTGGTCAAATGACTGATGGATGGTATGAGTAAAGAGAAAGAGTATATCAACAGTGGATCTTTCATGGCAAAAACCTTACTGTATGTCACGAACTAGGTTTTTGGATTCAAGATGTTTAATCATATGCTTATTAATTACAATCACAAAAACTTTACCAAGAGAAGATGTGGTTGCTATTGGTCTGCCATTAGAGGGGTCAGAGGAACTCCCTTTCTTCGGGACTGGGTTCATATTGGCTTCTTTCCAAGAATTAGAAAAAACGCACAGATACATAGTCTGAATAATCTAGCTGGAACCGGAGCAACTTGTGGGGAGCAATTTTTCAAAACGATTGGAGGAAATCTGTCTGGACCTGCAGCTTTGTTGGTTGGCAGATTTTCTAGGATGGATTTTACGTATCAAGTTTGTATCATAAGAGGAGCAATTTCGTGAAAGTCGAGTTCTATTACAGGGATGTTCTGACTAACTTCCACTAAGGTAGAATTTCTGGCAAATGTACTGGCAAGGATGTTCACTTTTCCATGCAGGTTATTTATAACTGTTATGAAGCGAGATTTTCTAGTTAGGTAGTCTGGGAGTTTCTCACTGTTTCCCATATTTTACCGTACATGTTAGAGTTGCCAGTTAGCCTGCTGTTTGTGAGCATAGTATTTCGTAAGGTGTTCTTTTTCTCTATGATGTTTTATTTATGTGATTGTTTGTTAGATTATATAATTATAACTTAGCTTGTGTGCTAAATAATGTAGTGTTATGTAATGCAAGAAAACTCTGGCATGTTTTGGATGTCTCCTAGTTGGTAACTGTTTTAACTGTTGTCCCATCGAGGATATAGTAGAAACTTCGAGGGTAATATAAGGCTATATAAGAATGGGGAAGAGACTACAGCAGTTTCAATCAGGTTTCAGTTCAGTTTGAGTGTACAGTAGTTCAGTGTCAGTGCAGTGCAGTTTGTATATCTTCGGTACTGGTGAAAATAGTGAAGTGTTGTTGGCAAAAGTGAAGTGTTATTACAGATTGCGTATCTTCGGTGCTTGTGAAAATAGTGAAGTGATGTAGGAAAGTATTAAGTGTAATGATCTGGAAAATAATGACAGTGACTTAAGAAGCCAGTGTTTATTTACAACGTTTGAGCTGATCCTCTGTACTGTACACAGAGAGGCTGCTTCTAGGAAGAACAACTCACTGGACAACGTCCTTCCTATACTGTGCTACTGCTGTTGGAGCCTGTGACAGTATGGGACGAGGACATGACAGCGGTGTCAAGAGTGGGATTTTCAGAAAGTGGTGCAGTGAGTCTAATCTTCAATATGGAGCAAGAGGGTGTACAGACAAGGAGCCGAGCTGGGCAGGAGGAGGTGTTCCTGGCTGCAGTTATGACGCTATTACAAGCTTCAAAGAAAGAACTTAAAGAACAGTTACAAGCACAAAGTGTACAACTATAAGCACAGAATGAAGGACAGAAAGACCTCAAAGAATAATTGCAACACAGAATGAACAACTAGAGGCACAAAGTGAAGAACAAAAAGAACTATATGAATAGCTTCAAGAGGCATTACAGAAGCAACAGAGGTTATTACAACTGAGGATGCAAGGACAGCTAGCTCCATTAATGGGGAAAATGAAGCAAGAACAACAAAAGTTTAAGGAGGAAGTAGTTACCAAACTAGAGCAGCAGAAGCATGAGGTAAGCAATAATGTGATGAAGTGCAGACAATATGTAGATGACCAGTTGAAGGATGTAGTCGAGCATGTGAAGATAATTCGCGAGAAAATTGTGGCTGTGAAGAAATATTGCACTGAGGCCTCAGGCTAGTGTACAGGGAGCATATGAAAAGAATGGACAGGTATGGTGAATCTTGATGGATCCCGAGCATCTAAAGATAGCATTACAGGGATGAATAATCAGAATGCAGAAGTTCTACTGTAAGTCCTGGACTTAAATATGATGCCCCAGTGTTTAGGCCTCAAACCAGTGAAGTGCATGGCTCTAATGGGGGTCCAATTAAAAAGAAACCTCAGAAAATTGATGGTAGAGAATCTTGGGAAGCTTACCTTGCACAGTTTGAGTTACTTGCAGGTAAGAATGGTTGGGATGATAGGCAGAGGACAAAGCAGCTTGCTGCTAACCTTAAGTGTGCCACAATATAAATTCTGGGCCAGACGTCACTGATGGAGAGGAACAGTTATCAGTCGCTAGTAGAAGTGCTGGAGCGCAGATATGGGACCATGTACCAGACTGAGGTTTACAGAGTGCGATTCCGGACCAGTGTACAGGCCCAAGGTGAATCCCTACAGCAGCTTGCTCATGACCTGGAGAGTATGGCATACAAGGCATACCCTGGTGCAGCACCTAACTTGTTGGCTATTCATCTGAGGGGCCAGTTCACTGATGCTCTTGATAGTACAGAGCTGAAAGTGCAAGTGAAGCAAGGAAACCCAGAATCATGCAAGAAGCACTAGCCAGGGCTCTAGAATTTGCATCCTACATCAGGTTTAGTACATCCACTTTTCAGGCCGGTCATAGTGCAGGATTCAAGACAAGAAAGGGACAGGCTCGTGAAGTGGAAAAATATGAATGAAGTTGCTGGTACTGTTGATAACCAGGATATAGGAAAGTGGACTGCACAAGTTGGAGAGGGAACAGAAGATCAGAGAAAGTTGCTGGTAATAGAAGAAGCCAGGGCATAGGAAAGTTGATTGCAACAAGAGAAAGAGAGAAAAGAAGATCAGAGGACGTTGCTGGTTTTGCGGGAAGCTGGGACGCAAGAAGGTGGATTGCTACAAATGGAAAGAGGAGTAAGACTGGAGCAGTGCAAGGAAATTCACGATTGCAGCAAACAGATGTTGGACATGTGGTGAGGTGGGACACTTCAGCTATGAGTATCCAAATGAGGTAGTGAAGGCTGGTGTCAAGAGGCAACACCCAGCCAGTTTTTCCCAAGATGCCCAACCACTGAGGAAATGCAGGAGAACTTTGATGAATAGTGTGCAAAAAGATGGAAGTACAGATGGCAAGCAGTTTAATAGGAATGGGAATCTTAGCAAGAAATGCCATCGTACTGCAGCAACAGGGCCAGCTTCAGATGAAGAAGACCAGAAGAGGATGCAGATGGAGGATGCAGATTTACAGCCGGTGCTAGAGTGGTTCCAACGGAGTACAGTGCAACCATCTTGGGAAGAGGTTTCTAGATTCAGCCCTGTGACCAAGAGCTACTGGAGTCAGTGAGACCTTCTTTGTCTGAACAACGGACTACTGGAGCATCAGTGGGAGACACCTATAGCCCCAGCAAGTATTGGCAACTGGTGGTTCTGAAGAAACTGAGGTCTGGGATCTTGGATGAGTCTCATAACCAGATCACTAGTGGGCACTTGGGAGTGAAGAAAACTCTAATCTGGCTGTGACAGAGGTTATATTGGATTGGCATTCATCAGGATGTTGAAGAGTGATGTCGGGCCTCTGATGTGTATTGTTTCAAGAAGGGACCCAAGAAACGTGGTTGCACCTCTCTTCAGCTGTACCCAGTGGGTGCAGCGATGGAAAGAGTCACAGTGGACATTGCTTGACCTCTGCCACTCACTAAAAGAGGAAACCGGTATATATGTGTCGCCATGGACTGCTTCACAAAGTGGCCAGCAGCCTATACCATCCTTGATCAAGAGGCTGCAACTATTGCTCAAGTGTTGGTTGACTAGTTTTTTTGTCGTTTTGTGATGCCGCAAGAGCTACAATTCAGACCAGGGTGCAGCATGTTATTGGGGATCAAGAAGACCAGGACGACCCCACTTAGGCCACAATCAGATGGGGTTTTGGAGAAATTCAACAGGACCCTGGGACAAGAACTGGCCAAGTACTGCATTGAGGGACAAATGGAATGGGACCAGAAATTACCTGCATTGCTGGTGGCATATTGGTCTGCATTTAATGAGTCTACCGGCTACACTCCTGCAAAACTGATGTTGGGCCACGAGTTACGCATACCTGTTGACTTGTGTGTGGAAAGACCACCTGGTGAAGAGCTGCTTACAGACACCTCCATCTATGTGAAGCTTCTTCAGGAAAGGCTGGCTGAGGTACATCACCAAGTGCAAGGAGCCCTTAAGTTTTCAGGAGAGGTGATGAAGTGCAAGTATGATGCCAAGGCAAGTGAGGTGAGCTTCAAGGATGGTGACCAAGTTTGACTATACAATCCCCAGAGAAATAAGGGACAGTCACCGAAACTGGAGAGCCTGTGGGACGGGCCTTACACTGTATTGGACTACCTATCAGATATAACGTACCGGATTCGGGGAGACAGGAAGTCTAACCCAAAGGTTGTTACACTTGAATTATCTGTGGCAGTACCATGGGCCAGGATGGTACAGCTGCGACGTCTCTGAGGAATCATGCCCTTCTGCAACCGAGGATGTTGAGGAGGATCAAAGAAATGAAGTACAAGAGGATGGTCACAGTTTCTCAACGGAAGAAGCGCATCAGGAAGAGAATCAAGAGATTACAGAAGGAGTGGACTGTGTGGAGGAGGAGGGACGTCCTCGGAAGCGGCATAGAGTATTCTGTGTATAATTATATATTTTGGATTTGTATACATTGTATAGTTTTTGGATTTTTATACGTCGTGTAGTTTTGTCGGAACGACAAAGGACTAGGGAGGGGATAATGTTATGATGTGAGATTTTCTAGTTAGGTAGTCTGGAAGTTTCTGTTTCTCGTATTTTACCATACCTGTTAGAGTTGCCAGTTAGCCTGCTGTTTGTGAGCACAGTATTTTGTAAGTTGTAAATTAAATTTTTGAGCTTTTTTTCTCTATGATGTTTCGTGTGATTGTTTGTTAGATTATGTAATTATAACTCAGTTTGTATGCTAAATAATTTAGAGTGTTATGTAATGCAAGAAAATTCTGGCATGTTTTGGATGTCTTCTAGTTGGTAACTGTTTTAACTGTTGCCCCGTCGAGAGTGTACTACAAGTTTCGAGAGTAATGCAAGGCTATTTAAGGATGGGGAAGAGACTAGAGCAGTTTCAGTTGGGTTTCAGTTCAGTTTGAGTATAGTTCAGTGTCAGTGCAGTGCAGTTTGTATATCTTCGGTACTGATGAAAATAATGAAGTGTTGTTAGCATACAGTGAAGTGTTATTACAGTTTGTATATATTCGATGCCTGTGAAAATAGTGAAGTTGGAAAGCATTAAGTGTAATTATTTGGATAATAAAGACAGTGAACTTAAAAAGCCAGTGTTTATTTACAACGTCTGAGCTGATCCTGTGTACTGGACACCGAGGGGCTGCCTCTAGGAAGAACAACTTACTGGACAACGTCCTTCCTATACTGTGCTACTGCTGTGAACAACGTCCTTCCTATACTGTGCTACTGCTGTTGGAGCCTGTGGCAGTCGGGGAGAGGGACGTAATATAATTATAACATCTGAAGAGTTTAGTGTAGGAAAGGGACTTGTTCAAGTTGGTATCGAGATAATCGAGAGCTGACCAGAATATTCTAATGTCTATCTATCTATCTATCTTTTACCAGACTCCTTAATTCCGTAAGGGGTGACCACAAACAAATCGCCTCCATGTCGCCCTGACCCTCGCCATTTCACTGCCCTGCTCCCAGCTCACACCCTCCTCTTTCATATACTTCTCCACTCCATCCCTCCATCTACTCCTTGGCTTTCCCCTCCCTCTCCCCCCCTTCCACCTCCCTCACATACACTCTCCTCGCTAGTCTCTCACTCTTCATCCTAATGTAATAAGGATTATTTAGTAGCTTGGATGCATGATTGTGAAGAAAGTTTGATGTAACGAGATTTATTACTATTTTTGCATGGTTTCTCGCAATTTAAAATTGATTGAGGGATTCAAATGTTTTCTATTTTAAACATATTTATATGCTAAGGACTTTTGGGTCGTTGCTCTGGCACAACTGCTGTCGGACCATTTTTGGAACTCCGATCTATTAGTAAATTGTTGACTGGGTATGAACAATTCCTTACCAGCTTGTATTAAGTCATTACAAATGCACTGGAAAGTGTCACTACCAGAAATCCATTTGCCATGTCACAGTAACTACAGGTATCTTCGTCTCAAATGAGGAGTGAACCAGTGAGTCAGCTTCTGTGGTTTGGAGTGTGAGCCGATCTTGGGACAGTGGAAAAAATACTTCATCTTTCCTCTCCCTTGTCATAGTTGTCTCTGACTCTGTGCCAGTGTATGAAAATGTTGCCGTAAACCGAATCACATTTATCTATTTACGCATAGACAAATCCATGCTCCGTTCTACTCCCAGCTCCTTACAAAGCTTCTTAGTACATATCACCAGCCTTTCGGTCACACAACCAAAGAAAGTAGGACATTTAAGGCTCAGCAACAGACAGAAGCCTCACGCCCTGCAGCAAACAGCCAAATGTAGCGAAAGTTAGTTTCATCAAATTCACATATTAAGCATCTGCAAAGCCTCCTTTAGTCACTGTGAACACATTAAATAACGACCAAGTCATGGCCATTGTTTGTAAAACAGAGAAAATAGAAGTACCTCCCTCATCGATAAAGGAGTATCAGTAAACATAATACTAAAGAATTCATTCAGTATTATTAATAATTACTCCTTAATACACCAGAACTATTACCGCCAGACTACAGTTGTGTGGAATCGAATGCGCAAGAGTCCTCTGCTCGGGATAACTGCATAAAAGTTCATACGGTAGTTTACAACTCAGATCGCACAACTACATTTTATATTACCAAGAACATGAGGTCACAGGTAAAAGCAATCCTATATCATCATAGTTTAAAGGAACACAACATAAAAGATCCATTTCCTAAATTTAGAATTACTATTAACGATAAATTTACTGCAGTAGTGCTTCGAATCAAAGGGTGCGAGATGACAAATAGCACTACTGTAGAATTATGCATTAGAGAGTTAATAAATGTAGTAAAAATATATTTATTATAACCTTTTATCGATTACCATTTTTTTTTTTTTTCAAACCACAGTGTCATTTTGCTTCGTGTGAGAGTTTAACAATATTTTTTTTCTTTGCCCTGTTTATAACTATGTCTTTTTCTGTCAACTTGTATATTTCCTTCATGATGGAAGATTAGCCCCATTCAGTCTGTCCGAAGGCAGGATGAGCACTTTATAAAGATTTTTTAACTCCTTATCTTCGGGTGGAGTACTGGTGCTCTCAAGCTTGTTCTCCAGGTGGTTACGGGTGGAGCACATATGCTTACTCCAAAAACTTATGGGTGGAGCAGATATGCTTACTCCAAAAACTTAGCGTAACTGAAATATTCCCGTATCAGATGTGCCCATGCTTTTAAAATCCCGTTAGTCACGGGGTTAATATGTCCATAAAAGGAAGATTTCTTTGACATTAGTCTTTTCATAACTTTCTTTGTGATCATCAGTATGAGTTCTGCCAGTGTTCATTCACTAGCAGTCTAACATCCTTTCTGACGATTGGTCATTCTCGTTGGAGATATTGGTGAAATCATTGTTGCTCCACTATTATCTCAAAGGCCTTCACACAAGACTCTCTCTCTCTCTCTCTCGTGTTCTGGCCACCGCTCTAATGAACTCCCTAGTTCCATTCCTACCCATTAGAGCAGGCAAACAGCATTTGTGTATGTACAGTACAAACTCTCACCGAACTTCCTAGTACAACAGTCAACTAGTATCTTATTCTAAGTATTTCATCTTCACAACTGTTCATGCATCTGTTTTCCTCAGTTTGTCTTTCTCACTGCCTATAATATCCACTTTTAAAGCAACGTGATCAGTGCCCTCAGAGTTTAAAAACATTGAACTTTACTTTCTTGTTTTCACTCCCCCCCTCCCTTTTAAGGCTATTAAGCTCTAACCTTTGGTTTCATTCCTTTCTGCTTAAAGCAAAGAAAGGAAGAAAAAGACAGACAGGCAGAAAAGAACACCCATTTACGCCACCAGTTTTGTGGGGTTAACACCAGTCCAATGATACATATTTTGTTTTATTGTGATGGCCACGAAATAATTAAAATCAACTTAGGAAATTCTTACTGTATCGTAACAGTTTAATGAAGGCCATATCTATCCCTTCTAGCTTTAAATAAATTTCGCTTAAACTGAATACAAAATTGAGTAATAGCAAGATTAAACCAAATGTTTCCTTCGAGTGATATTATTTACTAAACATTTGGCCTTGATGGTACAGTTTATTTCGTCAACCTACCGTTGGAGGTGAGTAAGGGCCTGGAGGAGAATGTCTGGTGTGAGAGGCTTGGTTGTGTTGAAGGTCAGAGCCAATATGCCCCTTCTAGTACCGCGGAGACTGTACAAATAGTCTATGTGTGCCTCTCTGCTCACGGGGAAGAGCCATTCCCCATCTTCTTCCTTGGCCAGTCTGAGTGAAAAAAGAAAATAAATAAATAAAGGCAAAGGCATAAAACTATGTCAAAAGTATCAGAGTCATCAGGGAAGATAATCAGTTTTGCTAAATTCGCCATTATTTTCCGCTGGAATACGACATGCAACAAGCGATTTTACATCTGACTCCAGTTCCACTGCTGGGTGAACTGGGACAAGGAGGATACAGTCTTTGTCCTGCAGTCTAACCAGCCCGTGTATCGAACCGAACTTCTTCCAGTTGCCAGCCGGATACCCTATAGCTGCTACATGAATTCCCCACAACAAGAGAACGTGGAGAGAGAAGAGCATAACATCATCGTTCAATATCATCATCATAGATCCATAACACATAGGGTGGATGAGGGTATATAAACGTAAGAACAAGGAAGTAATATTATTCAGTCAGAGGATACCAGTTTACATTCATTCTTGGTACCCCCTTGCGACCCGACTGAGTCTGTGGTAAAATATTTGAACTGGAGAGATCACATATAACCTTCACTTACCCCTTCACTGCTCCAGTGATTTCCTAATTAAATCGCCCGATTACAGCAAGAGGTTACTGTTAACCTGTATTTTGAAATATTATGACAAAGAATTGCCAAAAATTTCTTTTCCTCTGAGAATACCATGTAGGAGTTTCAGTAATTCAGATCCAGAGGTAATGTTTTATTGAAAATTTACCATGGCAGATTTCATAATTATTAAGTCACTCATTATCTAACTCTTTTCTGCCCCATCAGGAGCGTACGGGCCCACGGCCAGACTACTCAGTCTTAAAATTTAAGGCCAGAGTGACCCGCCATATTCTCTTCCATATGACCATGAAAACCCAAACCTTCCATGGGTGTAAACTCTCGGGTCACATTCGCTTGGAGTTCCTTAACCAACTAGGCCACCAGGCGACCAGTTACATATAACAGGGAAAATTCCTAATGAAATTTTTCAAGTAAAAAATTGTGTCTATGTGTAAGGAATTTAAAATATATATATATATATATATATATATATATATATATATATATATATATATATATATATATATATATATATATATATCAGCAGCAGCAGTGGCAGCAGTTTAGGTCCACTGCAGGACCGCCCTACCCCTACTGAAGCAGGGACGATACAGCCAATGTATCTCTACCCAGTGGCTTAGGCCATCTGGTAGAGACTGTAAGTAGGGTGAGAAGTGCTTGTGAGTGTGATTGTAGTGTTGTAGTGGCTTTGGATGTGTGTGTGCAGTCTGTTAACCAAGTGTAAACGTCCCGCCTTAAGCCGACTGGGTGCAAGCATACTAGTATGTGACATTGGTTCAGCCACAGCACCCCTTATGTCCGCCAAATCGGTTAGTGGCTCAGTGAACGCTTCCCAAAGTTTTTACAACTCTGGTGGGAGGCGAATCCGCATCCACCAGCGTGCGAAATGCACAATCTACCACTGTATATATATATATATTGTTACATAGCCAATGATTTCATCATCCTTTGTATAATTCTAACGTACAGTATGCTGCATGTTTGATCACGAGCATGTTCTACCTCACTCCCCCCTTCTACCCTTATAGTAGAGTAAGTCGTTCTTTCTGTTGTTCAGAGCAGGAGTGTCAACTCTTTGTCCCCTATGGCTTCACTTGTGCGTCCTTCTTGCAAGTTGTATCAAGCTCTGCCGGCCCCTATATAATGAGCTCAGTCTCTGCATTAATTGCCACTTAGATCTACTCCTCATTTTGTTCACATCTCTGTCCTCCCCTGTACGGTTGTTATTATTTTTGTGAGTGCTCAGGAAGTCTCCAACCATCTAGCTGCTGTGTAATTTGAGTATAAGTGTTATTACATTTTTTCTTGTACTGTATAGCGTAAGGTGTTAATTCGTGGGCCTGGTAAGGTTTTTGTGATTCGTGTGGAGTTTATGATGTCAGCCATTATTAACAATATTTTGTATCTGTAATAATATATCTTGCATTAACTGAGCATTATCCGGTTTTCTCATATTATCAGGGCTGACTTAGATAAATTTACTCTTGCTAATTTCGTGTTAATAGAGGCTATTGCAGTTAACCATATATTTAACCTGTTTTTTGCCATTACATTATCCTTATGAGTCCTGAATGTTTAGTTGTTAGTTTGAGCATTAAACTTTAACATGTAACTTTACCTAACTCTTTTGTTTTGAACCTGGAACTTTGCGGGACAGTAGTGATTTTTAGTATTCTCACTTGAAGTTTTCATTATCTCTCTCTGTTCCATAACATAAATTTGGCGACCTCTTATCAGGATATTCAGGATATTATCATAAGGATATTGCTTGATATTTTGTGACTGTGATTTATTCATGATGTCTACTATTACTACTCTTGATGAAGCCAAAGATTTTTTGTCAAATGTGCAAACAGTGTGTGATGTAGAAAACAGAACAAAGAATGAACTTAAGCTTGTTGCTCAACAATAGGGAATTGCTGATTGCTCTCATCATTCTAAAGATCAAATTGTTGACATGATTAATGAAAGCTTGTTTAATTTAACTCCTCCAGATGAGCAAATGCAGATTGAAATAGCTAAGTTACAGCTAGCCTTGCAGGAGGCTCGTGCTAAGGAGGCTGAGTTTCAGGCACGTTCTAAGGAGGCACAGGCACAAATTGAAATTGCTAGGATTCAGGCAGACCATGAGTATCGCATGAAACAAAGTGGAACTGGATCATCTAGCTCTGATGATTCTGATGTGGCTAAAAATGTTAAACTTGTCCCTCCTTTTAATGAATCTGATTTAACAAAGTATTTTCAGTTGTCTGAGAGGGTAGCTACAGGTTTTAATTGGCCCAAAAAGTATTGGCCAGTACTTCTTCAAACTGTTCTCACCGGTAAAGCTCAAGTAACTTATGCATCTTTGCCTCAGGATTAATCTGATAATTATGATGTAGTTAAGAGCTTGATTCTTAAGGCCTATGAGCTTGTTCCTGAAGCCTATAGAGTAAAATTTAGGACAACTTATAAGCAAGATAAGCAATCCCATGTTGAGTATGCAAAAATCAAAGAAGATCTGTTAGAGCAGTGGTTAAATTCTAAGAATGTAAATTCTGATTTTGATAAATTTAAGCAGATGATATTGCTGGACGACTTCAAAAAGTGTATTAATAGAGATGTAAGCCTATATCTTGATGAGAAAAGAATAGATAATTTGTCTGATGCTGCAGTTTTAGCTGATGAATATGTTCTCACTCACAAGAGAGATTTAAAAAAAAAAAAAAAGGAAATCTGAGAGAAAGTACGTTGCCTCTACTCCGAGTACAGGTAACAGGAAAGAGAATAAAGATGATGTTTCTGAGGAAGTAAATACCGGCTTCACCTCTAGATTTCAGAAAAGTAAATGTACTTATTGTAGTAAGCTTGGTCATACTACGGCGAAATGTTTCAGGAGACAGCGTGATGTGAACAAAAAGGAGTCTTTAAATATTCAGTCAATTGGTCTAGTGTCCACCCTTGAGAGTTCCCAAAATTCTTTAACAGAGTTAAATGAACCTGCTTTGAGGGGTAAATTAAATTCTCATGATGAAGTTCCTCTTTTGAGCAGTAACGTGGGTGACAGTCTCAAGAGTTCATGTGCTAATTTCCTGTCTGAAGGTTTTGTCAGTCCTAATCCCATATGCTGACCAGTGTTCTAGGCTCTAATGTTAATTCCTCTGATGAAACTGTAATCTTACAAGGTGTAGGGAATAATTACTTCTCTGTCCCTCTGTGCAGAGTGAATTTAGAGTCTGGTTTTGTTAATGGTTCCATTATGGTTGGGTTGGTTGAGATACTCCCAATGTCAGGTGTAACTTTCTTACTTGGAAATGATATTGGTGAAAGTCAAGTGTGTCCAGCTCCTCAGTTGTCTAGTGAACCAGTGGCTGCGACCCAGGATTGTGATATCCCTGATGTGTTCTCTGCATGTGCTGTCACTAGGGCTAAGTCTAAAGTTACTGGTGACTTAGAGGATAATGATGATGATGATGTTATCCTAGCTGACACTTTTCTTGCTAATTTGGACCACTCACCAGATGAGGCAGTACCCCGTAGTGTTGATAATTTGTCTCGTCAAGAGTTGGTTGAGTTGCAGGTTGCTGACCCTAAGTTGAAAGGTCTAGCTAACTCTGCTTGCAGTGAGGAAGAGTCAGCTGGTGCTTCTACTTGTTATTATATAAAGTCAGGAGTACTTATGAGGAAGTGGAGACCCCCAACAGCATCAGCTGACTGTGATTGGGAGGTTGTACATCAAGTTGTCATCCCTCGTGTTTGTAGGCAGGATATCATTAGAGTGGCTCATGATTCCAGTTTGGCAGGACACCTTGGAGAGAGGAAGACTGTGGCACGCATTTTGAAACACTTCTACTGGCCAGGTATCTTCAGAGATGTTTCCTGGTATTGTAAGTCTTGTCACACCTGTCAAGTTGTGGGGAAGCGTAATCAGACCGAAAAGGTTGCACCTCTAGTTCCCATTCCTCCTTTTGAGGCACCATTCACCCGTGTGTTGGTGGATATTGTGGGCCCTCTTCCTAAGACTTCTTCAGGATTTTCTTATGTGTTGACCCTGATTGATATGGCTACTCGTTATCCTGAAGTCATTCCACTTAGAAATATCTCAGCAAAGACGTCGTTAAGGAAATGCTAGGGTTCTTCACAAAGTTTGGTCTGCCCAAGGAGGTACAGTCAGACCGGGGAAGTAATTTCATGTCAAATGTTTTCAAGCAGTCTCTGAAAGAGTTGGGCATCACCCAGATCACGTCTTCAGCTTACCATCCCCAGACCCAAGGAGCGTTGGAGAGATATCATCAAACACTCAAATCGATGCTCAAGAAATATTGTTTGGAACATCAGAAAGACTGGGATAAAGGTCTTCCATTCGTTGTATTTGCCGCAAGAGAATCTCCAAATGAATCACTGGGCTTCTCACCTTTTGAACTACTGTTTGGCCATGATGTAAGAGGACCCCTTAAGTTACTCAAGGAATGCTGGCTGTCGGAGGAAGATGACGTCAACCTGCTGGAGTATGTGATGAAGTTCAAAGAATGGCTGTCCACTGCTTTACAGCTGGCGAGAGAGAATTTAGGAGCTGCTCAGGAGAAGATGAAGACTTGGTATGATAAGAAGTCCAGGTTACGCCACTTTCAGCCAGGAGTTCAGGTTTTGATTCTGCTACCGGTGCATGGGCAACCTCTTCAAGCCAAGTTTAGTGGTCCTTATTTCGTGGAGAAGAAACTCAGTGATGTCAACTATGTCATCGCCACACCAGATCGTAGAAAGAACAAGAAACTTTGTCACATCAACATGCTAAAGTTATATCACAGGCGGGACGAAAATAACCAAGTCTGCATTGTAGCTGTTCCACCCGAGTCTGCAAGTGAAGTTCTCCCATGCAGCATGAGCCTGAGTGATAGTTTGGGGAAGAATCCTGATGTCACGAATGATATCCAGACTAAGCTTTCTCATCTAGCTCCCGAGGAAAGGCAGGAGTTTTCGGCATTACTGCAGGAGTACCTGCAAGTGTTCCGTGCCACTCCAGGAAGAACCACTATGTTAGTGCATGATGTCGATGTTGGAGACGCAAAGCCAATTAAACTGCCTCCTTACCGTGTAACCCAGTGAAAGTTCCTCTCATCCAGAAGGAGCTTGGCTACCTTTTGGACCACAAGATGATTGAGCCCTGTCAGAGCGAGTGGAGTTCTCCTGTCACTCTAGTCCCTAAGCCAGGTGGATCACAGTGGCTTTGCATCGACTACAGACGTGTTAATCAGATAACCAAAACAGACACTTACCCTCTCCCTCGCGTGGAAGATTGC